>NC_138056.1:57170137-57833039 GCF_964194185.1 Rhinolophus hipposideros
AGGCGGAAGCAAACCTTAAAGCAAAGATGAAGACATGTGGATTTAGCTTGCTATGAAAGTAGTTATCACATATATTCTATTCTCTTAACTTTTGGATGAGATATAACCTATAAAGAAGCTCTCTGAATTTTTACTCAGCAAAAACTGTTTCTACTGTAATTTCTTCTATTTCCTCTTTATAGTATGCAATAGTGTTTATACCACTGTACAATAGCGTTTTTAAGATACTGTACAAAGTATAGTAATTTAGCATTTTGATAGTGTTTTCATAACTTCTCAAAATGCCTTCCATTTGCTCCGTTAAGAATCCTACGTATCCTATACCCTGACTTCTTACTTTTATATGATATTGATGAGTCAGATTTCCCTTAAGCATAATGTATGCTTTTCTATTTACTATTTTAGCGTATGCTTTTTGCTTACTTTTTTAAAATTTTGTTACAGAATTTACTTTAAATATTAGAGAAAATAAAAAGCTGGTGATACCAATGCATGCTATACACTGTTCCAAAAAGGGAAATAAAGTTCCAATCAGATACATGATTTAAAACCAAAAGAGTAAACAGCCATTGGAAAGACTGTGCTTAAATAGAATAGAAAAAATTCAATATAGTTGTTTCTGTGTTCCAGAAAGTTAACTGCAAATCCAATGTCTTCCATTACATCAAGCGGAAATCAGCACAAACAGGGTTGAAGTACCAAAGGCACATATCCTGTAAATGTGGGCTGGATGACAATACTGTGGAAATGGACTATTTCAAATCATTATGCACATGGCCTCTTTATTCTAGTTATACATCATCCTCAATATTGATAAAATTCTCCTTAAATGTTTCATAAGGGTCATCTTTTAGAAAACCACTTATGGTCATCACTGGGTTTTGTCTAAGTATTTTCACGTTAAAGGTCTCAGTGTTTCTTGGGGTGCAATATCACTTACCACCCCAAAGTCAGACTCCCCACAATGTGAAAGAATAGGCCAATAAGTACACAGGGCATCACTTGAGAGGGACTTAAGGCTAGTATCTATCAGCCTGATGCTAGGCTCAGAAAAGGAAAGTTCCATGTTTTTGAACTACCAGTAAATGTCAAGTAGTACATAGCTTTTCATATATTATTTATTTTAATTTCACAACAATCCTGTGAGAAAATTGAGGATTGAAGAGGTTAAGTAATTTTCCCAGAATCATACCGCCAGAAGAAGTGGAACCAGGATTCAAACCAGGTCAATATGATAAGTCCATGTTCCCTTTGCCAGGCCATGCTGCATTGCTATAAGGCTCTTTTTTTTTCATTAAAGTATAGTTGTTATAATATATCATCTAATATTTATTAGTTTCAGGTGTAAAACATAATAATTCAGTATTTGTATATATTGTGAAATGATCACCACAGTAAGTCTCGATAACATCCATCACCATACAAAGTTACAGATTTTTCTTTTCTGGTGGTAAGAATGTTTAAGATTTAATCTCTCAGCAATTTCAAATATGCAGTGCAGTATTATTAATTATAGCACCATGCTACACATTACATCCCCATGTCTTATTTATTTTATAACTAGAAGTCTACGTCTTTTGACTCCCTTCACCAATTTTGCCCACACCACCCCATCCAGCTACAAGACTCTTATTCCCTAAAACATCTCATCTGGCCAAAGCAGCAGCAAATACCTGTCTTCTATCCCTCTTGCTGCTGACCTGAAATTAATACCTCCATTAGTCTGATGCTAGACTCAGAATACAAAGGCTTTAGAGAAAGAAGGCCATTGAGATTTGTTACACTGAAGGGCAAGAACTGCTTGCCTTCGTGGCGCCTTCTCCACAGCAAAAGTTAGCTGATCATACATGATAAACCCCTGCTTTAAAAGATTACACATTAGGTTCATATGATTGGACAGATAAGATACATGGGCCTGCAATAAAATACCAAAAACAGTAAGGGATATCACAAAGAGCAAATGGTGAGGTATTTATACCTTATCAGACTGGAGGTAGAAAGTAGCCAGTGAATGGAAATAGTAGACAAAGGGACAGGAATTTTTGTAGAAAGACAATGAAGACAAGACAGATCCCAGGAAATATGGCAGTTATGAACAAGGGACAGAATAAGAACTTTATGAAAATAGAGAAAGGGATTATAGAAGTACCATGGGAGAAAATTATTTTTAGTAAAATACAACCACACATAAACAGGGATTTCAAATGACCATTGCTCACCCCCAAAAGGACCATTCTTAAAAAAAGAAACAATGCAGATGTATATGTGCATAATTTACAAGTTCTTGTTCTATTTAGCCACTATTGTTTTCTTCCCATCAGCAGCACAGTAAAGTAATACGCATTCTGAAGTTATGATCAGGAGCCTATACCAAGGCATTTCATGTCCAACTAGCATTTTAAATCCAACGTGTCCAAAACTGAAGTTACTCTCTCTTTCCCCTCCTCCAAAACTTCCCCGTAACAGCAACCTACTCCCACCTCTCCATACTTTCCTTCACTTAGGGGCAGAATGGCCATTCTTGAGTAACCCAAGCCAGAAATGTAAGAGTCATTCCAGACTCTTGTCTCTCCCTCAGATTTATATTCCTAAGTCCTATCAATTCTACTTCCAAACATCTCTCCAGTCTTCTCGTTACCTCTATCCCCATTACTACATCTTATTCAAGCTCTCATTATTTTTTATTATAATTATTACAATGTGTCCACACAGCTAACAGCATTTTTTTCTAACATGCCAATCTCATCAATTTACCTTCTTACTTAAAATCTTTTAGTCACTCCCCATCTCTTTCAAGACATAATTACAACTTCTGAATTTGATGTATAAGGCCCTGCACATTCTAATTTCCACTGGGCAATTTAGCCTCATCTCTGACCACAGAAACACACACTACAATTGTTTCCGCAGCCTTGGGCACAGCATGCTGAGCTTTATCCATGTTCCATTCCTTCAAGTGTCACACCAACTCCATCCCTTCTTCTCATCCTTTAAGATTCGTATCCCTTAAGTAATACTTGTGCGTATTTGTACCATATACTGATTTCATCAAATTATAACTATTTTAATATGTATGTGTGAATAAATGAGTGACTGAAAAAATCTGAAGTGAAGTCCTGATTTTGTCATTAACTAATCCCAAGTCACTTAGCCTGTCAGAGTCTCCATTTCTGCAGCTACATCCGCCAAAATAATCGCCAAAAGTTAAGCTACATCCCAGGGCAAAAATCACTGCATGCATATGTGACTCAGTAAAGCACTCCAGGGGAAAGTACTACTTTCCAGGATGACTCTTTTCAGAAACCCTTGGAAAGAATTCCTGGAGAATCAATCCTCAGTCCCCACTCTAGGCAATGCAACTCCCAGTCATTATGTTTATTTCTTTTCATGCATATTAATTGTTACTACTCAATATACTTGGCATAGCAGTTTTCACCTCACTCGAACATGGAAAGTAATGTGAGACAGCAATTTCACTTATCTACAGATGACAACATGAAGAAACTTACTACAACTCTCTTCAAGACATAGTATGCTAAATTCTTCCCTCTGGGAAGACAGACCCTTCTAGAGAGAGAAAACAGGAAACTTAGAGACTTAGGAAATTTAGCTAATTTAGGAATGTTAGGAAACATGACCCTGACAGTTGCTCTGACAATGCGTTTGCTACACAGTTTCCAGCTTCTGATCCTGCCCAAGCCTTTCTCTGAAATCTTGGCTCATTATTTTCAATACAAATCCTGTTATCTTCCATATTTAATACAACCGCCATTTTTTAGTTTCTCAAATATAAACTGTCATATGTCAAATTTTCTAGAAGCAGAACCCCAGAGGACAATTAGGACACATGCAATTTACTGAGGACGTACTTTCAGGAGTAACCAATAGGAGAGTCGGGGGAACAAGATAGGGGAGGGAGAGGCACTATGCAAAAACAGGTTGGATTCAAAGATCCACTACAATGCCATCAGATGGACAGGGGATGGGAGGAGGGCTTCAAGTTCAAGCTGCTTGGATGGCCCAAGGGTATTTATTGGTCCTGAGAAGAGTGTAAATGTGAGATATAAGCTCTCTGAACCAGCATCAGATGTGAGATGGGCACAGCAACCAAACTGTTAAAAGAATTCCTGGATGGTCTGAGTGGAGCACCAATAACCGTCCACTTTTCATTTCTGATCATACTTCATCAGACTTCCAACATCTTCACATATCCAACAGATACTCAACAAACATTAGCCGATAATAATTAAACTACAATCAATCAAGCCTCAAGTAATAAAAGAATGTAACCCCTTCACTGTCTTTAGTTAGTTACTGCTAATTTTAACTAGACAGCATAATCAGGTAACATTTCACAGTTTAAATGGCATTTTCAATACATATGAATACAACAACGTCCATAACATAGGATGTCTTCTCTGATATCTTCCACTAAATAAGCCTAAAACATGAAATGATCCCCATATTTCCATTTATTTCTACATAAATTACAGTGATATATGGACTTACAAAGAGAGGCAGTCTTAGAAATATAAAACAAATAACTCTGGGAAACAAAATAAAAGGAGGAATTTAAGTGAATTTGGGATCATGATTTGCACTTTATCAAGATAAAGCTGGCTACTGCACTTAAGAGTTTAAAATAACTACACGTCTATCCTAGAATGTACTTCAAATTTCTGTTTGTTTCCTTTATATTTACAGTTAAATTGAAGATATATCTTCTCTGTTGCCAAATTTGAACCAGCTTAAAAAGTAGATTTAAAAAATAATAAAACACTGTGACTCTTCTGGCTCATAAATAAATGTAGTTTAAATATTCTCACATTCATTTCCAACCTCTATGCCCAGAAATTCAAATTAAAGGGGCAATTAATTAACATGATGCCTCAAGGAAAGGCAGTATCAAGACATTCACTAGAGCTTCTACGGATGGGTAAATAAAAGCTTAAAGAATCGCTGCTCGGAAAATTGGCTTAAATTGTGGAGAGGGAATAAGTAAATTAGAATCTCATTGTAGTTATTAAGAACATAAGCAGTAAATTTAATTTTAGATATATAAAAAGAATTGAAATCTGCCCTCTATGATGGGCAGAGACTGTGTTCTTGTTTATTCATTTAATTTCCAGAACCTGTCACAGGCTTGGCACACTGTGGCAGCTCACTACATATTTGTTTAACCAATGTTGTAAAAATCAAGTATCTATTGGGTTGCACTATACACAGAACTGTGCTAGTGTTCTAGAAGCCAAAACATTTGTTAAAGAAACAAGAGACACAGTACACACACACACACGCACACACACACACACACACACACACAAACACTCTCTTATACATGCTTATAAATATTCATTCCTCAATATACTTTTACCCAGTCTCTCCCACATTTCACACATATCTGAGAGCAGAGGCCACTGCAAAACTGAGAGATAATTAACTCTTGTCCCTTACTTTTTACAAATGAGAAAAAGAAAACAGGGGAAATGAAAAAATTCCTTGCCTAGGACTTTGGATTTTTCAGTCTGGTACTCTACATCATACTACCAATTTTGTTTTCTGAACAAGTATTTTGAGAATTTGTTTTCTATTTACCATTCATCATTGAGGAAGAGGCTTGTTAATATTATACGAGTTCTGGCACCTAGGTTCGTGAACTCATCCTAGAAAAAGTGCTACACACCTCATTGCTGAATATCACTATGGTCACCTTTGAAGTACTCCCCTTGGGAAGCTATGCACTGACGCCAGCGCCTAGTCCACGCTTCAAAGCAATTTTGGAACTCTTTTTCTGGAATGGCCATCAAAGCAGCTGTCCTATCACACTTGGTGTCCTGGATGTCATCAAAATGTCTTCTTTTCAATGTTTCCTTTATCTTTGGGTAAAGAAGAAGATAAAGGGGGCAAATCAAGTGAGCAGGGAGGGTGTTCCAACACAGTTATTTGTTTACTGTCTAGAAACTCCCTTCACAGACAGTGCTGTGTGAGCTGGGGCATTGTCGTGATGCAAGAATTGTTGGCGAAAGTTCAGGTTGTTTTCATCCAACTTTTTCACGCAGACTTTTCAGTATTTCCAAATACTAAACTTGGTTAACTGTTTGTCCAGTTGGTACAAGTTCATAATGAATAATCCCTCTAATATCAAAAGAAGTTAGTAACATTGTTTTGACTCTTGATTTGGACTGACAGAACTTTTCTGGTTGTGGAGAATTGGCTGACTTCCATTGTGAACTTTGATGCTTTGTTTCAGGATTATATTGGTATACCCATGTTTCATCACCAGGGCCCAACACCCATGTTTGATAACATGACCCAAAACATCATCTTGCTTCTCCAAAAGGTCTTGACAAACTTGCTTTTGTTCGTCTGTGAGCTCCTTCGGGACCATTTTTGCACTCACCTTTCTCATGCCAAGATTTTCAGTTAAGATTTTCCTAACTATTTTGCTACTAATGTTTACTTGGTCTGTTATGCTTCTCACAGTCAGCCGACAATTTTGACACACAATTTGATGAATTCTTGTAATGTTTTCATCAGTTCTGCTCATTACTCGCTGTCCTGACCTTTCTTCATCTGTGATGCGTTCTCTCCCCTTATAAAAACATTTAATCCATTTGTACACTGTTTTCCTCATGGCATTATCCCCATAAACTTGGACTAACATGTCCCTGATTTCACTTCCACTCTTGCCAAGTTTAACAAGAAATTTAATGTTTGTTCGTTGCTCTAATTCAAGTTCAGACATTCTCACAAGGGCAACACAAAAACACGCAACAATAATGAACACAACTCAGCAAGACATGGCCACATGTCAACATGAACACAGCTGTGAGACACTGATATACCAACGTTATGAAACCTTACCGAGCGGTTTGTACAGTGCTGCCAATGTAGGCGCATGGTGGCCAGTTCGCAAACTTAATTGTCATACCTGTATATCACATTTTAGTGGTATATCTACAACATACACTCAACATTTCAGTACCCAACACATAGGAGATGCTCAATTAACATTGATTGAATGAATGATTAAATACTTATTGAGTTTCTATTATGTGTAAGATATTTGTTGAGGCATTAAAGATTTGATCACTGTTTTATTAAAATTACAATCCAATATGGGAACAATGATCATTCAATTACTTTAATACATTTTGAAATGGGGTGGGGGTTATTTTGAATTTTTGCTTTTTGTTTTTCTTTTTTATTTTGTTGCCTTTTTTCCAAAATGCCTAACTTTTAAAATGATGGTCAAATATAATCTTGTGAATTTAATATATTAAAGAATACTTATAGATTTTTCTTAAATTTTGATTAGTTAGTTGCTCATGTTCAAAAGAAACAACTGATCTAATAACTTTAAATTATACTAGGTTTCTCAGAACAACTTTGCTCTGATGCTGTAAAACTAGGTTTTCTCCTGGGAGATGATATTGAGATTTATGTTGAACTATAAAGGAATAGCTATACTTCTGTTTAAAGTATGTGCTTTAAAAATTTTTTAAAAAGACTTTTAAAATTTTTTAATGAATTATTTATGAATGTTTCTAGACAATACAATATCAACCCATCCCAAACCTTAGATTAGGCTGTAGTAGGATAACATTCTCCCATGATGCCTTTTTAATGTTTGCTGTCCAAGACTGAAAGTTTAATCTCCATGTTTAGTCACCCTTGGGTTTCTCCAAAAACAACATTGTTAATGAGCTCACTAATGAGATTGTCCTTTCCCACCATTTATCAGCTCTTTACTGGTCTCTCTGCCTTTGAGAAGCTGGGCTGTGACCCATCGTGCACAAATCACCAAACATCCATCAGAGAGTAATAGCTTTGGCTCTTTAGAACCAGAAGCTTAGAGATGGAAGAACATGAATCTCATTACAAACTGCCTGAGCTATTCGTTTAGTCATATCAAAGCCAATTTCATATTACAGACAAGTTATAAGAAAAAGGAGAGCCACAGACTCTCCATTTAGTGCCTTTTTATGGGAAAGAAACTATGCTGTTCATCTGCTGTAGGTCATTGTAATTCCATATTCTTTTTTGCTCTTATTTACACAATGCTCTTGCTGAATAATTTTCCCCCTTCAGAATCATTTTACCATTAACACAGTAGGATACTTTATAGTCTGAATTGCTTCAAACTGAGAAGCAACAGAATTTGTCCTTTTTTTAACATAATGATAAAGAAAGGGAATCATACTTGATACTGATAGATGAGAATCCCAGAAGAGAATGGAAGCTCTCAGAGAACAAAGAAATATTTATGGAATAATTCTGAGACAGAGGTCCAGTCTGTTAAGTCTGAAGTAGACCTATTATAGTGAGCCATTCAGAACAAGAGAATCACAAATTGTTTATTCATGACAAAGAATACTGAGAATTTCTATAGGAGCAATTTATTCCTTGAGCATGTTCCAGTATTCAATCAAAGATCTCAAGTTTTTCTTATATTTACAAAAGAGACAGCATTCTCTCTTCTGCATATGAGCTCCAGGAGGTCAGAAAATATATCTGTTTTGCTTACTATGACATGCCCTACATCTAGAGCAGTACCTAGCACATAGTAGCCCCTATACAAAAATTTATTGAATGTATACTCATTCATTGAGTCACTTGAAACCATATCTTTGGGGTGCCAAAACAATGTATATAAGTGGACACTTTGGTCAAAGTTGCTCAAGCAGTAGTTCGCTGTAATCAGAAGTGTCTGGATGCTGATGGTAACCACTTTGAGCACCTCTTGTAATTGCAAAAGTCAAATGTGACTTGTATTCATCTTTTGTTATTGGTATATATTGAGTATTACAATGTTTTGGCACCCTCTGTATATACACACACACACAAATGTATAGATGTGTGGGTGTATTTACATAGTTTATATATATATATGCATATACATGTGTATACTTTCATCTTGTCCATTAAAATTTATTTCATTCATTCCTCCAATTCCTGGACAGTGTGTTTCCAGACTGTGTTTAAAGGACACAGCAAATGGCATTTTACTAGAAAGTTTCTGGGTTCAGAATTCAGCATATTTCAAATTCCCATGTACAATATTTGGCAATTTATAGAACTTAATTAGGTCTCAGTCTCCTGGGAAAAATGGCACCAATAGTTACTCAAATTATAGTTATTACTATTATTTATTTGATGTGTTTTTTTTTTTAATGGGCAGTTGCAAAGCAGCCTATATTTCCCTTATCCTCTCCCCCAAAAATGATGAAGTCTGAGAACAACTTTTTAGATTCCTTTCTACTTCTCCTCTCCTTTCGTTGGAGGCAGCAACTTGGTAATTTTTTTTCTTGTCTATGACTACAACTTTTCTGATCTAATTTATTGGCTTCCTCTTTCCCAGACATTCTAAAATGTCAATAATGGCTAATTCATTATTCAGTCAAAGGTTCTCTTTTGTGTAAGGATTTGAAGGCAATATAGCTATTATATATGTAGTCCTTACCATATGAGAGGCACTGTTCTAAAGATTATTTTGTTTGATCCTCAAAGCAGCTCTGAGAGGTATTATTACCACCTCTCTTCCTCAAACAATAAGGATGTTGTAAGAATTATTAAACTAATCATACATATACACACACATATATAATATAACATACATATATTGTGTAATATATGTAAAGCACTGAGGATGGTGCCTGGCACATAGTAAACACTCAATAAGCCTTATAATTATATTTCCCTCCTGCTTCTAAGGACTTCAAACACTATCCTAAAATCACAGAGAGCCTAAATAATGGTTTTTAAACAAAGGAGTAACTTGATCAAATTTTTATTTTACAATAATTATTCAAGAGACAGAATAATTGAAAGGTAGACGATTGTCGGACTGAATTAATAACACATCTTGGAGAATATTTCAAAGAAATGAGTTATTCATTGTTTTCATATATGTGTAACTGAAAAGGTTAATAATCACAAATAGACATTTTAAATGAACATATCAGAATTATTTGAAATCAGCAAAGAGTTTTCATTTTTTTCAGATCACTTCAATATAAAGGCTTCCTAGTGGTTGGCTAAACATCTGCTTTCTGATGGAAACTTTAGCCTGACTCTGTCTGAACTGCATATTTCAGACAAAGCTCTGAAACCAAAATTAATATGGCTTTACTGTTTGCAGTTATCTGGTTCTGAGAATTTTAACAAACAGCCCAAGCTCTCTCACTGTCTGTGTTTGCCCTCTTTCGACCATGTGGCTTTTCCCATGTGGCTTTCAATTTAAGTAATACCTTCTAGAAGCAGTCTTCACTGACTGCCCCAGAGCCCATTCTTCCCCTCTAATTTCCTATAGTCTTTAGATTCTGGACCATTCATTTATTCACTCATTCGATAACACATAAATGAGCACTAACTGTGCCCCAAGCACTAAATATTATTGTAACATTCAAAGCAAGAGACAATGAGTTGCCGAACTAGGACAGTGGAAAGGACAATTATGTTCAAATGTTCAGGGAAAGGGGTGTAAGATCCAGTGTAATGTGGTATGTTCTATATATTGTTTTACAAAGTTCATTATTGTTTCAATGTATCAATGATGTCTTCCCAACTAGACTGTAAACTCCTAGCTGAAACCAGACACTGGGTCTTCAGTTCTTTTGAAAATTCAGCATAGTGTCACCCTTACTTAGATGTTTGATAAATAATTGCTAACTAAATGTACATAGATGCAATATAAGAAGGGATTGGCCTTTGCTTTGTGAGATAACGGTAAAATATTAACATCTTGTTAGCTTCCTCAGTTATAAAAAAGAGTATCTATTTCCTCATAGCTGATTATGTTTTTGCTTTATCTTATCTAAGTTTCTGTTTCAGAACTCACTATTCTGCACTTTATTGGAAATTTATACTAGATTTGCCATTTGTTCATATAAGAGTCAGAAATTTAAACAACTTCCAGGAATGTAATTTCAGCAAGTTATTTAGTGAGAAGTAGATGAAATCTTGATCTTCAGACTCTACGAAGGCATTGTTATCATACTAATAATTGCAAAGTTTCATTAAGTTGGCTTTTAACTTGATGCCCCAATGGGTGAAGTTCACTCTAAAATCTCTTTAATTAATAAATCTTCAAGCTCCAGATAGTTCAATGATGGATGGTAATTAACATTAGATGAACAGAAAGAATCTTCTTCACTCAACAAATGAGTCTCCACCCTATAATATTCTACCAAGTGTCCAAGTATAAGCAGATTAATTTAAGCCTGTTTTTCAACAAGCAATTATCAAAACAAACCATGAGCCCTCAAATTCAAAGAGGAAAATAATTATTCTTTTTGGAGATGAGAGCAAGATAAGATTAGAAAAAAATACTTTACTAAAAAATCTGTGCCCTTTCAGTATCAATCTGGTCATTATAATTTGTTCAAGAAATATTTAATCACATGTCTAATGTATGCTGTGCTGAGCACTGTGGGAAAAACAATATCAATAAGACAGGGACCCTGCTCTTAAGTACCTCACAATCAACTAGAGGTGACATGCACAACAAATAATTGCTTAGCATAGTTGTAATTATGCTGTACTCTAATTAGAGAGCTGACAGCTTAGACAATGCTCTTTACTAATAAAGGACAGGGTATGACAGAGGAAATACTATGGGTGAGGGAGAAGCAAGGTGAACAGAACAATATAAAACTCTAATGACTTTTGAACTGGGGTAGAGATGGGGAGGTAATATAGACAAGTAGATTACAGAACAAAAAAGAGAAGTTATCCCCTACTCTCCTCGACCACACACAACACTCCTTTTTATCCCTCTTTTCCCCTGTTAAGTCTGTAGGCAAAGCAGATTTTAAGCTTATCTAGAGAAGCAGGTACATAGACAGGGATCTATCTAGTTGCCACTAGGTCATAAAAGAACCATAGACGATACCCACATCTGATCTCTCAGGGGAAATGACAGAGCTGAGACTCCATGCTAGCTGACCCAGAGCACAGGCCAATGGGGAAGCCAACTCAAAAAGATACCCTCTAACCAACAATGTTGTAAAGATCATGTAAGGTGCCAGATGGGCACTGGACTTATCAAGGGGATCACTTCATAGATGGTGTAGATGCCTGACTAATGCACTATACACCTGAAGCTGAAGCAGAATAATATTGTGTCTCAACTATAAGTACATATATATATATATACATATTCTACATATATATATATATTCTATAAGTACATATATATAGTCTATACATATATATATATATATATATATATATATATATATACCTATTTTATATATGGTCACAGGAAGGAGAGTATGGCATAAGGAAGATAGTCAATGGAATTGTAACAGTTATATAAGATGTCAGAGGGGGTAGTATCTTGGGGGAGAGGCGTGATCACTTTGTGAGGGGCGTAAATGTCTGTCTATTATGTTGCTTTGTACACCTGAAACTAATAAAAAATAATAATAATAAAAATGACACCCTCTGTATTAGCTTTAGCTTAGGCTCCCAGAAGTAGACCCCGAGAATTGGATTTATGTGAAAGTTATTAGAAAGTGTGTTCCTAGAAAAAAAATTATAGAGGAGTAGGAATGTAGGACTTAATAGGAAAGAGGCCAAGTAAGGGTACACTATTTAATATAATCTGACAGAGGCTAACAATAGTTGAAATAAACAGGGGGCTCTGAAAACAATGCAGAAAATATGTAAGATGTCCCTATAAGGGAACAAGGGTGCTGGAGTATTTATATTTCCAAACCTCTCAGTCACCCCAGTGAAAGGGGGAAACAGAACTGAGGCATTTCCAGCAGGCTGAGGGCAGGTCTCACACAGAGTCACAGGCAATGGCTATTGAAAAATGATATGGCAATCACAGGAGCACCAATAGTATCTGCTACACTCTTCAACTACTGAGTGATGAGAAGGACATCCAACAGAGTGGGACTTGTATGGAATGAGGAACCACAGCTTTTATGTTCAATTTTTCACTTACACATACTACTGCCTGTTTTCATGTATGTTTTCTGCTCGTTAAATTTGTTTTAATAAACGCAGTGATAAGAGGGTTGAGAACCCAAACTCAGATCACATTTCAAATGTTCCCAAGACAGGGAGGTGGGAAATTATGCCAACAAAGGCAACTCTATTTATTCATTCATCATTCATTCATTCAGAAAATAATATTTATTGAACACTTACCACATGTCACATACTCTCCTCAAAAAGAATAATTTGGCCATGAACAAACACACACCCTATCCTCTTGAATTTACATTCTATTTGTGAGACAGATAATAGGTGTACACAAATACATTAAAATATAGCACAATATCAAGCGACGATACAAATTTTTTAAACAGGGTAAAGAATTTGAGAGCGATGATGGCAGTGCTAATTTAATGGGGTGGTCATACGTGGCTTCTCTGTGAGGTGGCAAGTCAAAAGGATATATGAAGGAAAATTGTTCCAGACAATTGGAATACCAAGTAAACGATCCTTGAACCAGAAGAATACTTAACAGACTAGTGAGTGAGCTGGGCAGAAATGCAAGAGAGTAGTTCTAAGAAGCAGTAAGGTTGAGGTGAGGGGAACTCATAGAAGACTCTACTGAGCTACACATTATTACTTAATGTGCAAAATAGAAAGTGATCCTCATTATAGAATGTCATAAGTAAGAGAAATTACTTGTGGCAGTGGATGAAAAAAGACCTCAGAGGGGATAAGGCATTGAATTGAGCTTTACAATGATAAAATGAATATCAAAAGATATGGCAGAAGGAGGCTTGCCAAGATGAGGAAAGATAGGAGCAGTGGACATAGAGGCACAAAAACATTTAGGGTCAAGAGGCAACTGGGTCACATTTAGATCGGCTGGAGTGTGGAATACCATAAAAAAATTTTGGACTCCATCCTTACCGGCAGAGGTTCCCACTCCAAACAATTCAGCATATTATAAAAACTTTATATCATTAGTATACTATCGTTGCAACAATCTACCATAATGACTGTTATATTAGTAAACTTTATAAAAGGACAATAATATATTAATTAGAAGGAAATGTTGGTTGATTGAGTAAAACAACCACCATGTTTTACATATTTACTACATACTAATTGCTCTGTATATGTTATTTGTTTTACCAATGAAGGAACTGAGGTAGAGAGAAGTATAGAAGAAGAAAAAATACCTGTTTGTCACACAGCTAGTAAGTGATAGAGCTTGGATTGTCTGACTCAATATTATATGGCTCCACACCAGCATGAGGATCAATACATCCAGTCACATTCCAACAGCAATCAAGGCTCAACTATAAGAAGAGGGCACACACAACCTACACAAGGGACACTCCTGGAGCATCCAGCTCAGGTGACCAGGAAGATTGTGCCAACAGTCCCCACAGGACCGTTACTACATAAGGCCACTTGGCAAGACTGGGAGACATAGCAGCCCTACATAATATATAGAAACATACACAGAGAGGCAACCAAAATGAATAAAGGGATGGGAAAAGTTATTTCATGAAAATGGAAATAAAACAACAAGAAAAAAGAAAAGCTGGGTTAACAATACTTATACCAGACAAAATAAACTTTAAAACAAAGGCTATAACAAGAGACAAAGAAGGACCCAGTAATCCCATTTCTGGGTATTTATCTAAAGAAACCCAAAAATGCTACTTCAAGGGCATGCATGCATCCTTATGTTCATTGCAGCATTGTTTACAACGGCCAACATGTGGAGGCGCCTGGGTGTCCATCAATAGTTGAATGAATAGAGGAGGTTGTATATATACGAGGTTGGACAATGAAGTTCACAAACTCATCCTAGAAAAAGTGCTCAATATCTCACTGCTCAATATCACTATGGTCACCTTCAAAGTACTCCCCTTGGGAAGTTAGGCACTGACGCCAGTGCCTATCCACCCTTCAAAGCAATTTTGGAACTCTTTTTCTGGAATGGCCATCAGAGCTGTCGTCGTATTACTCTTGATGTCCTGAATGTCGTCAAAATGTCTCCCTTTCAATATTTCCTTTATTTTCAGGTAAAGGAAGAACTTACCGGGGACCAGATCAGGTGAGTAGGAAGGGTGTTCCAATACAGTTATGTGTTTACTGGCTATAAACTCCCTCACAGACAGTGCTGTGTCAGCTGGTGCATTGTTGTGATACAAGAGCCATGAATTGTTACCAAAAAGTTCAGGTTGTCTTTTTCACACAGACTTTTCAGCACTTCTAAACAGTAAACTTGGTTAACTGTCCAGTTGGTACAAATTCATAATGGATAATCCCTCTGATATCAAAAAAGGTTAGCAACATCATTGCAACAAGTTAACAAACTTAATTGTTGGATTCGTATACAATGGAATATTGCTTGGCCATGGAAGGATATGGGTTGTTGCCATCTATAGTGGCATGGATGGACCTGGACAGTATTGTGCTGAATGGAGTATGTCAGAGAAAGACAGATGCAATGTGATATCTTTTATATATGGAATCTAAAGAACAAAATAAACAAACAAAACAGAAACACACTCAGATACAAAGAACATTTTGATGGCTGCCCGATGGGAGGGTGTTGAGGGGGTTGGTGAAAAATGGGAAGAAATTAAGAAGTACAAATGAATTGTTACAAAGTAATTATGGAGATGTAGGGTATAGTACAGGGAATATAGTCAATAATATTATAATAACCCTGTATGGTGTCAGATGGGTACTAGATTTGTTGGAATGATAGATGAGTGAAAAAGGTGAAGGGATTAATAACTATAAATTGGTAGCTATAAAATACCCATGGGGGTACAAAGTAAAGCATAGGAGCGTAGTAAATGATATGGTGATAACTATATAAAGTTAACTATATATAAAGTTATAAACTATATAACTATATACCAGGCGGTACAAGGCAAGTCAAAGGGATCACTTCTTCAATTATGCAAATGTCTAATCACTATACTGTACACTTGAAATTAACACAAAATAACATTGACTATTAACTGTAACTGAAAATGAAAAAAAATGGGAGAAAAGGTGAAGAGGAATAAGAGTTCCGAATTTCCAGTTATAAAATAAGCCATGGGGATGTAACGTACAGCATGGGGAATAAAGTCAATAATTCTGTGACAGCATGGTACCGTGTCAGATGGTTGCTGGACTTACGGTGATCACTTCTTTAGTAATATAAATGTTGAACAACTCTATAAATGTTGAAACTGATATAATGCTGTGTGTTAGCTATATTTTTAGATAAATAAAAATCTTTAAAAAAAGATCCTGTAATCTAATTTTTAACACGATCTTCAGCAGTTTACAAATAAGTTCAGAAAACAAGAGTTTTAGAATAAAAGTATGTAAACTTTACTAACAATTGCCACCCCAATAAACTTTTTTAAAAAAAAAAGTATGTGGTACAGTCTAGCAATTGAGAGTGTAGATTATGAACAATGAAAGACTTCCATTTTGCCATTGACTAGGTGTACAACCTTGAGTGAGTTACTTAACCTCTCTGAGGTTCTAGTTTATCATCTGTAAAATGGGGGTCATATTAGGACCTAAACCACAGAGTTGTTCTTAGGATTAAATATAATACATGTAAAGGGCTTGGCCCAGCATCGATGAGCATTCCGTACACAGTAAGTGCTGTTATTAGTTGGGTCTTACCTTCACTACTACTCCCCCATGATGCAGTCCATCCTCATGGCTATAAGACATTTTGGCTGAGAATCATTGGGCTGCCACATCCCTGAGAAATGCAGTCTTAACTGCTTCGTTTCGCCTGATTCTCCCTATAGAACCTTATTGTTAAGACTCCTTTCCCACTCCAGAGAGGCTCCTGCCAAATTTCTTGTAGTTCTAAATCACCAGGCTGTTTCAAGCTTTGCTCACATTGCTAACTTTACCTGAAATGTCCTCCCCTTCTCACAAGCTATAAGTGACTCATCTCCCAAAATTCTCTTCTAGGACTCCTTCCTCAATAAAATCTCTCCTGATACTGAGGTAGAACTGAACAGAGAAGTTACCTTTGTACAAATGAGGAAATGGAAGCTCAGAAAGATTTAGTAACAGCTCAAGTCACCAACTAGTAAACGACTGTAGTGGTAATAGTAGTAATAATACTTAATACACACAGAGTGCCTTAGCGTCTAGGAAGCTCTTCCTACAGAATCCTGTCCGGGGCTGGCCTGCCCGGACCCGCCCAGACATGCCCGGACATGTCTGTACCTGGTTGCCCCTGGGCCAAGCTTAAGTTTCGATTCTATTGTTTAAGATTAAGTTTAGATTTCTCAGCCAGCCCGCCATTTCCCCGCCCGCTATGCCGAAATGACGAAGCACCCTCTGATTGGTTGGTCCCCATATTGGGAGACCAGGCGTTTCTTTGATGTGCCTAAATCTATATATACAAGCTGTTACCTTCAATAAAGAGAGACTTGATCAGACTCCTGTCTTGTCTCCATTTCTCGCATACCCCTGTTCCCCCGAGCCCCTATTTCTCCCCCAGGTCTTCCGTTGTCGATCCTGCAGGTCGGGACAGAATCCCACCCGCATTTTCACAACACTGTAGAAAAGGAATCATTTTCTTCTTTTTCATAGATCAGGCAACTGAGTCCCAGACACACTGAGTGATTTCTACAAGGTCATATAATTTATCTAGTTGTGAGACAGGCCCCAGACCTCAGATCCTTTCACTCTGAGTCCACTGATTTTTCCTTACAGAACTCTCCATCTAGTAAATGAATGAAATTCGTGAATACATGAAAACACGAAAATGACTCTGAATTTATTTTGTTGACAGAGTACCTTACTTTAAAACTGAGTTTGTCGAAGACAAGACTAAAGTTGAGAAGCAGCACTTCTTAAAAGCCAAGTTGCATCTCCCTACAATTACTGAGCAGACTGCAAAGGCATCACTGATCTGAAGGGACTAAAGTTCGAGCAGATTTAAGGATAGGCATTGTCACAAAGCTTATCGACACTGTCAGAGAGGATACAAAATTTAGAGGTAACTAACAATTGAAAGTGAAAACAATTAGCGAACAAACGAATGGAATGATTTCCAGAGCAATGGGGTTAGGAGTCCTTGGCAAGTACAAAATTCCCCACACACTTTACTCGTTTCAGAACATCTGAAGAACAAGAGAGGCAGTGATGGTACCCACTGAGCTTAAAATGATGTATCAATTAAATGCAATGTTCTACTGAGAGGGAAAGCAGGAAATGTGGAGGCTGCCTCTCCGGGTAATCTGTAAATTTCCCAGGAGTTTTTAGTGAGCTATTCTCCTATTATGGAAGCTGTCAAAGAGCTAAAATAATAAAGGGGAATATAAAGGAAGTGAGGCTTGAACAAATACAGGAAGACTTTTAGAAAGACAAACAAGTCTCTAAAATAAATGCACATTAAGGTTGCAGATTTCCTCTATCTGTGGGGACACTTCTATGGTTAAATATGTTGCATACTATTACTAAAAGACTTAAGTTACTTGTGTCCGCCAGACAATACACAGATATCCACCTAGTTAAAATTAGCCCCGTGCCTGACATATTTTAGATTCTCAGTGTTTGCAGAATAAATAAAAGAATGGATCGATCTAATCCAGAGAGTTCACTACTAATGGCAATTGAATTTCAAAACATATTTAAGCACCTACTATCCTGTTTCCCCCAAAATAAGTCCTAGTTGGACAATCAGCTCTAATGCATCTTTTGGAGCAAAAACTAATATAAGACCTGGTCTTTATTATGTTATGTTATGTTATATTATATTATATTATATTATATTATATTATATTATATTATATTACATTACATTACATTACATTACATTATATTATTTTATATTATATTATAGACCCAGTCTTATAGTAAAATAATACCGGCTCTTACATTAATTTTTGCTCCAAAAGACGCATTAGAGCTGATTGTCCAGCTAGGTCTTATTTTCGGGGAAACACAGTATGTACCAGACACCATGCTAGGATCTAGCTACTTGGAATGATTTTTAAGTGCTTTGGTATTTTAATGCTTATAAGACATGAAAATGTTCATTCATCTTTTCATATGGTTGTCAGAATATAACAATAATAATTGAAGATAAATTCAGAGTCCCTCTTCTCGTGCAACGCAGGGAAATTATAATTGTACATTACAAGTTGACAGCATCATTTCTCATATGGTTTGCAGAATGATTGGGTTCATAGGATTCAAATAAGTCTAGTCCCTTCCTCTGGTAAACCAGAAATCATGTTTCCTATTATTAGTAGATTTGCCAACAAGCAGTTATAATTGTATCAGCACTTGTTTCTGAAGACCAATATTTTATAGATGAACTGGATTACAGCAAGTTTCTTTCATTTCATCAGTAAATAAGTATCTTGGTTGGGGTATCTAAGCTGCTTTTTCTAAATTATCCTTAACGGACAGGTATTATGATAAGATTCTGTTATTGCTATTGTACTTGTAGAAGAAAACTTACTAACTCCTAAAAATGTGGATGTCTGTGTCAGTATTCAGAAACATGTTGTTAGAATGGTACAGCAGACACTTTCAGTAACCAAACCATATCCCCCCAGGCCTCATCATTATGGTCTAAACCAGGTTTCCAATGGCCTTAGGGCTTTCTTGGAGCTAGTGCCCACTCTGCCAGAGTGCCGGACAGACTGACAAGTGCCAGAGAATCAACAAACACCCATCAAGGAGCCGCCCCTAAAGTGTCCCTTAACAACAGAGGTTGGTGTCTATAAATATACTAGCTCCGCTGTCATTGGAGGTGAGAGAGCAACTGAGGCTGGCTAATTCTACACTAACTCCCAGAGTTCCCTAGTGGATTAAGTTACTAGCTTAATAGTGTACCCTTAATAATGGGTACCCTACCTTACCTGTCTTATTTCCTCACTGCTCTTCTGGAACTTTCTGGGATCATCTTCCAAGAAAACCACTTAAACTTGAATTTTAATCCTTGTCTTTGGGCCCCTTCTAGAGGAACATAAACTAGAAAACTTAATTGGGCGCTTACAATATTCATTATTTCACCCAACGTTTAAAAATACCATTTCTATCACCACCTAGCTTTTTTCTGTTTCACCCATAAGTAAATATAATATGACTTGTGTTTCTTCTTTGCAAATAAAAAAATACATTTAAAAGAATATTAACAAAACTATTACTCTAGAGCATTATTAGGCCAGACCCAAATAAAAATGAAAAATCAGGAATTTCAAAATTCCTGAAAATCAGGAATGGGGCATCAGAAATGGGAGAAAAATAATAGGAGTTCAACTTCAGTCAACTAATGCTTTTATGGTTATAGCCTATTAAATGGATAGAGCATAATTAAAAAACTAACATCCTGTTCAACATTCAAACTGTATTTACTATCTTACGATTATAAAAAACGCTAAAATTAACATTCTTAAGCATAAATCTTTGCCCTCATTTCAGATTATTTTGGTGGATAAATTCCTAGGAAATTTGCTAGATAAGAAAGTTAAAGTATTTTTAAGTATTTGGTTTACATACAATCAGAATAGCTGAACTTATTTTCATTTCTATCTGTATGGGACAAATGTTTCTGTTTTAACATATTTTCATCAGTACTGAGAACTATTATTTTCATAATTTTCGTAAAATACAATCATGTTAAACATGTATTTTTCTGAACTTTTTCAATCATCCATTAATATATTTTTGTGCATTCCTGATTAATTCTTCTTCTCAATTATAGTTTTGTTTTTATCATTAAACGATTTTCACATCTTTTATAATAAACTTCCAAAAAAGCATTTTTAAAAAGATAATGTTGATTTAATGCATCCATAGCTTGTTACTAAATTTAGTGGTAATACACTTAATGTTTAAAAAAATTCCATGAAGTATGATATAGACTGTATGATATATAAAAATATTATCTCTTCATGGGGTTTTTATATAAATAGATCTTTTTTATATAGCTAGATCACTTAAAATAGTACCTAGAACATAGCTCCCCATAGGATTCAAAAATGTGAGCTAGAATTGTTATCTTATAAAATTATATCTTTGAGCTATTAGTGACATATTACATGAATAGATTTCCTAATAGTAACCCCCATTGCATTCGTAGAGTAAATCTTTGATTTTAGACAGATATTTTAAAAACAATTTTAAGGGCGCATCCTTTTAATTTAGTTAAATAGTTTTTGCCTCAGTTTCTTTGGTTTATCATGAGAAATGAATGTTCAAATGTTTCAGAGACAGTACAGCAACTGCTTTAAAAGCAGACGGTCTGGATCCAAATCCTAACTCACCACTTAGTAGTATAGTCAAGAAGTTTATCTAACCTTTCTCTACTTCACTCATCTTATCTGTAAAATAGAAATAATAGCAATATCTGCATCATATCATTATAATGAGAACGAGTTAATTCAAAGTGCTTACAGTAGTATCTGGCATTTAGTAACTGCTTGATAAACATTAGGCAATTATAAATGTTATAGCAATATTATTTTTATCTATTGGGAGGCAATCTAGCAGAGTGATTTAATAGTATAGGTTCTTCCTGGGTTCCTATCTTAGCTCTCGTACATACAAATTGTGTGAATTTGAGCAAGTTACTAAACCGTCTTTCAGTTTTTCTCATGTAAAATATGAAAATAAAAATATTATCTCTTCATGGGGTTTTTATATAAATCAATTGTACATATACACACATAAACATATATATAAACACATATATCTACACATATATAGATCACTTAAAATAGTACCTAGAACATAGCTCACCATAGGATTCAAAAATGTGAGCTAGAATTGTTATCTAATAAAATTATATCTTTTGTTTTCTTTGAGCTATTAGTGACATATTACATGAGTAGATTTCCTAATAGTAACCCCCATTGCATTCGTAAAGTAAATCTTCTTTGTTTTGTTTTTTTTCCAAAGTACTCTTTCCCCCCCCAACTTTATTGAGATATCATGGCATATAACATAGGTAAGTTTAAGGTGTACAATGTAGTAATTTGATACATATATATGTATATATATATATATATATATATATATATATATCACAAAACGATTATCATAATAAGCTTAGTTAATACCTCTATCCCCTTACATAATTACCATTTCGTTTTGTGTTGAAACCATTTACGATCTGCTCTCTCAACAACTTTTGAGTGTGTAACATAGTATTGTTAATTATAGTCACCATGCTGAACATGAGATCCCCAAGACCTATCATATAATAACTGGGATTTTGCACCTGTTGACCAACATCTCCTCATTTCCTCCACCCCTGCACCCCCTGAGCGCCATAGTATTTTCGTGTATAGACAGCTATTCAAATTGATGCTTCTGGGGAGATAAGCAATAGAAATTTCTATGCTGCCATTTTGCTCCTGAATTATATTTACTAATACTTTGATTAGGATTTTTAATCTACATTCACAAATGAGATTAATCTGTATTTTCATCTTTTAGTGTTACCTGTGTTTAGTTAGAAATGAGTTAGAAAGTTTTCTTGCTATTTCACTCTTTGGAAATAGGTACTTATCATGGGAATTACCTACCTTGGAGAGTTTAAAAGCATTTGATTTCAATCCTACCTGAGTTTGTTTCATGGGTTAAAAATAATTTTTTTGAAAAAATTTTAATTTATTCCAAGTTTATGAGCCTATTCAATTTTCAATTTCTAACTTGATCAGTTTAAGCAATTTGTACGGTGGAAACAAAATTATAAGCCTATTCTTTAATTCAGCTAGAAACTAAGTGAAATAAGAGGTTATACTAATATTCTTCAGTTAATTCAGCTGCTTTAAGAAGACAAAGACTGTATTAGCCATCACTTCTTATTAAATTGATGAGACAACTTTATTCTTCCAGTTGTTCAGGCCAAAATATTTAAAGAAATATTCCTCTCACCTTCGATATCTTATTCAAAACCAAGGCTCTCCAATACCTAGATGCCAGGTTTGTTCCCTGATGACAGCTGACATCTGAGTTCCCCACTATCAAGATTTTTGAGCTGCAGCACTCACTATCTAACTGGCACTGAGATCCCCAATACTGGTGGTAGATAGAGGACAATAATTCCTGGCATGTTCCAATGGTGCAACTATTAAAACCTTTACCTGTGGTGAACTGGGATGAAAAACTGGTGGGAGGGAATACCCCGGCAGGTATAATATCTCAATCATACAAGAGATTCAGAGGAAATAATAAGAACAAAAGATTTGAATGGATGTTGCTAAATGTGACCAAAGTTTGGAGAAAGACAATGCAAAACTTAAGATGATTAATCACTAATTTAAGGCAAATTGTGAAAGTCAGAAGAATTCCTTAGCAGCACTTTAAAGACACTCTCATCTCCTCAGCCAGAAGGTAGAAATTGTAGACAATCTGGTCTGAGATGTAATTATAAGGTTAGTGAAGGTTGAATCCACTCCTGGGGCAGAGAGAAAGAGAAAAAGGCAACCTGCAAGGGGAGTCTCTTAGATGCATGACCGTGAAAGGAAAGAAAGAAGCAAGTGGTAGAAATTAAGGGCACCATAGAAACAAGAAGCACAAAATTAGAAGTATACTAACCTCACCTCCATCCCAAACAAAGGCCCAAATATTTTTTAAATGCACTTTACTACACCAATAAAAGAGAACATTGAACTAAGAAATCTAGCCTACCACCCAAGCACCTCACCCTGCCTACAAAGAATCCTGTTATTGCTAGTCCAAGAAAATTTAAAATATTAAAACAATAAATGAAAAGAAAACCACAAGTAATAATCATACATGTCTAGAAAAACAAGGAAACAAAAAATGTGATCATGTTAATTCTTTCAGAGACTTTTCTTGTTCTTAGGAGATATATACAGAAGAATTAGGGTATCACGAAATGTACAATTTAATTTCAAATTACACAGCAAATATATATACAGAGAGTACAAACATGGCAAAATATTACCAATTAGATTATATAAGACTACATGGGTATTTTTCATACTACCCTTTTAACTTCTCTTTAATTATTTTAAGTAAAGAGCTGAAGGAAAATCTAAACAAGATGTACAGGCTAAAAATTCTTTAAATATTTTACAGAAATCTCTGATACAAGGAAGCATTCACATCACTAAAAAATTGAGGAACCAGTGCAGTATGGATACAGAAGGTAAACAATAGGACATGCATGGTGAAACCTTAACCAGACCAGTACAGAGCCATTTTTCTTAGTCAGACATAATTAAAGATTTTCACAAATTTCTTAATGATAAAGAAATGAACATTAAATAGGAGAACCCCAATATATATTATCTAGGATTTAGTGTAGATAATTATGCTGAACTTTATAATAAACAATTTATTCTTCACACTCCATTAAGAGGGAGTTATTTTTTTGTGTGTTATTTTATTATTAAATATCCCCAAGGATTTTAGAAAGAGTTTTCTGGATGAAAGTAGACCCTAACTGAAAACTGCAATCAAGTTATTTCCATCAGCAGGAAGACCAAATAAACAGAAATCTGTCTAAAGAGAGTCCCAAAATCTCTGGTTTCATATTATAGCTTCACCCTTATGAGATGTGAGACCTTCAGCAAGTTACTCAACTTTCCTGTTTCTTCATCTACAAAATGGAAATAATAATAGCACCTATATTTCAAGGTTGTTGAAAGGATTAAATGTAAAATGTTTACAATGATGTATTGCATATGCAATAATCCCTCAGTATCCTCCCGGGTAGTTCCAGGACTCCAGGCAAATATCAAATTCCACAGATGCTCAAGTCCATTATACGAAACGGTACAGTATTCGTTGGATATATCTTATATTTGCACATAGGTTACAGCAGCTTGTGCCTACACATACTTCACGCTCATGGATTCAGCATAGTGTTCAGCATGAGGCAAATTTAAATTTTGCTTTTCAGAAATTTTGGATTTTTTTTTCCAAATATTTTCATCTATAGTTGGTTGCATCTGTGGATGTGGAACCCATAGCTATGGCTGACTAGGGGAAACCCCTAATAACTGCTAATTATTAAACATGATTGTGCTATGTCTTATACACACGTGTGCACACACACACCTCTGAAAAGTAATTATCAACCCCACTCTTCAGTTTTAAGGACTTAAGTGATATTTTAAGCCTGTTGAACTGACAAGATCTCATTCAACCATTTACGAACATTTACATTTCACATATCATAAATACTTGTAGTACCAGTTAACAAATATAAGTGTCCGGGTCTTCCTTTCACTTCTTTTCCTTTTTGTTTCTTTCCTATTCCCTTTGTTTCCTATTATTCTTTGTTTCCCTTCTTCTTTTTTAACTTTTACTTATGTATCCTGGAACATTTTCTACATTCACAAGTAAGGTCTTACTTCCCTAATCGAAATGAGACTGGATAAAAGCATCCTTATAACTGACCAAACTGATCAAATATCACAGAAGAGTTACTTTATGACCTTGTAAAATATTATAGGACAGGCAAAATGCATTATATAACTGCCAGGGACTACAACAAAAACTTGTGAAAAGTTCAATACATATAGATTTCCCCCAATTAATAAGAAGTGATGTAACGATTTCTTCACTAGTAGACTTGAGTCAAACACCCAAATCTAACACTGCCTATGCCAGTCCTAATTCTGAACAAAAGTTGTCATATATTCAATCAGTGTGGTTTTATTTTTTCAATAGTTTTTAGTGGTCCTTTATAAATGTTTTTACACAAGTGTTTCCTCCTTACGCTGCAAGCCTACAAGTCACTGATCTGATTATTTAATTCAATTTGAACAGTTCTAAGGACAACATAACTGGTATGCAGACATTTGATAATGATTTTTGACTGTGATCTTGTAAAGCAAAGACCATGATGATTCGATTTGGACAGCACTTAGAACAATACAATTTTCACTCAAGAACTTAATAGACTTTAATTGCCCTCCTGGTTGACTCTCCCCAAGATAAGATATTTGGAGATGCAGAGAGAAGTCTGACTATACATAGGGTGGTATAAATTAGTTAGAAAATAAAGCCCATGCCATGACAAAGAAGAGTACCAAATATAAGTAAATAATAAGAATATTTTACATTTGCACACACTTCAGTCTACCAAGCACCATTATACAATTTCAATTCTTTTCAATTCAGTATTTATGGAGCACATATTCAAGACACTATATCAGATAGTCTGTGGAAAAGAAAAACAAACATAACTCACAGAGAGCTTACAATTCAGTGGAAGATACGGTCTTTTGACTCAAAGAAATGGAATGTTGTAGAGATGCACATTGCTGGAAGAATATAGACAGGAGAGATATAATCTAACTGGAGGAGTCAGGGAAGGCTGCATTGAGCTGGTAGTATTCGAATTTGGGCTTTGAAAAAATAAAATATTTGATTCATATCAAACATTATGAGATAATCACAGCAGTCACTATTTGTCCTTTTATAGTCCAGAGAACTCGGACTGACCAGAGAGCAAAAGGACTCGCTTATCCAATGTCATACAACTGATAAATATCAAGTGGTTCATGAACACATGTACCAGGATTTCTGTTTCCTAAGGCCAGTACTTATTCACTGTATTATCCTATATAATGTGTCTTAATTTTTAGGCAAGAGAACACACATTCTTGCAGGATAAGATTTTTAAAAAAAAGTAAGTCTACTCATGCCTGCTATAATAATAAATTTGGCTGTCATTTGTATACAGTATGAAAATAAGTTATTCTTTATTTATTTAGTAATGTTATTTCCTGCTGTAAGTACATAAACTTCCTTGTAGTATTTTAAATAGGAGTACTGAGGCAATCACATCTTTGTTCAAAGATTAAGAAACCTGTCAGCAAAGAGTCAAAACCAACTTCATTCTAATAATTAGAGTCTGTAGTATAATGGTGAGGGTGATGCCCTACTAGTCTTTGTATCCCCAGAGGGTACAAAGAGGGCAACAGGATACACGTCACTGGCTAAAAGATAAAATGTGCCCGATGGAAATGAGTACCCAAGGAAATAATAATAACACATGTGAGGTTTACTACATGTCAGGCACTGTTCGAAGCACCTCATACTTACTTAATTCTCAAACTCCATGAGTATGTATTATTACCACCAATTGTGAACGATGAATCTGAGCCAAGTCACGTAAGTAGTGGAGCTGGGATTTAAACTCTGTCTGGCTATAGCATCCTTGTTCTTAACCACTCAGCTCTAACATCTGTCAAAAATAAGATAAACTATTCTCTTTTTGTAGAGAGTTTTAAGATACAAGTACAAATTACGTCTATGAGATATGATATGAGTTCACATTCTGAGAAATAGCAGTTTAGCATGACACCTAAAAACACAGACTTTGACATCAAAAAGAACAGGCTTTGACCTATTCAGCCATGGCCTTCCTGTGTGAACTTGGGCGAGCTGTTTAATCTTTCAGAGCTTTAATTTCCTCCTTTCAAAAAGAGGTAGCAATTATTTTGAAATGGAAATGCAAGCAGCACAGTATAGTAAGAAAAGCACTGAACTTGAATGTCCAAAGACTCAAATTATAGCCTCAGCTACATTATCAGTCATGTGAAATAAGGCAATCAATCCATCAATCAATAAATATTTATTGAACCTTATATATAAGGCTCTGTTGTAAGTCCTCTCGTGATATAGCAGTGAAAAAAGACACGTTTTTACTCTCTGAGAACAAATTCATTCAAGTTTATTCATTTTCCTTAATTATCAAACTAAGGCCCCAAAAGAGGTACTTTCTGGAATTAACATTCTGATTCTGAAAAAGAACTCAAAAACACAGTGCTTCTGTTTGTTTGTGTACATCCTGTGCTTCCTGGAAAATAAGACCTAGCTGGACAATCACTCTAATGAGTCTTCTGGAGCAAAAAGTAATGTAAGACCTGGTCTTATTTAACTATAATATAAGATCGGGTCTTATCTAACATAATATAAGACCGGGTCTTACATTAATTTTTGCTCCAAAACTGGCATTAGAGCTGATTGTCTTGCTAGGTCTTATTTTCCGGGAAACACGGTACATATACTTCAATTCCTCCTTTTGATATATGAAGGGGATAAAAGCAGAAAGAGGAAGAGACTGAACTTTCAGGCTTGTCTCATTGTGCTCACTACGTACAGCTGTCATAACCAGCTGTTCCCACACATTCTCTCCATAGGGCACATTTTTCCGGAATGAATGTAGATTAATACGTGACACCACTACAAAAGACAGCAGAATCAACATGATTTATAAAAACTTGGTGAGAAATGTTGTCTTCTCTTCTTCTGATATGAGCTCAGTGACAATTCCAAACAATTCATACAGAAATCAAAAAACAATTTCTACGTCGTCAATGTGTTTCCTGTCCTCTGGTTGACATGAACTGGTAATAAATACTACTGCATGTTGTGTGATTTTTCATAGAATACAGTCTAATAATGATTAACAATTTAGGGATCAGATTGACAAGCACATGGATAGATATAAATATAGAAAGATATAAATCCTATTTCTAGCACTTACAGGCTGGAAGACTTTTAACTGCTCTGATCCTCAATTTCCTCATATGTAAAATTTAAATGATTACACTTATTTCCTAAAGTTATCAGATGAGATAAGACATAAAATGCTTGTAATATAGCACTTTATTTAATGACTAATCATTAATTAATGATTAATAATCCATTAAGTTGATTGTCCTCCTTAACTATTAAAAACAACTATGAATATGCTGAAAGAAAAAATGTATTAAATTATTTTAGTACAAAGAAATACTCAAACCCATTTTAATACAAAGAAAACTAGTGTTTGCATATTTCACGCCAAATCACATAGGAAACACCACTTAGGAAAAAAAATAGACATTTTCTTCCAAGTTCCTAAGTAGGCAGATCAAGATTTAATACGTACCATTAAGATATTTTACAATCTAGTACTTAAACCACATCAAAATAACAAACGAAGTTACAAATTTATTCTCAATACTTCCAAGATTACACACATAAGAGTTTGAATATATCTTTCTGTGTATTTATTAGTCAAACTACAATATAGGCATTCTGACAGGAAAAATAACACACATAATTTCTAAGTAAAAGTCTAACTTACTAGACAATTTTTCAGTCCTTTGTCAGAACTTGAATCCCTAAGTTTATAATCATAAATGTAGGAATGACGTTAGTAGTATGGAGAATAAGGAAAGCAAAGCAAAGAATATATGATAGCTCCAGAATTAAATATTTGAGAGCCAATCATTAAGGAAATATTCCAGGTCACCAGTCATGCCTCATTCACCCTAAGTAGGTCAGTAGGAAAGTAAATTAACTTACAGTGAACAAGAACTTCCTTGGACTCCATGAAAATGCTTAGAAGAGTAGGGAGACTTATACCGCTAAACACAAATGTCTGCTGCTGGTTGGTACAATCCCTAGCTCTGTTTCTTGCTCATGGCACCTCACCAAATATATGACCACAGACACTCCCCTCCCTAACAGCTGACTTTTAATCCTGTCTTTAGGTTTCAATAAGATCTTTTCAAAAATATGCAGCATGTAATACTGACAGCACCAAGAAGAAAAAAAAATGTTTTTAATTATCCCCTAGCTCTATATCCCTACATCTTACTCAAAAAAGAAGACTGGCTTAACTTGGGAGCTAAACTATATAATCTGCTTTTGCATCCATTGCTCCACTGAATATATTAAGACTACCCTGGTCAGCCTGGTGGGGCAGGTGGTTGGAGCACTGTGCTCCTAATGCTGAGGTCACCAGTTCGATTCCCACATGGGCCAGTGAGCTGGGCCCTCTACAGCTAAGATTGTGAACAACAGCTCTCCTTGGAGCTGGGCTGCCATGAGCAGTCGGAGGTTGGCGTGAGCTCCAACTGACCACCAGTGGCCACCGACTGCCTCAGCGCAAGGCTCATAACACCAGCATGGGCCAGGGAGCTGTGTCCTACACAACTAGACTGAGAAACAACGGCTTGAACCAGAGTGGGGGAGTGGCGGGGGGAGGTAGAAGAAGGGGCGGGGGGGAAGACTACCCAACACAATTCTCCTCTTTGAGCTAGATGTGTGCACTCTGGGATGTAACGTAAATGTCAAAGCCATTTGGGTGCTACTGAGGATGAAATATTAATGTTTAAAGGTAACTGATGCAATCAGGGTGCATTACTTCCAGAAAATAAATACTGTCTAATCCAGGATTCCCCACAACACAAAAGTCTAAAGTCAGTGGTTAACGACATTGTAGACATTCCAAAGATACCTCCCGGCTGCTGTTCTTCTCTTCAATATCAAGGACACACAGAAAAACTTATCTTCCCATAACTCCCTAAAATGCTAAAAATCCATGGCCATAGAGTTACTCACAGAAAATAATTTTAATTACAAAAAAAATAAAATAAAGTCAGTAGCTCTTTCTTCTTTCTTTTTTCCCCCCTTCTTCTGCCTCCTCGTCACACACACACTCCAGTTCAAGCCGTTGTCTTTCAGTCTAGTTGTGCATGACACAGCTCCCTGGCCCATGCTGGTATTATGAGTCTTGCTCTCCCCGCAGCTAAGGCAGTCAGAAACCAGAGGCAGTCAGTCGCCAGTCATTGGTAGGCCGCTCACAGCAGCTTATGCTGGCTGCTGGCCACTCATATTGGCCACCGGTCACTCATGGCAGCACATGGAAGCCCATAGCAGCCCTCGGCAGCCCACTGCAGCCCATGACAACTTACATTAACCTCTGGCTGCTCCACCGCAGTCCAGCTCCAGGGAGAGCTGTAGTTCACAATCTTACCCGGAGAGGGTGCGGCTCACTGGCCCATGTGGGAATCGAGGTCCCATGTGGGACCTCGGCGTTAGGAGCTCGGCTCTCCAACCCCCTGAGCCACCAGGCTGGCCCCTTCTTTTTTCATATGTCACAAAATATCAAGTTTTCTTCTTATTAGCTTTATCACTTACTAATTACATTTGTGGAATAATTAGATTTAAAAATGTAATCATTACATCCCATGACTATCTGTGCCATCAAAACATAAAAGTATTACATTTGATTTTTCACAAAATATTGCCTCTTGGGTTTTTGCACACATAAGAAATTTTTATCTAAATATTGCCAAAAACTAATATTCACTCAACACAAACTTAGTGAGAATACTAAATGCCAGGCACTATGTTAGATTCTAGAGATACAAAAACAGGAAAAAAAGTATGACATGCTCCTTTGTGGAAAAGTTTACAATATATATAGCAGTCCTTTCAGTCCTTGCATTCAAAATTTTCCCTTTTCAGAAATTGCTGCATTCAAGTGAATTCCATATGTTTTTATCTAATGAAGGTAAATTCTGGTCACTATATTGAATATTGAAATACTTAAAGGTGAATATGGAGGAAAGGGATGACAGAGAAACACCATGACTAGTTAACTGTACTTCAAATTGAATTTTCACATTGAAGGCCAGTACATTTCTATAGAAGCTCTTGAGGATAACCTTAAGAATGACACAATTTATAGGAGCTCAGAATTCTTACTAAACTGATCTAAACTTCCAGATCTCTAATAAGAATCAGAGATGATTGCCTAACGCACCAACAACAAATTCAAAACTCTGACAGGAGCCAGGTGTAAAAGTAAATGAGGAACATAAGCTAGGAGTTAGAAAAATCACATGGCTTTCTTAAATATCTTCTGTTTCCAGAAAATATTTAGGTAAAAATCAGTATTTCTCAACAATAAGGAATAATGAGTGTAAATGCAGGCAACTTATAGTTTACCACAGCATAAGAGGTATTATTGGAAGTGACGGAGACTGTAGTCTCTGAAGATATTAGATTGGTGCAAAAGTAATTGCAGCTATTGCAATTATTTTTAACCTTTAAACCACAATTACTTTTGCACCAACCTAATAGTATAGCCAACAAGAACAGGGCAAAAGAAAATAAAACATTCCAGGTGAAAAACAAAAGAAAGTCGTCTTTGCATCAACCTACTGCAGAGTTCATTCCCATAAATGCCTAGGAGGAGAAATAACCCATGAAAGGCTATGAACAACCAAGGTAACAAAGCAGCTCAGAAAGAAAAAGAAACTTAAAGATATGGAAATATGTGAGCTAAACAACATAGAATTCAAAATTAAAGTTCTGAAAAAACTCAATGAGATGCAAGAAAACTCAGATAAGCAGTTTAATGAACTCGAAAATAAAATCAATAAACAAAATAAATACTTTACCAAAGAGATTGAAATTTTTGAAAAGAACCAAACAGAAATTCTGGAGCTTAAGAACTCAATAAAAGATATGAAGAATGAAATAGTGAGTTTAGGAAATAGAGCTGACTAGATGGAGAAAAGAATTAGTGATATTGAAGATAGAAATCTGGATATGAGGCAAATGGAAGAAGAGAGAGACTTCAGAGTTAAAAGAAATGAAAGAACTCTACAAGAACTATCTGACTACACCACAAAGAGTGGAAAACAATACTCCAAACAGAAAAAATAGCCATACTTATATGTGATGAAATAGACTTCAAAATAAAAAAAGGTAACAAGAGACAAAGATGGACATTTCATAATTATAAAGGGGACAAAAGTTCAAGACATAACACCTATCAATATATATCGCTGCCAATGAGGAAACACCAAAATATATAAAGCACCTACTAACAGAACTAAAGGGAGAAACTATCAAAAACAGAGTTATAGTAGGAGACCCAAATATACCACTGACAGCAATGGAAAATCATCCAAACAGAAAATCAATTTAAAGAATTATATAGGTCTTAAATGACACATTAGACCAAATGGACATAGAGATACATGAACCTCTATGTTCACTAAATCATTATCTATCGTGACCAAGACATCGAAATAACCAACATGTCTTTTGATAGATAAATGGGTAAGAAAAGATGTGGTACAATATACAATGGAATATTATTTAGCCATAAGAAAAGATGAAATACTGACATTTGCAACAAAATAGATGGATCTTGAGATTATCATGCTAAACAAAATAAATCAGACAGAAAAAGTTGAAAATCATATGATTTCACCCTGATGTGGGACATAAAACTGAAAGCAGCAAATGAATAAGACAAGAAAACAAGCAAAAACTTATAGACACAGACAACAGTTTAGTGGTTACCACAGAATAAGGGGATAGTGGGGAAGGTAGAAGAGTGCAAAGGGGTTCAAATATATGGTAACAGAGTAAGATTTGACTATGGGCAGTGAACACACAGTGGTAATATATAGAAGATGTATTACAAAATTTTATACTGAAACCTATATAACTTTATTAACAAATGTCACCCCAACAAATTTAATAACATAAAAAATATTTGAATATAAAAAATACAATAATTTTAAGTCAGCTATATTTCTACAAACTAGCAATGAGCAATATGAAAATAAAATTTTAAAAACAATTGCATTTGTACAGAATTTTTTGAAATACTTAGGAATAAATTTAACAAAAGCAGTGTAAAGCTTGTACATTAAAAACTACAAAAAAAAAAAAACTACAAAACATTGTTCAATGAAATTAAAGATGTAAATAAATAGAAAGACATCCCATACTCATGGATTGGAAGACTTAATATTGTTAAGATGACAATATTCCCCAACCTGATTTACATATTCAACATAACCCTTATAAAAATCCCAGCTGTTTTATTTTATTTTTTTTCTTGCAGAAATTGACAAGCTGGCCCCACACTTCATATGGACGTGAAAGTTACCCAGCATAACCAAAACAATATTGAAAAAGAGGAATGAACAAAGTTGGAGAATTTATACTTCCTGATTTCAAAACTTACTGTAGTAATCAAGGCTGTGTGGTGCTGGCATAATGATAGGATATAAATCATAATCATAGGATATAAATAGAGTAGAATTGAGAGTCCAGAAATAAACTCTTACGTATAGAGTCAATTGATCTTCAACAATAGTTCCAAGACAATTCAATCAGGAAAAAGAAAAGTCTTTTTAACAAATGATTTAGGGACAACTGAATAGCCACATGAAAATGAATGTATTTGGACCCCTACCTCATAGCATATGTAAAAATTAACTAAAAATAGATCATGTAAATTCCTACATGTAAGAACTAAAACTGTAAAATTCTTAGAAGAAAACATAAGTGTAAACCTTCGTGACCTTGGATTAGGCAATGGTTGCTTAGATATGACATGAAAAGCAGAAGCAACCAAAGAAAAAAATAGACTTCATCTAAATGTGTGCTTCAAATGAAACTATCAATAAAGTCAAAAGGCAACCTATAGACAGTAGAAAATATTTACAAATAATGTATCTGATAAGGGTCTATTATTAAGACTATGGAAAAAAAATATTACCACTTAATGACAGAAAGACAAACAACCCAATTTAAAAATGAGCAAAGATTTAAACAGACATTTCTCCAAAGAAGACATATAAATGGCCAATAAACACATGGCAACATGCTCAACATAATTAGTCACTAGGGAAATACAAATCAAAACTACAATGAGATACACTTATTGATCGTAGGTAACTTCACACCAGAAAATTGTGGCTATGATAAGAGACAAACAATAACAGGCGTTGGTCGGGATGTGGAGAAATTGGAATATGAGACACACAAATGTTAATAACAGCGTTATTCATAATAGCCAAAAAGTGAACACAACCCAAATGTCCATCAATTGATGAATGGATAAACAATATATAGCATATCTACACAATGGAGTATTATTTGGCAATTAAAAACAAATGAAGTACTGATACATTCTGCAACATGGGTGAACTTTGAAAACATTATACTAAGTGAAAGAAGCCAGTCACAAAAGACCACATATTATATGATTCCATTTATCTAAATGTCCATAATAGGCAAATCTACAGAAAGTAGATAATAGTTGCCAAGGTGCTGAAGAGAGGAGTATAATGAAAATTTTCTGGAATTAGGTAGTAATGATAGCTGTACCACTCTGTGAATATAACTGAAAAACCACTGAACTGTACACTTTAAAGGGTGAATTGCATGGCATATGAATTATATCTCAATAAAGCACTTATTTAAAAAAAAAATAGCCCAGCCCATCAACTTTGCAATCTTCACCTAAAAGGAATTCTAAATCAAAATGGCTCTTACTAATATTTAAAAAGATTTTGCAAAAATTAGCATGCAGTAAGTGTTCAGTTTTCTGAAATCAACCAGCATGCATATCCTATTTCAGTATTTCATAAAATTCAATACTTGAAATTTTAGTAATAATGACATGTTTTAGAAAAAGAATAGTTCAATACTAGAAAAGGCTCCCCTCTGGCAACTGAATAAAGCCCTGTCTCATCCACAATCTAAAGCTAACTGATCTTTCCAATCTTATAGTTCATAAGTTCTTTATAAGCTCCTCATACTTCAGCCAAGACAGATCCTCTCTGTGCCTTGAAAATAGCTCATGCTCTCTTAAGCATGCTACCTCTATTTGCAATGCCTTTTTCCCATAGAAACTATATGAATTCTACCCATCCTTCATTGTTTAAAATGTCACCTCCTCTATAAAGCCTTTCCTGATTCTCTCCTTTCAACTGAGTCAGGCTTAAGTAAACTTTCTCTAGTATGTGAGGATTAAATGATACACGAAATGTTCAGTTCTTAGCGCATAATAGCAGCTCAATGAATGTAGGTTTTCTTCCTTTTCATACTCTTTTCCCCTGTGCCCTGCCCCCTACTTGTAATGGCTTAATGAGAAGAACCAGTTCCTTGAGGTCAACACATTTGTTGTGGTTCTACAGCTCTTTAGCTTTGTGACTTCACCATAAGTAACTCATGACCAAGCTTGAATTTCAGTTTTTGCACCTATAAAAACAGGAATAACAAAACTATCTGTCTTATACAGGGATTCTGAGAAATAAATTGCGAGTTAAACTGAATCAGTGGCTCTCAAACAATATTTTAGCAGGATAGCCTGAGAGTTATTTTATAGAAGCTCAAGATGTATTTAAATTAAGGCCGAGGTATGTAGCCCAGGCTGAGCTGTAGCCCAGGCTGAAGCACAGTACTGATTCCACAATAATTTCTATGCTGGTCAGTGGAAGATGCAGCTGAAAGGGCTTCATACAAAGGGAGTGGGGGAGTTATTTCCGCTCCAATTTTTATAAAGCTCTATATAAGAATGAATAAATAGAAAAGCGAATCAGAATGAAAAACACAAATGAACTCCTTTAGAGCAAACCAGTAGGTGGGAAACTTCTCATCTAATGGTAAATTCAAAACTAATCTAGATCTCTCACACAAAATCCAACCAAGATAAAAACATATTATAATAATAATATTTCAACCTGTTCACATCAGTACACTCTTCATGGCTACATTCCTAAAACCCCTCTTAGACATGCTGTGCTAAGGCTGTAAAACTGATGATTTTATTAAAAAGCTATCCCCCACCATTACTACCATCACTGAGTCCAAAGGAGACTTTCTGAAAGAGGCCAGAAGAGAGAAAGAAAGCCTCAGAAACAACAGGTGCTCTGAACAGCTGGGGGCAGAGAACTGAACTCGTCTTCAGAATGATCCTAAGAACTAGCAAATTTTCAAACTCGTTAGAGGCACAAGTAACTCACTTCCAAGATAATAGTTCCTCTTTATGCCACCCACAGCGCCTGAAAAGTGACACATGCACCCCTGTTTAGTACTAATACGCCCTGAGATGCCAGAGTTCACCCTATAAGGAAAAACACTCTTTTCATTGAGAGTCCTTTGAATACACGTTTTCTTTGAGAAAACAAACAGAAATGTAGTTGATTATTAACAATTTCACTTTCAAACTTTTGTGGTCCATCCAGGTCGTGGAGGTAATGTAGAATGGTGGAAGAATCACAGACTTTGGAATCTGGAACATCTGCTTTACTGTCGTCTAGTTGTGTGATTTCAGGCTTGTAATAATAATACTTACATACCACCTATCTTTATAACCATTTTCATATGTTAACTTGTTTAACCTTCATAATAACTCTCTACATAGGTCTTATTATTGATTGCCCTTTAAATATGACAAAAGAGAAGTTTAGATAGTTGAAGAAGTTTCATCAAGATAAAACATATAAAAAAAATAATATTTTAACCAATTCACATCAGTACACTCTTCATGGCTACATTCCTAAAACCTCACTTACGCATGCTGCACAACTAAGTAATAAAACTAGGATTCGAATGCAGGCACTCTGGTTCCAGAAACAACAAAACACTCCTATATGAGCACATTGATTTCTGATATTCTTTTTTCTGATAAATGGTTTTTCTTTATTTTTCTTTCTTCAATTGTAAAATGGAATTAATTCATAGGGACATTGTGAATATTATGTAATATATGTAAAGCACAATTCCTGACAAATAGTAGGTACATGATAAATAGATTCTATTATGATTGTTATTACATAGATCATGTTATAAGGTCTAAAATTAAAGCAAACCCATTGTTGTCTCTCCCAGAAATGTGTGTGTGTGAGTGTGTGTATGTGTGTACTTAGAGAGACAGACAGACAATGTGTAAAAAATGTAGTTTCATGATACTTTGGAGAACAAAGAATTAAGAGGAATTCTAACATCAATTGTTTTGTAGTTGATGTATACGACTTAACATTAACAAATATTACAACCACCTTATGTTTTAACTTTCCTGAGTTATAAATAATAAAATAAGAGAGACATAAGAATACTTAATTTCATTTAATTCAAATTGAAAACTACAGTAGAAATACATTCTACAATATCCCTGGACTACAATTTTCAAAATTCTGTTTTCATACTTCCATCTTCTTGTTACATAGTTTAAAGTTATATCTCTTATTAAAATAAAGTAAGCTTACTTTATCTTAAAAAATAAAAAAATAAATTAAAGCGTCCCTCCACACAAGTGTTCCAGTTTGAAATATAGATGTTGGAAGAGTTTTAGACTCAAACCACATTTAAAACTCTCCCTAACTCCTTGGTCTCCACTTTGTTCACTCCCCTGCATGATTTGTGTACATTTCTTTTTTTCTTCATTAAATTATTCGACCATGTGAGAGGAGGGAGCTTATCTTTTTATTTAACCTGTAACTGTTACAGTTTCCAGCACTGTGCCTGTCACAGAGAAGATGTTTAATAAATATTTATGAAAGAGAAGGAAGGGAGAGAGGGAGGAACTGGAATGAAAGGAAAATAGAGAAAGAGACAGAGAGGTTAAGAAAAGAGAAAGCAACCAAAAATATTTAAGTTAAGGAATGACCAATATTTCTTATTATAAATCACAATGTCCCACCATACAATGGAATATTATTCAGCCACAAAAAGGAATGAAGTATTGATACATGCTACACCATGGATAAACCTTGAAAACAACATTCTACTAAGTGAAAGAAGCCAGATATAAGAGGCCACCTGTTATATGATTCCATTTATATGAAATGTACGAAATAGGCATATCCATAGAGACAGAAAATAGATTAGTAGTTGCTAGAAGCAGAATGGCGGCTAATGAGTATGGAATTTCCTAGTTGGGGTGATGAAAACATTCTAGAATTAGATAATAATGAAGGTTGCACAACTTTGTGAATGTACTAAAAGTCACTTAATTGTACACTTTCAAAAGTTGAATTTTATGTTATGTAAATTATATCTCAATAAACTGATCAAAAATAAAAATGTTAGGATCATTGAAATATATTTTATCTTTGTGAAGAACATTCCAGTGCACATCAACTATTGCAACGTAAACTCCAAAATCTACTTCATAACATTTTATTGTCTTAGTTTACAGCAGTTGTTCCAGTAAGGAAAACGTAAGATGGCATTTAGTCCATCTCACCACAAAAGTAACTAGCGTGAAAATAGGGTGATGCTAGGGGGAGTTCTCAACTTTTCAGAAAAATTAATAAACGTCAGCTTTAGTTTTCCCATTTAAATACAAGTACAACTGCTGAGCTCACAATTTGCACTCAACATGTAATATTTCCAAAAGTTTTAAGGAAGAGCCACGATATGAACCCAAGTTTTGTCAGCTGCCAAGTAACCATTCTATGACTGGCAGCTGTGGGTGGTGAACAATGCAGCGAATGTTACTGACAGGAAGCCAAGTATTTTGTTTATGACTCCAACAGTGAATCACAAACACCGGCTAATTTCTGACCACCATGTGCAAAAGGGCATTCTCTTACTTTCTGTAAAGGCAGTAATATTGGAACGGGAAGACATATTACTCTGAGTTCAGTACATCTAAAATAATGGGTATAAAACCTAATGATCGTAAAAAAAAAATGGAAATTCTAGAAATAATTCTCTATCTATCAGCACAAGATGGACTGTTTACCCTGCCTGCTATTTCCTTTTATCTTTTGCTTAAACGTTCAGAAAACTGTAAGATTCGTATACTTGAAGATAATTGTAAAACTATCTTTAATGAACAAAGATGATCACAAAGTATTAGTGCATCTAAAAGTTTTTACAAACCAGTGAGCATGGCAGTAGCCAACTTCAGATGAAAAGACTGAAGCTTTAGGAGCTAATGCGACAAACAGCAGATGAGTGACAGCATAAGACAACACTGATGTCTGTGCCACCCACAAAAGAGGTTAGGCCCTACCCTGACCTTACCAAAACACGCTGAAATGTGTGACCATCTCTGAGCTAGCACAAAAGATGATTAAAATAATTGTTAAAGCCTCAAAAAGCTGAAAAAAATGTACCAACATTCAGTCATTATTCACACAACTGACATTTATTGAGCAGTGAATCACTGAATAAGTCCCAGGTGTTCAAGAATAGAATAAGACAAGTTCCCTCTTTGCACAATCTAGTGTGAGACAGCTACTTAAAATTTATGGGGAACGGTGTTAATAAAGAACCACGTGCTAAAATATTTAGGAAAGGCTTCGCAGAAGTAGAAACATTTAAGTTGGGTAGAAAAATCAGCCGTGGGCATAACATGCAAATAGGTAGACAAGGGAAGAGGCACAGAGCACGAAATGACTTGGCTTTGGGGAGAGAGTGCAATTGACTGTGACTTGAGTCTAGAGTTTGTGTTGGTGAGACATGGACAATACAACCGGAAACGTACGTTGATATCACGTTGTGAAAAAAGAGAGTGAAAACCAACAGAGGTCTTTCACCCGAATGATGGCATGAGCCTATTTGTTCTGGGGTTTTGATGCCCCAGGTGGACACGTGGAAGACATATGGAAAGCAGTGGGAAGACACCGGTGGCAAAAAGACCTAATGGGGTAAGCCATTGCCATATAGCAGGCAAAAGAAGATAGAAGCCTGAAACAAGACATTGGCCATGAAAATAGAGAGCCAGGGGTAAATGGAAGAGATGTTTGTAAGGTAAAAGTAACAGGACCTGATGAGTTATGGGATAGGATGGGTGAAGGAGAAGAACCATACAGAGCTCCCAGCCTCTACCTGGCATATTTTAAGCTGGAAGTACTCCTGGATACTGACAGACTTGCAGAGAAGACAGAAACCGAAGTACAGCTTGAGTTTTACAAAAGGGGAACTCTGAAGAGCTTAACTTATACTGGATTTGAGACAAGGACAGACCCAGGTGAAGATACTTAGAAGATAGAAACACAATTTTGAGCTCTGGTGGGAGATCACTATCACAGATCAATATTTGGGAGTTGTTGGCATATATGGGCATAAAACGGGAGAAAATAAGATGACTCAAGGAGAGTGCACAAAGGTTAATTCAGAAGACAAAAAAATGTAGGTCCTGGAAATACTACTACTGAATGGATTAAAAGAAGTATAGCCACTAAAAGAGACCAAAAAGGAAGGAGAATTTATTATTCCAATATGTCCTCTCAACTATTCCATTATTGATCACCTATTATGGACCAACCACGGTGCCAGAGAGTAGTGAGATAAAGATTAATAGAATTTCTGCACAAGGATTGCTGTCTAATGGGGTTTATAGACAGAGGCGCTTGCAAAAATGGTTACACAGGTACTACAATAGAGAAATTCACAAGATATGAAAAGAGCACATGATGGCCAGCACCTGTTTAAAAGGAAACCAAGAAAAGTTATATAAATGAAACCAAGACAGAAGAGATACTCAAGAAATAAGAGAATTAGTACTGGCAAATAGGAGCTCACACAGACATTATTAGAATTTGAATGTTGGGATTGAGAGCCTGTATCAAGTTGCTCTTTCCAGTAAAAGATGCTAATTCTTAACCCTCAAAACAGTTTCAGTGGTCACTTTACATTTCTATCTGACAGCATCACACAGCAATTGAAGTGTATCTAAGAGGCTGTGAATGGAAAACAATTCTTATTAGACAAGTTCTACACCCAAATTCATCATATTGAGACTGTGAAGAGATCCTCCAAGTCAGACGGCACTAAAAACGCTTTGAAATTCCATAGAAAATAAAATAGGTGTAGAAGGAAAATACCTTAACATGATATAGGCCATATATGACAAGCCCTCAGCTAATCTCATAATTAACGGTGAAAAACTGAAGCCCTTTGCTCTACGTTCAGGAACACGACAGGACTGTCCCCTATCACCTCTGCTTTTCAACATAGTGTTGGAAGTCTTCGCCAGAGCAATCAGGCAAGAGAAAAAAATAAAAGGCATGCAAACAGGGAATGAAGAAGTTAAATTGTCACTCTTTGCAGATGACATGATGCTATATATAGAACACCATAAAGACTCCACCAAAAAGCTATTAGAAACAATCAATGAATACCGTAAAGTTGCCGGCTACAAAATCAACGTACAAAACTCCATTGCATTCCTATATACTAACAATGAAATCTCAGAAAAAGAAATAAAAAAAAATCCTTTTGCAATTTCAAGAAAAAGAATAAGATACCTAGGAATACACTTAACCAAGGATGTGAAAGACCTACATGCTGAAAACTATGACATTTTTAAAATAAATTGAAGAAGACACAAAGAAATGGAAAGACATTCCGTGCTCATGGATTGAAAGAATCAACATAGTTAAAATGGCCACATTACCCAAAGCAATATACATATTTAATGCAATACCCATCAAAATCCCAATGGCATTTTTTTAAATAAATAGAACAAAAAATCATCAGATTTGTTTGGAACCACAAAAGACCCCCAATACCCAAAGCAATTTTAAGAAAAACGAACAATGCTGGAGGTATCACACTCCCTGACTTTAGCTTGTACTACAGGGCTACAATAATCAAAACTGCATTGTATTGGCAGAAAAACAGACACATAGACCATTGGAACAGAATTGAGAACTCAGAAATAAAACCACATAAATACGGACAGATAATTTTTGACAAAGAAGCTAAAAACATACAATGGAGGAAAGATAGCCTCTTCAATAAATGGTGCTGGCAGAATTGGATAGCTACATGCAAAAGAATGAAACTGGACTGCTATCTGTCACCATGTACCAAAATTAATTCAAAATGGATTAAAGACTTAAGCATAAGACCTGACACAATAAACTGCATAGAAGAAAACATAGCTACTAAACTTATGGACCTTGGGTTCAAAGAGCATTTTATGAATTTGACTCCAAAGGCAAGGGAAGTAAAAGCTAAAATAAATGAATGGGACTATATCAAACTTAAAAGCTTCTGCACAGCAAAGGAAACCATCAACAAAATAAAGAGGCAACCAACCGAATGGGAGAAGATTTTTGCAAACAGTGCCTCCGATAAGGGGTTAACATCCAAAATATACAAGGAACTCATGCAACTCAATAACAAAATAAACAAACAACCCTATTGAAAAATGATTAGAGGACCTGAAGAGACATTTCTCCAAAGAGGACATACAAATGGCAAATAGACATATGAAAAAAATGCTCAACATCACTAATCATCAGAGAAATGAAAATAAAAACCACAAGATATCACCTCACCCCAGTTAGAATGGCTTTCATCAACAAGACAAATAGTGACAAGTGTTGGAGAGGTTGTGGAGAAAAAGGAACCCTCATACACTGTTGGTGGAAATGCAGACTGGTGCAGCCACTATGGAAGGCAGTGTGGAGGTTCCTCAAAAAATTAAAAACAGAATTACCATATGACCCAGCAATCCCTCTCCTGGGTATCTACCCAAAAAATCTGAAAACATTTATACATAAACACAAGTGTGCTCCAATGTTCATTGCAGCTTTATTTACGGTGAGCAAGACATGGAAACAACCAAAATGTCCTTCGACAGATGAATGGATAAAGAAGTTGTGGTATATATACACAATGGAATACTATTCGGCAGTAAGAAAAGATGATATAGGAACATTTGTGACAACATGGATAGATCTTGAGACTATAATGTTAAGCAAAATTAGTCAGACAGAAAAAGCAGAGAACCATATGATTTCACTTATATGTGGTATATAAACCAAAAACAACAAAAGAACAAGACAAACAAATGAGAAACAAAAACTCACAGACACAGACAATAGTTTAGTGGTTACCAGAGGTAGGGTGGTAGGGGTGGGAGATGAGGGTAAAGGGGATCAAATATATGGTGATGGAAGGAGAACTGACTCTGGATGGTGAACCCACAATGGGATTTATAGATGATGTAATACAGTATTGTACACCTGAAATATATGTAATTTTATTAACAATTGTCACCCCAATAAACTTGAATTGAAAAAAAGAAAAAGATATTCCATAGAAATTACATATTTTCCCCTAGATGGAGAAGAGTGCTAGAGGAGGAAAACAATGACTAATATAATTTTTATTAATTGCTGAATGACATTCCATTTGATCGGTCACTGAGCATTTCCTGAGTCTCAAAAAGACAGGTGGCATGGTTTGGCACGCTCAACCCTCATGAAACTTGTACTCTGGCCAAGCTCTACCACTTGCATGTTGTATTTTAATTTTTCCTTTTGTAAAATGGGTAAGTGGAATAGAATGCCCTAACATTCTATGGCTAATTGTGTCTTATTTATATAAAGAAGAGACACACACTAAGGAATGAGCAACTAATAACCAAATATGTATAATGTGGCCAAGAAGTCTTTATGCCTAAGATTTTTGTCCTCTGTGAATTATTTGTTTAATAACAATTCCACTTAATAATAGCCAGAGACCAATAAATGACTAAAGAACATAGGAGAGAATTAAAATTTACATGGGGAATGGAGAAGAGCATGCAGATCCCTTCTAATTAGCACAAACGTGTATTTTGTGTGTATTTTAAAAACAACTAATATGCATTGAATTTTTACCATCTGCTAGACACTGCTATTTCATACACACTATGTTACTAATCTCCATAACAACTCAATGAGTTAGGAATTATTATTGTTCTCATTTTACAGATAAGGAAACATACTCTGGAGGTTAAATACTTTCTTCAAGTTTACAAACCTAATCACTGACAGCAATGGGTTAAAAGACAATTTATCTGACTCCACCACCCATGCCTTTCACCACCTCACAATACTATACCCATAAATTATGGTAACTACAAACAGGAACGAAAGGAAAAGACTGAGTGCAGAACTGTACCAACAGACTGAAAATTATGTGAAGTGAATCAGAGAAAGCCTCATGAAGGAGATGGATGTGACATTGTGATTTAAAGTTCGATCATCCAGAGGTACCACAGTCTTGATATAAATGGTCCAAATATGTTTCATATTCATGAGAAACAAAAGCTGTTTGGAATCTATTCATTTTAAGTCAACAGTTATCATCTAATCACCACAGTAAATTGTACCTCATAGGTCACAGGCAGTACTGAATTTCCACACAATTTATTCTTCAATTATAGAGTTACACAACGCACACAGAGAAGGTAGATTGATGAGCGTCAAACCTCAACTTCTGAATGGAAAACTTATTCACGAGACAACTAGACAATTATATCCAGATACCTGCCGCAGTTAGGGTATGGGAAACCAGAATGACATGTAATAAATCCTCTCTGACAGAGATAGCAGGAGAAAAAGGAAGGAAAAACACTATAGTGTCTGTGTAAGGTGAGATAAACATCACTGAGAAAATAGTCACGCCGTGTGAGAGAATCGAAGAGTCAGCATTCTAGGAAGTGGAAGAAATTCTCAGAGGAATTCTTAAAACCCAAAACAAATTAGAATACTGAAAGCACACTTAACAGCATTGAACAACCTATCACAGATGAATTCTCTTAAGTCCAACCAGCTGCTGTGATGTGTCGTCATGTCACTGAGAGAGAAAACCCAATTACAATTTTAATGACTAAGCCATAAAGACACTATGACTGGTGAGGGCCAGCAAAAAAAAAAAAAAAAAAAAAAAAAAATGCTGAGACTCAGAAAAACTATTTGGTAGGAAATCTCTACTCCTCTGGCATTCAATAATAACACTAACCAGCATGAATCTTATTCATTTATTATTTAACGAATATCTATTGCGGGCAGTGCTCTGGGCACTAGAAACACAGCAAGATGAATAATAATATTCTTGTAGAGCTTATACTCTCATCCAATAAACAATTTTTAAATGAAATATATAGTATACCAGATGATGCTAAGTGCTATGAAGAAAAATAAAGCAAGGATGGGAAAATGAAGAACATGAGAGACTGGCACAGGGGAAATACAGTTTTAAACAGGATCGAGAGGGAAGCCCTCACTGAGCAGTAACAGTTAAGCAGAAATGTAAAGGAGGTCAGGGATAAGCCATGTATAGAGCAGGGTAAGAACAGAGCCACTAGTGCAAAGGCCCTGAGGCAAGAGTACTCTTAGCAACTTATAGGAAAAGCCAAGAGGCTAGTATGCTTGGAACAAAGTGAGAGAGAAAATTCATGTGAGATGAGGTTCAAAAGGTAGTAGAGGTGGAGAGGCCAAATCATGTATAATCCTGTGGGCCATTATATAAACTCTGGCATTTTCTATAAGCAAAATGGAAAACTCACAGAAATTTTATCATGCTAGAAGGTGGTAGAACCAAGAGTAGAAGAGGAACAATTAGGAGACTCTTCTTCTGAGACTATTCTTGGACACATCAGAATTGCTATCATTCTCAAAGAATAATGGTTTAAGCTCAGGTTCCATCATCAAACCTTTGGGTTCAAATCCTGACTCAACTACATACCCAAGCCTTGACTTCCTCTCATATAAAGTAAGGTTCTAAAAAGAGATATAATAAACAACTATTGTGTGTCAGACCCTGTTCAATCATGTATAACTTGGGGTTTCCCTCAGAAGCAGACCAGGAGACAAGAACTTGAGTGCAATGTATAGGGAAATACAAAAACAACATTAGGGGAGAGGGGAAGTGACACAGGTAAAGAAAGGCAGTCTGTAGAAAGTATGTTACCAAACCAGCCACTGCAGTGGACAACTGGAGCTTAATCACATAGGGAAATGCTGGCAAAAAGACTAGAACACAGACTTATCCCACCCAAGAAGCAAGGCAAATGGAATAATATTTATACTCCGAGTTGAGTCAATCTTGGCTTAGAAGCCACTCCTAGGAGTTGTTAATTTCCAGGCATTTCCAGCCTGTCCCTGTCCCTGTCTGTCTTTCCAGAACAGAACTGCCTCTGTGGCTATTACAAAGCCCTCAGGCATAGAGCAGCACACAATGGCAGTTGGAAATCTTCTGGAGCAAAATAAATCATCTGATCTGAGGGATATGGGTAGGACACTGACAGCAGCTGCTACATAGCCACAAGAGAAAAAAGACTAGCAGTATGTACCACAAGATATTAATCATTTTTTCTGAATGATAAAAATTATGTTTTATTATTTTCTTTTTTGTGTGCCTCCCATTTTTAAGATTCTGCAACAATTGTTACTTATGTAATGAGATATCTGATATACTTGTAGAATGTAATGTCAAATATTTATAGAAACCTTTAACAGCATCTTATCTTTTGTACTGGGTTCTTATAGCAACTTGGTGAAGAGTAAGGGTTATTATTTCCATTTTACAAAGAACATTGAGTGTTTGAGAAACTGAACGATTGCTCAAAGTTGTACCACTTTGGTCAAGAGAGCTTGGACTGTAAAATTCCAGTGTTCGTGACTTTTCCCTATCCATAGACTGATCAGCTTGAATACAGATATCATCTAAACCAAACTATCTTACAGATGAGGAAACTAGGATATAAATTAATTAGTCCAAGATCATACAACCAGAGAAAGGATAAGACCCCAGGTCTTCAGACTGCTGGTTTACATAGAATCTGGTTCACATATAATACAAAGTTTAAGCACATGAAACCTGTGCTCATACTACATGGGCTCGAATGCCAGGACCACTCTAACTGCCCCCTTCCTAAAATGGCGAATATAGAAACATCTAAATCAGGATAGTTGTGACCACTAAAATAATATCTGAAAAGTCTGGTTAGGAATAATTGTCATATAAATGTTTGTTAGTTTTATTAGTCCAAATGTTGCATGGAAGAGAGAGAAAATACATGGATATAGAAGAGAAACTACATAGGAGTCAAGACTTAGATGGATCTTAGAAGGAAAGGGTTTCAACAGTTGTGGTGTAGTCCTGTTTGTATGCTAAGGAATCTTGAAAATGCTTTCCACAGTTCTGATTAAGGTTATCAAGATTAATTCCAGTGGGAGGCAATATATATTTTTGGAGAAAAATACAGTTTGCTGGGTTAGAACTCTGGTTCTGTAACAGCTATTTGACCTAAAGCAAATTCTTTAAACTCTATGCCAAGGTTTTTTCATCTACAACTTGAGGACAAGAGTACCTAAAAATTCTTAGCACAGTGCCTACTACATAGGAAGTATTCAGTAAATGTTGCTCATTGTTATTACTGGATGTACGCAGTTGCTCAATTAAATGTATATTAAATTGGAAGAAGAAAACTGTGATGGAATATGACAGGATTCCATCTTAGAGCCAAAAGATATAATTTGATCCTAGGAAGGGATGTTTACGTGGATTGGTATGGGTTTGGGTATGGTATGGTATGGTAGGAGCAACTTGTATTCTCAGCAGCATTGAGATGTATATACTCAAATAAATTACCACTGCAATATTGGCTGATACATTTGACAGGAAGAAGTTGTCAAGTCAATGAAAATAAAGAAGAGGAAACCATATATAAAAAGGAATAAGGTAGAAGAAGTATTTTTCTCCCAATATGAAATCAGCACTTCATTTTTTTATATAAAAGATACACTGCATTTCATTTTCTTAAAAATGAAAGACCTACTTTCAGCAACATACATCAGATGCAATCCTCAGAAAATGGAATATTAATAAATATAAATTAACAAATATTTCAATAAAAATAAATATAAATTATATCCTCAGATACCCATAAGGCACTTCTGAGTAAACTAGAAAAAGGTGCTTTTGCTGAAAAAAATTTACTTTTATATGCAGGGATATTGTCATAATATAATGATTTTCTTCTAACTAGATACTACACTACCACCTGCCATAAAGCTCTAATGAAAATACAAGTTTTAAATGTGTGTGATATGAATAGTATCCCTGAAGATTGTGTAGTGCAAACATGTACAACTGTATATCAATGTCTCTCCTTATGTCTGTTTAATGAATGAAGTATTTGTCACAAAAATGCACTGTGATAAATGCTGAAAACGTAGATGTTTAAAAAAATATAGTATCGATATCCAGTCAAAATCATGGAGTTGGTAAACTCTGTGCTTGCATCCTCTCAAGACCACATCAAAATTACAACTAAACTATCAAACACCATCACTGAGAACCACCTGAAGTCTAGCTGAGCCAAAGTCTTACAACTAAGGATGTACAGAAGAAGCCACATTGAGACTGGTAAAAGAGGTGGCAATGGGAACAGGTTGGTCCCACACCCATGTGTGGCAGTTGAAAATTGGGAGGGAAATCTCAGCTACAGAGGAGCCCCCCAGAGGATCAAGAGGATACAGCCCCACACCACGCTCCCCAGTCCAGGGTTCGAGTGCTGGGAAGAGAAGTCCCCATAACTTCTGGCTGTGAAAAACAGCGGAGATTGTGGCTGAGTGAGAGGGAGTCCCAGGCATTCCTCTTAAAGGGACCATGCACAGACTTACTTGCTGACAGACTCACTCACTTTGAGCTCCAGCACTGGGGCAGCAGCTCAAAAGGCATCAGGGACATAAGTGAAAGAACTGAATTGCCTGGCTTCAGGTGAGGATTGGAGGGCCAACTTTCTCCCAGAGAGAAGTGCTGGCAGAAGCCACTGTTCTTTTATTGAGTCCTCCCCACTCCCAGCATGCAAACTTAGGGAGGCACCATATCTGATTCTCCAACAACCTGGCTAATACTATTCATTCACCCTGGTGATTCCATGAGACCCTGCCCCACCCAACTCGCAGGCCCACCCAAACCGTTTCCAGTGGCTTTACCATACAAATGGCCTGTCTTGGCTAATGCTGCAAACTTTCTGAAAAATCTCTTAAAGGTTCACAAACCCCACATAAGCAGCAACTGGCCTTGGCATGCCCTGTACCTCTTGCTGATCAACCCCAAGGCTGGCATTGGTGGCAGCCAGCCTCAGTTCAAGGTTTGGCCTCTCCCAGGTATCTCCAAGCCTAGCACAGATGGCAGCCATCTGCAGATTGCTTTGTGGCCCAGTCCATGTGGCTCTGGGCAAGGCACAGGCTCTTGCTGAACTTGGCCTGTGGTGGGGTGCCTCCAGGTGCCCAAGCACCACCCAGCTCCCTCTGCAAACAACACACCCAAAGGAAAGACTGGGCAGACACCAAGCCCTGCTAAAGCAAATCCTGCTCCAGAGGGTGAGCCTGTGCACAGCAGTTCCTCCACTGCAGTCATGATTAGGCCTCACAACCAATCTGCATGAGGTTTAATTCCTCCCACTGATCTGCAAACAGCAACCAATGCTCAACTACAACAACAGGGCACACACAAGAGCCTCAGGTGACCAGAGAGACTGCACCACTGGGCCCCACAGCACACCTACTACATAAGGCCATTCTACTAACACTGGAAGACATAGAAGCTCTATCTAATACATATAAACACACACAGGGAGTCAAAATAAGGAGAAAAAAATGTCCCAAATGACAGAACAGAACAAAGTTCTAGAAAAAGAACTAAACAAAATGAGACAAGCAATCTATCAGATGCAAAGTACAAAAAACTGGTTATAAGGATGCTCAGTGATCTCAGTGAGAACTTCAACAAAGAGATAGGAAACATAAAAATGGACATAGAAAGCGTAAAAAAAGTCACAAATGAAGAATACAATAACTGAAATAAAGAATACATTAGAGGGAATCAACTATAGATTAGGTGAAGCACAGGATAAAGTCAATGATTTAGAAGATAATGTAGCAGAAAACACCCAATCAGAATAGCAAAAAGAAAAAAAATCAAAAAATAAATGAGGGTTTTTTAAGTGATTTCTGGGACAAAATCAAGAACATCAACTTTCGCATCATAGGGGTACAAGAAAAAGAAGACAGAGAACAAAGAACTGAAAAATTATTTGAAGGCATAACGACAGAAAAATTCCCTACCCTGATGAAAGAAATGGACATACAAGCCCAGGAAACACAGAGAGTCCCAAACAAGATGAACCCAGAGAGGCCCACACCAAGACACATCATAATTAAAATACCAAAGGTTAAAGACAAAAACAGAATCTTAAAAGCAGCAAGAGAAAAGCAGTTACGTACATACAAGGGAGCTCCCATAAGACTGTCAGCTGATTTCTTAGCAGAAACTTTACAGGCCAGAAGGGAGTGGTGTGAAATATTCAAAGTGACAAAAAGCAAGGACATACCACCAAGATCACTTTAACTAGTAAAGTTATCATTTAGAATCAAAAGACAGATAAAGAGCTTCCTAGACAAGAAAAAGCAAAGTATTTCATCACCACCAAACCAGTATTACAAAAAATATATATGAATAATAAAATGGCAATAACTACATATTTATCAACAATTATTTTAAATGTAAGTGAATTGAATGCTCCAATCAATAGATATAGGATAGCTAAATAGATAAGGAAACAAGATCTTTAAATTTGCTGCCTACAAGAGACTCACTTCAGATTGAAAGACACACACAGACTGAAAAAGATATTTCATGAAAATGGAAACAAACAAACAAAAAAAGGTGGGGTTGCAATACTTATACCTGACAAAATAAACTTTAAAACAAAGTCTATAGCAAAAGACCATGAAAGAGCCAGTAATCCCACTTCTGTGTATTTATCTGAAGAAACCCAAAACACTAGTTTGAAGGGACATGTGAATCCATATATTCATTGCAGCATTATTTACAACAGCCAAGATATGGAGACAACCTGGGTGTCCATCAATGAATGAATGGATAAAGAACAGGTGAAAACATGCATGGACCTAGAGGGTAGCATGCTGAGTGGAATAAATCAGACAGAGAAAAACAAATGACATATGATTTCACATGTGGAATCTAAAGAACAAAATAAACAAACAAAATAGAAACAAACTCACAAATACGGAAAACATTTTGATAGTTGCCAGGAGGGTGAGGAGGTTGAGGGATTAGGTGGAAAAAGGAAAGGGACTAAGAAGTGGAAATTGGTAGTTACAAAATAGTCATGAGGATGTAGGGTATAGCAGAAGGAATATAGTTCATAATATTGTAATTACTATGTATGGTGTCAGATGGGTACTAGAATTATTGGGGTGATCAGCTTGTAGGTTATATAAATGTCTAATCACATGTTGTATACCTGAAACCAATATAATATTGTATGTCAACTGTAATTTAAAAAATTATTTTAATAAAGAAAAAAAGTAACCTTAAAAATAAAAGAAATTAATAGTCTCAGCTGTCAGGAAGCTCACAATCAAACAGTATGGTGCAGTGAGTGCTATGATAAGGATTAAGACAGGGTGTTAATGAAAGCACAGGGAGGGATACCTAACCTGGCCTGAAGGAGTCCGTGTTAACAGATTTGCCCGTATGTTAATGGTAATGATTATAAAAATAAGACAGCGAGCCCCAATCACTTGGGGCAAGTTGATGCTCATCACTGTCACTCACCTGAGAAATGCTTTACACGAAGAACACAAACCAAAGTAGGTTTGCTTCCAGAAACAAACTCTCCTTATCATTAGATCTGCTAGGAAGGCCGAGTAAATTATCCCACTGGAAAGAGAAAAGGGAAAAAAGGAAAAAGGAAGGGAAGTGAAAGAGTTGACAGAATACTCTTCAGAGCAGAAAACAAAACAAATAAAATAGTCAAAAGAATTAGTATAAAGGGGAAACAATGGAAGAGTATAAAGAACAATGGGAAAGAAGACAAAGAAGTGACATCGACAATATGATATAGTCCACAGAGTGGATATTTGCAGAAAATTAAAAGGAAAAACGGAAGATAAATAAAAACAGAAAGCATAAAATGAGAAAGGAAAGAGAGGCCTTGGAAACGAAGGAGGAAAAGTGGCATTTACATGGACTCCAAGACACCTGCAAGAGTAATCTGAGGCTAGACAAAACAGAGACATTGCAAGAGAGGGTACCAGCAGAGGCATTTCAGGCAAGTTGGGGAACAGAAGGAAAATAATGAATCAACTTTAGATAAATAGAAGTAACAGACTTATAGAAATACAGTGCTGTCTGCCCTATAATTAATTATATATTTGAATTTAACTAATTTGGTATTCTGGGATTATATTTATATCGTATACACTGAATTATTTTCAAGAAATAGTCTGTTTTCCAAATTAGAATTCAAGAACCCTGACAAATTATTCAACCCAGAAACCCCATCAAACATCTATTCACTTGAGCTGGTTTAGGGCAGAGAACTCTCCCTGGTTGAGATTTCCTATACCCCCTTTCTCCTGGAACTAAAACATAGATGAAGAGAAATAAATAACATCAACTACAGCAATTTTTGAAAGAGAAATGGTTGTCTCTTAGAAAATTTGAAAAACATCACAAAATTTACTTTTTACCTCTAGATAGGCAAATTATCAGATGACGGCATGGTAATTTCAAAGTGACATCTCATATTACATATTACATATTAAGAAATTTATTATTCTTACATCTATTTAATTTATTATTATTATATATTACATATTAAGAAAACTAAAATTGTGATTCTGAATTCTCAAATTGCATTTGACTTCAAGTTTATTGTGTTGAATTTGCAAGTGACAGATTTGTCGAAATATTTGGCTGACAGGTTTTTGTTTTGGGGGGGTTTTTTTTAAGTACAGGAACATACCACTTTTAGACCACTGATTTCTCCTGCTGACAATCTATAACATACAGGTGCAGCAATGTATGCCCGATGGGGATGGTCAGTATCATTCAGTCATAAGCACTTATCCACCTTTTGAGCAATTTATAGATGTATCTAGTGACAGAATAATAATTGATCATTATTCTGTCACTAGATACATCTGTAAATTGATGGAAGATAACTTTGTTTTTCGATTGGTGGGATTGAGAAGTGGTGTTGAGGAAAACAGTTATGTCAGCCTCTTGGAAGAAATATCCAGAAAGGAATATTGGCATTCAGCACAAAAGACAGCTCTAATTCTAGCCTAAAATAAGAAGAATATGAAATAGCAACTAATTTCCTTATTCATACTACAATGCATAAGAAAAACCCTTAACTTTTATACTTCTATCTGCAATTCGCTTTCCCATTCTCCAAACTTACCTAAATTTGAACATGTACAGCTTAAATAAAAAGCTCCTACCAAGATCTATTTCATCCTCCCCCATGGTATAGCACCAGTGTGCTTTAAGTTATTGAACTCAGGTCCACTTTGAATTCTGATGAGTCTAAACCTATCACAGTAATCCTACCTCCTTTTCCAGGCTGAGCAAATCCACCTGTTTCATTATCCTAATGACATTTTGGAGTTAGGAATGGGTATGTATAAACATAAGTTGGCTCAGTAAGACCGAGGAATTTATTCAATAGACAGGAGGTGTCCTTTCTGTCTTGTTGGATGGAACAAGGAAGCATGTAGCCCATCACACCACAAAGAGAAACAGCCTTGGAATGAGACAAGACTGTGGACAACAGGGAAGTGAAACAGAAGGAATGTAGATTCCTGATGAAATCCTTAATTCACTGAGTAAAACAACCCTGAAACCTGCCTTACCAGATGTCCTGTTAGGTGAGTGAATCCATTTCCTTTCTTGTTTAAACCAGTTGACAGTGGGATTTCTGTTACCTGAGGATGAAAGTATCTAACTGAAAGAAACCAGGAATTAGGCATTATTATTCTCCTACATATTAGAGACAATGAAGCACTAAGTATTAGTAACCTCAGAGAAGTAATTGGCTCAAGATGGATAAGAAAATACAAAGCTGAAATTCAAACCCTGATTTTCTTTTTCTTTTACCTTTAGGGTCTATATTCTTTCTGCTCTGCTATACTATTGGATTTGTCTGTTCCTACCAGCTGTACATTTTATGACAGTAGGAGACACACTTCTTATACATTTTTGGAATTCCATTCAAAAACTAGCAAAATGATTTAAAGTGAAGGCTTTCAAAATTTATTTTTTCATTGATATCCCATGCCTTATTTGACAGAACATCAACAAAAAAACAATAATAAATGAAACTGAAGTTTAAAATGGGCTTTATAAGTATTTCTGCAGCAACCTATTTATTAATTTGTAGACCATACGCTCTATAAAGCCAGGGGCCATATCTGTTTTGTTTTGTTCACTTTTGTGTCCCCAATCCCAAATATAATATTTGAAACACAGTAGGCACCAATATATATTTTAAAAATGAATAACAAATGAAGAAAATTACTTATTTTATACCTCTTTATAAAAATGATTTTCTTCTCCTAAAAAGTCTGCAGAAACTTTCTTTTGGCCCAGTCTTTATGGAAAGCATGATGAGACTCACATTTAAAAATACAAAGAAAGAAAAACAAACAGTATGTCCATTTGAACACCTGTAGTTTACGTAAATCATGTGTTCATTCATTCCCTCATAAAGTATTTATTCATCATCTACTAGATACAAAACACTGAAAAGCACAAAAACATTTTAAACAGTCCTGCCTGACACATCTTGTTATGGCAGAAAGTAATAAGTACTCAAATAATGATAAGGATGTGTCTAAAGGACAAAAAAACGACGATTTGAAGGGACTCCCAGAAGCAAATCTGAGACAAACTGAAAATTAAAATAAATAATGTCCTTTATGGGAATGGATCTACAAGAATGCTTTCTAGGAAAAGTTAGCAGCTGGTTATATTTTATATTTATTTCATACTGATTACACACCATAGAATAAAATAAAAGCCACTAACAAATGTAGAAGGAACCATGGAATTAGCAAATCACCATTTCAACCAGGGTAGTAATAATTGTTTCAGGCAAGAATTACTAATGGATGCTAAAAGTCTGATAGGAAACAAGAAGATACTTACATAGTCTCAGAATATCTCCTCACAAAATACTTATTAACCACAAAGGGGAAAATAGTAATCTTACAGAAACCTGACACCATTTTAACCAGAAGATCAATGTTAACATCGCCAATGCAGGCACAAATAGATACAATGTGCCTCCCGATAGGATGCACTGAGGAAGATACATCATTTTTGTTGCATTCCTGACAAAAATGCACAACCTAAATTAAATCATGAGGAAAGATCAGACAAACCATAATTGAAAGTTTTCTACAAAATAAATGGCCTGTACACTTCAAAAAATGTAAAGGTCATGAAACACAAAGAACCATTACAGATTAAATAAGGATTGAGATTTGGCAGCTAAATTCAATATGTGATGGTGGATTGGATTCTATACAAAGTTATTTTTTTCTTTTGATGTAAAGAACACCAGTGGGATGATTAACAAAATTTGAATAAGACCTGTGAATTAGATAGTAGTACTATGTTAATGTTGATTTCTTATACAGTGAATATGTAAGAAAATGGCCTTGTTTTTAGGAAATACACACTTAAGAATTTAGGGGTAAAGAAGCATTATGCCTGCAATTATGACCAGAAAAAATGAGAAGTATATATACAATAATGAGGTAAATGCGGTAAAATGCTAAGATCTGGGAAATATGGATAAAGATACACAGGCAATCCGCATACTATTCTTGCAACTTTTTGTAAGTCTGAAATATTTCCTTTACCTTCAGGTAAAGAAAGAAGTCATTGGGGGCCAGATCAGGTGAGTAGGGAGGGTGTTCCAATACAGTTATTTGTTTACTGGCTAAAAACTCCCTCACAGACAGTGCCGTGTGAGCTGGTGCGTTGTGATACAAAAGCTCCTTCGGCACCATTTTTATACACACCTTTCTCATGCCAAAATTTTCAGTTAAGATTTTCCTAACTGTTTCTCTATCAATGTTTACTTGGTCTGCTATGCTTCTCACAGTCAGCTGATGATTTTGACATACAATTCCACCGATTTTTGCAATGTTTTAATCAGATCTGCTTGTTACTGGCTGCCCTGATCTCTGTTCATCAGTGACAAGGTCTCTGCCCTCAGAAAAACATTTAATCCATTTGTACACTACCGTTTTCTTCATGGCATTATCCCCATGAACTTAGACTACCATGTCGCTGATTTCACTTCCACTCTTGCCAAGTTTAACAAGAAATTTAATCTTTGTTTGTTGCTCTCATTCAAGCTCAGACATTCCTGCTACAGCACACAAAATCACACAACAACAACGAATGCCACTCAGCAAGGCACCGCCATACGTCAACATGAACACAGCTGTCAGACACTGATTTACCAAGGTTATGAAACCTTACCGAGCTGTTTGTACAGTGCTGCCAGTGTAAGGACATGGTGGCAAGTCTGCAAACTTAACTGTCAGATCTCATACATATGGATTTTTTTCAATAAATAATATAAATGTATTTTTCTCTTCCTTTTGATTTTCTTAACATTTTCTTTTGTCTAGCTTACTTTATTGTAAGAATGCTGTATATAATACATATGTGTTAATCAACTGTTTATGTTATTGGGAAGGCTTCTGGTCAACAGTAGATTATTAGCAGGTATGTTTTGGGGGAGTCAAAAGTTATACACAAATTTTTGACTGCATAGAGGTTTGGTACCCCTACCCCCATAGTGTTCAAGGGTCACCTGTACATGATATTTTCTCTCTCTTTCCTTTTGTTCATGCTGCTAAATCTGCTGAGAATTCCTTTAGTTCCATTCCCTAATTCTAAATTATCCTCAGAAGAAATCCTGCTTCACCAACTGGACATAATCTCTTCTACTTTTAATTTTCTATAAACTTTTATATTTCTCCTATGATATTTATCAATTTCTAACTTCTATTGTATGTATGCATTCATAGTTATTTATCTCCCCAAGCAGTCTGTAAGATGTGAAAGGATAGGATTTAAGTGTTGTTTATAGAACCAGTACAATGCCTTAAACTATAGCAGAGATTCTGTATTATTGGTAAAAGTAACAATAAAAGTAGCAGATATTTACTGAGTGCTTTCCATATGCCAGCCACTACATTTAGTGCTTTACAAACTCATAATAATCCTGAGGTAAGTACTACAATTATTCCCATTTTGCAAATGAGGAAATAGAGACTTAGGGAGGATAAGAAGGTTATCCAAGATATTGGAAGTAAGGGGTACAATAAATATGCAAATACAGATGTAACCAATTCCAAAGCCCATGCTCATTCCACTATCACACGCTGCTAATTTGTTTCCATGGCTGCCTTTATCCACAAGACTTAGAGCATGAAAAAAACATAAATCCATGCCTTAGCCCTTAAGCCATAAAAGCCTAGAAGAGAATAACAAATTGTAAATTACAGAAAACAGAATAGACTATTTCCAGGTCTTTGGAGAGATGTGGATTTTCTAAGGTTTGAAGCAGAACACCTGACAAAGAAAACACTGTAAAATACATTAATACTTGAAACTTGAGTACTAAAATAAAATATTAAAAAAGGAAGTCAACAGAGCTGGAAAATATTTACTCCATAAACTACAAAAGGTTGATTATCTATAAATCCAAAAGTTTATTTAAGTACTGCTGGTCTTAGTCAGCTGTTATAGCAAAATACTATAGACTGGATAGTTATAAACTGCAGAAATTTATTTCTCACAGTTCCAGAAGCTAGACGTCCAAGATCAGGGTTCCAGCATGGTCATTAGCAATTTTATCATATGCAAACAATATAGTGTGTACTTACATGGACCCAGATAGTACAGCCTATTACACACCTGGGCTATATGGTATAGCCTGTTGTTCCTAAGCTACAAGCCTGTACAGCATGTACTGAATGGAACACAAGGTTAAGTCAAGCACAAGAGAAAATAATGGAATCAAGAAATACAGTGAACGTGATATGTAAGGCTAGTGTCGGCAGAAAAAGGCATATTGCTTTACAGGAAACTTTATACACACACACACACACACACACACACACAAGTAGAAAAAATAATGATAAAAAGTATAGTATAGTAAATTGGAACCAGGAACATAATTGTTTACTATCAAGTATCATGTACTGTACATAGTTTTATGTGCTATAGGTTTATACAGCTGGAAGCACAGTAGGTTTGTTTAAATCAGCATCAGCACAAACATGTGAGTAATGCATGAGCTATGATATTACAACAGCTGTGACATCACTTGGCGAAGGGAATTTTTCAGCTCTATTTCAGTGAAATTGACCATTGTCATATATACTCTATTTCCCTGGAAATAAGACCTAACCAGAAAATAAGCCCTAGCATGATTTTTCATGCTTGCAATATAAGCCCTACCCCAAAAAGAAGCCCCAGTTAAGATCGTCAGCCAGACGGACGCATTTAGTATATCTGTTGCAACACACGACGGGCGTACTAAATTATAAAATAATAATATTAATATATAAATATAAATAAATAATATTGACATTAATACTTAAAATAAATGATAATATAAATTATAATTAAGTATTTGTAAATACCTAAGCGGGCGCCTTTGGACAAGAGGTAAACGCCTATGTAAACAGATAACTTGAGACTTGTTGCCAAATGACCAATCGGAGAACAGATACAACGCTCGAATAAAATGAGCACTTGACAACGAATGAACGTGGTTGTGTCTAACATGAATCTTCATAATTCAGTAGTCATGTGTTGCAACAGACGTACTTAATGCACTAGTGTGAAATAAAGCAACATTTTCTAAATTTTGGTGCCTGCAACTTTTTGTCGTTTTTGTGTGGACCATCATTCTTAACTGTCATCATTTTTGTTACCATTCCTGTCTCATAAGTCTTCAATTAACACTTGATTTAATGGCAGATTTAAAGGGAATAATCTTTTGACCCCCAGACAAGATGAGTGCAAAAAGAAAGAGCTATTCCGTGGAGTACAAGAAAGAAATCATGGAGGAATCCTGGGGCAAGAATCTTATGGCTTTCTGCAAAGAGAAGAAGTTGGATCTCCAAATGGTCCGAAAATGGTGAGCAGAGTATGATAACCTCAGTCAACAGATGGAGGAGGGAAATGCTAAGAAGCGTAAGTGTGGATCAGGTCGCCAACCATTATTTCCCGAGCTGGAAAACAGCATTTGTGAATGGAGAGCAAAGGCTTTGGTCGCATGCAGGGCTGATAGTCAAGCATCTGCCCTTGCAATGGCACCACAGTTAGAAATATCTCCAAAAGAATTCAAAGCATCACAACACTGGCTGGATGGCTTCCTTCAGTGATAGGAACTGTCTCTAAGATCAACACTGTTCAAACTGGAAGATACTGAAGTTATTAAAGGTGTATTTGCATTCAAGTCCTTTGTTGATGGCATCGAGGTTTCTAAATACCAACTCTCCAATATGATTGCTATGGATGAAACTGCAGTGTTTATGGGCCAAGGATCTCAAATGACAATTGATCAGAAGGGTGCCTCGTCAATCTACATTCTTTCCACTGGTTACAAAAGTGCACGTGTTACCTGTATTTTGGCAATTCGACTGGATGGAAAGAAAGCCCCACCTCTAAGCATCACTAAGGGCAAGAAAGATAAAGTTGAACATGTTTCAGGCATTTACATTCTTAAAACCAAAAAAGCCTGGTGCACACAAGCCATTCTAAGGAAGTGGGTCGATATAATGCTGCCACTTGTTTTGCGAGGTGGCCAAAGAGGTCTGCTAGTCTGGGATTCAGCCAGCACTCACCACGCTAAAGACATGAAGAACTTCCTTACAGAGAGAAGAATAGATCAAATAATGATTCCTGCAGGAATGGCTGCCTATCTCCAGACTCTTGATATTGCAATAAACAAGCCATTCAAGGACCATTTGCACATGGAAATCAATGACTACATTGAAAATAGAATGGAGAGAAATCAGCATGGAAACCTTGTGAAGCCTGGCCTGCAAGAGGTTGTGACTTGGGTGAAGAATTTCTGAGATAAAATCACTGACAGCTGTGTTGTCAATGCACTGCGAGGAGGCTACATGGACAAGAAGTGTTTATTAAGGAGAGCTCTATTGCTGGACATGAGAGATTGGGGCTGATGGTTCTATAGGAAATGGAGTCACAAGAAATGCAAGCCAGAATTTGGGGTTTGGAGATTTATGATAATGTTTCAGAAGAAGATGACATAACTGTATTTGAATAAATGTAGAGTTTTGTACATGAATAAATGAATAAATGTAGATTGGTGTACATGAATAAATGTAGATTTTTGTACATGAAAAAATAAGGCATCCCCTGAAAATAAACCCTAATGTGTCTTTTGAAGCAAAAATTAATATAAGACCTGGTCTTATTTTCGGGGAAATATGGTATGGTCCATCATTGACCAAAATGCAGGTATGTGACACATTACTGCATCTGATAAGGGGTTAATATCCAAACCATATAAAGAACCCATATAACTCAACAGCAGAAAAACAAACAATTCAGTTTACAAAATGGGCAGAGGATCTGAACAGACATTTTCCAAAGAAGACCTACAGATGGCCAACAGGCACGTAAAAAGACGTCCAGCGTCATGAATCATCAGGGAAATGCAAATCAAAACCACAGTGAGATATCACCCCACACCTGTCAGATGGCTATCATCAAAAAGACAATAAGTATTGGTAAGGATGTAGAGAAAAAGAAACCCTGTGCACTGTTGGTGGCAATGTAAATTGGTGCAGTCACTATGGAAAACAGTATGAAAGTGCCTCAAAAAATTAAAAATAGAATTATCATATGATCCATCAATTCTACTTCTGGGTATTATCCAAAGACAATGAAAACACAATATCGAAGATACATGCAAACTTATGTTCATTGCATCATTATTTACAATAGCCAAGATGTGGAAACAGCCTAAGTGTCCATTGATGGATGAATGGATAAAGAAGATGTGGTATATTTATATATACAATGGAATACTGCTTAGCCGTAAAAAAGAATGAAATCTTCCCATTTGCGACAGTATGCATGGACCTTGAGGGTATTATGCTAAGTGAAATAAGTCAGATAGGGAAAAATAAATACCATATGATTTCACTTATGTGTGGAATCTAAAAAACAAAACAAACAAAACAAAAAACTCATAGATACAGGAGAACAGACTGTTTTTTGCCAGATGGGAGGTGGTTTGGGGGTAAATGGGTAAAGGAGGTGAAGAGGTACAAACTTCCAGTTATAAAAAAGTCATGGGGATATAATATACAGCATGGTGACTCTAGTTAATAATATTGTATTGCATATTTGAAAGCTGCCAAGAGAGTAAATCTTAAAAGTTCTCATCACAAGAAGAATTTGTATAACTTTGTATTTTGATGGATGTTAACTAGACTTACTGTAATGATCAGTGAATAATATATACAAATATCGAATCATTATGTTGTACACCTGAAACTATATATTACATGTCAATTATACCTCAATAAAACAACAACATAGCAGTTAAATGATCAAAGGATATCAATAGAAAATTTACCGTGAAGGAAATACATATAGTAAATAGTCAATCCTTAATTTTGAATGCTCAATTTTAGTGTAATTATGGTAAAATTAGTCCATTCAAATATGACTGGTAACCCTTTAATCTGAAAAAAAAACATTTTAGAATACAATTTAGCATTACATTGAAAGAGCCATGAAAATACCTGTACTCTTTGACCTACTAATGTTACTTTTTAGAAATTATATCAAAGAAATAATTCAAAAGAGGGGAAATAATCTGCATAATGGAGAATGTTGATTATGGCATCACTTTTAATATGATAAAATTGAAAAAATCTAATTATCCGATAGCAACAGTCTAATTATAAAAAGTATCTATTGAACATGATACTATGAATCTATTAAAAGTCCAATTTTAAAAATTAAAACAGGATGAGGATATGTCCATGATACAGTATGAGCTCAATTATGAAAAGCAAAATTTAGCAATTCTGTATACTCCATAGAGTTCAAAAAATATTTTATTGGTAGCTCAGGTTTAACCTCATGTCACTGACTTTGGTTGTAAATGGGACAAAACTGTCAAAGTATAATATTTGCCATTAAATGTTGTTTTCTGAGCAATTTTCATACATATAACTGCAGCCAGCTTTTAAGGGGACTGAACAGAAAAGCACAACACTCAGGCAGAAAAACATTCTGAAAATGATTCTTGCATTTTTATAATCGAAAAGCTATTCAGTCAAGAAAGAAAGTGCAAAAATAAAAACTTTTCTGTTGTTTACAAGAATTGCCTTTAATAATTTTTTTAAATGTCTAGAAGTCCCAACTCTATTGGCTTAAATATTCAAAACCCATAATTGCATAATTGTTTCTCTTAGCTTGTTATCTTAGGTTTTTTCCTTATTGAAAGAACTATTTAGCATCTGCACTGCAGCATTATCACAGGTTATATTGCTCAAAAGTGGCACACATTGATGTACAGAGGGTGCCAAAAAGATGTATACACATTTTAAGAAAGGAAAACACTATTAAAATTACACTGACGGTAACCACTTTGAGCACCTCTTGTAATTGCAGAAGTCAAATGTGACTTGTATCCATCTTTTGTTATCGATGTATATTGAGTATTACCGATATACATAATCATCCACTCATTCATTGATCAACATTTTTGAGCATTATTCTAAGGCACTGCAATAGGCACTAGAGATGCAGAGAACAAGTCATGATTCATGACTTCTGAGTGCTCACATTCTAAGGAGGAGTAAAACGATGACAAATAGTATCATCCATTGAGATAAATACTGTAGAAGTTGTGTGTGATGTGCTATGAGACTATAATTAGAGGAAGGATAAATTCCACCCAGGGTTATCAGGAAGGCTTCATTAGGTAAGTGAGAAAGATAACATTGAACTGGACCTTGAAGTATTCATAGGCAGTTTATCATACGATAATTTCTGCCCACCTTCCTCTGTCCTTAAAAAAAAACGGTCTTTGAGAAAAAACTGATGGTCTGCAGAGGGGTGGGGGGTTGGAGGTTGAGTGGAAAAGGTGAAGGGATTAAGTAATACAAATTGGTAGTTAGAAAACAGTCATGGGGATGTAAAGTACAGCATAAAGAGTACAGTCAATAATATTGCAACAACTATGTATAGTGGAAGGTGGGTACTAGACCAATCATGGGGATCACTGCATAAATCATATAAATGTCTAACCACAATGCTATACACCTGAAACTAACATAAAATAATACTGAATGTTAACTGTAACTGAAAAAAAATAAAATATATGTTAAAAACTGTCATTGATATCCAACATGTTGAGTTAGTCCCAAGTTCAGGACTGTTATTTATGTATTACTGTTTTCTAGTATTTGCTATAAAGACAAAACAATCATAGACTTTCTATTTTCTAACAAGGCTCATATAAGATGTTTCATGCATTGGTTGCCAAAAAGGGCATAGGAAATAGAGGAATCAATTCATTTGAGCTAATGTGCCAACATCATTCTGTAGAACCAATTATTCATTGAGGACCTAATACGTGCCCAGGGTCTTTGATGAGTTTTAAGGATACGAGGCAGACAAGACAGTGCCCTTGTCTTCACTGACCTAAGAGAGGAAACAAATGTACATGACTCCAAAAAATTAGCCTATATATTGTAAACTTTATTAAATCAACCAGTTACTAACTTCCTCACATAATGCTTAAGAGGACAGATTTTAGAGCAAAATAAACCTAGTTTGTTTTTTATAACCAGCATAAATGTATTTAACTTTTCCATATAGTAGAACTAATATAAATTAATTTAGAAAAACAGAATATATACACAATTAAGAGGAAAATGGAAAAGGAAATATAAAGAGAAGGGAAAAAAATCCACCTATAATCCTTCACCATTTTGCATGTACTCACCCAAGCTACCTAAGAATGAATAATATATAGAGATAATACTTTTCTGTAACTCTTTTCATTTTACTTAATTGTTGTTCTACTTCTTGTTTGTCTTTCTTTTCTATAGGACTATTCATGCCAGATATTTTCCTAATGAAAATTTTAATTGACATAATTACAGATTTACATGCAGTTATAAGAAATAATATAAACGCCTTGCATACTCTCCCAGTTCCCCTCAGTGATCACTGGAGAACTATATAGTACAAGATCACATGTAGTACAATTTCATAGCTAGGATATTGACACTGATACCACCCACTGATTTTATTCATATTTCCTCGGTTTTACTTATAGTCAACTGTGTGTGTGTGTGCCTGCATGCATATTTAAATCTATATAATTTTATCACATGTGTAGGTCCCTGTGTCCACCAGAGTCAACATACTGAACAGTTCAATCACCACAAGGGTTCCTCTTGTCCTTTTATAATCCCTCTCACCTCACTCCCTCCCCACCTTCATCCCTAATCACTAGCAAACACTAATCTGTCTTCCATTTCTAAAATTCTGTCATTCCAAATATATTAGGTAAATGGAATCATGCAGTACATAATGTTTTGTTTTGTTTTTTTAAGTTTCAGGTGTACAAAACAATGTAATAGATAGACATTTACACCCCTCACAAAGTGATAGCTCCCCACCCCCAATCTACTACCCCTCTGACATCGTATACAGTTGTTATAATTCCATTGACCCTATTCCCTACGCTGTCCTCCACATCCTGTGACCATACACCTATGACATTATAGTTGACAGTCATTGTTATTCAGCTTCAGCCTCGGGTGTACAGGACGGTGTAGATGCCTGACCACTGCACCGTCCATTACCTTTTCGGTTTGGCCTTTTTCACACAGCATTCTTCCTCAGCGGTACCTCCACGTTGTGTATTTCCATAGCTCAACCCTTTTTAGTGCTGAGTAGTAGCCATGGTATGAATATATCAAAGATTGTTTCCCCATTTACCACCTACTGAAGGACATTGGGGCTGACTCCAGATTTTGGCTATCACTGCAAATAAAGCTGCTATGAACACTGGTGTATAGGATTTTATGTCAACATGTGGTACTTGTGTGTTTCTAAGAAAGTGGTAAAGCCTTACCCAGAATGGCTGAGCCATTTTACATTCCCACCAAAAAATGTCTGAGTGATCCAAAGGTAGTTTTGAACTCTGGATCTGCTGCATGATTCCTGTGTGCACTTAGGCAAGTTACTCGATCACTTTAAACCTTTGTTTCTTCATCTTTTAATACCAAGATGGTAACTTTTCAGAGCAGTTGCTGGGATTAAAGAAAATATCTGTGAAACAAAAAGTCAACAAGTAGTAACAGAGAGTACAAAGTAATGGTGAAGAAGACAGACTGCATATTAGAAAGCTTCATTTTTTTACCAGAGGGTAGGGGTGAGAGGGATAGAGGAGAGTAAAGGAGGTCTTTGTGGTGAACATGCAATGTGATTTATAGATGATGTATTACAGAATTGTACACCTGAAACCTATGTAACTTTACAAACCATTGACACCCCAATAAATTTTAATTCAAAAAATAGGAAACCTCATTTTAAGAATAAATGCTTAAAGAAAGGAAGAAACTGGAGACAAGAAGTGAGGGCTGTATATTAGAAGGAAGGAGAATAGGAACTACAGTTTAGTGCCTTCTTTTTTCAATAAGATCATAAATGATCAATGTAAAGGCATTTTATCTCAGTGTGTAATCACTCTGAAGTCAGACTGTATGGATTTGAATTCCACTCTGTCTCTTGCTGTATGACATGCTTTGTGCTTTAGTATCTTTACCTATCAGGCTGTGATGCTACTATTTACTTTATCATTTGTGAAGCTATTAGCTATTGTGAAGATTAGCTTTAGCAATTGTGAAGATTAATGTCGACACATATAATGGATTTAAAATCATGCCAGCCGCAAAATAATTGTTAGCCATTATTATTTCTAAATGTCTGCTTCTTCTCCCATATATATATTAGCTGTGTGGCCTTGGGTCACTTTCCTCATCTGTACAAAAAGGATAAAATTTTATAGGACTGCGATACAGATTAAATGAGATAACATACCTAAGATGATTGGAACATAGCAAATGTGAAATAAGTGTTAGTTCCTTCTTTTCCTAAAAAATCACTGTTTTACTATTTTGTAAGGCAGATATTTTTCTCATTCCCCATGAGTCAGGCTGTCAGCTGTCATTTTGCTAGTAATATGCCTTTGTACAGCTGTTTAATTTGCTACATAAAGTTTCAAGTGCCGAAGCTTTACAGCAAACTATATTTTATTAGCCCAGAAATGTCTTTATGCTCAATTTTTGGTTATAAACTGTTTTTGAAAATTGAGTTCTAAAACCACAAGTCTCTAAATCAGGACAAAGTTATTATAATGACTTTTTTTTTCAAGAGTAAAATAAATTGTGTAAACACAAGCATGTGTTCATATTATCTAACAATGTGTTAGTTGAACTTGTATCTTAAATGGGTATGAAAGCACAGAAGGTAAAATGGGAACTCCTGGGAGAGCCTACAGACACTGACATTAGAAAGTCTATGAAACGTGGAGTCCAGGTGACCCAATGAAGGGGATAGACTCAAAACTATTAAGATCTCAAGCAGACCCCTCTGACAAGCACAGTGGCACTCTGACATGTCCATTTAACTCAGGGGTTTTGACTCAGTATATTTTGGTACTGGGGCATTTTGATATCTCCGTAAAGCAAATTACTGAGTTTTCACAGTTTATGATTACTGTGTGCTATGTGTTAAGACAGGAACATCATCCTTAACTGTCAACCCTTTGAGATGAGGTTAAAGATGGGGTGGGGAAAAAGGGTGCAGTCAGAAATCGGTTAAAGTTCAGATGGGTTTAAAGATGGAGATAGAATGAGTGAAGGGGTAATTTAAGGATGAAATAAATCTCAGTAGTGAGAGAAGATTCACAGATGAAATAAGGGACAAACAGGTGGATGAGGTAAGACTAGGGAACTATCTACTAAACAAGACACAAATCAAAGAAAATCGTATTTACTCTCCTTGGACATCTCAGAAAGAGAGACCTGTCATTTAAAGCAGAGTCTAAGCATCTCTGAATTTTACCTTTGTCTCGAACAGTGACCACTTTCATCTCAAAATGTACTCTTTCCTCTAAATGTGCGATGGTCATCTATAGTTACTTTATTTTATTTTTTATCTGCCTCCTCAATAACGAGATATTTTCCCTCTTCCATTTGAAAATCTAAATGATAAAATGAAAGTCTCCCTGACAGATTAGCAGTCAGAAAGAAACACTGAGCACAGAATATAATGAGTGTAATGAGGTTAAAAAGGAGGAAAGTTCATATCTGGTTGGAGAAGGATCAGAATAGGCATCCTTGAACCGGCATTTGCGACGAACTGGATCCTACCCTTGTCTCTGTCATTAAGTAGTTCCCTACCCACTCAAATGAAACTGTTCTCCTAAGGTCACCAAAGGATTTATTTTTTTTTTCAGTCCAATGAACACTTTCAGTTCCCACTTATTAAAACTTTCTGTATCATTTGATATTGTAAACCACTCTTTCATTCTTGCGATTTCTCCCTCAGCTTTCGTGATACAGTCCCTCTCCCTTTGTTCTCTGCCTACCACAGAAGCCTGCTTAGTCTCCTTTGGGAACTACTTTTCCTGGACTCACCTTTAAATTGAAAGGACTTATAACCTTAACCCTCTTATATTCTCAACTCTCTGAACTCACTATTGTCTATCTCTGTATCAGTCAGCGTTTGTTAGATTGTGCTGCACCAACATATTATCCCAAAAATCTTAGTGCACATACAAAGGCTTATTTTTGACTCATGTGTTATGTGTTTCATAGGTCAACACTGCAGCTAGTTTCTGCATCTTCTTTTCTGCTGAAGGAGTTGTCTCTATCTGAAATATACTGAGCTCATGACAGAGAGAAAGATGCTGGACTGCAAGGTGTTTCTTAAAACTTATTCTTGGAGGTGGCACATCACTTCACAGTTCACAGGACAAAGAAAGTCACATGGCCAAGCCTGATATCAATAGGGTCGGGAGTTTAATCCTCCCTCAATAATAGGCCAGTAGGGAGTTACCAGTAAGGAGGTGAAGCACATGTATGGTCTGATGATAAGACAATCCATTCCAATTTTTTAAATGCCCAAATACCACCTATACCTACATAACACTGATATATAAAACAAGATTAGACATCGCTCCTTAGAACCAAAGGATTTATCTTATTAAAATTTCTGTTGGATATCCCATAGGCATCACAAGCTCAAGAATAAACCAATACTCACCACTTTCTTTCCTTATCTCATGTCACTTCTTACCCTTATCCCACTTTCCTCCAAATCTGCTTCTCCTTATCACTGTAAATGGTTTAATCATCTATGTTTTCACCCAAACTTTGACTCCTTCCTTTTCATAACCAACATTTTATAATAGGCACTGAGTGTTTTCTGACATATCGTTTATGTGTTTCTTAAATCTCTTATTTCCTTTTTTCTATTTTAAAGTTATTGGAGTGACAATTGTTAACAAAGTTACATAGATTTAAGGTGTACAATTCTGTAGTACATCATCTATAAATCCCATTGTGTGTTCACCATCCAGAATCAGTTCTCCTTCCATCACCATATATTTGATCCCCTTACCCTCATCTCCCACCCCCCACCCCCCTTACCCTCTGGCAACCACTAAACTACTGTCTGTGTCTATGAGTATTTGTTTCTCATTTGTATTGTTCTTTTGTTGTTTTTGGTTTACATACCACATATCAGTGAAATCATATGGTTCTCTGCTTTTTCTGTCTGACATTTCATTTAGCATTATAATCTCAACATCCATCCATGTCATCACAAATGGTCCTATTTCATCTTTTCATACTGCCAAACAGTATTCCATTGTGTATATATACCACAACTTCTTTATCCATTCATCTATCGAAAGACATTTTGGTTGTTTCCATGTCTCGGCCGCCGAAAATAAAGCTGCAATGAACATTGGAGCACATTTGTCTTTACGTATAAATATTTTCAGATTTTTTTGGGTAGATATCCAGGAGAGGGATTGCTGGTCATATGGTAATTCTATTCGTAATTTTTTGAGGAACCTCCACACTGCCTTCCATAGCGGCTGCACCAGTCTGCATTCTCACCAACAGTGTATGAGAGTTCCTTTTTCTCCACAGCCTCTCCAACATTTGCTACTATTTGTCTTGTTGATGATAGCCATTTTAACTGGGATGAGGTGATATCTCATTGTGGTTTTTATTTGCATTTCTCTGATGATTAGTGATGTTGAGAAATTTTTCATGTATATTTGCCATTTGTATGTCCTCTTTGAAGAAATGTCTCTTCAGGTCCTTTGCCCATTTTTCAATTGGGTTGTTTGCTTTTTGTTGTTGAGTTGCATGAGTTCCTTGTATATTTTGGATATTAGCCCTTTATCAGAGGCACTGTTTGAAAAAACCTTCTCCCATTCAGTTGGTTGCCTCTTTATTTTGTCGATGGTTTCTTTTGCTGTGCAGAAGCTTCTAAGTTTGATATAGTCCCATTCATTTATTTTAGCTTTTACTTCCCTTGCCTTTGGAGTCAAATTCATAAAATGCTCTTTGAACCCAAGGTCCATAAGTTTAGTAGCTATGTTTTCTTTCATGCAGTTTATTGTTTCAGGTCTTATACTTAAGTCTTTGATCCATTTTGAATTCATTTTTGTACCTGGTGACAGATAGCAGTCCAGTTTCATTCTTTTGCATGTGGCTTTCCAATTCTGCCAGCATCATTTATTTAAGACGCTGTCTTTTCTCCATTGTATGTCTTCTGCTTCTTTGTCAAAAATTATCTGTCCATATTTATGTGGTTTTATTTCTGAGTTCTCAATTCTATTCCATTGGTCTATGTGTCTGTTTTTCTGCCAATACCATGCTGTTTTGATTATTGTTGCCCTGTAACCCAAGCTAAAGTCAGGGAGTGTGATACTTCCAGTATTGTTCTTTTTTCTTATGATTGCTTTGGATATTTGGGGTCTTCTATGGTTCCAAACAAATCTAATGATTTTTTGTTCTATTTCTTTAAAAAATGCCATTGGGATTTTGATAGGGATTGCATTAAATCTGTATAATGCTTTAGATAATACGGCCATTTTAACTATCTTGAGTCTTCCAATCCATGAGTCTTTCCATTTCTTTGCGTCTTCTTCAATTTCTTTTAAAAAAGTCATAGTTTTCAGCATGTACGTCTTTCACATCCTTGGTTAAGTTTATTCCTAGGTATCTTATTCTTTTTGTTGCAATTGCAAAAGGAATTGTATTTTTTATTTCTTTTTCTGATTTTATTTTTAGTACATAGGAATGCAATGGACTTTTGTACGTTGATTTTGTAGGCAGCAACTCTACTGTATTCGTTGATTGTTTCTAACAGCTTTTTGGTGGAGTTTTCAGGGTTTCCTATATGTCGCATCACATTATTTGCAAAGAGTGACAATTTAACTTCTTCATTCCCAATTTGGATGCCTTTTATTTCTTTCTCTTGCCTGATTGCTCTGGCAAGGACTTCCAACACTATTTTGAAAAGCTGAGGTGATTGGGGACAGTCCCGTCGTGTTCATGAACATAGAGCAAAGGGCTTTCATTTTTCACCATTAATTATGAGATTAGCTGAGGGTTTGTTATATATTGCCTTTATTATGTTAAGGTATTTTCCTTCTATACCTATTTTATTAAGTGTTTTAATCATAAGTGGATGTTGTATCTTGTCAAATGCTTTTTCTGTATCAATTGATATAATCATATGATTTTTGTCCTTTATTTTGTTTATGTGATGTATCACATTGATGGATTTGCATATGTTGAACCATTTTTGTGCCCCTGGGAAGAACCCCACTTGGTTGTGATGAATAATCTTTTCAATGCATTGTTGCATTCGATTTGCTAGAATTTTGTTTAGGATTTTTGTTTCTGTATTAATCAGAGATATTGGTCTGTAGTTCTCTTTTTTTGTGTTGTCCTTACCAGGTTTTGGTATCAAGGTAATGCTGGCCTCATTAAATGAGTTAGGGAATACTGTCTCTTCTTCAATATTTGGAAGAGTTTGAGCAGGATTAGTATTAGACCCTCTTTGAAGGTTTGGTAGAATTCATTAGTGAAGCCATCTGGTTCCGGACTTTTGCCTTTGGGAAGGTTGTAGATGACTGATTCAATTTCGTTACTGGTTATCTGTATGTTTAGATTTTCCAGTTCTTCATGGTTCAGCCTAGGAAGGCTAAATGCTTCTAAGAACTTGTCCATTCCTTCTAGGTTATTGAATTTGGTGGCACATAGTCCTTCATAGAATTCTTGGATGATCCTTTGTATTTCTGTGGCATCGTGATAACTTATCCTCTTTCATTTCTGATTTTGTTTATTAGTGTCTTCTCTCTTTTTATCTTAGTGAGTTTAGCCAAGGGTTTGTCAATTTTGTTAATCTTTTCAAAGAACCAGCTCTTTGTCACGTTAATTTTTTCTATTGTCTTTTTGTTCTCTATTTCACTTAGTTCTGCTCTGATTTTTATTATTTCCTTTCTTCTGCTGTCCTTGGGTTTTATTTGTTCTTCTTCTAGTTCTTTAAGGTGTAACATGAGGTTATTTATTTGGGAATTGTCTTGTTTCTTGAGATAGGCCTGTAATGATATAAATTTCCCTCTTAAAACTGCTTTCGCGGCATCCCAAAAATTTTGGTAGGATGTATTTTCATTGTCATTTGTTTCTATGTATCTTTTGATCTCTCCTCTAATTTCTTCTTTGACCCAGTCGTTCTTTAAAAGTATGTTGTTTAATCTCCATGTACTTGTGCTTTTTCCTGCTTTCCTTTTGCAGTTGATATCCAATTTCAAAGCTTTGGGATCAGAGAATATGCTTGGTATGATTTCAATCTTCTTAAATTTGCTGAGGTTAGTTTTATGTCCCAATATGGTCTATCCTTGAGAATGTTCCATGTACACTAAAAAGAATGTATAGTCTGATGTTTTAGGATGAAGTGCCCTATAAATGTCAATTATGTCCATTTCATCTAATGTGTCATTTAGGGCTGCTATTTCACTATTTATTTTCTATTTGGATGATCTATCCATAGCTGCCAATGATGTATTTAGGTCCCCTACTATAATTGTGCTTTGGTTAATTTCTCCCTTTAGTTCTGTTAGTAGTTGCTTGGTATATTTTGGTGCTCCCTGATTGGGGGCATAAATATTGATGACTGTTATGTCTTCTTGTTGTATAGTCCCCTTTACCATTATGAGATGTCCATCTTTGTCTCTTGTTACCTTTTTCACCCTGAAGTCTGTTTCATCTGATACCAGTATAGCTACACCTGACTTTCTCTGGATACCATTTGCTTGCAGTGTCAATTTCCACCCTTTCACTTTGAGTCTATGCTGGTCCTTGTAGCTGAGATGTGTCTCTTGGAGACAACATGTGGTTGGGTTTAGTTTTTTGATCCAGTCTGCTAATCAGTGACTTTTTTATTAATGAGTTCAGTCCATTTACATTTAGGGTGGTTATTGATAGGTGAGGACTTCCTATCATTCTATCTTCAATTTTCTGGTAAGGCTGTGTCTCCATTGTTTCTTTGCCTTTTTGTTTTTGTCTGTTATTTCTGTGTGGTGGTATTCTATGATGTTTCCTTCTGTTTCTTCTTTTATTACAGTATATATTTCTGTTATGGATTTTTTTGAGTGGTTACCATTAAGTTTACGTAAAGAACGTTTGATATCTAAAGTATTCCATTTTCTTCAGCCTGCTAGTTTCTCCATTCCCATATTCCAGTTCAGGCCTTTACTCTCCCCTTTTTATTTTCTAGGTGCCACAAATTATCTCTGTTGATGGTGGTCAAATAGCCTCCTTTAGTATTTCTTGTAGTGCAGATCGTGTATTAGAAAATTCCCTCAGCTTCTGTATGTCTGGAAAGGTCGTTATTCCTTCTTCATATCTAAAGGATATCTTTGCTGGGTATATTATTCTTGGCTCATAATTTCTCTTTCAATAGTTTGAATATTTGGTTCCACTCCCTCCTGGGATGGTTATGTAATGCTGCATGCAGGGATAGTCACTACCTTACATAAAAATGCGGTCGATTATACCTGCACATTTCATATTCACAATAAAAGCAGTAATAGGTCCCATCACATTTTTATGTAATTAGTGTTAAATACATTTTAATCCCACGTTGCTACATGTACTTGAACAGTAACCAGCACTATTGTATTTGAACTGTATAATTACACACTGGATCTCTCAATGGCAGAAAATGTATAATTATGAAGTTCTCCACAATATAATAATAATAATAATAATAATTAAAATCTTGTGTGGTGCTGAGGGATATCAGCACTTGTAGTGTTTCTGCTGAAAAATCTGATGATAATCTAATGGGCTTTCCTTTGTAGGTTACAGTCTTCTTTTCCCTGGCTGCCATGAGGATTCTTTCTTTGTCTTTGATTTTTGACAGCTTCAATACAATATGCCTTGGTGAAGGCCTGTTGGGATTGAGGTAATTAGGTGTTCTATTTGCTTCTTGGATTCGAGGATCCAGTTCTGTTCACAAGTTTGGGAAGTTCTCATCGACTATTTGTTTGAATATACTCTCTGTTCCCTTCTCTTTCTTCTCCTTCTGGTATGCCTTTTATTCTTATATTGCTCTTTCTGATGGAGTCAGAAAGTTCTTATAGAGTTATTTCATTTCTTTTAAGTCTCAAGTCTATTTCTTCTTCCATCCGTGTCATTTCCAGATTTCTATCTTTGATGTCACTGATTCTTTCCTCCATCTGGTCAACACTACTACCTAAGTTGGCTATCATTCTTCATTTATTATATTGAGTTCTTAATCTCCAGAAATTCTAGTCGGTTCTTTTTTAAAATATCAATCTCTTTTGTAAAATGTTCATGTTGTTCCTTGATTGTGTTTCTGAGTCCATTAAACTGCCTTTCTGTGTTTTCTTGCATCTCATTGAGTTTTTTCAGAACTACAATCTTGAATTCTCTGTCATTTAAGTCACATATTTCCATATCTTTAAGTTCGTTTTCTGGAGACTCTTCACTTTCTTTCTGAGCTGTCTGGTTGCCTTGGTTATTCATGGTAAATAATGATTTATTATTTCTCTTCCTAGACATCTACAGGAGTGGGTTCTGCAACAGGTTAATAGGAAGAGATCTTTCTTTTGTTTTCCAGTATGTGTTAGTAGAATGTTTTATTTTCTCTCCAACTGCAGCCTTTTTTTCTCTCTCACACTGTAGTGTTATGTTTTCTCTGCACTATTCCAGCTTCTCACACAACGAGGGGACTCTCTGGAAGGCAGGCTTCTCCTCTGTTAACAGTTCACCTGGGTCACAGGGCACAGTATCTCTGTGGGGATGTGAAGTGTTTTGAAGTTCCAAAGCTCTTCCTGCACCAGATTCAGAACCTGTGTGTTTCAGCAGTTGTTTACTTTTGCAGGAATTGGCCCAGATAGGTGGGGACAGGGGCTAGGTGGGTCGTGAGAGGTGGCCCAGAACAATGGTGGCGACCACTACCACAGCCAGTCCTGCTTCCAAAATTTCCTCCCCTTTGCCGGAACTAGTTGGGCTGTGAATCTGTGTCTGCGGTCCACAGTTCTCAGAACAGCAAATATTCTGTTCTTTTGATCTGTCACTGCTACTGTTCCGCTTCTAGCACTGGACAGGTGGGGGCGGGGCGAGCTCTGGGAGGGTAGGGAGTGGGTGGCTAGTCTCAGGGCCTAAGGCTTCCATTCTCTGCTCAGCAATGAGGGCTTAAACCACTGTTTTCAGCCTTCTTCCCTCAGTCTTTGCTCTGAGGTCTCTGCCGTGAGTGTTGGGTTCAGCTGTGTTATATACTGTCCCCTCAGCCCTGTGGGCCATAAACGAAACCCTAGCAGTCTGAGTCCTTCCCTCTCCCGCAGCTCTGGTAGTTCCATAATGCTGGGAGCTCAGAGAACTGAGCTAGGTCTGCATCCTGTGCCCACGGCTCCGTCTCCACACTTCTCCCTTCTCTCCTCCCATTCTCGCGTGATTTGCCCGCCTTTAGGTGAATTCAGTAGTAAGCCTCTTCATCTTGCCTGTATGCTGTGCAGGGAGTCCTTTGTGGAGTTATAGTTTTCAATTTGTTGTAAATTCCAGGGGAGATTTCCAGAGGCTCACCTCATGCCGCCATTTTGATGACGTCACTCTTCTTATTTCCTTTTCATCCCTTCTGCCATTTCTTTTGTTGGCCCTCATTGTCTTTCAAATGATCCCTGCAATAGTTTCCAAACAGTCTTCTCTGACTCCATCCTCAATGATTTGATCATTTACTCATTCAATCAACAAATACTTATTAAGTTCCTATTATGTGCCAAGCTCTTAATATACAATGGTGAGTGAGTCAGGCATGGTTCTCACTCTCCTAGAGCTTATGATCTTCAGAGAAAGAGAATTAAATTACTGATAGCACATAATGTGGTAAATGCTATGATTCATTCATCTGAAAAAATACTACTGAGCACCTAATTATATGTGAAGGCAACGTACTGGTCCCTAAGAATATAGCAGTGAATGACGACAAAAGGATTCTGCTCTCAGGAAAAATATTTACATTAAAAAAAACAGGATAATTTTAAATAGTGATAGATGCTATTAAAAATGGGTGTTTGGAGAAGGCTTTTTAATTTTGAGCTAAGACCAGAATAATGAGAAGGAACCAGCCATAAAAAAACCACAGGCAGAGTATCATATGCAGGAGGAAGAATCAGTGTAGCAGCCCTCAGGGACAAGCTGAGGCACAGTGACTAAGGAAGAAAGTAACAGAAGATGAAGTCAAAGGCTCAGTAAAAATATGTATCAAAGAGAGCTTTGCAGAGCATGGTATAAAATGTAGATTTTATCCTATGTGCAATGGAAGTCCATTGGAAAGTTTAAAGCAAGGCAACGACATGATTAAATTTACATTCTTAAAGGCTGCTGCGTGAAACATGAATTCCAGAAGCAGAGTAGAATTACGTAGCCACTAAGACAACTATGAAAGCAATCCAAGCAAGAGATATGGTGACTTGGAACAATAGTAGTAGCAATGAAATATACAAGTATAAATATATTCCACAAATATTTAGAAATAGTCAGTGAGATTTGATGACAGATTGGATGTGGAGGTAAGAAGAGTGAGAAATCAAAGATGACACATCAGAGTTTAGCATGATAATCTGGGTGTACAGTGCTGGCATTAACTGGGATGAGGAAGTTAGAAATAAGAAGAGGTGTGTGAGGGATAACAATAGAGAAATCAAGAGTCTTCTTTTGGACAGATTAAGTTGTTAGGCGAAGTACAGTGATATGACAGCATACAATAGGAGCAAATAATATAAACTGATATTACAAGGAAAGCTTTTCCATAGCAAAAAGAGACCTTAAATGGTCTGATTAAAGAAAAGCAGAATGGAAAAACAATCTCCACAATACTTTCCATATAATCTTTATAAAATACTTATTGGATTAGAAAGTTCCCCTGATTGTGATTCATCCACCACTAAGTTTCAATCAACTACAGCAGTTTCTCTGAACACCTCTTCACATGTCAATCTCCTCCATCAGACTACGAATCCCTTCAGGACAAGATTCATTGTTGTACATTCAGAATTTAAGACCATAACTAGAACACAGTACTTGTGACAGAATATGGAATATGCCCATGTGTGAAAGGGGTGTACTAGCTAAGTGATAGTCCAGTTACTTAGTCTCTCTGAGCCTTACTTCCCTCAATTATAAAAGGCAGACCCTCTTGAAAATGACTTTCAACTTTAATAGTCTATGATAAAAATTTCTCTATATGTGGAAGCATTAAGCCTGAAAGTCAGAAGCAATCAATTAGAATTCTATTCCAGACTTATGTGAGCCTTAAATGTGCTACACAGTGAATACCTCTGTGTCTTCATGTGTGAAATGAAAATTAAAATATTGCTCCCCTTCATGTAGTCTCACTGATGATACAAACCATATTTAGATGTCAGGTGGTTAAGACGATAAGCACAATTCTGTAAATGAGGGATTTTTTTCTAAAATGATTTGTGATAAGAGATAAGGTTTGTTGCCTGCTAAATTATGCCTTATTGCCTTTTTAAAGGGTGGGTTCATAACTAATGATTTCTCTTTGTTTCATCTTTTATCAAGCTGTTCTTTTGTGTGTGAATCATTAGAAGGACAACAAAGTATTCCCTACTTTTTTCAAGCATGTATTTATAAGATATGACTCACTATAACCTCTTCTAGCTCTTTGTATTTCTTTCACCAACCTACCCAATTTTTTAAATCATTGCATCAAATCTCCAATTTTAAAATATCTACCAATAGCAAAGTGTAATTTGATTGGGAAGCAATATTTTGAGAACTTATCTTCCATTACACAGTATTCACATTATGTTCCATGGTTCTCCTTCATTCGCCTTCTACCTCAATTTCTTTTTACGGTGGAAAAATTTTTAACCCAATTTAAAACTTACCAAACCAGAAAATCTTTTAGAAACACAAAACTATGTGATGAAACATAATTAAACATAATTAAAACATATGAACCATAACTTAGACAATCTAAAAATATAAACTGGAAAAAAATATTGAAACACAGTGAATGGGGTGGGGGTGCAAGCACTGGTAGGAAGTATGAGCTGTGACTAAAAGATAGAGTGAATGTTCCAATAAAATAAAAATGTATTACAATAAAAGACACATTGCCATTAATCCCCCCCCCCAAAATACTCCCCCTCACTTCAAACACCCTCATATCATCATTCTTGCCACTTTCTGAAGCAGTTCTGGAAGTTGTCTTTCCTGAATGTCTTTACTTCATCTTCCATCATGACAACGCTCCATGTCACACATCGCTTCTGGCATATGGCGATTTCTGTCAAATAAAAAACATTATGGTGTGTCCTCATCCACCTTATTCACTGGATCTGGCACTGTGTGACTTCTGGCTCTTCTCCAAAGTCAAAATGACCATGAAAGGAAAATATTTTTAATCAATTTAGGACATTGAGACAGCCATGACAGCACAACTAAAGACACTCATGAAAGAGGACTTCCAGAACTGCTTCAGAAAGTAGCAAGAACGATGGTATGAGTGTGTTCAAAGTGAGGAGGAGTATTTTGAGGGGCATTACTGGCAATTGTCTTTTACTGTTATATATTTTTTAAATTTAAACATTCATCATATTTTTTGATTACACACCATACGCTTGACCAAATATTTGCAATTATAGCTACACGAGAAGAAAATTAATCCCAGTGGAAGTACTGTATACCTAAAAGCTAGCATGTCAAGAGCTGAAAAAGACCAATTTCTTTCCAGTATAATAGGCCTTTTAAGCCCTAGAGACATTTTGGGAGAAACTAGCTACATGCTCACCCAACCTGTTACCTCTGCTTCCTCAGAAAACAGTTAGATTCCATTATCAAGCTTCCTTTGGAGTTAGATACAGTCAGATGATTGAATTGCAGTCAGTAGAATATGGGTGAAGCTTCTCCTGCACAAGGTAACAGATGTTCCCCCTCAAGAGCTGCCCCCACCTCTTCTTCTCACTGTCAGACCAGTAACTAGGGTTAAATCCTAGCATAACTCAGATGATGGCTTGCCACGCCTGGGAAGGAAGAGAGACACTTTTTGTTTAAAGAATTATAAGAACTAGCTGGCATATACTAGCAGGAACCAAGGAAAAACACATGGGATTAGATTTTAAGGGTATTTGATAAAAGGGCTGGAAAGTCAGAGTAGATAAACAAGAATTCATTGACTTGGACACACTCAGACATGGGATTTGATATCTTGAACATGGGGCATATTAAGGGATGGGGCATACTTTCTGTAGGATTGGAACATAGAAGCCTGAGAAAAATAATAGTAACTCTCAGTAAAGTAGAGATGACTATGCTCCCCTGGAAGGTGGGAGAGGCAGGAACAAAGAGGTTAAGAAAAGTAGGCATGCTGGAATGGATATATTTCGAAAGGCTATCGGATCCAGGATTATGTTCTAAATAAAGGCCCAGAGGACACATCATTCACCAAGGTCATCAGGAATGTTCAAGTAATAGGGGCACCAGAATCACTAAAGAATTCAGTAGTGGCTCTTCTCTGCTGGCCTGACATGATGGCGAGATGATCACAGAGTTGGCAAAGTGGAAACATTTGACTGCCAAAAGCCCAGGCCACAATTACTGTAATAAGCGGCATCATCAGAGGAACAGCCAAGGGGCTTGACACATGGGGAGTCTGGGAGGTGGTTAATAGAACTTGGTGTCCATAAGGGCACAACAATAAGTGGCAGCCAATAAGGGTGCTGCTGAACATCCAAAAATTATGAAAAAGCAAGAATAGAGGACCAGGAGGCTGAAGGTGTTTGCCTCAGTAAAAAGCCATAATCTCTTACTCAGTTCCCTGAGCCAGTTTTTAGACCCAAACCCATTAGCTGAAGAGATAATGCAAAGTAACACCCGCCCCCCCTTAAGGCTTTTGCGTTTGCTATTATCTTTGATTGGAATACTCTTCTCCTAGACATTCACTTGCTCCCTGCCTCCTCTCTTTATGTCTTAGTTCAAAGGTTACCTTTTTATTGAGACTTTCCAAAACCATCCTATTTTAAATTGCAGTGCTTTCTCTTCCTGGCATTCTCTCTCCCCCTTCCTGCTTTATGCTCCATAGCTCCTATCACCATATGACATTTTATGTATTTTAGTTATTTATTTTATCACCTCTTTTACCCATTAAAACTCAAGTTCTATGAGAAATTTTGTGTGTATGTTGTTTACTGGGCCTAAAATAGTGTCTGGTCATCGTGTAAATAAGAGGTGCTAAAAAAAATTTTGTTGAATGAGTAAATTCAGAGAAGAAGTTTGACCTGAAATAAAATCTGAGGAGTTATCAGTCAATAGTCAGAATCTTAACTCATGAAAACATATGCAATTAGCTGGGGAAAGTGTAGAGAGAAGAGAGCACCAAGACCCAAGGACCATTAATATTTGGAAAGAGAGTAGGAGAGTAGAAATCAACCCAGAAGATTCAAAAGAGACCTGTGAAACTGGAGAAAATCCAGGAAAATTTGTAATAGTGGCAATCAAGAGACGAAAGTGTTTGAAGAAACAGGCAGTTGTCAACCTTGTGAATGTTGCTGAGTGCACAAGTTAGATGAGGACCAAAAAATATGCATTAGATTTGGCAGCATAAAGCTCATCAATGAGTCTAACAATCGCAGTTCTTGCTAAGAAGGGTAGTATCTTTCTGGTAAGTGTACTAGCAGCATACTTATGCAGTCAATGCCAGAAGCCTGCAAGGTGGCTGCTTGTGTCCCTTTCTACTGGCTTTCTCAGAAAGGTCAGACCAGAGATCTTTTCCAGAAAATCATCCCCTGCCTACCATTTCTTGGTTTAGAGCATGCCATTGACACAGTCTCCTCAAAATTGAATGGTTCTGTGTATCACCTGGCTGAGATTTCACAACGTTCAATTCCCAGTGCAAGGTCCAGAGTGTGTGAGATGTCGCAAAGTAGCATTACCACAATAAATCAAGTGTGACTTCTGCACAGAAAGAATAATTGCTGCACTGAGGAAAGTAACCCCTGTATCTGCTGAGTTATCTGGAATCTGACGAGTCCCCTGCAGTGGTGCTTTTCAGAAGCCCTTCTTGAAAGTGATGAAATATCTGTTAGAGAGAGCCAGGGGGGCAAAAATAGAGATCACTGGAAGGAAGGCAGCTTCTGATCACTCCTCTTCTTCACACAGTTTCTCCTTTCTACCGTCCTAAACCCATGCTTCATGATACTTAACAAATACAGAAATCACAAAATATAAAAAGAGAAGAACAATTAAATTATAGAAATCCAATGTTTAGGAAAAACAATGAACTAGAATAAAGTGAAAATGAATTCAAGAAATAATGGCATGACAAAATAAGAACTAGACATGAGTGTTTTTTTTATCAAGCAAAAGTCAAAATTTTTTAAATGAGATGAGGAGAAATAGACCCAAAAAATCAGATTTAACCTAGAAGACGTTAAAAGTTTAGAATCCAATGAAATGAAAAATTTAAACATAAAGTTACTAAAGATAAAGTATTAAAATAAAGGAAATAAAATTCACAAAATAAAAAATAGTATAAATCAGTAGAAATACAGGATTGAGGAGATTCAAGTGCTACACAGTTAAAAATATAACTGAGAAAATGTAACTATGAGGTGGAATTTAAAATATTAAAAACAAAAACAAAATAAGTGAAGGAAAAGAACAGATAAAACAACATAACTCCAGTGAATAAACATGCATTAAAACAATGATGGACCAACCTGTACAAATTTCCCCAGCAAACTCTGTACCGGGTATTAAATAGCATGCTGTTGAGAAACTCAGTATCTGGAAAGATTCTGTGCAATGGGTATACTATATCCATTCTATAAATGAGCAGTTATTAAATCTCGGACTTCTAGCCTCCAGATTTGTAAGAAAATTAATTTCTGTTGTTTAAGCTACCCAGTCTATGTTATTTGTTACAGCAGCGCGAGAAAATTAATACACACTTTATTATTTATTTGTATTCCCTCACTCATTACCCTAAACAGTCATGTGAAAATCTGAAGCTTAAAATTTCCTGAACAAAACTACGAACATAGTTAACTCCCAAACATGGGAGAACCCATGTTAATTTTCATTTTGGAAGTTTAACTGAAATTAGTTTTATGTCAAGAAAAATGGGGAAGAATGATTTTGAGATAAACAGAGAAAGCAATCATTTCCCAAACTGATATCAACCTCATTCTTTGCAAATGTTTTCCCAAATGTTTAATAATTCCAGGAATTCCTTGAATTTGTAGACAGCATGGAGCAATAGACAAATCATAGACCTTAAAGACAAATAAATTTGCTATATGACCTTGAGCCAGTTACTTAGCATTTCTTGACTCAATTTCTAATATGGAAATTAAGAAGCTCATAGTGAAAATCAAATGAGATAATCAAAATCAAAGCAATTTGTACCCTTGGAAGCATATTACAAAGATGAGGAATAATTTTTTTAAAAACCTATGAGAGAAGAATATCAATGACTTTCTCATTTAAGAATATTGACAAGGAGCAACATCAAGTTTACTAGTTTCTGGAAACTATGTTTTGTTTTGTTTTTAACACTACAGAGGGTGCCAAAAAACTGTATACACATTTTTAAAAAGGAAAAAAAAAAACTGTATTAAAATTGTAATACAATGAATGACACTAGCACTCATTTGATTAACGCCATCTTTTGGGTGAATGTCATACTACACATTGCTATTAGGTTGGTGCAACAATAATTGCGGTTTAAAAGGTTAAAAATAATTGCAAAAACTACAATTACTGTTGCACCAACCTAATACATAATTTCAAAGAGTAATAAACAGATAACATCTATTAAAAAGTGTATACACTTTATTGGAACCCCGATGTATTCAGTGTTCTGAAATTTCCTCAATTCTCTTCAAAATTTCAAATGAGCAGAGGCCCAAGGACTGGATTTGGGGTGAAAAAGAAAAACAAACTTAAGCACCACAAATCTGCCCTGTCAGTCATCAGGCTGGAGTAATAGACCCAGATAAAGCCAGCTGCAAATTTAATAGGAAACAGTACATCTCCCAAGGACATGCTGCAGCTATGAAGTGTCATAATAACTCCTTTCTTTGAATGACAACTGCTTTCTTATTCACTGAGGAACTGTACTCTAAAATCACTGATGATCAAAGACTGCTTTTGAAATTATATCAAGAATGAAATATCCCCCTCTTTCCTGGAGAATCTGTCACTTTGACAAAGGTGAGCAGCCTCTATTTAGGACCCAGGCAAATAGGTTCAGATAAAGGAAGGGTTTGAAAGGCATAACATACCAAATCTATCTTAATTTTATTGCTTTCAAGGAAACAGGACCACCAGTTCACTTCATCATCTATACTTAAACCCTTTACACACAGCCTTGCTCTTTGCTTTCCTATCAAACAATGATATCTTTACAATAGTTCCCCTTTTTTCATTCCTAATTTTGTTCCTCCCTCTCACTCTAATTCACTCTCTCATCAAACTGGCCTGACGCTGATTTATCTCAATCTTATGTTTATGCTGTTTGTTTTCTCTTTCAATATCTTTTCCACTTAATTTCCTTCTTTCTTATTTATTAAATTTATGCTGTCTTTTTCTAGCTTCCTAAATTGGATTATTGGCCCATTAATTTCCCTCCTTTCTTCTTTTCTAATACATTTATTTTTCTTGGTTGGGATTTTCTGTGCTCCCTGAAATAGAATTACGTCTTTCATCAATTCTGGAAAATTCTTATCCAGGTCTGGCAAATTGTTTCAACCACATTATTTCTAGTCTCTTCTTTTAGAATCCAAAGAGAAATGTCATACCTCCTCATTCTTATCTCCGTATCTCTTAACTCCTCTTTCATGCTTTTCATCTCTTTGTGATAATTTCTGCAACTCCATCTTGTTTTTCATTAATCTTTAATTTACTTTTTTAATTTCAATTATTGTAATTTTCATCTTTAGAAGTTCTAGTTTATGTTCTCTTGTATCTCCTAACTTGTCTCATCATTTTTATTGTATCTTGTTCCTTTTTTAAAGAGTCCATCCTTTATTTAAACATTTTAAACAGTATCTGAAGACCTTAAGGATATTTTCTGCTGAGTTTCACTCCTAGTGACATTATTCTCCGGTATTTTATAATTTTGATTCTGAATTCATGTTTTATTGAAGTCTTTTCTAAGAAAACTCTGTAGCCTAGATTGAAGCTGTATTCTGAGAAGAATAATATGCATTCCCTTCTGCCAATCACCCCAGGGGGCTATCAAACTGGAACCACTTAAAGATTTTTTTTCTTTTCTCAGCTCTAGGTTGCTCAGACCACAAAAATGACACAAATTCCAACCTGAAAGTGATACAGGGTAGGACTTTATAGTTACCAATTCTCAAGGCAGATGTTTCTATTGTTTTCTATTCAGAGCCCAGGCTACAATTTGCCTGATTATATTTCTTAGTTGACAGGGAGATACAATTCTTTTTCAACTCAACCCTTATATTAATCATAGAGTTAAAGTTGGATTTGTGTGGATTCTCAGTGAGACCTTCTCACCTGTATACGTTCAGAGATTTTTCTCTTGCACTGCTGTGGTCATTAAAAGCGGATTACCAAAATCAGCAAATGCCCTCAGGGACAGCCACGATACAGGCAACCACCTACACCTCTGACTTCTAATTCCTCTTCTTCTTTGCCCCCTCGCTGGGGGTGGGGGGATTTCCCTTACTTATTTGTGAGCTCACTTATGCATTTAAAATTATTGCTGCTATTCTATCAAGAATTTGTAGGTGTTTTAAATTAAGGTTTGTTTTGTTTGTTTTTTCAGGACATCTTGTCTGCAATTTTGTTAGTAATGTGACTCAATTCACTCTTCAGCTTACATCTAGCTTTTTCTCCCATCATGGCATTGAAATTACTATCACAAAGATCAAACTTATCTACTGTTTTCCATGAGTGTTATTTTAGTTGACCTTTCAGAACCTTTCAAAGAAGCTGAATTCTCTTTCCTTCTTTTCTTTTTTCCTTTGGCTTTAATAATAAAACTATAACTCCATTCTGAAACTCCATAATCTGTTTTGTTCCTACTCTTCTGTTTTTCATTGTGTGACCCTTTGCCTTCTCCCCATCCTCTCTCCATATTTCTAAATATCAGAACTTCTCAGAGCTTGTTTCTAAATGCTTTCTTCACTCTACATGCTCTTCCTAGGAAATCTCAACCACTATCATGGCTTTAAATAGTATTTATATACCATCAACTCCCAAACATATATCACCAATACAAAATTACATTTTAGGTCCCAAATCTATTATCCATCTACATACATGACACCTCCACCTGTCCTATCCCTGGCATCTCACACTTCTACAAATGACATATCTATCAACCCAGTTACTCTTGCCAGAAGTTGATTGATCAGCCCTGATAACTTCTTCAACTGCTCTACTAACCCACAATTAACCCATCATCAAATCCAATAAATACTACCACACACACACACACACACACACACACACAACAAGGTCTGACTAGTAATTTCGTGAACTTGTTGCAACGATGTTGCTAACCTTTTTGTGATATCAGAGAGATTATTCATTATAAACTTGTACCAACTGGACAAACAGTTAACCAAATTTACTACTTCAAAGTGCTAAAAAGGCTGCATGAAAAAGTTAGACGGAAACGGCCTGAACTTTTTGCCAACAATTCATGGCTCTTACATCACGACAATGCACCAGCTCACACGGCACTGTCTGTGAGGGAGTTTTTAGCCAGTAAACAAATAACTGTATTGGAACACCCTCCCTACTCACCTGATCAAGCCCCCAATGACTTCTTTCTTTACCCAAAGATAAAGGAAATATTGAAAGGAAGACATTTTGATGACATTCAGGACATCAAGGGTAATACAATGACAGCTCTGATGGCCATTCCAGAAAAAGAGTTCCAAAATTGCTTTGAAGGGTGGACTAGGTGCTAGTGATGGTGCATAGCTTCCCAAGGGGAGTACTTCAAAGGTGACTGTAGTGATATTCAGCAGTGAGGTATATAGCGCTTTTTCTAGGATGAGTTTGCGAACTTAATTGTCAGACCTCGCGTGTGTGTGTGTGTGTGTGTGTGTGTGTGTGTGTGTGTGTATTGATCTATCCACTTCTCTCCATCTCCACTACCAGACAAAGTCACCATCATCTATCTCTTACACTACTGCCAACAGATATGTAACTGATTTTACTGTTCATTCAATAACCGCCAGATACCCACCGACCCAATCCACAACAGCCAGAGTGATCTTAAAATATTAAACTGAATTAGATCACTCTCTTGTTTATAGACTTATTGATGCCCTTAAAGTTTTTTAAATGTATATATTTACTTGGCATGGAAAAACCGTCTTGTTTTATCTAGCCTTGCTACTTCCTCAGGCTCATTTTACATATCGGCCACAGTGGCTTGCTTTCCAATACACAAGCACACGAAGATTTTCCTGACCATGAGTGATGAACACTTTTTCCATCAGTCTGCAAGATTCTGATCCTGATTTCGACTCCACTACTTGCTACTACTTGTAACTTCCCATACTTTTAACTCTTCTCAGCTCAATTTGCATATTTGTTAAACAAGAATAGTAAAACTAACTCAGAATTATTGTGAAGATTAAATTAGATAAATGTATATAGTAAATAGCACAGTACCGGGCATACAGTAAGCACCTAGTACATTTGGATTTTTTTGTTTTGTTTTGTTTTTTATGTTTTTCCATAATGGAAACTGAGAACAGATGGTTATATATATTTGTTTTACATCACACAAATTCACTCTAGGGACTTGCATGTTGGATAACTCATATTTCTTATTTTACAAAATCATCCTTCACTTTTCAATATTTTGATCAATTTGCCTTGCCTCTGCTCCAATTTCTTCACAATTGGTTCTGTTAGAGGATCCTGAAAAGAAGCTCTAGTTCCCTGCTCCCTTATTAAGAATCTTGCAAGTTAACTTCCTGCTTCTAACGACTGAGAACATGATTAGGTGTGCTGTAATTTAAGTATATTTGTGAGGTTTGTTGCTGTTGATGCTGGTGGTAAGTTTTTACTTGGGAGGAGGAGTTGGCATTTTAGAGTTTCTTTTTTTTGTTGTTTTGGTAATACTGTTTTGCTTTATTTTAATGTTTGGCAGTGCTTATTTATTGGCCTCTGCTAGAAAATGAAGAGTAATTTTTCAAAGAACCACCCCAAATACATTTTTCTTTTAGCAGCTTCTAGTCTTAAAGTTTACTATTCATACAGAAGTACCAGTTGTTTTAGTTGGACTCAGGTTCTTAGGGAAGTTATACACACTAGAAAATCCAGCATATATAAAGACAGAAAGGTTGTAGAATAGATATATGTTAAGGTCATTTCTCCTTACTTGATGCTCGTAAAACACCTTTCCTGTCATTTTTCCTTTCTTGGTTTCTTTTTTCAGCCTGAAGTTTAAAATATACTCCATTTAAATGTGTCAGCATGCTTGCCAAAATGAATAGAAGAGAGAAAAGCATATAGTTGAAGGGGAAATCAGATTTTTTCTCTTCTTTCAGGTGTATTGACAATTGTGACAAAACTTATTTTTATGAGGAAAAAGAAACCATGATATTGGGCAAAAAATAGTTGAGCAGTTTCCTGAATGGTATCTATTACTCTGAAGTCTGAGTATTCTGCCATGCTTGGAGTCCATCTCATAGCAATGCGGTGAGTGGGAGAAATCCTTGAGCACTTGAGACTTGGGAGAACAGAGACGGAAGGGACTCAGCCATTTTTAATGGTTTTATTGTGTTTATTTTGACCAGAGAGAATATTCCCTGGTTTTCACCTTCAATATCTCTACTCTCTTCACTTTTCCAAGCCACACCTCAGAAAGGTGATGGAAACTGCCAAGAGGAGATGTCAATATAGCATGTGGTCAATTCCCTGTTATGGACTGAATAATTGTGTCCTCCCAAAATTCATATGTTGAAGCCCTAGCCCCCAAGAAGGCTGTATTTAGAAATGGGGCTTCTAAGGAAGTAATTAATGTTAAATGAGGTCATAAGGCAGGGGTCCCGATCCAATAGGATTAGTGTCCACATTAAAAAAAAAAGAAAAAAACACTAAAGAGCTTGTTCTCTCTCTGTGCACACACAAAAAAGAAGTCATGTGAGCACACAGCAAGAAGGCAGCTGTCTGCAACCTGAGAGGAAGGGCTTTCCCAGGCACCAACCCTGCCGGCACCTTGATTTTGGACTTCTGGTTTCTAGATCTGTGAGCAAATAAATTTATGTTGCTTGAGCCACTCAGGCTGTAATATGTTGTTTATGGTAGCCCAAGCAGACTAATATACTCCCCAAAATGCAGGAACCTATTCTTTGCATCTCCAAAAGTATTTAAAGAATTCCATAAATGCTACTTGAATTCAGTTGAAGGTTGAGTTATACCCCTTCTCCTCTTTTTGTGTTCCCATCACACTACATGTCAACTATCATCAATTTATCCATATTATCATATCTTTTCATAATAATTTCCTTCCACGTTTTTCTCCCTTAGTAGACTATGGAAAAGGGAGGAAATTGTGCCTTGGTTAGCCTTCTGTTATCCCAGTGTTAAGTACAACATAGGTGTGACAAATACTACACAAAATCCAGTTTCCTCTTTGCTTTTTTTTTTTTTTCCTGCTCAAATATTCACTTTCTTAGACTGCCTTGCAGGTAGGGAGCTATGTGACTCTGACTCAGCTCTGAATGATAGACGCAAGATTTTGTTTTCTTCATTTAATGCTTCTAATTATTTTTTCCTTACTTCTTGTACTTCCAGCCTGCTTTGCATGTGTGCCTGTAGTAGTAGCTGTGTCTTGCTATCATGAGCTGATAGGCATGAAGACAAAAGCCATGTGTTATGAAGTATGGAATGGAAAGATAGTAGGAACCTGGGAAATTGATGAAATAATGGAGTCATTGCAGCAATCATGGCCTGTTTTCCTCTGGACTTCTTGTTTTAAAGAAATAAAAACAAATTATTTCATCAAGCAAATTGTTGATGTCTCTGTTACCTGCAGGTGAAGGCAAGTCCTAACTGATACCATAGGGCTCAATAATTGTCTTTGAATTGAACTGAGAGAATACGGACAATATTGCCAATGTTGATGGAGGATAAATATCCAACTTAGGTAAGTCTACCACATGCAAAATTTTGAATTGGAGTGAGTCATGTCATAGAGCTAAGAATAAAAAACAATCTAGATGATCTATGGAACACCTAAGATTGGACATATTCTTTGTTTCAGGAGGCTCATATTAAATTAATCAGTCAATAATAACTGCAAACTGATTTTTTAAAAATTAAAATTCAGTCAGGGAAAAAAATAGGCAATACTGTGTTTTTCTTGAACATATCTCAGAATTTTGAAGTGGTATTAACACATAATGTCTATGGAAATAGAAAGTGTCAGAATATTTATGATATATTAATATATGGTTAATAATAATAATAATAATAATAATAATATAATATAAGGTTAAGGACAGATTAAAGGAAGATAAAAGAAATGACTGATGTGTAGGGCAGATCAAAATATATATATTCATCCCCAGATATTGGTATTGAATGCATGAGAGAGAACTGTACCAGAGACAGAGTGACAATGGAGAGCATGGAAGCATATAATAATAATGGCAGGTACAATTATCTTGATACCTACTATAAGGCAAGCACTATACTATGTATTTAATATACTATCATATTCAACTCTCATAATAAAACTTTGAGATTTTAGATTTGTACCCATTTTTCAGATAAGGGAACTGAGTTTTAGAGAAGTGAACAAAATAACTTACTAAAGAATTTGTAGAGCAGGATTCAAACCTCTGTCCTCTGCTATGTCATCACGCTGAATATGTCACAGGTCTCTGGTGCCCAAGGCAAAGTACTTAGTCTTAGATGCTGCTGCTACTACTACACTGTTGTAGTAGTAGCTACATGGTTACGAGGCAGAATTGTTTAGCTGAAAAAGCTGTAGACTCAATTTAAATCTTGGCATCAGAGCTTACTACTTCTGTGACTGAGGGCAAGTTATTTATTCTTCTGAGCTCAGAATTTTCTTAGCTAAAATAATGATTAATAATGCCTACCCTGTCTACATTGTACATTGGTGAATGAATTTATAAATGCTAAGCATTTTTTTAAGTAAAGTATTATCAGAAGACAACAGTGATAATATGTAGTCTTTGCAGCATTTGCACAATAAAGTTCCTCTGGGCAAAAAAAATATATATATTTGTTCTACTGAATATTGAAAAGTTCATTTCATTGAGTTATAATGTTGTGGTAAGGTTATAAGCACAAGTACCAAAATGAGACCTACATTAGCACCAAGACATTGCAACCCGTATTCATTGTAACATTCTGTTGCACCATAAAAGCAAAGCATGTCACATGCACCCTACATTCCTCCATTCATCCATTCGCTCAAAATGTGTATGTGCATAGATGTATATGCACATATACACCATATATACATAGAGATACAGAGACAGAAACAAAAATATAGACGCAGAGAAGTTGCATTATATATATATAGCATTATTATTTGCTATATATATAGCATTATATATATAATGCATTCTATATATACTATATATATAATGCCATATATATGCCGTATATATATATTAATATACCATATGTTAGTATATAACTAATATACATATACCATGTATATTAGTATATAACTAATATAATATATATATATATATATATATATATTAGTTGCCAGATATACAGTGGTAAACAAAATAGTTTCTGCCTTTCTAGAGCTTATTGCTTAGTTATCAAAAGCATATTGATGGCACAAGATCTCGTGTTTAAACACATTCTTTTAAAATCGTATATTCATTTCTCCTTCATTATTTCATTCAAGATACATTGAGTATGCGTACTCTTCCCACCTCAATAAATGGAACCCCAATTCTTCCAGTTGGGCAAAACTAGAACCAGAAAGTTGTTAATATATTAACTCTTTCTCTTACATTCAATCCATCAGCAAATCTTTTCAGCTCTTCCTTCTAAATGTAGCTCAAACATGATTGCTTCTTACCACCTCTACCCCACCGTCTTGGTCAAAGAAGCCATCATCTCCCACTTGGGTAATTTCAATAGCTACATTATTGGTCTCCCAGATCCTACCCATACTCTGTCCCATCCCACTACCTCTCTAACTTCATTCTTGCCATTCTGCCCATTACTCACTGCCCTTTCAGCCACACTGTCCTTCTAACATTCTCATCAAGTTTTGTATTTGCTATTCCTCTGCCTGGGACATTTTTCTCCTCAGATTATCACAAGGCAGAAAAAGTGTCAGAGAAATCATACAGGTATGAAAACAAAATTAACCTATTGTTTTTTATAGAAATCCACAATCCAATAACTTGACATAAAAAAAATTAATCTTGGCCCACTAACATCCCTGAGGCACTTGGAAGAAGCAAAAGCAAAACCACTTTGGATAAAATTTCGTATAAGCTAGGCCATTAGGGATACTCACAGGAGCAGGGGAAAAAGAGTTCTGCTGAAGATGTTACCATCAGGAAATGAGTATTTTCATGTTTCTACATGGTTAGGGCTTTCTGAGCAAATTTTACTGGACCTGGGTTAGACGACAAGCCTCAGAAGTTATATGATGACAGAACAGTGATAGAACGGCTGAGAGATTTACCTTCCTAGGAGTATGTGTTTAGATTTCAAAAGGGAATGAGACACAGAAGTATCCCAGGCATTGTAAACCCAGAGACGGTAAGCATCTAATCTTCTCCCTGCAGACATGTATTTACATTCCAAAGGGTACAAACAAAAATCTTTCCCTTTTCTTTCCTCTCTTCTTTTATACATTAGAGAAATTAGGTAGCTTTCTCTCCCTCTCTCTGGAGAGGAGTGTGACAGCTAGTTAAACCATATTTTATGAACTGCCAGATTCAAAATCTTAGGGTTCCTCTCCACAGCATAGACTTTAGTACATGTCGAGTGACTTTGCTTCTCATCACATCGCCCTAGAAGGAGGCAAGAATTGGGGCAAGAAGAACTAATGCAGTTATTATTAATAATATAAGAAATAATAGCTTTGATCTCTGCTCTAGAAACCTCATATTACATTCAGAATAATATAAATAGATATTTTTAAATTTTATCATTTAAAATTTAAATGCATAAAACACATAGGAAAATAATGGACCATGAAAGACAGCAGACACATCAAATAGGAGGATAAGAACCTAAGGAACTTGTAAAAATAGAAATGAAATAGACTATAAAATGACAGGATTTATGTTGATTAAAAAGATAAAAGTTATAAAACCATAAGGAAGTACAAGATAACATGATGGAAAATAATATGCAAATTTGAAAAAGAATCTAAGAAATTCTACATATGAAAAAATAGTCATTGAAATTAACTCAATGGACTCAAAGGCTTTAATTAGAAAACTGATTAGACAGCTCTGAGGGAAGCACTAAGGAAGAGAAAAAAGCATATAAGATTCTTATCCAGAATGTAGTACAAAAAGATAAAAAAATGAAAAGGAACAGAGAAACACTAACAGGTATGAAGATCAGAATAATCAAGTCAGACATATGTCTAAGAGAAGTCCCAGAACCAGATGGCTTTACTAGTGAATTCTACCAAACATTCAAAGAAGATTTAATACCTATCTTTCTCAAACTCTTGCAAACAATTAAAGAGGCAATACTTCCTAATTCGTTACATGAGACCAGCATTACCCTGATGCCAAAACCCAGCAAGGACAACACAAAGAAAGAAAATTATAGATCAATATCTCTGATGAATATAAATCCAGCTATTCTAAATGAAATACTAGCAAATCGACTACAATAGTACATTAAAAAGATAATACATCATTATCAAGTGGAGTTCATTCTGGGATCCAAGGATAGTTAAACCTATGCAAATCAATCAGTGAGATACACCATATTAACAAAATAAAGTGTAATAATCATATGAGTAGATGCAAAAAAGGCATTTCACAAGATACAACATTCATTGATGAGTAAAACACTCAATAAATGGGTATAGAAGAAAAGTACCTCAACATAATAAAGGCCATATGTGACAAAACCTCAGCTAATATCAACTAAATGGTGAAAGAGCTGAAAACTTTTCTTCTAAGATCAGTAAAAAGGCAAAGATGCCCACTCTCACCACTGGTATTCAACATAGTACTGGAAGTCCTAGCCAGAGCTATCAGGCAAGAGAAAGAAATAAAAGGTGTTCAATTTGAGAACGACTAAGTCAAATGGCCACTTTTTGCAGATGACATGATTCTTTATATAGAAAACCCTAAAGACTCCTTCAAAAAACTATTAGAAACAATAAATAAATAGAGTAAAATTTCAGGATACAAAATCATTGTACAAAAATCCATTGTGTTCTATATGCTAACAAAATTTCAGAAACAGAAATGAAAAAAATCATTCCATTTACAATTACAACAGAAAGAATAAAATAGCAAAAAATAAACTTAAAAGATGTGAAGAACCTGTACACTGAAAACTACAAGACATTATTGAAAGAAATTGAAAACAACACAAAAAAAATGGAAAGATATTCTATGTTCAAAGATTAAAAAAAATCAACACAATTAAAATGGCAATGCTACCTAAAGCAATACCCAGATTTAATATAATCCCCATCAAAATCCCAATGGCATTTTTCAAAAAATAAAACAAAAAGTCATCCAATTTGTATGAAACCACAAAAGACCCCAAATAGCCAAAGCAATCCTGAGAGAAAACAACAAAGCTAGAGGTATTATACTCACTGACTTCAAATTACATTACAAAGCTATAATGATCAAAACAGTATGGTACTGGCAGAAAAACAGACACACAGAGCAATGGAACAAAATTGAAAGTCCAGAAAAAAGCTACATGTATATGGGCAACTAATTTTTGACCAAAGAGCCAAAAACAAACAAGAGAGACAAGAGAGCCTCTTCAACAAATGGTGTTGGGAAAATTGGAAAACCACATGCAAAAGAATGAAACTAGACTGTTATTTGACACCATACACAAAAATTAACTCAAAATGGATCAAAGACCTAAATACAAGATCTGAAATAAAATACATAGAAGAAAACATAGGCACTAAACTTATGAGTATGCACCTTGGTCTCAGAGAGGCTTTTATAAACTTGACCCCAAAGGCAAAATAAGTGAAACCAAAAATAAATAGGACTATGTCAAACTTAAAAGTTTCTGCACTGTAAAAGAAACCATCAACAAAACAAAAACGACCAACTGAATGGTAGAAGATATTTGCAAACAATATCTCCAATTATGGGCTAATATCCAAAATATATAAAGACCTTGTACAACTCAATAACAAAAATGCAAACAACCCAATTAAAAAATGGGCAGAGGAGCTGGACACTTTTCCCAAGAAGATATATATAGCCAAAAGGTATACGAAAAGATGTTCACTAGCTGCAAGGAAAATACAAATCAAAACCATAATGAGATACTACCTCATACCTGTTAGAATGGCTATCATCAATAAGACAAGAAATAACAAGTGTTGGAGAGGCTGTGGAGAAAAAGGAACCCTCATACATTGCTGGTGAAAATGTAAAGTGGTCCAGCCACTACGGAAAACAGTAAAAAGTTTCCTCAAAAAACTAAGAACAGAGTTACCACATGACTCAGCAATCCCACTTCTGGGTATCTATCTCAAAAATTTAAAAACATACATTTGAAAGATATACCCTGTTTTCTCAAAAATAAAACCTAGCCGGACCATCAGCTCTAATGCATCTTTTGAAGTGAAAATTAACATAAGACCTGGTCTTATATAATATCTTTTATATAAGACCGGGTCTTTAATATAATACAATACAATACAATATAATATAATATATAACCAGATCTTATATTAATTTTTCCTCCAAAAGAATCATTAGAGCTGACGATCCGGCTAGGTCCTATTTTCGGGGAAACATGGTATGTACCCCTATGTTCACTGCAACATTATTCACAGTAGCCGTGAGATGGAAAAAACCCAAGTGTCTTCAATGGATGACTGGATAAAGAAGATGTGGTACATATACACAATGGAATATTACTGGGCCGTACGAAGAGATGAAATACTGCCATTTGCGACTGCATGGATGGATCTTGAGAGTATCATGCTAAGCAAAATAAGACAGACAGAAAATGATAACAACCATATGATTTCACTCATATGTGAGATACAAAACAGAAAGTGATAAACAAACAAAAAAACAAAATCATAGACATAAACAGTCTAGTGGTTACCAGAGAGTAAGTGGAGTGGGGGAAGCAGAAGAGGGTAAAGGGAGTCAAATGCACTGCTAGGGAGGAAGACTAGACTTTGGGTGTGGGGCACACAATGCAATATACAGATGATGTGTTATAGAACTATACTCTTGAAATTTATCCAATGTTATTAACCAATGTCACCTCAATAAATTTAATTTGTAAAAAAGAAGCCCCAGAAAGCAAATAACAACAACGTGGGAGCGGCAATATTCAATGAGCTAAAGACAAAATTTTTCAAGAATTGATAAAAAGACATTAATTTTTTCCTATTGATTAAGCACATAAAATTAAAAATGAATAAACAGATAAATTCCAGACACCAGTAACGAAGAATTTTAAAAGCAAACTTAGATTTTTTTAATTACTTGCACAAAACTACTTCTTAAGAGTGATGATAATGAAATAATATCTACAAAATGAGGGGAAATACTTATCAATCTTGAATTTTCTGCCCATTTAAGTAATGATTCAAGGGTGCAGAAATACAATAGTTTTAAACAAGTGAAGATATATTTACTATTAGTGTATAATTGTTATAAGAACTATTAAAGAAAATATTTAGTGAAGAAATAAATTGAACACAAAAAGAGAGGCCAAGGTGAAAAAAAATAAATTAGCAAACCTGGGAGTAAATTTGGAAAAGCATTGACTATAAAAGCAAATTATTAAAATAATGACAACTTTTTAAGGGTTTAAAAATTAGGGTGAAAATAGTAGACAATTTATGAAAGAAGAAATGAAAAAGATAAACTGTTCTATAGCCAGAAAAAGGGTAAAACCACTAGTTGAATTTAGAGTTTACTGAGTCAAACATGCATTTTAAAACTATAGAGATGACTCAAAAAAACAGAAATAGAAGTTGCAACTTCTCAACCAGTAGAAGAAAGAATGAATATGGCCAGGATTGAAAGCCTTTTCCTAAAACATAATTTTCACTGAGTGACTTCTGTGCCATAAGTAAAGCTCCAAATCATGCTGTTTATATCATTAAACACTGTTCGAATGTCCCCCAAAAGAATAATATGGTAGATATTCCAAACTATCTTAATGAGCCTTAACATGATTACATCGTAAGGACCATGAAAAGCAATCTTAAAATCTACCTCCAGCACTAATTTAAAAACTTGTTTATACTGCTTCATTCTTTTAAAAATATTTATTATTCATTTACTGTGTACTAGGCACCTACCATGCATTAACACAGGTACAAATATTTAAACAAATAGTTCCGTGACCTGCAGAAATTCAGAGGAGGCAAGGAGTGGGGGGCAGGTTGGACAACAGATATTTTAATAGGATGCAATTGTCCTAATAGAATGGCATGAACAATTCTGTGATATCAAAGAGAAAAGAAAAACTATTTATGCCCGGGGAATGGGAAGACTAGTAGTGAAGCTTTCCATAAAGGGTTTCCAAAAAGGAGCATTTGAACTGGATCTTAAATGATGAGTAAGAATTTCAGTGTAGAGGTTAGTGGAGTGCAGTGTAGGCTGTGGGAAGAGCAGGGTCCAACTCAGGGAAGGAAACATGCATGAATGAATGAGGCATATTCCAACAAAAGGCATGGAGAGTATTATAGCTGATATATATACTGAGCTGAAAAGAATCTTCGAAACACTTTTGATTGATTAGTGAGCCATTATATACACACGCAACACTCTTTACATTCATTCATTCATCCATTCAACAAGTTCTAAATGCTACAGATAAAGCAGGAGCAAAATTCCTAACATTTAAGTAGGGTAGGAGGGGGGCAAAGATGCAAAATATAGACTATCAAAGGTGACAAATGCTTTAGAGAAAAATAAAGCAGGAGAAGGGAAAAGTGCCAGGAAGGAAACACTGCAATTTTAAATAGGATGACCAGGGAAGGCCTCAATACCAGTCATATTTGAACAAAGACCTAAAGGAGGTGAGGGAGGAAGGCACACTGCTACTTAGAGAGAAGAAATTGTAGACAGCAGAAACAAGTCCGGAGACCTGACATACATAAAGAACAACAAAAAGGCCAGTGGTTTAAAGGAGAATGACCTAGAGTGAGGATAGTAGAAAATCAGTTCAGAAAGGTAACAAGGGTTGTATAGACTGCAACAGACCATTGTAACGACTTTGGTTTTACTCTGAGTAAGATAAGAAACCATTGCAAGTTTTGAGCAGTGGCGTGATCCGACTTATATTTTAACACAGTCACTCTGTTTGCTCTGTTGAGACTGAAGAGAGGCAAGGAAGGAAACAAGGAGACCAGTCAGGAAGACATTACAATAACACAACTGAGAGACAACGATGGCTTGGATAAGGGTGGAACTAGTGGAAGTGGTGCGACATAATCAGAGTTTGAAAATATTTCTGAATCACTGCCTGAAAGATTGGATATGCGTTGTAACAAAAAGTGAGGGAGCAAAAAAAGATTTAGAAAATACAATGTGGCATATAGTAAGTTCTCAGTATTAGGTGAACTGAATTTAACATCCAGCACAATTTGGCTGCAACCTAATCTTCCTGTCTTAATTCCTATTATTTTGTACTGAAGCCAAATTAGTCTTCTATTCCCTTCATCCATAACCCCAAATTAAATTTTAAATTCCTCCATTTTTAGGGCTTTGGCTTATTAACCCTTTGATCCAGTTTGCCTCCGTTAATATTTCTCTCAATCCTCATCTCATTCCTCTCCCAGATTCTCCCCATTCTTCAAATTCCATTTCCTACACGAAAGATTCAAAATTATAACAGAGAATGAACTCTTCCCTTTCTCTACTTCAAGCCCACATGACAATTAACCTATGCAGTACTAGCCTGTGATACCACATAGTATATTCATTCATACATTATTTTTGAACCCACAATATGTATCATCTTTAATTATTTAATTTCTCGATAATCATTGCCTTATCTCCAACATGTAGTTTGTTAGAAAGATCTAGGCTCAAATCTCAGTTCCACTACTTACTAACTACATGATCTTACGCAAGTCATTTCACTTCTCTGAGCCTGTTTATTTATAAAATGCAGATAAATAACAACTACCTCCAGATTGTTGTTAGGACTTAATAGAATGTGTAAATAGGGCACAAACCTTGTATGATGCTGGTTACATCTCTGTCCTTTAGGGACAAAATTGTATTTCCTACAATATTTCATACAATGCCCTGAACAAAGTATATGAAATGAATAACTGTCAATCAGTTGTCTGACAATTAAATAAGTCAACACAAAGTTTGAATCCTTAATACATAAAAACAAACAGATTTAAGACCTAAATTCCAAATAGGATTAAGACCTAAATTCTCAAAGCAAAATTTTAAGATTTTCAGAAGAAAACACAAAAACTTTATCCTAATGATCTTTGAACAGGGGAGATTTCAAATAGGACACAGAAAGCATAAAAAATGAAGACAAGTGATTAAGTTGACTATATGAAACTTTTGGTTTTCTGCATCAAAAGCCATCATTTAAAAAAACAAGCAAACCACAGACCGGAAGATATTTGTCCTTTATATGCGTGCCCAACAAAAGATTTAGTATCAAGAATATTAGTTTGAGTGGTATCACCAAGATGATGAGATAGGAGACCCCAGCCTCCATCCCCCTACCCCCAACAAAGATCAACAATTAGACAGCTATCGTGAAGAAAAATAGCTCTGGGAAAGCTCAGGAGTCCACTTAAAAAACTTCAGCAATACAGTAGAGCAAAAAACATGAGAATAACCATATAAAAAGGAGACAACGAACAGTTCCATTTTGCCTGCATCATCCCACCCCCATGCTAACACTGCTCAGTGACAAGAAGAAACACTCTCCTGGGAAAAGGAGAGTGGAGTGAGTGACCAGCTTCCCCAGGCTTTCGGAGCACCACACAAAGGACCCACCTTTGTGATGTCCACAGATTGCCAGGAACAAGAAAGAAAGGCAAGGGCTACCCGGATTAGCCAAGGAGCGGGAACAAGTGGGGTTCCCAGTAGCCTGCTTTGCAGAAGACCACAGCAGCCTTCGCTACTGATTACCTCACAGACCTCACAGATGCTGCAGACTTCCCTGGTTTTCATCACTGAGGACCTCGTGGCAGACTAATCCCAGAGGAGTGCAGCTTTCACCACTGAAGAACCAACAGCCTTCACAGCTGCTGTGGACCCCCAGGATATTTTGCCATTGAGGTTTTTAATCCACGTTTTTTTCTGTTTGCAGATAGAGGCTCCCTCCACTATCATTGTCCTACCCCTTCTACCCAAACCTGGGAGATGAACCTGCAGCCAGCCCTGGCCTCTGCTGCTGCACACATGCAAGATGCCAATGGAGACCCCCAGCTGATCCCTAGTATTCACACACACCTCCTGCCCACCTCCTTTCACCAGGCTTCACTGCTGTATGTGTGCCACAACTAGTCCCTACAACCCCATAAGTGCATGCAGACAGCCAGGGCCTCAGCAACTCCTACTGCGCCCACAGTTGACCTGGACCCCTAATGCTGGTCCCAGCCCTCACCTCTATGTGCATGTCATACAATTCAAAAGCAAAAAAAACAACAAAAAATCTGATTTAAAATGGTCAAGTGCCCTGAATAGACATTTCCCCAAAGAAGACATATAAATGGCTATCAACTACAAGGAAAGGTATTCAACAACACCAATCATCAGGGAAATGCAAATCAAAATCACAATGAGATATCACTTCATACCTTTGGAATAACTATTATCAAAAAGACAAGAGATAAACAACACTGGTGAGTATTTGGAAAAGAGGGAACCCTTGTTCACTGCTGATAGGAATGTACATTGGTACACGCTCTAAAAACATAACTACCATGTGAACCCACTTCTGGGTATTAGCCAAAGGAAATAAAGTCTATCTCATAGAGATAGCTGTACCCCATGATCACTGCAGCATTATTCACAACAGCCAAGACATAGAAACAACCTAGAAGTCCACCAATGAATAAATGGATAAATAAAATGTGGTATGTGTGTATATACAATGGAAGAGTACTTAGCCATAAAAGAATCCTGCCATTTGTGACAACACTGATGGACTTTGAGGGCATAATGCTAAGTGAAGTAATTCAGACAAAAAAGAAATACTATATGATGTCACTTATGTGTGCAATCTAAAAAAAAAGCTAAACTCATTTTAACAGAAAGTCAATTGTAGGTTGCCAGGGGCGGAGGAATGTGGAAAATGCGTAGTTGTCAGTCAAAGGATACAAATTTCCAGTTATGAGAGCAATGAGTTCTGAGGACCTAATGAATAGCATGGTGACTACAATGAACAATACTTTATTGTATATTTGAAAGTTACTAAGAGAGTAAATCTTAAATGTTATTACTATAACAGCAAACCAAAAAATGATAATTATGTGAGGTTAAGAATTTGTTTTCACAATATCAGATAGAAACTATAATCCAGTAATTCCACATCTATGTTTCAGTCTAGAGAAAATCTCGCAAATATGTCTCGAAACACGTACAAAAATGGTCTAGTCACAACAAACAAAAAATGGAAACATCCTAAATATTCATCATTAAGTGAATGGACAATTTTGGAATGCTTTTATAATGGAATTCTATGAGTAAGGGAGAAAAAAAAACAATGAACAAGAGCTACACATATTGTTTAGGATGAATCTCAGATATACCAGGTGTGATCAACAAATATGGTGAATGTGTAAATAAAAAAAACTTATTACAGTAAAAGACATTGCTTTAATCCCCCTCAAAATACTCCTCCTCGCTTTGAACACACTTACCCCATCCTTCTTGCCACTTTCTGAAGCAGTTCTGGAAGTCCTCTTTCGTGAGTGTCTTTAGTTACGCTGCCATGGCGGCCTCGATGTTCTGAATCAATTCAAAACATTTACCTTTCATTTTGACTTTGGGGAAGAGCCAGAAGTCGCATGGTGCCAGATCCAGTAAATAAGGTGGATAAGGACACACTGTAATGTTTTTATTTGACAGAAATTGCTGTACCAGAAGCGATGTGTGACACAGAGCATTGTCATGATGGAGAATGAAGTAAAGACACAAAAGAGGACTTCCAGAATTGCTTCAGAAAGTGGCAATAATGATGGGATAAGTGTGTTCCAACTGAGGAGGAGTATTTTGTGGATGTTTAATGGGAATGTGTCTTTTACTGTAATAATTTTTTTTTTAATTTAAACATTCACCATATCTTTTGATCATATCTTGTATGTTGAACTAAAAAGGCAAGTTGCAGAGGAACAAATGAAATATAACATTTAAACAATAGCTTAACATATGCAAAATAAAATATATCTTGTTTGTGGATATAGTGTGTAATGAGAACATACTGCACACTTAAGTACTTTTAAACCAATAAAGGAAAAATTCCCCTGCTCAGCACAGGGCTCCATCCGAAGAGGGGGTGTGATCAGTCCTGACCAATCAGGGTTTACCATGACCTGGGCTCTAGGTATTGGTCCAAGACTTAGCTGTGTGGCCAAGGAGGGCCAATGAGAGCCTTCCTATGGGATTTGACTGTCACTGGAAGAAAGAGGCTCACATTTTCTGGTTGATTACAAGTCATGATAATATAGCCCCAGGATTGATGGCAGATATGTCAACTGCTATTTCCTGCTTGGAGGAAGGCTGTCTACACTGGGAGACAAGGCAACCCTCGAAGGGAAGTAGAGCAAGAGCAGGAAACTCAAGTTCTCCTGATGACATAGTTTGAGCCTCTGAATTCAGCCGTCTCTGACAGCTCCACCTGTAACGTCCCAATTATGAGAGCCAATAAAACCCTATTATCTTTAACAACAACAAAAATGCCCAAATGTTAACTTTTTTCCATTAAAACATTCAATATAAATTCTTAATTAGGACCAGAGGAGTAAGTGGTCTTACCAAAAGCACACACAAGTTGATTAGAAAACAAATGGACTGTATATGGTAGTGGCAGCTAAACAAAAAGTAGCAATTCTTTTTTTTAAGTAACTATTCTTAAGTCTTTAAAATTTCTTTTTCAGCTGCACATAGGAATAAAAACAAAATGTCATGTTTACATAATGTTTAAACTATACTGCATATGTAAAAAACGCCACATGCACATTTAAGTTTAAGCAAAACAGAATGGTATAACGAAAGACTTTAAATTTACTCAAATCTCCATTGAAATCCTGACTTTGCCTCACTGGCTGTGTTGCCTTAGCAAGTCATTTAGCCTGTCTCAACCTCACTTTCTTCATCTGTAAAAAATCCTATGAATTTCAGTTTCCTCATTTATAAAATTCCTACTTAACAGTATTCCGAAAAGGGTTGTGCTTCTGTTTGATGCATGGCACATAGTAGGTTATGGATAAATGGTACCTATATCAGTAGACTGGTGTCTGACCAATAAAGTAGAAATTAAGATGAAAAGTTCTGATTAAGCTGTTGACTATAAATTAAAAATGTAGTTAGGCAGCCTAACTACTGAAACAAACCATCCAAACAGATGAAGTTGTCTAGATATACTGTGGTGTTATAAACATACTGTAGTGCAGACTTTCGTGTCCAAATCAGGTAGTCATGACTAAAGTACTCCCCTCACATATGTATTCTCAATTTCCTTTATATTGATATTCTATTCATAATTTTAAATTTTATTTTGCTTTTTTGTATTCCCATTTTTCTTTAAAACTGGTATTTTATTTTTATCTTTAGATTTGTTTTGATTTTCAACATCTCAAATTCCGTTTAGAAAAGTACAGATAATAAATATATGAAGACTGACAATTAAGTTCGCAAACTTGTTCCAACGATGTTGCTAACCCTTTTTTTTGCATCAAAGGGATTATTCATTATGAATTTGTACCAACCGGACAAACAGTTAACCAGGTTTTCTATTTGGAAGTGCTGAAAAAGCTTTGTGACAAAGTTAGACAACCTGAACTTTACACCAACAATTCATGACTCTTGCATCAGGACAATGCACCAGCTCACACGGCACTGTCTGTGAGGGAGTTTTTAGCTAATAAACAAATCAATGTATTGAAACACCCTCCCTACTCACCTGATCTGGCCCCCAATGATTTCTTTCTTCACGTGAAAGGAAATATTGAAAGGAAGACGTTTTGATGACATTCAGGACATCAAGGGTAATACAATGACAGCTCTGATGGCCATTCCAGAAAGAGTTCCAAAATTGCTTTGAAGGGTGGACTAGGCTCTGGTGTCGGTGCATAGCTTCCCAAGGGGAGTACTTCGAAGGTGACTCTAGTGATATTCAGCAATGAGATATCTAGCACTTTTTCTAGAGTAAGTTTGCGAACTTAATTGTCCTACCTTCATATACAAATAAAATTAAGTTTGTTTGCTTTTTTCCATTTCATGTGAAAGCAGTTGGATGTATTTTCACCAAATTTGGAGGAGATGTTTGGGATGTCATGGCTTAAAACGCAGACTGCATAGCACACTAAATGTCACCAAGTAGCCCTGAGGGGGTACCTCACAAAGATAGTCATCTTCTTTTAGCAGCTGGGACTGAGGTACAAGGAGCAGCTCAAACAACCAGTGATAGGAAGAAACACACCACAGTGTTAAGGTGCAGAAAGAAAAAACAAGTGGTTCCAAATATGTGCCTAAAATTTAAAGTCTCAATTTCAGCTATTCCAAACCCGAAGATGTTGATTTTTGATGGAGTGGCTCAAGGAGACAACTCTAAGTATAACACCTCAAGTTCAACAAAACCAGAGATTAATTAACCATGGTTAGTGATTTCTTTAGTCACATTGACAGGCCAACTATAAATAAAGACTTTGATAAATAATCAGAAACAACTAGTAAACAGGAGGTTTACTGTTCAAACAGGCTACTGATGAATTGGTAGAAACACTTGTGAAAGATTATATTCGTGGCAGTATATGAGGTACATCTTATTTAGAATTGGCTTTAAAAACATTTTCAAGTATAACTAGAAACTGAATAAATTTACAACTGCACTCCACTACAGCCTCAATACCTTTGCTCGTTTCCAACATTTGAAGTTGCTATTCCTTCTACTTGGAATTACCTTCTCTGAGATCTCTTCAGGCTTTACTTCTCGTTTCACTCAGTTTCTGTTTAAGTGTCACCTCCTCAAAGAGGCCTTCTTCAATCTCCTCAAAAATAATCCTATCATTCTCTTTTATCTTATCCTGATTTATTTTCCTTTATAACATTTATTGTTTTTTTGGTAAATTATCCATATTCCAAAATGAGAGGAAATATAAACACTTCAAAAAATATTTTTTCTTGAAATAATACTTTTCTAAGTAAAACAAGTCACTCTTTAGTTACTGTGTTTCCCCGAAAATAAGACCTAGCTGGACAATCAGTTCTAATGCATCTTTTGGAGCAAAAATTATTTTACTATAAGACTGGGTCTTATATAACATCATATAATGTAATGTAGTGTAATATAATATAGTAGTGTAATATAATATGTAGTGTAATATAATATAATAACATAATATATATAAGACCGGATCTTACATAAGACCAGGTATAATATAATATAATAGCAGGTCTTACATTAATCCAAAAGATACATTAGAGCTGATTGTCTGGCTAGGTCTATTTTCTGGGAAACATGGCATGTCATAAATTTATAACCTAAAATCTCAGTTGATGTGGGTGCTCAAAAAAACGGAAACAACTTTTATTTCATTCACTCCATTGCTTTAAGAAAAGCAAAACAAACAAACAAAAAAGCATATACAAACAAGAAAAAAATGAAAGTAAGCATTGTTTGAATTTAAAAGTTTTTTTGTTTTTTAATCTTAAAAATGAGACAGTGTCCTGGATTAGGCTTCTGACATAGTTTTTCTATATTACATAAGCTTATAAAATAGTCTGGGGAAATGCCTTCAGTGTGTTGTATCTTTAGAGTCCAAAGATTAATGAACCTCATAAAAATGATAAATTACGTATTTCAGAAGCACATTTGTAAAATAAACCATTACAGTGTTTGTGCAAAAGAAAAAGTTAAGGCTACATGTGAAAAATAAAATGACGCTCTCGAAAATTAGGATAATATATTTATGACCTCAGGTTGTGGAAAATTTTCCTTGTTTAACAAAACACAAAGTTCCAACCATAAGCAATAAAGGTCTCCTTCATAAATTTAATAACCAACTCCCACAAATCAAAAAGAAAAATACAACCCAGAATAAAAATGGTCAAGAGGCTTGAACAAGCACTTCACATACATATATACGTACATACATAAACATACACACACGCAAAGCCAGTAAGCATACAAATCAATTCTTAACCTCATTAGCAACCAAAGCAATGAAAATTAATACCACAATGAACCAACACCCATGCACCAGACTGACAAAAATAATAATAAGTTTGGGCAAAGATGTGGAATAATGTGAAATCACTGCTGTTGGAAGTCAAAATTGGCACACTTTGGAACCAGTTTGCAATATCTAGAAACAAAAGAATCACATTCTCTAAAACCCAGCTATTCATCTTTTAGAAGTATACTCTAGAAAAACCCATGTGTACCAGGATACACATACAAAAATGTTCATTACTATCAGCTGAAGAATGGATACCTTATGGCAGTCATGCAATGGACTACCATACAGCAATAAAAATGAACATACTATTGCCTACAATATAGATGAATCTCAAAACATAATTTTGTAGGAAAGAATAAAGACCCAAAAGAATCCACAAAGTGTTACTCAGTTTATATAATGTTCATAAACAAGCTAACTAAACTCTGTATTTTAGAGATGCCTATGCAAGTGATGAAGTTTTAAAGAAAAACTGGAAAGTGATAACCATACAACTCAGGTTACTGGGTTCTAGGACAAGAAAGGAATTAGGAATTGGCAAGAGACGGAAGTGAGGCTTTGGGAGTAATGTTTGTGTTCCATCTCATAATCTGTATTGATAGTTATGTAAATGTCTGCTTTATAAATATTCATGATTGTACACGTATGTTTTCTACTTTCTGTATCTAAACTTTTTATAAAGTTAAAATTTTTAAACTTTGAGAAAAAAAATGTATTTGACACTTCTCTTTCTCTCACCCCCACCCTCACTTACGATTCATGAGCAAACCCTAATGCCTCTCACAATATATCCAGCATCTCGCTACTTCCTACCTCTTTGGTCTAAGTCATTATATTGTCTTTCCTGTTCCATTGCAGTAACCTCCGAACTAGTCTCCCTACTTCTACCCCCTTCCTTTATAGCCTGTTCTTCATAGAGTATCTAGGGTGGGTCTTTTAAAATATAAGTCAGACCATGTCCCTCCTCTGCTCAGACTCTGTTACAGCCACACTGACATGCTTGCAATTTCTCCAATATGCCCTTCATACTTCTGTCTCAGGGCCTTTGCACTTGCTATTCTCTCTGCCTGACCCACTCTAGAACCAGATAGTTGCTAAGATTCCTTCAGTTCTCTGCTCAAATGTCACTTTTTCAGAAACATCTTCTCTTTCTACCTTATTTAACACTCTATCTCCCTCCTCTGCTTTATATGTTTACGGTACATCGGCTGATATATTTAATATTTTATTTATTTTTCTACCTCCTCTCGCTAGGTTATAAATTCCACGAGAATAAGAATTCCATCTATTTTATGAACTGATCTATCTCTAGCTTTTAAAATAATAGCAAATAGTATTCACTCAATATTTACTGAATTAGAAAATGAAAACAAACATACAAAAACTTTAATAGTAGTTACTTCTGGATAGAGGGCAAATATCTTTATGTTCTCTGTATTTTCCAAATGTTCTTTAAATTTGCACTGACTTTATTATAAAAAAAAAATAAGTCATTGTCTTAAGACAGAAAAATGGTACCCAGTTTAGTATCTAACAAATAGTAGACAATTATATCTAACAAATAGTAGTTAATCAATTAATCTAGATAAAACAAGGTTAATAATGACTTATTCATATAGGTACACTTACTAACTTCATTGATGTTAAAACATACAAAGAGCATTATAGTTTATTTAAAGTCTTTGATTTGTACTATCCCACTAATTTGCACTGTTTTCTCCTAAAATGCCAGAAGGGGTAAAAGTGGATTTTTATTGTAAAATGCTGTCCAGGAAATGTTTACTCCATATTACTGATATTGAAGCTCATAGTTTCACTGACACACAAAAAAATTCACAATGATTTTCAGGAGTTTACTTTTACTTTTACTCATGGAGTTTGTTTACTCATGGTTCAAAGAATCCAACAATCTGTAACTGAGAAAGAAAACCAGTCTGACAAAAACCAAGTACAGCATTTCTTCAAAACAACCTATATAGGGAACTACTGGAGATACTGAAAAAAATGGCGGCGTGAGGTGAGCCTCTGTAACGCTCCCCTGGAATTTACAACGAATCGGACAACAATAACTCCACAAAGGACTCCTTGCACAGCAGACAGGCAAGACGAAGAGGCCGACTACTGAATTCACCTCCAGGTGGGTGAATCGCGCGAGCGGGGGAGGAGGGAGAGGAGAAGTGCGGAGACGGAGCCGCGCGGGCGCAGGACACAGGACACAGACCTAGCTCAGTGCTCGGAGCCCGCTGCTCCCGGAACTACCGCCGCTGCGGGAGAGGGAAGGACTCGGACTGCTAGGGCTCCGCTCACGGCCCGCAGGGCTGAGGGGGCAGCATACAAAACCGCTGAACCCAACGCTTGCTCACGGCAGACCTCGGAGCAAAGACTGAGGGAAGAGGGCTGAAATCGGTGGTTTAAGCCCTCACTGCCGAGCGGAGAACGGAAGCCCTAGGCACGGAGGCTAGCCGCCCCCTCCCTACCCTCCCAGAGCTCGCCCCGCCCCCACCTGCCCCGTGCTAGAAGCGATAAAGTAGCAGTGTCGGATCAAAGGACAGAATATTTGCTGCTCTGAGAACTGTGGACCGCAGACACAGATTCGCAGCTCAACTAGTTCCGGCAAAGGGGAGGGAGCTGTGGAAGCAGGACTGGCTGTGGTGGTGGTCGCCGCCATTGCTCTGGGCCACCTCACACAACTCACCCCGCCCCTGGCCCCACCTATCTGGGCGGATCCCTGCAGGAGTAAACAGAACTGCTGAAACAAACGGGCTCTGAATCTGGTGCAGAAAGAGCTTTGGAACTCCAAAAGCTCTTCGCATACCTATCAACCTGTTGCAGAAGACACTCCTGTAGATGTCTAGGAAGAGAAATAGTAAATCAGTGATTGCCATGAATAACCAAGGCAACAAGACAGCTCAGAAAGAAAGTGAAAAGTCTCCAGAAAAGGAACTTAGAGATATGGACCTTTGTGATTTAAATGACAGAGAATTCAAGATCGCAATTCTGAAAAAACTGAACGAGATGCAAGAAAACACAGAAAGGCAGTTTAATGAACTCAGAAACACAATCAAAGAACACCATGAGCATTTTACAAAAGAGATTGAAATCTTGAAAAAGAACCAAATAGAATTTCTGGAGATTAAGAACTCAATAGAAGAAATTAACAATAAAATATCCAGCTTAGGTAGTAGAGTTGACCAGATGGAGGAAAGAATCAGTGACATCGAAGATAAGAACCTGGAATTTACACAGAGGGAAGAAGAAAGAGACTTGAGACTTAAAAGAAATGAAAGAACTCTACAAGAACTTTCTGACTCCATCAGAAAGAGCAATATAAGAATAATGGGCATACCAGAAGGAGAAGAAAGAGGGAAGGGAACAGAGAATATATTCAAACAAATCGTCGATGAGAACTTCCCAAACTTGTGGACAGAACTGGATCCTCGAATCCAAGAAGCAAATAGAACACCTAATTACCTCAATCCCAACAGGCCTTCACCAAGGCACATTGTATTGAAGCTGTCTAAAATCAATGATAAAGAAAGAATCCTCAAGGCAGCCAGGGAAAAGAAGACGGTAACTTACAAAGGAAAGCCCATTAGATTATCATCAGATTTTTCAGCAGAAACTCTACAAGCTAGGAGGGAATGGAACCAAATATTCAAACTATTGAAAGAGAGAAATCATGAGCCAAGAATAATATATCCAGCAAAGATCTCCTTTAGATATGAAGGAGGAATAAAGACCTTTCCAGACATCCAGAAGCTGAGGGAATTTTCTAATACACGACCTGCACTACAAGAAATACTAAAGGAGGCTATTAGACCACCATCAACAGGGACAACTTGTGGCAACCAAAACATAAAAAGGGGGAGCGTAAAGGCCTGAACTGGAATATGGGAATAGAGAAAGTAAGCGGACTGAAGAAACTGGAATACTCTAAATATCAAACTTTCTTTTACATAAACTCAAGGGTAACCACTCAAAAAACATCCAAATCTGAAATATATACTGTAATAAAAGAAGAAACAGAGGGAAACATCATAGAATACTACCACACAGAAATAACAGACAACAACAAAAAGGCAAAGAAACAATGGAGACACAGCCTTACCAGAAAACTAAAGACAGAATGACAGGAAATCCTCACATATCAATAATCACCCTAAATGTAAATGGACTGAACTCACCAATAAAGAGACACAGAGTAGCAGATTGGATCAAAAAACTAAACCCAACCATATGCTGCCTACAAGAGACACATCTCAGCTACAAGGACAAGCATAGACTCAAAGTGAAAGGGTGGAAATTGACACTTCAAGCAAATGGTACCCAGAAAAAATCAGGTGTAGCCATAATGATTTCCGATGAAACAGACTTCAGGGTGAAAAAGATAACAAGAGACAAAGATGGACATTTCATAATGGTAAAGGGGACTATACAACAAGAAGACATAACAGTCATCAATATTTATGCCCCCAATCAGGGAGCACCGAAATATACCAAGCAACTACTAACAGAACTAAAGGGAGAAATTGACCAAAACACAATTATACTAGGGGACTTAAATACATCATTGACAGCTATGGATAGATCATCCAAACAGAAGATAAATAACGAAATCGCAGCCCTAAATGACACATTAGATGAATTGGACATAATTGACATATATAGAGCACTTCATCCTAAAGCATCAGACTATACATTCTTTTCTAGTGTACATGGAACATTCTCAAGGATAGACCATATATTGGGACACAAAATCAGCCTCAGCAAATTTAAGAAGATTGAAATCATACCAAGCATATTCTCTGATCACAAAGCTTTGAAATTGGATATCAACTGCAAAAAGAAAGCAGGAAAAAACACAAATACATGGAGATTAAACAACATACTTTTAAAGAACGACTGGGTCAAAGAAGAAATTAGAGGAGAGCTCAAAAGATACATAGAAACAAATGACAATGAAAATACATCCTACCAAAATTTTTGGGATGCCGCGAAAGCAGTTTTAAGAGGGAAATTTATATCATTACAGGCCTATCTCAAGAAACAAGAAAAATCCCAAATAAATAACCTCATGTTACACCTTAAAAAACTAGAAAAAGAAGAACAAGCGAAACCCAAGGTCAGCAGAAGAAAGGAAATAACAAAAATCAGAGCAGAACTAAATGAAATAGAGAACAAAAAGACAATAGAAAAAATTAATGTGACAAAAAGCTGGTTCTTTGAAAAGATTAACAAAATCGACAAACCCTTGGCTAGACTCACTAAGATAAAAAGAGAGAAGACACTAATTAACAAAATCAGAAATGAAAAAGGGGAAGTTATCACAGACACCACAGAAATACAAAGGATTATCCAAGAATACTATGAAGGACTATATGCCACCAAATTTAATAACTTAGAAGAAATGGACAAGTTCTTAGAAACATATAGCCTTCCAAGGCTGAACCAAGAAGAAGTGGAAAATCTAAACAGGCCGATCACCAGTAACGAAATTGAATCAGTCATCAAAAACCTTCCCAAAATCAAAAGTCCTGGACCAGATGGCTTCACCAGTGAATTCTACCAAACCTTCAAAGAGGATCTAATACCAATCCTGCTCAAACTCTTCCAAAAAATTGAAGAAGAGTCAGTACTCCCTAACTCATTTTATGAGGCCAACATTACCCTGATACCAAAACCTGGTAAGGACAACACAAAAAAAGAAAACTACAGACCTATATCTCTGATGAATACAGATGCTAAAATCCTAAACAAAATTCTAGCAAATCGAATTCAACAATGCATTAAAAAGATTATTCATCACGACCAAGTGGGGTTCATCCCCGGGGCACAAGGATGGTTCAACATTCGCAAATCCATCAATGTGATACATCACATAAACAAAATAAAGGACAAAAACCATATGATTCTATCAATTGATGCAGAAAAAGCATTTGATAAGATACAACATCCATTTATGATTAAAACACTTACTAAAATTGGTATAGAAGGAAAATACCTCAACATAATAAAGGCCATATACGACAAGCCCTCAGCTAACCTCATAATTAATGGTGAAAAGCTGAAGCCCTTTGCTCTACGTTCAGGAACACGACAAGGTTGTCCCCTATCACCTCTGCTTTTCAACATAGTGTTGGAAGTCCTCGCCAGAGCTATCAGGCAAGAGAAAGAAATAAAAGGCATCCAAATTGGGAATGAAGAAGTTAAATTGTCACTCTTTGCAGATGACATGATGCTATACATAGAAAACCCTAAAGACTCCACCAAAAAGCTACTAGAAACAATCAATGAATATAGTAAAGTTGCTGGCTACAAAATCAACGTACAAAAGTCCATTGCTTTCCTATATACCAACAATGAAATCTCAGAAAAAGAGATAGAAAAAACAATTCCTTTTGCAATTGCAGCAAAAAGAATAAAATACCTAGGAATAAACTTAACCAAGGATGTGAAGGATTTATATGCTGAAAACTATAAGACATTTTTGAAAGAAATTGAAGAAGACACAAAGAAATGGAAAGACATTCCGTGCTCATGGATTGGAAGAATCAACATCGTTAAAATGGCCATATTACCCAAAGCCATATACAGATTTAATGCAATCCCCATTAAAATCTCAATGGCATTTTTTAAAGAAATAGAACAAAAAATCATCAGATTTGTTTGGAACCACAAAAGACCCCGAATAGCCAAAGCAATATTAAAAAAAAAGAACAATACTGGAGGTATCACACTCCCTGATTTTTGCTTGTACTACAGGGCGACAATAATCAAAACAGCTTGGTATTGGCGGAAAAACAGACTCATAGACCAATGGAATAGAATTGAGAACCCAGAAATAAAACCACATAAATATGGACAGATAATTTTTGACAAAGAAGCTAAAAACATACAATGGAGAAAAGACAGCCTCTTCAATAAATGGTGCTGGCAGAATTGGATAGCCACGTGCAAAAGAATGAAACTGGACTGCTATCTGTCACCATGTACCAAAATTAATTCAAAATGGATCAAAGACTTAAGCATAAGACCTGACACAATAAACTGCATTGAAGAAAACATAGGTACTAAACTTATGGACCTTGGGTTCAAAGAGCATTTTATGAATTTGACTCCAAAGGCAATGGAAGTAAAAACTAAAATAAACAAATGGGATTATATGAAACTGAAAAGCTTCTGCACAGCAAAAGAAACTATTGACAAAATAATGAGGCAACCAACTGAATGGGAGAAGATTTTCGCAAACAGTTCCTCTGATAAGGGGCTAATATCCAAAATATACAAGGAACTCATGAAACTCAACAACAAAAAAACAAACAACCCAATTGAAAAATGGACAGAGGACCTGAAGAGACATTTCTCCAAAGAGGATATACAAATGGCAAATAGACATATGAAAAAATGCTCAACATCGCTAATCATCAGAGAAATGCAAATGAAAACCACAATGAGATATCACCTCACCCCAGTCAGAATGGCTTTCATCAACAAAACAAATAGTAACAAGTGTTGGAGAGGCTGTGGAGAAAAAGGAACTCTCATACACTGTTGGTGGGAATGCAGACTGGTGCAGCCGCTATGGAAGGCAGTGTGGAGGTTCCTCAAGAAATTACGAATAGAATTACCATATGACCCAGCAATCGCTCTCCTGGGTATCTACCCCAAAAATATAAAAGCATTTCTCTACAGAGACACGTGTACTCCAATGTTCATTGCAGCTTTGTTTACGGTGGCCAAGACATGGAAACAACCAAAATGTCCTTCGATAGATGAATGGATAAAGAAGTTGTGGTACATATACACAATGGAATACTATTCGGCGTTAAGGAAAGATGATATAGGAGCATTTGTGACAACATGGATGGATCTCGAGAGAATAATGCTAAGTGAAATAAGTCAGACAGAAAAAGCAGAGAACCCTATGATTTCACTGATATGTGGTATATAAACCAAAAAGAACAAGACAAACAAATGAGAAACAAAAACTCATAGACACAGACAATAATTTAGTGGTTACCAGAGGGTAAGGGGGTGGGGGGTGGGTGATGAGGGTAAAGGGGATCAAATATATGGTGATGGAAGGAGAACTGACTCTGGGTGGTGAACACACAATGGGATTTATAGACGATGTAATACAGAATTGTACACCTGAAATCTATGTAAATTTACTAACAATTGTCACCCCAATAAAATTAATTAAAAAAAAAAAAAAAAAAAAAAAAAAAAAAAAAAACAACCTATATGGAAATTAAACTAATGCACGTAAAATGAACCAAAAGCTTAAAATATCACACTCAAGAGACTAGTTCAGCTGACAAAAGCTATCTCATTCTAATATGAGTTTCTGAAATCTAAGGCACTCTCACAATTTTGAAGCATTATTTTCAGAACTAACTGCCTCACTACATGAAGCATATTGACCAATCTGAAAGCATGCAGAGGAGAGCGAGCCACCAGGATGGTGAAGGGCTCTGGTTTGTCAAAGGAAAGACAACGTAAGGACAGTTCATGGGCAACATTTTATTTAAAGACACATATTCTAGTTCTCTCAACATTTTTGAAGAATTATTGTGTAGCAGTGAAAGTTTCCTGTTACTTAAAAGGCAGACCTATGCTCATTTCATTCATTCCATTCAACCTGCCCTGGGTCAGGCTCTGTGCTAAGTGCTAATAACACATAGTGAACAAAAACACTGGGGTAATGGGCTAAAAAGACATTCATCTATTAATAATTGACTGATTTGAATCATACCTGTGATACAAGCTACAAAGAAGAGGTACAGAACACCATGAGTACATATAACAGAGTGATGTGATCTAAGTCAGGCTGGTCATAAAGAATTAACCAAAGAAATGGTTGTGCTGGAAATCTAAAAGACACAGGTTAATTTGATGAAAGATGAAAGGAGATTGGGAAAACAGCTTTCTAGGCTGATGGATCAGTATATGTAAAGACCCTACGGAATAATAAAACAAAGAAAAAAAACTCAAAGGTCAGTGTGGCTGGAACTGATTTGTTAAGGAAAGAACATACAATATGAAGCTGAAGATGCAGGCAGGGGCCAGACCATGAATAAGGAACAGCCATGATAAGGAATTTGTCTTTATCCTAAGAACAAGAGGATGCCAATAGGTTGGAGTTATTAACTTTAAGAATTCAATGACACCTATCTAAGAAAGAAGATTATAAGAACTTAACCACTAAAGCCATCTGAAAATAAAATGGCCTGCCTCAGAGACTAAGCATGCCATTATAGCTGGTAATCAATTAAAAACTGAAGGATCATCTTTCAAGAATGCCATAGAAGGGATTGTACACATCTTGAAAAGTCATCCCTAAGGTTTCATCCCTAGGATTTAATGATTCAATTATTCAAACTCCAAACAGGGATTTCACGAAACACTCTACTTGAAGTTCCAAAAGGGAGTATTTATTGTTCATACCAACATACAGAATTAAAATATTCAAGTGATGTGTCCTGGTGTTTCTCCGGAAGGATCATAACATTACACAATGAGAGATTCGTTTTCAGTTTGGACTGCTGTCAGAGGATGGTTCTGTCCACTGCCAAAGCACAGAGTGCCATCGGAGGGGAAAGAGTGCTCAAACGAAAGATAGCTACTGGGACAAGCACAGAGGGGTCAGAGAAACAGAGATAACAAAGAACTACATCCTGGAGCAGAACAAAGATTATTTTCTTGGCCACACTGGTAAAGGGTTCTCATCTCTTCCTTAGCAAAGTAAATAGAAGATAGAATACACTGGGTAAATGTTTTAGTTGAATTGAATGTGTATGCTGAAGTTAACTGTAGAATAAAATGCATAGAGTTCCCATTCTACAACACAGGTTGAGATATTAAAAACTAATATTTTATTATCTTTATCAAGTACCGAGTTCAATGCCTGTGGATACCATATATACAAATAATATAATCTGGCCTATTATCTATAGATAACATAAACATATCTAAAGACGACATACCTTAAGTTAAACAGAGCCTACTACTCTATCATCATCAAAGGCGGACAAAATCACTACTTAACAAAGTACTGTCTTAGCCAGGTTCTTTCCTGCTGAATGTGATACGTGTTATACTAGTACCAACTTCTTCATATCATACCCCTAGAGTAGGCACATGGTAACTGGTGTACAAGGAAATTTATGTGACATCTATTTGCTAGTGGGTTCTCCAACTAGCATATTGTCATCTCCCAACCCCTCTGTCTTCAGCCTGTTCTCATTTCAATGTATAATGCTTTTCCATCATATATCATGTAGTATCATACATATTCCATCAAAACTTGAATTCTTTCCTTTTTGAACCCTCTTTTCCATTTGGCCAAAATCATTTTTTTTTGTTTTTTTTTATTTTTTTTTAATTAATTTTATTGGGGTGACAATTGTTAGTAAATTTACATAGATTTCAGGTGTACAATTCTGTATTACATCGTCTATAAATCCCATTGTGTGTTCACCACCCAGAGTCAGTTCTCCTTCCATCACCATATATTTGATCCCCTTTACACTCATCACCCACCCCCCACCCCCTTACCCTCTGGAAACCACTAAATTATTGTCTGTGTCTATGAGTTTTTGTTTCTCATTTGTTTGTGTTTGAATTCTAACCTAGCACTTAAAAATGACAACCTGCTGCCATCTATGACCGTGATGTTCATGGTTTCTGTTTCATCATATAAGTCCCTGAGAAAAATTATGACGACTCAGGCCTAGGACCAGCTTTTGATGTCAGAAGGCCATTTATCAAAGAATGAATCACTTATGAACATGTACCAATGCACTAAAGGTAACAAGAATATAATATATATGGGTCAGGGATATTTGTCTGCATATGCAGAGAACTCACAGAAACGTGGCAGGAAACAAACATTCACCAGCTCAATTATAGGTCTTGCTCAGAAATAAGCTCATTTTTTGTTATTGTCTATTCATCTGGATAATGTTGGAATTACTTTTGTTCTAAAGCACCCACACACTACAACCACAGTAGATTTCTTGGCTTACAGATTTAACATACAGAACAGATACTTCAATTCAGATGTCTTCTTCCTTTTAAGTGCCTTGAACATTTTATATGATCATTACTAAACACGGTAACATTGCCATAGGTCAATGGTCCTTGAAATACACAGTAAATAACTTTAAAAATATAAAGTCTAAAACTTGCTGTGGGTAAAATGAAAATTACTATTTTGTTTTATAATTAAGCATAGTATAATATGCCCCAAAAACTCACATTCATTAAGAAATAATGACTCCCTTACACAGCTCTTTCTTCTTTCCCATCTCATCTTCATTTTGTTCTTCCTTTTGTCCATCCCAAAAGGAAAAATACCATAAGGAGAAATAGTGGCCTAAAATAGAGAGCTGAACTTGACACAACTTTACTAGGCAGAGCTGGAATATTGGGTAAAAATCCATTCATCCACCTAGGCCTGCCCTTTCTCAAAGCTCAAAAATATACATTCCTTTTTTTTCCATCTCCCTCAACTCCTCATACACTTCCCACTGACTGACAACTCCAGTAAAAATTCTCAGTCTGTCCACTTCTCTGCACAATAACTACCTAAGAAAAACTCACCATGATCTCTTATTTGTGCTACTCAATAGCCTCATAACTGGTTTCCACAATTCCTTTCACTTTTATCCCACTGTAATTCATTCTACACATTCCAGCCAAATAACTTTTAAAAAATATACACTGATGATATCCCTCCTTTGCTTAAGACCTATCAATAGCTTCTTAATGTATATAGAATAAAATCCAAACTATTTCACACTGTAAACAGAATCCTGCATGATCCTTCACTTGCATTCCTTTCCAATGATATTCTAAACCACTGTCCTCTTTCATCACTGCACTCAAATCTGACCTTTTGTCACTTCCTAGAATATTCACTCTAAGTTTTCCAATTGCAGGACCTGTGTATTTACTGTTCCTTCTGCCTGAAGCGTATTTACCCTACTTCATCTGGCTGCTGCCTAATTTTATTATGTTTTCCTTTTAATGGACTCAAATTGGATTCATTATAATTTGTGTTCCATGTCATCCTCTTATTGTTGGTCCATACAAAGCCACCTTCACTCACTTGATTTTCAGTTTGTTTGTTTGTAATACAATAAATACCCATGAAACTATCATTTAACATGAAAACTAGAAAAACTAGAAAACTGACAATAACTTGCATCTACTTGAATGGACCTGCCTCTTTCTATTCCCTGCCTACTTCATTGCAAGATAACCACTATGCTTAATCTCTTTTCATTATTTCTTGCTTTTTATTGTGTGTGTGTGTGTCTAAGTATATGTATGTTTTCTTACAAAGCATGTTTTAAGTTTAAAAACCATGTATCACTCTATATGCAATTTTTAAACATTTTCAAAGTTATATTGCTAAGATTCATCCATGTTGATACGCACTTGAAGAAATATAAGACATATTGACACATATACTTTTGTAGCTATAAGTAAATAATTTTGAATCCTGAATAATATTACATTCTGTGATTTGAACAAATTGTCCTTTTCTTATGAATATGTAAATATTCTTTATATATTCTTGACATCCATTCATTGTTATTTATATGCATAATAAATTCCTTCTATAAATGTGTAACATATCTCTTCCTTTTAAGATTATTTTTGATAAAAGGAAGCTCATAATTTAAAACTTTCATTTTTTAATAAGCATTCCTTGTGATTTACTTAAGATAGTTTATGATATAGAAGTCTTCAAACATCCCCCAGTATTTTATAGTAAATATTTTAAATATTGAATCTGACATTTAAATCCTTGACAAATCCGGAATTTTTTTTTATGTATAGTATGAGGTATTCAGGCTTTTTTCCATAAAGTAAACTTGTTTTTTGCTAGCTACATTTATTGAATACTCTTCTTTCCCCAATTAATCCACCATACTACTTTTGTTTCATAGATGTGTGAGTTTGTTCTGGGATCTCCATCATATGTATCCCATTGCTCAATTTGTCTATCTCTGCATCAGCACTATACTATCTTAATTATTTTATCCTGGCTTCATAATTACTCATTATACACAATGGGGAAAGTCTTCTTTCCTTACTCTGCTTCTTCAGCAGTATCTTGGCTACTCTTGGCCCAATAATTTTCTATATGTATTTTAAAATCAGCTCATCAAGTTTCAATAAAAAATTCTTTTGGAATTTTCATTGGAAATATATTGAATCCACAGATAATGTGGGGAGAACTGATATTTTTTATTGGCTTTTTATGTATTAAAATGATACATAGCTCCATTTATTTAGTTTTTCTTTAATGACTCTTTTAGTTTTTATAATTTTCCTTGTTGAACTATTACACATCTTTTCTTGTATTTACTTCTAGGTACTTAATATTCTGTGCTACTACAAAATCTAAGACCTATCCCAAAAGGAATTAGTGAAATAGATGATAAATATGCGGGTACTACCAGAATGCAACTCCAAGATACAAAGGAATAGAAAATATGAAAGCAAAATTATGAGTTATGCAATATAAAAGGAGAAATCTTAACATGTGTGATTGGAATTCAAACAACAATAATGAGACAGAAGCAATATTTGAAGAGATAGAAGGTACTAATTTTCCAAACTTGATTAAAGACACGAACTGATACATTACATTAAAACTGCACAAAAAGATTTTTAAAAATTAATAACAATCAAAGAGAGAAAAATATCACCTGCAAAGGAATAACTTCTCAACAGTAACATAATCAGAAAAATAATTAAATAATGTTTTTAAAGTGCTAAGAAAAAATAGCTGCCAAGCTAGATTTATACATTCAGCTAAACTATCATTCAAGAGAGAGTAAAACAGAAATTTTCAGACAGTAAAACCTGAGACAGCTTATGACAGTTAGCCCTCAATAAAAAAAGTAAGTTAGAATTCTTCATAAAGAACTGACCACAAAAAGAATGCCTAAAATACAAGAAAGAATTGTGATAAGGAAAGATTACACTCCGTGGATAAATCTAAATAAACACTAGTTGTATAAAACAAGAATATTGATCACACTGGTCTAATATGACAACATAGGAGGATCCTGAACATACCTCCTTCCATGGACACACCAAATCTACAGCTACACACAGAACAATTCTCTCTGAAAGAAATCAAGAAACTGAGCGTTTCCTACATATCAGCCAAAGAAGAAAAAAATCCACTTCAGAACAGAGGAAGCAGACAGAAATGCCCATCTCCCATTCTTTCCCTGAAAGAGGACTACATGTATATCTTAAAGCTGCAGCCTGAAGGTCAGGCTCCTAATTTAGCACACAAGTAGAGGTACACTGTGACCCACCCCCCAGACCAAAGACACTGATAGGAACCATATACAATCTCTCTCTGCCCAACTCTAGGTCACTAGTGTCTCCCTGAAAGGCATTTGTGCACTTTTCTGAAGCTCCACCTTTTGCAACTACAGCACAGATAACACACCCCTTCTTTGCCTCGCTCTGGTGGCCAGTGGATCTTGTAGTTGTGGATTCAACAGGATTGTATCAAATAAAGAAACAGTTATTAACTGGCTATTCCCCCAATCTCAAAGCAGATGCAGAAGTGAGAAATGCCCATCTCCTGTCTTTCCGTGAAAGAGGCCAACTCTCTTATCTTAAAAGCTTCTGAGTTATGCTTTTAATGCAACATACATTTAGGGCCCAACTGCTAGAATCTCTGAAAACTGCGGAGGCCTGCAGTACCTGTAGTGACTTCTCTACGTTCTCCCTCTGGCCACTCCTAGATTTCCAGTGTCTCCCTAGAATGAGTTATGCATATGTCTGGTGTTCCAGGTTTTGTGGCTGCCACCTGTGTGATGCACCCCTTGATCACCTGGCTCTGGTGGCCAGGGGGGCTTTTGTTTATAGTCCCACAGGACTATAGCAAACAAAGAGACACTTTTTAACCAGCTACTACTCTAGGGCTCAGCAGAGAGGGAGCAGAAAGAAACACCCATGTCCCAGTCTTTCCTTGAAAGGGATCTGCTTCTGTATTTTAAAAGCTGCTGCCTAAGAATATGGCTTCCAATCAGCCTGCAACCAGGTGCTGACTGAGAGCTGTCCATTTCAGACACAGACAGGTTACGGCACGCCAACTGCTCAAAGCCACTCAGAACAAGGAAAGCAGTTTGGACAATCATAAAGGTATGAGAGCTAACAAAGAGCTAATGCCAAGCTGAATGATAAGGCTCATCTCCTCCAAGAAACCACTCCATCAAGGCTGGGAGACATGTTTTTATTTAATGCACAGAAACTAACACAGAGAGTCAAGAGAAATGAAGAAAAAAAAGAATACGTTCCAAATAAAAGAACAAGATAAAATACCAGAAACAGACCTTAATGAAAGGAAGATAAGTGATATACCTTATAAAGAGTTCAAATAAATCATCATAAATATGCTCACCAAGGTTAGGAAAACAATGCATGAACAAAGTGAGAATTTCAATAAAAGGATAGAAAATATTCTAAAAGTACCAAACAGAAATCACAGAACTGAAGAACACACAACAGAACTGAGAAGTTCAACAGAGGGGTTCAATATCAGATTAGATCAGGCAGAAGAAAGGATGAGCAAACTCAAAAAAACAAACAAAAAAAAAAACAGACAATAGAATTCATCCAATCACAGAAGAAAAAAGAAAAAAGAATGGAAAAAAAAATGAAGCTAGCCTAATGAACTTAAAAGGGAGTGTCATATATATTCAAAGTGTTGAAAGAATAGTCTATCAGTCAAAATGTCCTTCAAAATTGAAGAAGAGATAGAGTTTTTCAGACAAGCAAAAGCTGAAGTATTTGTCAATGGACCAATATCACAAGATATATTAAAGGGAGTTCTTTCGGCTGAAAAACAAAGATGCTAATTGGTATCAGGAAAACATGAAAGCATAAATTACACTTGTAAATGCAAATGTATAGTTCAACTGAGAATACCCTACTGTTATAACGATTGTGGGTATATGACTCATAAATCTAATATAAAGGTAAAAGACAAATGTATTAAAAATAAATATAACTACAATAGTTTTTAATGGATCCACAAGGTAAAAAGATGTAAATTATTACATTAAAAACATAAAAACTAGAGAGGGAGAGTAAAAATATAGTTTTAGTATGCATTTGAACTTAAGTTGTTATTAGTTTACAACAGACTGTTATAAATATAAGGTGTTTTATATAAGCCTCATGGTAACCATAAAGCAAAAACTTATAATTGATACATAAAAGATAAAAATAAAGGAATCTGAAGACACTACTACAAATCACAAAGAGATAAAGCCAGAAAACAAGTAACAACATGGTAACTGTAAGCCCGTGCTTATCAATAAATACTTTAAATGTAAATAGACTAAATTCTCCAATCAGAAGATAGATAGTGCTTGAATGGGTGAAAAAACAAGACCCAGCTATATGCTGCCTATGAAAGACTCATGTTAGATATAAGAACACAGATACAGACTGACAGTGAAGGGATGGAAAAAAGATTCCATGCAAATGGAAATCAAAAGAAAGCAAGGATAGCTATACTTGTATCAGACAAAATAGACTTAAAACCAAAACTGTAATAAGAGACAAACAAGGTCATTATATAATGATAAAAGGGTCAATCCAACTAAAAATATAGCACATAGCATTTGTAAAAAAAATTATGCAACCAACATAGGTGGCACCTAAAAACAATTATTAAGACACATGAAGGGAGAAATAGACAGCAATACAATAATAGCAGGGGACTTTAATACCCCACTTTCAACAATGGATACATCATCCAGGTAGAAAAATCAATAAGAAAACTCTGGACTAAACAAATTAGACCAGATGGACTTAACAGATTTGTACAGAATATTTTACTAAAAGCAGTAGAATACACATTCTTCTCAAGCGCACATGGAATCTTCTCCAGGATACATCATATTTTAGGCCATAATTCTAGTTTTAATAAATTTAAGAAAACTATAATAATATCAATCATCTTTTCCAACCACAATAGTATAAAAGTAGAAATCAATTACAAGAAGAAAACAAGAGCACACAAAAATGTTGAGATTAAACAACATGCGACTGAAAAACCAATGAGTTAAACAAGAAAACAAAAGAGAAATAAAAAAATACCTTGACAAATGAAAATGGAAATACAAGATGCCAAAATATATGGGGTACTACAAAAGCAGTTCTAACAAAAAAGTTCATGGCAAAAAATGCCTACATTAATAAATAATGAATATCTCAAACAATAATCCTCAAGGATCTCAAAAAATAATTACCCAAAAGCTACCCTGCTTCCCTGAAAATAAGATCTAGCTGGACAATCAGCTCTAATGTGTCTTTTGGAGCAAAAATTAATATAAGACCCAGTCTTATTTTACTATACCACCGGGTCTATAATAATATAATATAATATAATATAATATAATATAATATAATATAATACTGGGTCTTATGTTAATTTTTGCTCCAAAAGGCGCATTAGAGCTGATTGTTGGGCTAGGTCTTATTTTTTGGGAAACATGGTAATAGAAGGATGCACATAACAAAGATCAGAATGGAAATATACAGAAATGAAAAAGACAATAAAAAATCAATGAAACTAAAAGCTGGTTTTGGAAAAGATAAACAAAACAGACAATCTTTTACTTAGAGTTACCATGAAAAAAAGAGAGAACACACACACACAAAAATAAAATCAGAAATGAAAGAGAATATTAAAACTGATACCACACAAATATAAAGGATCATAGAGACTACTATTAACAATGATGTGCCAACAAATTGGACAACCTACAAAATGGGTGAATTCCTAAAAATATACAATCTACAAGGACTGAATCATGAAGAAAAAGTCTGAACAGACAAATTACTATAAAGGAGACTGAGTCAGTAATCAAAAACTCCCAAACAAAGAAATATCCAGAACAAGATGCTTCCTTGGAAAATTCTACCAAACATTCAAAGAATTAATACCAGTCCTTCTCAAATTCTTCCAAAAAGTAGAAGAGGAAGGAACATTTCCAAACTCATTTTACAAGGCCAACATTACTTTGACACCAAAACCAGACAAGGGCACCACAAGAAAATCATAGGCCTATATCCTTGTTAAAAATAAATGCAAAAATCCTCAACAAAATATTAGCAAACCAAATTCAACAATACATTAAAAGGATCACACACATGACCAAGTGGGATTTATTCCAGATGCAAGGATGGTTAAACATGTGCATATCAATCAGTGTGATACATCACATTCACAAAATGAAAAATGAACATTATGTGCTCATCTCAATTGATGCAGAAAAAACATCTGACAAGTCCCACATCCATTCATGATTTAAAAAAAAAAAACAAGACTCTCAATAAACTGGTATAGCGACAACATACATCAACATAAGGGTTATTTCACAAGCCCACAGTTAATGTCATACTGAACAATGAAAAGCAGAAAACTTATTCTCTAATATCAGGGGAAAAAAAGATGCCCACTCTTAACATTTTTTATTCAACATAGTACTGGAAGTCCTATCCTGAGCATTTTAGGCAATAAAAAATAATAATAAAAGACATTCATTTCAGAAAGAAAGAAGTAAAACTGTTGTTATTTGCAGATGACATTTTATATATAGACAATGCTAAAAACTCCACCAATAAAGAAAAAACTGTTAGAACTAACCAAAGAATTTGGTAAAGTTGCAAGGATTCAAAATCAGTATGCAAAAATCTGTTGCATTCCTAAAGACTAGTAATAAACTATCAGAAAGAGAACTTAAACTATCCCATTTACAATTGCATCAAAAAAGAATAAAATACCTAGGAATAAATTTAACCAAGGAGGCGAAAGATCTGTAGATTGAAAACTGTAAAACACTGATGAAAGAAACTGAAGAAGACACAAATAAATAGAAAGATTCCATGCTCATGAATTGGAAGAATTAATATTGTTAAAATTTCCACCTATGCAAAGCAATCTATAGATTCAATGCAATCCATATCAATATTCCAATGGCATTTTTCACAGAAATAGAACAAACAATCCTAAAATTTGTATGGAGTCACAAAAGACCCCAAATAGTTGAAGCAATCTTGACCAAGAAAACAAAGCTGGAGAAAATATGCTTCATGATCTCAAACTATTAATATATTACAAAGCTATAGTCATCAAAACAGCATGGCATTTGGCATAAAAACAGACATATTGATCAATGGAACAGAATAAAGAGACTAGAAATAAACCCACATGTATATGATCAATTAATTTATGACAAAGGAACCAAGAATATATATTGGGAAAGGGACACTCTTCAATAAATGGTATTGGGAAAACTGGACAGCTACATGCAAAAGACTGAAACTGGATCATTATCTTACACTACATACAAAAATCCACTCATAATAAAGACTTGAATGCAAGACCTGAAACCATAAAACTCCTAGAAGGAAACATACATGGTAAGCTCCTTGATATCAGTTTTGGCAATGATTTGGCTTTTGGAGAGTTGGGGGATTTGACAACAAAAACAAAGGCAACAAAAGCAAAAATAAACAAGTGAGAATACATCAAACTAAAAAGCTTCTACATAGCAAATAAAACCATCAGAAAAATAAAAAGGCAAGCTACAGAATAGAAGACATCTGCAAATCACGTTTAATAAGGGGTTCATATACAAAATACAAAGAACTCACACAACTCAATAGCAAAAAAAAAAAAAATCAGGTTAAAAAATGGACAGAGAAACTGAGTAGACATCTTTCCAAAGAACACATACAAATCTACAATTGGTACATGAGAAGGTGCTCATTATCATTAATCATCAGGGAAATGTAAATCAAAGATGTCACAATGAGATATTAGCTCATACCTGTTAGAATGGCTATCATCAAAAAGACAGGAAATAAAAAGTGTTGGTGAGGATGTGGAAAAAGGGGATCCTTTGTGTATCGCTGGTGACAATGTAAATTGGTATAGCCAGTAGGAGGAACAGCATGAAGTTTCCTCAAAAAATAAAAAATAGGACTACCATTTGATCCAATAATCATATTTCTGGGTATACATTGGCAGGAAATGAAAAATAGGACATCAAAGAGATATCTGCACCCTCATAATCATGGCAGCATTATTCACAATAACCAAGACATGGAAAAAATCTGTGTCATCAAAGGATGATTGCATAAAGAAGATATGAGATATATATCTACATATCTATATCTATATGAGGTCTGATGATTAAGTTGAAGAACTGGCCACCATGTCCTTACACTGGCAGCACTGTACAAACAGCTCGGTAAGGTTTCATAACGTTGGTAAATCAGTGTCTCACAGCTGTGTTCATGTTGACATGTGCTGGTGTCTTGCTGAGTGGTGTTCATTATTGTTGCGTGTTTTTGTGTGCTGTCCTGAGAATATCTGAGTTTGAATTAGAGCTACAAACAAACATTAAATTTCTTGTTAAACTTGGCAAGAGTGGACGTGAAATCAGGGACGTGTTAGTCCAAGTTTATGGGGATAATGCCATGAAGAAAGCAGCAGTGTACAAATGGATTAAACATTTTTCTGAGGGGAGAGAATGTGTCACTGATGAAGAGAGATCAGGATAGCTAGTAACCAGCAGAACTGACAAAAACATTGCAAAAATTCATTGAATTGTGTGCCAAAATCATCGGCTGACTGTGAGAAGCATAGCAGACCAAGTAAACATTGATAGAGAAACAGGAAAATCTGAACTGAAAATCTTGGGATGAGAAAGGTGGGTGCAAAAATGGTCCCAAAAGAGCTCTTGCATCACGACAATGCACCAGCTCACAGGGCACTATCTGTGAGAGAGTCTTTAGCCAGTAAACAAGTAACTGTATTGGAACACTCTCCCTACAAACCTGATCTGGCCCCCAGTGACTTCTTTCTTTACCCAAAAATAAAGTACACATTGAAAGGAAGACTTTTGATGACATTCAAGACATCAAGGGTAATACAATGACAGCTCTGAGGGCCATTCCAGAAAGAGTTCCAAAATTGCTTTGAAGGGTGGACTAGGTGCTGGTGATGGTGCCTAACTTCCCAAGGGGAGCACTTCGAAGGTGACTGTAGTGATATTCAGCAATAAGGTATGTAGCATTTTTTCTAGGATGAGTTCGTGAACTTAATTGTCACACCTCATATATAATGGAATATTATTCAGCCATGAGTAAGAAAGAAATCATGTCATTTTCAACAACATGAATGGACTTTAATTCCTTAATGCTAAATGAAATATACCAGACAAAGAAAAATAGTGCATGTTATCACTTACATGTGCAATCTCACTTAAAAACAAACCAACAAAAAATATTCAAACTCATAGAAACAGAGACTAGAAAAGTTATTGCCAGGGGCTGGAAAACAGAAGAAATAGAAAGAGGTTGGTAAAAGGGTACAAACTTTCAGCTATAAGATGAATAAGGTCTGAGGATTTTAATGTATAGCATGGTGACTATAGTTGACAACACTGTTATAAACTGAAATTTGTTAAGAGTGGAACATAAATGTTCTCACAAAAAAACTTTTAAATCAATAAATATCAGGGTGCCAAAAAAATGTATACATATGACTTGTATTCATCTTTTGTTATTGGTATATATTGAATATTGCAATTTTAATAGTTTTTTTCCTTTCTTTAAATGTGTATACATTTTTTTTGGCACCCTCTGTATATGTAGAGTGATGGTATTTTAATTAATTGGATAACAGGAACCCTTTCACAGTGTATACTCATATCAAATCATTACCATGTACACTTTAAATATCTTACAATTTTGTCAGTTATTCCTCAATAAAGCTGAAAGAAAATAGAGATTAAAAAAAAAAAGTTGCAAGAAGTTGTGGTACATATACACAATGGAATACTATTCGGCGTTAAGGAAAGATGATATAGGAACATTTGTGACAACATGGATGGATCTCGAGAGAATAATGCTAAGTGAAACAAGTCAGACAGAAAAAGCAGAGAACCCTATGATTTCACTGATATGTGGTATATAAACCAAAAAGAACAAGACAAACAATTGAGAAACAAAAACTCATAGACACAGACAATAATTTAGTGGTTACCAGAGGGTAAGGGGGTGGGGGGTGGGTGATGAGGGTAAAGGGGATCCAATATATGGTGATGGAAGGAGAACTGACTCTGGGTGGTGAACACACAATGGGATTTATAGACGATGTAATACAGAATTGTACACCTGAAATCTATGTAAATTTACTAACAATTGTCACCCCAATAAAATTAATTAAAAAAAAAAAAAAAAAAAAAAAAGTTGCTACTTGCATGTGGGTTTGGGATAAAGAGAGATGGTATAAGAGGAAACCAAAGCTCAACAGAATCTAGAATATATGGTGCCCAATACTGGTTAAGTATTTTGGTGTTTTTCCAAAGAACAATTGGAAGATGTTGAGTGTTCTTTTTATTTTCCTCTGATACAACAAACACACACACACACACACAGAGACACACACACATACAGACACACACACACACACACAGTGAGAAAGGAATGGGGATCTGCATTAAAGATAACCTCTTTGACTACAGTGCAGAAAATGGATTAGAAAAGTACATGCCAAGAAATATTTATATAATTTAAGCAAAAGATGGAAATTTATGTGAAAACCACCTATACATCATTTTACATATAGATTTCTTTCTTGGTTATAAAGCATATATGATTATCAAAACAACGCATCTGAAACAAAGTATTGGAATATTACATGGAAACAAATTTATGTTTCTTACATAAAATGAAATTTCACAGAAAAAAAATAGTCCATATCTGTCATCCAAAGATAAAACAAAACAGATATTAAGCCATGATGTCAATTCTATTTAAGTGCCTACATCCATCTAACTCTGTTTTGGTATTGCTCGATGATAGCATTCTAAATGAACCATCAACATTAGATCTAATTAATGTCCTCTGAAGCAGGAGTTTTAAAAACAGCAATAATTACAATTACTAAAAGTACTAATAAAGTTCTACATCAACTAACTAAGAGCATATTTTCTTTACTTCATCTCCTCTCGACCCTCCACATCCACATGCACACTTGCCAAAAACTACATTCAACCATCAGTAAACATATTCACTAATCACTGTACTAATATAAATGGGAATAACCCAAAACTCTGGGTTTTAAAGTGCTTACAATACTTAATGTACTTACAATGCTTAGGTGCTTACAACTTTTGTCCAATTAAACTCTATTTTAAATTCAAAATAATACAAAAAGATATACAGTGTGAAATGGATCTATAAAATTCAGGAGACATAAAAGGAGAACACAGTATGTTTGGATATGGGTAGAAAATCAGTGAGTGAATAAATTAACATTCTTCCCCATGCCAGAACAAAAAGAGAGCATAACATATTTAGGCTTTCTTCCTTGATTAAGCCCTCCAGTGACTTTTTTTTCCTTTTTAATGTTCTCTAAAAGGCGAAATTATATTAAGATTTAGTAGTGAGAGTCAATGTGTTTAATTAGAATAAGTAAATGGAAAATAGATTTCAATCAGTACACTTATTGGGATTTCACCCTACAAATTACAGAAATTTTTAATGCTATTTTAAAACAAATTACATAACCTAACTCTGCAATCAAGCCGAGTTTATTCTATTTCTTTTTTGTCATCTTCTGTTAGACTGGACTATATCTAGACTGTGATAATTATTTATTATACTGCTTTAACTCATCACAAACCAGATTTCCCAAACCTAAATTCTTATTACAACTTGTGGACAGAAGATCCACAAAACCTCACAAACTGCCACTATATAAGAAACAGCCTAACAAACAGGATAGCTGTATTATCAGCACATAAAAACAAAAGTAATATTATCAACCAGGAGCAGCAAACTCAAATGTTCCACATTCCTTTTTTTATTTCAGATATTCCTCTTACATTATTTCACTAACAAAATAACTTACCAGTGTGCATATCAAGTCTTAGTTGGTTCTAGTAATGCCATGTTTCTATCTCATCAACACATGAACAACTGATATAGTTCATTAATCATCATCATTACTGTAATTTTGAGTACTTCTTGTACTCAAAAGAGGCACTATGAATTAAGCATGAACATAGATACTAGTATTATCTCCATTTTACAGATGAGGAAACCACGTCTTAGAGGTTAAGGAGTTTTAAAACTGTGATGGTTTAGAGAGTACTGAACTTTACACAGCAAATAGTAGTGGAATAGATAGTGGTAGCAGTTCAACCAATCCTGACTGATTCCAGAGCCAAAGTTCTTGACCACATATTAATCACACCTGCCCAAGTTCTTGTCACCATTAAAGGTCTAGGTCCTCTGCCAACAGGCTCTGCCTTAGTTAGAGAATTCATAGTCTGTTAATTTACCCCTTTTTAAAACAAGACACTGCTGTAAAATTAGAATAATTCTACTGACTTACCAGTAGAGAGAATGATTCCTACCCAAAATTAAGGTACACTGTAACCAAGGGCATGTGAAAATAAAGCTGAGCAACAGAAAGAGACATTACCAAAACTTTAAACATGTACTTGACAACCTACTTAAAATAAAATAGTGCACAAAAAGAAAGAAAAAAATCAATGCATAGTTTAAAAAGATATGAAGAATAACTATCCAATGGGAAAAGTGCTGTAAGAATATATAAATCATCTATACCCAAAGATGAAAGCACTTTCCACCAGAAAATTTTAAAGGCTTTAAAATATGATAATTCAATCATCTTGAAAAACAAGTATAAGTAATCTTAACATTCAGAGGGAAGAAAGAGCATCCAGATGGATAAAACAAGTATGCCAAGAAAAGGCAAAAGTAATGGATCTCTTGATCCAAGACGGTGAAGCAGATAAACACGGTGGGCTTCCTTCCATGAAGACATTAAAACTACAACTAAATTATAGAACAATCAACCTGGAGAACTATCTGAAGTCTAGCTGAACATACGTCTTAAAACTGAGGATATAAATAAGAAGATACATGGAGACTGGTAGGAGGGGTAGAGATGCAAAATGAGCTAGCCCCTAATCTCCGTGTGGTAGCTCAGAATTAGGAGGGATATCTCAGCCACAGAGATTCCCCGCAGAGGAGCAAGGGACCCCAGCCCCACACTGGCCTCCCCAGCCCAGAGTACTGGTGCCAGTACCCACAACATATGGCTGTGAAAAACAGTGGGAATTTCAACCATCCTAGAGGGACAGAAGGGTGCAGGAAACCCAGATGTCCTCTTAAAAGACCTGAGCACAGATTTTATCACACCCAGGAAACTACCCTGGGCTCCGGCAGAGGGATGGTGACTCGGGGAACATCGGAGTCATACAGGAGCTGATTGAGGTGTATAACTTTGGGACAAGGACTGGAAGACAGTCACCACTTTCCTTGTGTGGAGTCCTGCTCCCATGCAGTGGACAAACGGCACCATCTTTCCTGTGTTGAATCCTCCCCATAGACCAAATCTGAATCTGATTGGCCTGGTGAGCTCTGCTGGGACCCCGCAGAGGTCCCAACTCCCCCAATGCAGGAGGCACTGTCTCATGAGCAGCCAGCCTCATCCACATTGCATTCTTTCTTAGAAAACTATGGGAGTCTACAGGTTCCAAATAGGCAACTACTGGCCTCGTTGTGCTCTGAGACTTTTGCTTTGTAGCTCCAGACTCAACACTGGCACCAAACCAGAGTCTACATTAACCTGGTGACCACAACGCTTCCTACTCTAGTGACTCCCTGAGACCCTCCCTCACCCAATTCATGTACTGCATGAGGCTTTATCAGTGGCTGAATCTTAAGGGAATCCAGCAAGTGGCAGCAGGCCTCACAGCCTCCTGGCTTCTTACAGAGCTACCCCAAACCTGGTACTGGTGGCAGCTATCCTTGGTTCACAGAGTGGCCTCTCCTACTTGTCTACAACTTTAACACAGGCAACAAACAACCACAGATCACTTTGTACCTCCTACCAGGTAGTCCCCAACCAGTCACAGGCACTGGCTAATCTGGGCCTGCACCAGAGCCCCTCCAAAGAAGACCCAGAACCAACATACTTGGAGACTGGCTTCAGATGACAGCAGGTACTGCCCAATTAGCCCCATAAGTGGTACACAAAGGACAGTCTCAACAGAAACCAGAACCTGCTGGGGCGAATCCCACTTAGCAGGGTAAGCTCCCCGCACAGCACCCATAAGTTGTGGACATGGCCAAACCCCATAGCCCATCCACCTGAGTGCCAATGCCACTCACTGACATGCCAATAGCAATCAAGGCTCAACTTGATTGAACAGGACAGTATACACAACCCACAGAAGGGACACTCCTGAATCACCCAGAGTAGGTGACCAGGGAGACTGCACCAAGGACCCATAGGGCACCTACTACATAAGGCCACCCAGTCAAGACTGGAAGACATAGAAGATCTACGTAATACATAAAAAGAAATAAGAGAGGCAGCCAAAATGAAGAAACAAAGAAATACATTCCAAATGAAAGAACAGGAGAAAACTCCAGAAAAAGAACTAAACAAAATGGAGGCAATCAACCTACCAGAGACAGAGTTCAAAACAATTGTTATAAGGATGCCCAAGGAACTTAGTGAAAACTTCAACAGAAGGATATCAAGCTTAAAAAAAACCACGAAAACCATCAAAAAGAACCAGTCAAAAGTGAAGAATACAATAACTGAAATGAAGAATGTACTAGGAGGAATCACCAACAGATAAGATGACGCAGAGGATCGAATCAGTGATTTGGAAGACAAGGTAGCAGAAAACACCCAATTAGAACAGCAAAAGGAAAAAAGAATCCAAAAACATGAGCATAGCTTAAAAGACCTCTGGGACAACATGAAGCATAACAACATTTGTATCATAGGGGTTCCTGAAGGAGAAGAGAGGAAGCAAGGGATTGAGAACCTATTTGGAGAAATAATGACATAAAACTTCCTTAACCTAGCAAAGAAAATAGACAAATCCAGGAATCCCAAACAAGAGATTCCCAAAGCAGAATCCCAAAGCAGAGAGTCCCAAACAAGATAAACCCAATGACGCCCACACCAAGACACGTCATAATTAAAATGACAAAAGTTAAAGACAAAGAGAATATCCTAAATGCAGCAAAAGAAAGGCAACTAGTAACTTATAAGGGAGCTGCCATAAAACTCAGCTGATTTTTCAACAGAAACTTTGAAGGCCAGAAGGGATTGGCACAAAGTATTCAAAGTGATGAAAAGAGAGAACCTACAACCAAGATTACTCTACCCAGCAAGGCTGTCATTTAAAATCAAAGGATAGATAAAGAGTTTCCCAGACAAGAAAAAGCTAAAGGACTTCATCACCACCAAACCAGTATTAACAAGAAGTGTTAGAAGGATGAAAAAAAAAGATCAAAATTATGGATAATAAAATGGCAATATCAACAATTACTTTCAATGCTTTCAATGTAAATGGATTAAATGCACCAATCAAAAGACAGAGCTGAAGGGATAAGAAAACAAAACCCTTACATATGCCACCTACAAGAGACTCATTTCAGATTGAAAGACACACACAGAGATGGAAAGTAAAGGGCTGGAAAAAGTTATTTGATGAAAATAGAAACAACAACAAAAGTCTGGAGTAGCAATACTTATACCAGGCAAAATATATTTTAAAACAAAGGCTATCATAAGAGATGAAGAAGGACCCAGTAATTCCACTTCTGAGAATTTATCCAAAGAAATCTAAAATGCTACTTCGAGAGGATGTGTGCACCTATATGTTAGAGCATTGTTTACAATGGCCAAGATGTTGACGCAGCCTGGCATTGATGGGATGAATGGATAAAGAGGAGGTGGTACATACATACAATTTAATACTGCTCGGCCATGGAAGGGAATGGGTTCTTGCCATATGCAGCGGCATGAGTGGAACTGGAAGGTACTGTGCTGACTAGAATGTCAGACAGAAAAAGACAGATACAATGAGATTTTTCATATATATGGAATCTAAAGGACAAAATAAACAAAAACTACACACACACAAAAAGAAACAAACTCATAGATACAAAAAACATTTTGGACACAGCAAAGCTATCATTTAAAATTGAAGGCAAGGTAAATATCCCCTAGAATTTACAACAAACTGAACAACTGCAACTCCACAAAGAACTCCCTGAATAGCAGACGAAGGCAAGACGAAGACGCTTACTACTGAATTCACCTAAAGGTGGGCAAATTGCGAGAGCAGGGTAGAACGGAAGGGAGAAGTGTGGAGACGGGCCGGGCAGGCGCAGACATAGCTCAGTGCTCCGAGCTCACTGCATCCCGGAGCTACTGCAGCTGTGGGAGAGGGAAGAATTCGGACTGCTAGGGCTCCGCTTGTGGCCCACCGGGCTCAGGGGACAGCATATAACATGGCTAAACCCAACGCTCATGTCTGAGACCTTGTAGCAAAGACTGAGAGAAGAAGGCTGAAATGGCGGTTTAAGCCCTCACTGCCAAAGAGAATGGAAGCCTTAGGCCCTGAGACTAGCCGCCCCCTCCCTACCCTCCCAGAGCTCTCCCTGCCCCCACCTGCCCAATGCTAGAAGCAGAACAGTAGCAGTGTCAGAACAAAAGAACAGAATATTAGCAGTTCTAAGAACAGTGGTCCACATACACAGATTTGCAGTCCAACTAGTTCTGGCAAAGGGGAGGGAGCTGTGGAAACAGGACCAGCTGTGGTGGTGGTTGCCTCCATTACTCTGGGCCACCTCTCACAGCTCACTCTGCCCCTGTCCCCATCTATCTGGGCAGATCCCTGCAGGCGTAACAGAACTGCTGAAACATATTGGCCCTGAATCTGGTGCAGGAAGAGCTTTGGAACTTCAGAAGCTCTCCGCATCCCCACACGGACACTGAGCCCTGTGACCCAGGTGAACTATTAACAGAGGAGAAGCCCATCTCCCAGAGAATCCCCCCATTGTGTGGAAAGCTGGAATAGTGCAGAGAAAACATAATACTACAGTGTGAGAGAGAAAAAAAGGCTACAGTCGGAGAGAAAATAAAACATTCTATCAACACGTACTGGAAAACAAAAAAAAGACCTCTTCCTATCAACCTGTTACAAAACCCACTCCTGTAGATGTCTAGGAAGAGAAATAATAAATCAGTAATTGCCATGAATCACAAAGGCAACAAGACAGCTCAGAAAGAAAGTGAAAAGTCTCCAGAAAAGGCACTTAAAGATATGGAAATATGTGACTGAAATGACAGAGAATTCAAGATTGCAGTTCTGAAAAAACTCAACGAGATGCAAGAAAACACAGAAAGGCACTTTAATGAACACAGAAACACAATCAAAGAACAACATGATCATTTCACCAAAGACATTGAAATTTTAAAAGAGAACCAAATAGAATTTCTGGAGATTAAGAACTCAATAGAAGAAATTAAGAATGAAATAGCCAGCTTAGGTAGTAGAGTTCACCAGATGGAGGAAAGAATCAGTGACATCGAAGATAGAAACCTGGCAATGACATGGATGGAAGAAGAAAGAGACTTGAGACTTAAAAGAAACGAAAGAACTCTACAAGAACTTTCCGACTCCAACAGAAAGAGCAATATAGGAATAATGGGCATACAAGAAGGAGAAGAAAGAGAGAAGGGAACAGAGAGTATATTCAAACAAATAATCGATGAGAACTTCCCAAACTTGTGGAAAGAACTGGATCCTCAAATCCAAGAAGCAAATAGAACACCTAATTACCTCAACCCCAACAGGCCTTCTCCAAGGCACATTGTATTGAAGCTGTCTAAAATAAATGTCAAAGAAAGAATCCTCAAGGCAACCAGGGAAAAGAAGACAGTAACCTACAACAGAGAGCCCATTAGATTATCATTAGATTTTCAGCAGAAACTCTACAAGCCAGGAGGGAGTGGAACCAAATATTCAAACTATTGAAAGAGAAAAATTATGAGCTAAGAAGAATATACCCAGCAAAGATATCCCTTAGATATGAAGGAGAAATAAAGACCTTTCCAGACACACAGAAGCTGAGGGAATTTTCTAATACACGACCTGCACTACAAGAAATACTAAAAGAGGCTATTCGACCACCATCCACAGGGACAATTTGTGGCAACCAAAACATAAAAAAAAGGGGAGAGTAAAGGCCTGAACCGGAATATGGTAATGGAGAAAGTAAGTGTGCTGAAGAAAATGAAATACTCTAAATATCAAACTTTCCTTTACATAAATTTAATGATAACCACTCAAAAAAAAATTCAGAACTGAAATATATACTGTAGTAAAAGAAACGGAGGGAAACACCATAGAATACCACCACACAGAAATAATAGAAAACAACAAAAAGGCAAAGAAACAATGGAGACACAGTCTTACCAGAAAACTAAAGATAGAATGATAGGAAATCCTCACATATCAATAATCACCCAAAATGTAAATGGACTGAACTCACCAATAAAAAGTCACCGAGTAGCAGATTGGATCAAAAAACTAAACCCAACCATATGCTGTTTCCAAGAGACACATCTCAGCTACAAGGACAAGCACAGACTCAAAGTGAAAGGGTGGAAATTGACACTCCAAGCAAATGGTATCCAGAGAAAATCAGGTGTAGCCATAATGATATCAGATGAAACAGACTTCAGGGTGAAAAAGATAACGAGACAAAGATGGATATTTCATAATGGTAAAGGGGATTATACAGCAAGAAGACAATAGTCATCAATATTTATGCCCCCAATCAGGGAGCACCAAAATATACCAAGCAACTACTAACAGAACTAAAGGGAAAAATTGACCAAAACACCGTTATAGTAGGGGACCTAAATACACCGTTGACAGCTATGGATAGATCATCCAAACAGAAAATAAATAGTGAAATAGCAGCCCTAAATGACACATTAGATGAAATGGACATAATTGACATATATAGAGCACTTCATCCTAAAACATCAGACTATACATTTTTTCCTACTGTACATGGAACATTCTCAAGGATAGACCATATATTGGGACATAAAATCAGCCTCAGCAAATTTAAGAAGATTGAAATCATACCAAGCATATTCTCTGATCACAAGGCTTTGAAATTGGAAATGAACTGCAAAAAAAAAGGCAGGAAAAAACACAAATACATGGAGATTAAACAACATACTTTTAAAGAACGACTGGGTCAAAGAAGAAATTAGAGGAGAGATCAAAAGATACATAGAAACAAATGAGAATAACAATACATTCTACCAAAATTTTTGGGATGCAGCAAAAGAAGTTTTAAGAGGGAAATTTATGTCATCACAGGCCTTTCTCAAGAAACAAGAAAAATCCCAAATAAATAACCTCACATTACACCTTAAAGAACTAGAAAAAGAAGAATAAATAAAACCCAAGGTCAGCAGAAGGGAAAGGAAATAATAAAAATCAGAGCAGAACTAAATGAAATAGAGAACAAAAAGACAATGGAAAAAATTAAAGTGACAAACAGCTGGTTCTTTGAAAAGGTTAACAAAATTGACAAACCCTTGGCTAGATTTACTAAGGTGAAAAGAGAGAAGACACTAATATAGTATTCTTGGATGATCCTCTGTATTTCTGTGGCATCAGTGATAACTTGCCCTTTTTCATTTCTGATTTTGTTAATTAGTGTCTTCTCTCTTTTAACAAAATCAGAAATGAAAAAGGGGAAGTTATCACTGATGCCACAGAAATACAGAGGATCATCCAAGAATACTATGAAGGACTATGTGCCACCAAATTCAATAACCTGGAAGAAATGAATAAGTTCTTAGGAACATATAGCCTTCCTAGGCTGAACCATGAAGAATTGGAAAATCTAAACAGATCTATCACCAGTAACAAAATTGAATCAGTCATCCAAAACCTTCCCAAAAGCAAAACTCCGGGACCAGATGGCTTCAATAGTGAATTCTACCAAACATTTAAAGAGGATTTAATACCAATCCTGCTCAAACTCTTCCAAAAAATTGAAGAAGAGACGGTACTCCCCAATTCATTTTATGAAGCCAACATTACCCTGATACCAAAACCTGGTAAGGACAACACAAAAAAAGAAAACTACAGACCAATATCTCTGATGAATACAGATGCAAAAATCCTAAACAAAATTCTAGCAAATCGAATGCAACAATGCATTGAAAGATTATTCATCACAACCAAGTGGGATTCATCCCATGGGGTTCATTCCATGGTTCAACATCCACAAACCCATCAATGTGATACATCACATAAAAAGAATAAAGGGTAAAAATCATATGATTATATCAATTGATGCAGAAAAAGTATTTAACAAGATACAACACCCATTTATGATTAAAACACTTAATAAAATAGGTATAGAAGGAAAATATCTTAACATAAAGGCTGAATATGACAAACCCTCAGCTAATCTCATAATTAATGGTGAAAAACTGAAGCCCTTTGCTCTACATTGAGGAACACGACCGGGTTGTCCCCTATCACCTCTGCTTTTCAACATAGTGTTGGAAATCTTCGCCAGAGCAATCAGGCAAGAGAAAGAAATAAAAGGCATGAAAACAGGAAATGAAGAAGTTAAATTGTCACTCTTTGCAGATGACATGATGCTATATATAGAAAACCCTGTAGACTCCACCAAAAAGCTATTAGCAACAATCAACGAATACAGTAAAGTTGCCGGCTACAAAATCAACGTACAAAAGCCTTTGCATTCCTATATACTAACAATGAAATCTCAGAAAAAGAAATAAATAAATAAAAATTCCTTTTACAATTGCAGTACAAAGAATAAAATACCTAGGAATAAACTTAACCAAGGGTGTGAAAGACCTATGTGCTGAAAACTATAAGACATTTTTAAAAGAAATTGAAGAAGACACAAAGAAATGGAAAGACATTTCGTGCTCATGGATTGGAAGAATCAACATAGTTAAAATGGCCATATTACCCAAAGCAATATACAGATTTAATGCAACCCCCATCAAAATACCAATGGTATTTTTTAAAGAAATAGAACAAAAAACAATTATATTTGTTTGGAACCACAAAAGACCCCTAATAGCCAAAGCAATCTTAAGAAAAAGAACAATGCTGGAGGTATCACACTCCCTGACTTTAGCTTGTACTACAGGGCTACAATAATGAAAACAGCATGGTATTGGCAGAAAAACAGACACGTAGACCAATGGAATAGAATTGAGAACCCAGAAATAAAACCACATAAATATGGACAGATAATTTTTGACAAAGAAGCAAAAAACACAGAATGGAGAAAAGACAGCCTCTTCAATAAATTTTGCTGGCAGAATTGGAAAGGCACGTGAAAAAGAATGAAAGTGGACTGCTATCTGTCACCATGTACCAATATTAATTCAAAATGGGTCAAAGACACAAGCATAAGACCTGAAACAATGAACTGCATAAAAGAAAACATAGGTAATAAACTTATGGACCTTGGGTTCAAAGAGCATATTATGAATTTGACTCCAAAGAAAAGGGAAGTAAAAGCTAAAATAAATGAATGGAACCATATCAAACTTAAAAGCTTCTGCACAGCAAAAGAAACCATTCACAAAATAGTGAAGCAACCAACTGAATGGGAGAAGATTTTTGCAAACAGTGCCTCCATTAAGGGGCTAATATCCTAAATATATATCTCATGCATCTCATTCATCTCAACAACAAATATCAAACAACCCAATTGAAAAATGGGCAAAGGACCTGAAGAGACATTTTTCCAAAGAGGACATACAAATGGCAAATAGACATATGAAAAACTGCTCAGTATCACTAATCAACAGAGAACTGCAAATAAAAACCACAACGAGATATCACCTCGCCCCAGTTAAAATGGCTATCATCTACAAGACAAATAATAACAAGTGTTGGAGAGGCTGTGGAGAAAAAGGGACCCTCATACACTGTTGGTGAGAATGCAGACTGGTGCAGTCGCTATGGAAGGCAGTGTGGAAGTTACTCAAAAAATTACGAATAGAATTACCATACGAGCCAGCAATCCCTCTGCTGGGTATCCACCCAAAAAATCTGGAAACATTTATCCATAAAGACACATGTGCTCTAATGTTCATTGCAGCTTTGTTTACGGTGGCCAAGACATGGAAACAACCAAAATGTTTTTCAACAGATGAATGGATAAAGAAGTTGTGGTATATATACACAATGGAATACTATTCGGCGGTAAGAAAAGATGAAATAGGACCATTTGTGACAACATGGATGGATCCTGACATTATCATGCTAAGTGAAATAAGTCAGACAGAAAACGCAGAGAACCATATGATTTCACTGATATGTGGTATATAAACCGAAAGCAACAAAAGAACAAGACACAAATGAGAAACAAAAACTCATAGACACAGACAATAGTTTAGTGATTACCAGAGGGTAAGGAGGGAGGGTAGTAGATAAGGGTAAAAGGGATCAAACATATGGTGATGGAAGCAGAACTGACTCTGGGTGGTGAAAACACAATGGGATTTATAGATGATGTAATAAAGAATTGTACACCTGAAATCTATGTAACTTTATTAACAATTGTCACCCCAATAAACTTTAATTAAAAATAAATAAATAAATAAATAAATAAATAAATAAATAACATTGAAGGCAAGAGATAAAGAGTTTCCCAGACAAGAAAAAGCTAAAGTTCATCACCAACAAACCAGTATTACAAGGAATGTTAGAGGGATTTCTTTAAGATGAAAAAAAAAATACGAAAAATATGAATAATAAAATGGTTATAACTACAAAAAAAAAAGAAAACATTTTGATGGTTGCCAAATGGTTTGGGGGTTAGGGTTGTGGGTGAAAAAAAGGGAAAAGGATTAAGAAGTACAAGTTGATTGTCACAAAATAGTTGTGAGGATATAGTCAATAATATGGTAACCATTATGTATAGTGCCAGGTGGGTACTAGACTAGTCAGGAGGGTGACTTTTTAAATTATATAAATATCTAGGCACTATGCTGCATACCTGAAACTAATATAAAATAATATTGAATGTCAGCTGTAATTGATAAATTTTAAAAGGGGGGTTAGGTGAAGAAGAATAAGAGTTCCAAATTTGCAAGTATAAAACCAGTAAGTCATGGGAATGTAATATACAGTATAGGGAATATAGTCAATAATATTGTGATAGCATAGTACCATGTCAGAGGTTCCTGGACTTAGGGTGATCACTTCTTTGGGTATATAAATGTTGAATAATTATTGTGTACCACTAATATTATATGTTAGCTATATTTTTAATTAAAAATCTTAAAAAAAAGACAAAACAAACAAAACGTAATGAGTCTTTCAAGGAACCACAAGGCAAGACAACCTCTGAGTGAGGAGCATTAATAGAATCAAGCTGGAGAGGCAGATGAGGACCAGATCACAGAGGCCCAAACTACCATGCCAAGAATTTTGCACTTATTTCCGAAGAAAAAGAGAAGCATTGAAAGATTTTTAGTGGAGGAGTTGGGACATATGTACTTTAAAAAGAGCATTCTGGCAAGGTCATGTAGGCACAGAGGATACTTTAAAGTAAACATTTTCCTTAAAATGATGGAAGGAAGAAGATGGTAAAGTTAATTTTTTAAATAAATTAATATTGGGGCTGGAATGAGTATGAGGTGGCTGTAATTGTATTCAACACATGTGAAACATTAGCAACTAAATGAGACTAATGTGTTTGCAAATCCAGTATGATGCACATTCTCCGTAGCAATTTAGATACTAATTTAGACTCTACACTGAATATCTCAAAAATATGCTATTGAGATAATGCTTCACTGGACAAGGTTACATATTTTTTAAATGAAAGTCTAAAATTGCTTTATATCCAATTTGACATTGTAATTACAAAATAGTTCTTCAAACATTTACTCAGTATTATGAATGACAAGGTTGTTTTTAAAATTCCTCTCCTATTTATATGATGGATGAACTGTTTATTTTGCAATACTTGTATCAATGCTCTTATACAAAAATTTCCCCCAAGTAAATTTTCTCCGTGAAATATTGCCAGTTGACATAGCCTACGACTCTTTCCCAGTGCTCATGGAAATACTGAACATAATAATAGCTCACAGTTACTGCATACCAATTATGTGCCAGACAATGCGCTAAGCACTTTGCATGTACTATGTCAATTAGTCCTCAGAGGAACACCATGAAATAAAAACTGTAATTGTCCTCCATTTTACAATAAGGCTTCAGAGCTTAAGTAACTTGCAGAAGGGGACACATATGGCAGTGGTAAAGCCTGAATCAGAACCCAAAAGACTAATCCCGGAGCCCATGATATCAACCACTTATTCCACGAAGTTAAATAATTTCAATGTACAAAATAGACTCTAAAGTGTATCTCTATCAAATAGTCAATATGTAGATCCCAAGTGATTTTTAACGCCCATGCACATCACTTGAAACCATCCATTCAACAATCATTTATTCAGTAAATATTTTGTGTGCATCAATTAGATGTTAGGCTGTACCAGGCACACTGATGAGCAAAACAGGCAAAATATTCACAGACAACACTCTAGTGGGAAATAAAAAATATACATACAATACAAAACCAAAGAGGTCATAAATGTTTTGAGCAAAAGTAGATGTTTTGAAGAAAAATCAAGTACGCTGAGAACTGCTGTGCAAGTCTTTTTCTCAGCAGAACACGCACACACCACCAGAATGGTGAACGTCCGCAGGACATGGTACCAAGCTTCGTACCACTTGCTCTGATGCCCATTCTGAACAGCTGAGTCCGGGTCCCTGTGGAACCTCCTTCTCCCAGCCCATCCTCTTTCTCCACAATCTTATTTCCATTTTCCTCACCCTTCCCCACCTCCAAACTGAGGAAATGCTTGAAAACTGCGACTCATCCTTCATGACTGGGATCAAATCTCATTTTTTTGGTAAAGTCTCCCTTGACCCACCTCTACTTCCTCCTGTGCACTATCTCTGTGCCACATGTGTATTCTTATATTTGTACTATACCACGTTGTATTTATTGGTTCGCATCTCTTTCCTCTACTAGACTGTAGGCTTACTGATCCTCTAGCCCTATCTCTAAGTAGGTACCTGGTAAAAGTTAAAAGAATGGCATGCTTCCTATCGCTGTGTATGGCACAATAAAGAAACTAGCAGAATTAGCAAAAGAGGCTGACAAGGTAGACAGGAATCTGATCATGAAAGTCTTCATATGCTAGGTCAAGGAGTAAGGATTTTTAGTCTGTAGGTAATGAACTCCATGGACAGAAGAAACTTAAATCCAGGTATACTTAGGCCCTATTTCATATCCACCAATCAGACATACAAATGTGGGAAGATTATTTAACCACCAGGAGCTTTAAATTTCTTCATCTGTTAACAGGGATAATAGTAACTATCTCACAGATTGGTAAGAAGATAAAGACAACGTTTGTATTGCATGTAGCACAGTGTCTGACACACACAAAAAGACATTCAGTAAATGGTATTTGTAATTATTATAAATTATAAGGTCAAGAAGAATGTGAAAATAATCTGTGTTTTAAACAGATCACTCTGTGAGGGTGTGAAAGATATATTTCCAGGGAAAATAAACTAATAGTTGGAAAAACACCCAGAATGCTATTTTTATAATTCTCCAGAAGAAAACAGATAAATATCTCAACTAAGGAAGGAATAATGAGGATAGGGACCAGAGGGTGAACGTGAAAGATATTTAGAAAAATAATTGATAGGATTTGGTAACTAATCAAATATGCAAGAATGCTGAGTAATGATGAAGAGTAGTTAGAAATATCAACAGGTTAAAGATCAGATATCTCAAATAGATGCTGGGTTTTTTAATAATAAAAAGATACTTCTAAGAGCATGACAGCATGACCAGTAGGGTGAGAAAGGTGAATGGCATGATCCTGGTGCAAGGTATGACAAATCTAGTTAGAAAGCAAAAAATGGAAACAGATATTAGAAGGCAGGGGTTTGTACCTTGTAGGAAATTAAATGAAAAGGCAAAAAGAAGTGAAAGATATATAGTCATGGAGACATTTCCATTAGTAAAAAGCTGGTAGAACCAATCAGCTCTGAAGTTCCAATTAAATTTTTAGGAAATATTATTGGTTTGATCAAGTCTTGAAGTCTCAAACACTACTCCTCAGGTAAAAAAATCTGGCCTGATTTTTTAAATCCATAATGTTTATCTTCTTGTTCTTTTGGTTCATATTCAAGACATTGTGTATGCAATTCAAGCTACTTGGGTGTCATGTCGCTTGGAATATAAATGAATAACAAAGAAAGGAATAAACCTAACGCATGAGTGAATTTTTTCTTGTGTAAATTTTATTAGTTCAAGCAATTGCCCACATTAGAGGTGAAAAAAAAACTGATTTTATGTTAAAGAATCATGTTTTTGAAGAAAAGAAAAAGGTCAAATAGAACTTTTTAAGAAATATATAAAGAAGTACAAGTATTTTATTGTCATTTGTCAAAAATTGGGGATCTGTCCAAGGACTTAAAGAGAAAACTATCTATGCCTTAATAAAATGTAAAAATCATTTGAATGTAAGGATTGGAACTTTAATAAATAATGTCTAATAAAATGTCAATCCCATTGTTACCTGCTTCAGGATTAACAGCCAGTAATGTTCACTTGAAAATTTCAAAGAATCAGAATGAAAATGCTAATAAACTATTAAACAGCCTTACATTTTATTAACAAACCATAGAAAAAAATGTTTAATATTGTATAACCTTGGACAAGTTATTTGACCTCTCTGTGCCTCAGTTTCCTCATCTGAAATTAAGGGAATTATTATTGTAGAACTTTAAGATTCCTTACAACTCTAATATTCTATGAATCTATAAAATAATAAGTTATATTATACAGACAGTTAAATGTTACATAGGAGTTCAGAAGAGAAGCAGTAATCTGACCTGGAAACCAAGCTGTAATGGAAAGAGAGAGGTCATAGAGTAATCAAAATCATATCTGCCCAGGTAATACAAGTCAGGACTATGCTAAGCACTCTATAGTCATTATCTGACTCTTTAATTAGCAGACTTTATTTTTAGAACAGTTTTAGGTTTACAGAAAAATGAGAGTAAAGTACAGAATGTTTCCATGATGCTCCCTCACTCCCCTCATTTAATTATCACAAACACACACACAGAGACACACACACACATACACACACACAAAGTTTCTATTATTATATCTATTGATAAAGATTCCAGAATAGATAGATACTGGTTAAAGCAGGATTTGTTTTCAAATAAATTCTCGTGACTAGGCTACACACCCTTCCACAAACACCTGGTTTTAAATTACTGCTCTGCAACTTACTGCAAAGCATGTGATGTGACATCCCTGACCATCATCATAAAATTATGAAGAAACAAAATAAGGTATATGAATTACACTCATTGGTTAGTTCCTTTCTTTCTCTGAAGTAACTTGCATTTCATGTGGGAGGTAGTAAAGACGGGCTTAAACTGGCAAAGAAATGATAGACCAATTTGAATAGGTGTTCACAAAAGACTCAAAAAAAATCTTCATTTTTTTGTTTAATGTACCAGGAAGACTAAAGCATTTTGAAAGACTGAGATGAAAAGACAAATAATACAGAACTGGGGTGGGGGAACCACATTTATTGATCTACATTTACATGAACCAAATTGAAGTAAAACCATTTTGCAGCAAATAACTGTTCAACAGATAACGTTAGATAGCGCAGGGAAAGACAGTTGGTTCTCGGACTTTTTTTCAAAAAAAAAAGAAAAAAACTTGGTAAAGGTTATATAACAAGCAATTAGGCAAATGTTTATTAAGGCATTCCAATGTATAAAGCCCCATGCTGGTTGCGGTGGTAGACAGAATAATGGTCCCCCAAATATGTTCATAAATGTTACTTTAATATGGCAAAAGGAATTTGCAGATGTGATTAAAGATCTTGAAAGGGGAGATCACCCTGGATTATCCAGTGGGCCCAGCATAATCACAACAGTCCTCATAAGAGGACCACGGGAGGAGTCAATCAGAGAAGCTAGCAGGATAAAGGAAGCAGAGACTAAAGTGATGCACCTTTAAGACGGAGGAAGAGATCACAAGCCAAGGAACAAAGGTGGCTATTAGAAGCTAGAAAAGGCACATAAATGGATACTCCCTTTGGAGCCACCAGAAGGAACCACCTCTGTGGATACCTTGACTTTAACCCAATGAAACTAATTTTTAGACTTCTGCCATGCCGAAGTGTAAGAAAATTAAGTTGTATTGTTTTCAGCTGCTAAGTGTATAGTAATTTATTACAACAGCAATAGAACACTAACACAGTTGCAAAGCAAGAAGCTATTATATATGAAGACTCTACTATATACCAGGCACTATGAGAAATACTTTCTCAAGGCATGGTCCTTGCTTACACGGAAACTACCATCTTAGTAAAGTGACAGAAAGGCGCTCAGATCATTATGTGATAAAAACTATAAGTAAATACAGAGGATCATGGAAGCATGTAAGTTCAGCCATGTAGGACAAGAACTAGACTCCACTGATTTTACGGGTCACCTCATCAGTTGGGAAAATATTTCTACCTAAGACACAAAATGGAGTGCCCCGTTCTACCACCAGCAGTACCATACGACCTGAATGAACTTCATGAGCTTAAGACCAATTGTTTATGATAAGCAGTGTAAATTTTCCTGGTGGTAATTGTTACAACTATTATTGAATACTTGATGCCAAGCACTGTTACACACTCTGCATCCTGGGACTCGTTTAATTCTCCGATAACCTTAACAGATTGACATGATTGTTCCCATAAAAAGAAACAATACAGGGCCATAAAATCCTTCAAACGAGCTGAAGTATAACAAAAGAGGTTGTGGAGCAAAATCTTCTTATGGTGACTTTGATAAATCAATGCTTATTTGTCTTAATTTTAGTCATGAGAAAGGCAAGGGTCTAGATAAGGGGTGTCAAAACTGCGGCCCGCGGGCCAACTGCAGTCCAAAATCTATTGTTAATTGGCCCGCAGCAAATTCCAAAAATATACTTAGTATACTTAAATAAACCAGGTGAGGCAATATGTACTTCACCTAGAGTGAGTGGCCCGGCTGTTTGTGTATTTTACCGCATATGGCCCTTGGTGGAAAATGTTGAAAAAAGTTTGGACACCCCTGGTCTAGATGAATCTTCACTAAACAGGCAAAATAATGTCTTAAGTACTTGCAGTGGAAAGTAACTTGAAACCCTTTAGCTGGTTAACCAGGTGCAAATACTGGCATAAGATTCATGAGCAAGAGTTGGAAGAAGTGTTGAACAAATAAAAACATGAGGAGTTAGTAACGAGAGATTAGCTATTTCCACTGTTTTTGCTGACATGAGAATTTTGTAAGTCCTTTTCTCAACCACGTTAGGTCTGGCTTCTTCAGGGCCACACATAGAACTATGTGTTTTGTACAATACACAAAGGCTCCCAGACAAGAAGAAAGGCTGGACTTTGTCTACTAGTCCAGTCATTCATCCTTACATGAGGCTGTGGCAGGAGGATTGTAAATCATTTTCTTTGCACAAATTTAGCCCCTTCTCTTCAAGCCAAGGACTCTTATAGGTAGACCCGCCCAGAGAGGATTTCTCATGCACACATTTAGGCTAGCTGAATCCCTACACTTGCTTACCTTTAAAAGTGTTATATTCTCTAGGTACTAATACACCCAAGTTTTCTTTGTCTCTGCTTTGCTGCAGCAATCATTCTTTTTTTTCTTTTTTTTTATAGTTTTATTTTATTTTATTTTATTTTTACATCCCTCACACCGTGAACCCCCCTCCCCCCATCCACCACCACCCGACCTCACACCAAGCCATCACATTATACACATAAAATTATAGTTGGCATTCATTAATGTTTAGCTTCTGGTGTTCAATGCCATGATCAGGTATCCACAGTATCCCTGAGGTGGTCTCCCAAATAGGACGCATGTCATTCTTATGCTTCCTGTTTGGGCCTCAGCAGTTCGTTGCCAAGATCGCTCTCCTGAGTCTATTTGCCTGAGGCGATGTGTTAGAAACAGAGTTGGACTTCTTTGTCCCTATGTGAGTTAGGCAACTCTCACTACTGCTTTTAAATTTATGCATTTGGACTTTGTTGTATTACAATTTCCTGAACTTGATCCCTTCCTTGAGTGGGAAAGGTTGGGGAACAACTCAGGGCTACTTTATCTTCAGAGACCTCCTGCCCTCCCCGTACTCCAATCATCTGTAAAAATAAATTTTGAAAATTAAACAGATTTTCAAGAAATAAGATAATTAAAATAACTCTTAAAATTAGGTGTTCTTTCCTTACTATTCATTAAACCCATTCATAAACACAGATGTCGTTATGTTTAAATGCCAAGAATATAAAATCATATAGTTGTTATAAATATAAGAAACAATACCAAGTTGGGGCCCAAATTTTAAAATAAGAATTAAAAAAAAGAAAAGCTAGCGCTGCTACTTCATTATCCTGAATTCTGAAATAAGCAGCATACTTAAGACTTGCTGTTGAAGAGGCTCTTTCAAGTGTGGCAGTAGGCTGATCATCAGCAGGTTCTTAGTCCAGGAGCACAAGGCATGAACAACTGTGTCAAACAAGGTCAAACGGGAACGGGAAGAACTGCCACCTCTGATTTCTGCAATCTCAGGAACCCAAGCCAGTATTTTCCTTTTTTTTTTTTTGTTTAAGTACCTGCCTTGTGCCAGCACTTGAGGGCATTCAGAAATGCATCACGCCTGACAAATGGGAGGCTCTCACCCAAGACTTCAAAATCCAATGGAGCAAACAAAAGTAGATGGATTGTTGCTACACATGAGGAGTTTTTAAACAGCAATGAAAATACATGAGAAGGCAAGAGGAATGAGATCTGGTAGGAGGGGGTGGCATGGTCTGAGACTGGCTTTGACCAGAAGGCAGAGAAGTACAAGGCAGGAAGCCTATGACCAAATCAGGTTTCATGGAGGCAAGAGGATAGGGCGACACACAGGGTAAGTTTGACAAAATTACAAAGGAGGACTTTTTACTCACCATAGAGTTGATAACAATAACATACTAAACAATCTTTGAAGGGATTGTTACGTCTCACAATAACCCCTATGAAGAAAATGTTCATATGGTACCTATGGTGAATAAACTAAGGATTAGAAATGTTCATCACCTTTTCCAAAGCCACAAAGGCAGAATTTTGAACAACCTGGATAACAAACTCAGGGAATCTGACACTAGAATCTGGGTATTTTACCACAGGGCTCCACCCACTGCTACCCAAATAGGGATCCAATATAAAGAAGAAAGAATTGTTTTAATTTATTAAGGTACAATTTTTATCAATGAGAAGATTTTTAAATGTCATAATCCCTAACTTTTCTAGGTTCTCACAAGGTCCTTACATTATGCAGTATATGAAAGAAAATGTACTCTTAACATATGTAATAAAAGCACACGTTAAAAAGCAAATGAATATTTAGTATATCTTTTTATGATTATTACTCATTTAGAGATTGAAACACCCAGAAAAGAAGACAGCAGAAAGTTAACACCATGTTTACCTGAAAATAAGAGCTAAGTGGAAAATAAGCCCTAGCATGATTTTTCAGGATGACATCCCCTGAACATAAACCCTCCTGCATCTTCCGGAGCAAAAATTAATATAAGACCCAGTCTTATTTTCAGGGAAACATGGTAAGGACTGGCTTTCACAGAGCTGTCTGGAAGATTTTCAAAGACTAGTTTCCCTGATCTTTGTCTCACATGAGGAGCAGGCCAGTTTTAAGCTTAGTGATTCAGCCATAGATTCATAGATTCATGCTGCTACGTCCTATGCCTCCTTGTAGAAATTCTCAGTCAGAAATACCCCGTATTTATATTTGCTTTCATATTGCTTTCCTCCACCTTTGAACAGAAACCATTATAGCTTTAAGTTACAACACTGTCATAGAGAACACTAGTCATTGCAACCCATAAGAAATGGTGTATAGAAAGAACAGATCATAATTTTCAGTGCAATAATATTCAGATAGGCAGTGCTGCTGTACCTCAACACCTTTCTTTTTAACCTGATCTGTTAACATCACTTTTGGAAGAGAACACTCTCCGATTTACAGAGTAGAAAAATAAGTGTTCTTTCATATACCAATGACCCTTAATAGATAACTGGCCCCAATCATTATTTTCTGTCAGAAAGGATTACATGAAATCAAAGTCACCATTTTAATGTCCCACACTTCTCCCCAACCTTATCTTATGTTCAATGTCTCAGAAAACAAATTTTTTTTTTAATTTAGAATATACATTTTACAACCAGATTATCTTAGAATATATGGAAAAAAATGTGTCTCAAAGTTAGAGATGTCAAAGGTGCTTTACCACAATTTTATTTTGCATTGGCTAGTGTGTGCTTTTCTAAGGAATTTGAACTTTCTTATGTGCTTTGCAGTGTGGTGCTGTGAAATATTTAGCTGACTCTCATGAGGATAAAGAAGAGCATCATTCCAGACATTGTAGATAGTATAAACGTTACAGTGCCACTGGCATCGCTTCGTTTTTACTTTTGTAAAAACTAAACCAAGGGCATAGTGGTTTGCTCTTAATAATTTGTGTTGAATAAACTGCATGAATAAAGAGAGATATTTTTTAAATTCCATATTTTAAAAGTTTGAAAGTGGAGAAACTTGAATCTCATACATTGCTGGAGGAATGATACAATGGAAAAAACATTCGGAAAACAATTTGGCAGTTCCTCAAAAAGTTAAACATACAGATACCATGTGAACTAGCAATTCTACTCCTAGGTATAGCCCCAGGAGAAATAAAAAACATAAACTTACACAAAAATATGTACAAGAATGTTCATAGCAGGATTACTCATAATAGCCAAAATGTGGGAACAACCCAAATGTGCATTAACTGATGAATGGATAAATAAAATGTGGCATATCTTAATAATAATAGCTATCATTATTATTATCGAATATTATTCTGGCATAAAAAGGAATGAAGAACTGATACATGCTACAACATGGGTGAACCTTGAAAACATCTTAAGTAAAAGAAGCCAGTCACAAAAGGCCACATATTGTATGATTCCATTTATATGAAATATTTAGAGTAGGTAAATCCATGGAGAAAGTATATTAATAGTTTCCAGAGGCTGGGCACGTGGGAAAATGGGGAGTGACTAGCAGTGGATATAGGATTTTTTTCAAGGATTATGAAAATATTCTGGAATCAGACAGTGATACTGGTAGTACATCTATGAGAATATACTAAAAATCACTGAATTGTACACTTTAAAAAGGTGACTCTTATGGTACGTGAATTATATCTCAATAATCTGTTAAAAAATAATCATTAAGAAAGTTTTATATGCATATGGTACAGGGGTTATAAGAGAAAAGGCAAGAAAGACAAGTTGGAGATATAATATAAAAAGCATAAACGCTCTACTGCGAAATCCTGAAGAGTTCTGACTTTATCCTATAAAAGGTGGAAAACAAAGAAATGAATAACCATATCAGATTCAGAAAGATAAATTATTGAGACCACTGCTAATAGGAGTAGAAATTATACAATTAATATCTATGTACATATAGATTTAAGTTACAGTGGATGACTTTCATTTACATATCGGGTTACTGCTCTCATTTTTAATGACCTTATAGAATTTACAACTAAAGAGTATATTTGAAATAATTTAGGCCAATTTCCTCATTTAACAGGTAAGGAAACTAGGCCTAGCAAAGTAACTTACTTGCCCAATAGGCATCATTATTTTAAATATCTGTTTTATTGTTAATAAGTATCTATTATTATAGAATATACCAATGGGCTATATGAAAATTAGGTCAGTAAATGACTTAGAAAATGTCATTCAAATCCCCTGAGATGACTGACAAAACTACTATTGATCTGACATTTGAATGAAACATTTAGTACAGGAAGTGTAAAAAAAATACGCAGATTTAAATCCATAGAAAATTACTTTGAGTGATTAAAATTTGATCCACTGCTCTCTAATCACACACAAAAGAGTGACTTCTTTAGTCAAATTCTGTATTATGAATTCAGTGCCCCTTTATTTCTATCCCTCCCATTCCTCTGTAATTATTCCATATCATCTAATACTAGGCTTCTTGTCGAATTGCTAAAATCCAGGAGATGCCTGAGGAATTTAATTTAGATGTAATAGAATTATTTGGGTTGTTTCTGTCTCTGCTTTTAAAAAATCATAGTATGAAACAGTGTACTGTTACCAAAAGCCCCACAGACTTCTCAGCTTGATACCTGAAGTAATTCAGAGGACTAAAGGGGAAAAAAATCCATGACTGTTTTACAGCTAATTTATTTACAACAATTTCAGAATTGAGAAAACTCACCCACACATGTATACCCACAGAGAAAGAGAAACAAATTGTTCTCAAAATAACAGCTATTTTTTTTGTCCTGCTGGTGCTTTCTTCTCATTTCTTTTTCCTTTCTGTCCTCCTCATTTTAGGCACCTTCAACAAGATTTTAGTTACAGTTCTAAATTTACTTCTAAATTCAACTTAACTAGGAATTACATCAAAGGAACTGGTACCACTTCCATTGTTAAGCCATCTCCTGTAAATACGTTATGTTGCAAAATACCCCAATAGACTTGCACAAAATTGTGTACAAATTGACTTGCAAACAAATGGAATGATACCTATGTATTTGAATAGTTGATGAACTGTGCAAAGTCCTTTAAAGCTAACGTTGAACAAAAGGAGAAATATTAGTTTATCTGTACAGGAAATGTATGAGTGAGTATGAGTGAGGCTTCGTCTTTTAAAGTAAATACTATCGTCAACTATCAGCTTTTTTGTTTTTAATCCTTTGTAAGTTTGCATAATATATGACAACATGGACAGTGGAAAGAAAGCTGACCTATCTGTTGTTAGCTCTGGGTTTCACAGTAGGATTTAAAATTCTCAAAAGTCTCTTTTAGATCTTAAATTCTATAATTCTATGATTCTTTATTCTTCCTTTCTGTGTCATAGCACAAATCATTTGGCATGACATTTCATAGCCAATAATGTCACAATAAATAATTTCAACACTGAATTAATGTTTTAAAGAGTAAAAGTCAGTCCCAGCCCAAGGGCATTTAAAAAGAAATGAAAGTAGTCAAATATATCAGTCAGATACACGCAAGATACATATATACATCTGTGTTTGTGCATGCGTGAATTTAAAGGTTTGGAAGAATAGCCATCAAAATGTTCCTATCTCTGGGCGATATTGCTAGGCATAGTTATAGTTGATGGACTATTATGCTTTTCTATGTCTGCATATTTCACAATAAAAATGTAAATTTTATGAGTATGGGAAAAAGCATTTACATTCTACAAAAAGACTAAATAAAGAAGGAGGTACAGGGGAAAGAGCGTGCCATCTTGATGAGCATGTCCACCAACATCAAGATGCATCTTGTCCATGAGACAGAGATGGTGGATGAGGACATTGATCTTGACAGTGTTTCTTGCATACTGGATAGGTTGGAGGTAGAAGATAAAAGCAACTGAGTATGCCCTTTGACTTTCTAGGGCTTGTCGGGTTGTCTGGCACACTGCCAAATGCAGGAACAGCAGAAGTCCCCACGAGTCATGGCTTAGGATGTGACTGGATCAGCTAAATGACTTATAGAGGTGGCACGGGATCAAAGCTGAAACATTTGCATGGAGGTTTTCCTACCAAGAGTGGCAACCGGCTCATTTTGGTCAGACACTTTTCATCACCGTTATTGTGCATCATCACAGGACTCCTCTGGGTAATTCTCAAGTTCAAGGTTGATTCCTCTACACTATAATCACTAAAAACACTTTCCGTAGACCCAACCTCCTTGTCATATTTAAAACCATAGCCTCTGACTTGATGAACATTAGGTTCTTAAGTGCTACATGTCTAAACAGAGAAGAAATAAATTAAATCACCTGTATCCTGAGAAATAATTTTTCAGAGGTATTTGTGTCTTATAGTCAAGAAAAAAATACAGAAATAGATTTGGTACAATAATATTCCTTAAGTCTTCAGTAGCTCTTTTTCAGTTTCAAGATAAAATCCTGGGAGCATTATCAGAATCTCTGGGTAAGGTGAACTATAACTGACATGTGCATTTTGAAAACCTTTCCCAAGTGATTCCAATATATTAGTCCATTCCCTTGGACAATTACTGAAATAGGTAATATCTGTACATACACATACTATATAATTACTAGATAATGTACACTTTAAAGATTTGCTTTAGATGTAGAAATATAAAAAGAGTAATGATAAAGCCATTATGTTATCCAAAAAGATGAACTAATATGAATATGTAAGCAGCAGTAAAAGTTAAGAGAAAAACCTAAGTTGAATGTAGTACCATCACTCTAAATATAATTTTTTCCAGTCATAATTAGTTCAGTGTTTCTCAGATGAAAAAAAACAATTGTAATGAACTCCCAATGTTGCTTTAAATGTTCATATTATAACTCAGTCTAAATACATATAAGCAAAATTAGATATAAAACATGCATAGTTTGTTTATAACTATAAAATTAATACAAATTATATACAGAGAAAACTACAAAAAGATTCAAATAAATAACATTCTATGAGACAGATGATACTGCTTTGCTGAAATTAAAATGTTTCTGTTGCTTGCATGTAATAGTAGGGAGATATAGCATCGAATTCAGATTATATTTATTTTTGAATTTTTATGTCAATAATATTCCTATCAAGACTACCAGTGTAACAACATTCCGCATTAAGCAACTGAAGATCTTATCCCTCTACAAACACACATAGAATGCTACATAAAATATAACGCCCAAATATTAAGTACATATCAATGCTGAAAAGAATCGGAAATCCCCAGGCATGAGAAGAACAGAGAAAACTTATCATAACAATAGGCATATAAGCTGAGCCTTCACTGGTCAAAGGGACTATTAGACACAGATATAGTATAATCCTAAAGCCTTCGAATAACAATTTCAATGCCTAGGCAAGAGACAGGTCTGAAAATAAAACTCCTTTTACTAGAACCTGAAAGTCTCCTATTCATGAAATGGGATGGGAGGGACCTCCACCTTCCAGCCCAAGGCAATGGCAAGAATGTTCATCACTGCTGAATGCTATGAGTAAAAAAGAGACATGAGAACTCCTGGAATGCCCAACGAAGTAAATGCAAAAATCTTTTTTAGGGCTATTTCTACAACATATGTGACTTTCATGGAAAAAAAAGACTCCTGATGAAGATTAAACCATATGAGGATTTGATTCACCAAAATTGTCAGTAGACATAACAAATGGGTAAAATAACACCCTCTCCCAAAAAGCTTTCTTTAGAAAATAAAACAATCTGAGGTTTTTAAAATAAATATCCTTGGATTCATTTAAAAAGATAAAGAGAAACATGCTAAGAAATACCTTGAAATGACCTCATCATAAAGAACAAGTGGTTTTAAAAAATAGAAATTCTAGAAATAAAAATTATAAAAAGTTTAAAAGATCAATGTATGGATTAATCAACTGATTAGGTATAGCTAAAAAGAAATTTATTATATGGGAAGATGGACTTGAGAAAATTACACAGAATATAAAATTTTTAAAAAACAGAAAATACAAATTAGAGAATGAGAGGTATGAACAACAGAATGAGAAAGATGGTCATGTCTATGTAAGCAACAGCTCCAAGAGAGAATAAGAGAAAATACTGAAAAGATAATAGTTAAGAATTTCCTGTAATTTATTTAAAAACATGATGAGATTCAGGAAATAAATGAGTCCCATGCAAAAATTTAAAAAAGAAACCTACACAAGATATCATTGAGAAACTGCAGATAATCAAATATAGAAAGAAAATGCTCAAAGCAACCTCAGAGAAAAGACATACCGAATGCAACAGAAAAACAGTTATTTCATTTATTCACAAATATTTATTGAATTCCAGGCACTATTCTAGGTCCTGGACATATAGCGGTAAACAAAACAAACAAAAAATGCTTCCCTTCATGGAGATTACATCCTGTTGATAGAAATAAAATTATATCTACAAAGTACAAATATAAAGTAACCCAAAGTACAAATATAAATGTAAACCCAGAATGCTAAACTTACTTTCTCTTTCATTCAATATTCATTAAGTACTTTTTACATGTATTAAGTACTTTATGTGCCAGGCACTGTTCTAGGCATTGGAATACATCACTGAGCAAGTAGACAAAAACTCCTGCCCTCATCAAGCTTACAATCTGAGGGGATAAACAATAAACATAAACATCTATAATATGTTAGACTATATAATAAATATTTTTTAAAATTAAGTAGGAAAAGTGAGGTGGGGAGTGGGACTTAAGAGTTGAGGCTACAGTAGGTTGCAATTTTAAATAGGTTAAAGTTAAGTCTCTCTAAGAAGGTGATTTTTGACTAAGGACTTGAAGATTATCATCTAAACTAGCAATTAAGAATAAAATAAAGACATTTTCAGATAAAACATTGGCATGAAAGAAGTGAAATGTAAAAGGCAGTGTTAAGGAAAAATATTCCTTTCATGTACACATTAAACACTTACAAAAATTATCTACATAACATGTTGCAATTACCTCTCAACAAATACCAAGAGTTAGTGTACAGAATATAAAGCAATAAAATTGGAAATCAAAAAATAGGAAAAAAAAACAATGTAGAAATTGCCTTAAAATCTTACATAAAAATTGTATTACATAAAAATTACATTGCTAAATAATTCGTTGTTTAAGTTTAAATTTCCATTTTGTAATAGGCATATCAAATATTTAGAAACCAAGATAACATGAAAATAGGTGGGTTACAGATAAAGTGGTACGTAACAGGGAAATATAGTCAAAAATGCATATATTAGAGAAGAAAAAACACAGAAAGCCATTAAACTAGATTTCAATTTAAGAATTTTTTTAAAGGGTACAGACTAAATAAAAGAAAGCAGAAGTAAATAATAAAGATGTAAATCAATTTAATAAAACAGAAAACAAAAAATAATATAGAGCAAATTGACTGAAACAAAAGTTGGGTCACTGAAAAGAATAGTAATAGTGATATTGTTAAACTTCTTATAATGTTGATCATGAAAGAAATGAGAGAAAACACAACAAACATTTTAGAAATGAAAAATAGACATAATTACAAAAAGAAATTTAAGAATCATAAGAGAATAGTATGAACTACTTTAAGCCAAAAAATTTGAAAACAACGTGGACAATTTCCTAGAAAAATATAATTTACTTAAACTGACTAAAGAGAAATACACACTTGAATACAGACATATAACCATTTAAGATACTGAATCAGAAGTCACAAAATCAACCTACAAAAAAGCACACCATGCATAAATTGTTTCACAGACAAGTTTAATCACACCTTCAGGCAATTAACAACTCCTTTCTTATACAAAGTATTCTAGAGAACAAAAAAATGAGAAGAGCTTCCCTAATTTTTTATGAAGCCAACGTAAACTTGGTTCAAAAACTGGACCAGAACAGTATGAGAAAGGAAAATTACAGTCTAACCTCACTTATAAACAGACCCCAAAATTCTAACAGCGTCAGCAAGCCAACTTCAGAACAGTATTTTTAATTACATCAGAGAATTCCTATACAGGCAGTCCCCAAATTATGATAGTTCAACTTGATGGTTTTTCAACTTTACAATGATATGAAAGCAATACACATTCACTAGAAATTGTACTTCAAATTTCGAAAATTAGACCCCTATATTAAGCCAGACACAAAATCAACTAAAAATGGATTGAAGACTTAAGTTTAAGACCTGAAACTGTAAAACTCCTAGAGAAAAACAGAGAGAGTAAACTCTTTAACGTAGGTCTTGGCAGTAATTTGGGATTTGATACCAGAAGCAAAGGCAACAAAGGCAAAAATAAACAAGTGGTATTACACTAAACCAAAAAGTTTCTGTGCAGCAAAGAAAACCACCAAGATGAAAAGGTAACCCACGAGAGAAATATGTGCAAATCATATACCTGCCAATCTCTTAATATCCAAAATGTATATAGAACTCACTCAACTCAAAAGAAAAAAAAGATCTGATTAAAAAATGGGCAAAGGAACTGAATAAATATTTTTCCAAAGAAGACATACACATGGCCAATGGGTACATGAAAAGGTGCTCAGCATTGCTAATCATCAGGGAAATGCAAATCAAAACCACAATGAGACAGCAACTCACATCTGCTAGAATGTCTATCAGCAAGAAGTCAAGAGATAAGTTTTGACAAGGATGTAGAGAAAATGGAACCCCTGTACACTATTAGTGGAATGCAAATTGATGCAGCCACTATGGAAAACAATATGTAGGCTCCTCAAAAAATTAAAATAGACCTACTATATGATCCAACAATCCCACTTCTGAGTATACACCCAAAAGAAATAAAATCAAAATATCAATGAAATATTTGTACTCCCATGTTCATTGTAGCATTTTTCACAGTAGGCAAGATACAAAAACAAAGTTACCAACAATAGATGAATGGAGAAAGATGTGCCATACATACACACACACAATGAGATATGGTAAAAAAAAAATACAGTGAATGTTTAAATTTAAGAAAATGCATTACAATAAAAGACACATTGCCATTAATTCCCCTCAAAATACTCCTCCTCACTTTGAACACACTTATCCCATCGTTCTTGCCAGTTTCTCAAGCAGTTCTGGAAGTCCTCGTTCGTGAGTGTTTTTAGTTGCTCTGTCATGGCTGCCTCCATGTCCAGAATCGATTCAAAATGTTTGCCTTTCATATTCATTTTGACTTTGGGGAAGAGCCAGATCCAATGAATAAGGTGAATGAGGACACAGCATAATGTTTGTGACAGAAATTGCCACATAGCAAAAGCGATGTGTGACACAGAGCATTGTCATGACAGAGGATAATTTACAGCACACTTTAAAACACATCTTCTCTCAATCGTAGCTCACACCCGACTGGCTGCACCCAACAAGTTGAAACTTGTCACACACTGTTACTAAGGTTCAATGTGCCACTTCCCATATGGAAGATCCCTGCCTTTCCATTGGATGGCACTCGGCAACCGCATTCACCGTACTTTTTGATCACACACCTTATACACACTTGATTGTTATTCAGCCTTAAAAATGAAGGAAATCCTGCCACTTGTGACAACATGGATGAAACTTGAAGACATTATGCTAAGTGAAATATACAGGCAGAGAAAGACAAATATGACATAGTATAATATTACTAAATGTGGAATCAATTTTTAAAAAAATTAAACTCATAGAAACAGAGTAGAAAAGTGGTTGTTAGGGGCTGGGGGGTAGGAGGTAATAGGGAGAGACTGGTAAAGAGTTCAAACTTTCAGTTATAATATGATTAAGATATGAGGATCTAATGTATAACATGGTGACTATAGTCGATAACACTGTTTCAATTATATAATTATAATTGTTTATAATTGTTATAATTGTATATTATATAGTTTCAATTATATAATTGAAACTTGCTAATGGAAAAGAACCTAAATGTTCTCCGAAAAAAAAGATAAATATATGAGGTGATAGATATGTTAATTCACTAGATGACAGGAATTCTTCCACAAAATATACACATATTAAATGAGCAAAATGTACACTGTAAGCATCTTACAATTTTCTTTGTCAATTATACCTTGATAAAGCTGAAGAAAAAAAAAGTCAAACTCATTAATAGAGAATAGATTGGTGGTTGCCCTGGACTGGGGTGGGAGAATTGGAAACATGTAGGTCAAAGGGTATAGACTTTCAGTTATGAGAGAAATAAGTTCTGGGGCTCCAATGTAGATGGTGACTATAGTGAAAAATACTGTAATGTATACTTGAAAGTTGCTAAGAAAGCAAATCTTAAATGTTCTTGCCATAACAGCAACAACATAAATACAATAATTAGACTTGTGGTCAAGATGGCAGACCCAGAAGTTGAAAAAACACCACAAAGTGACATATCAACTTAAAGTATTTTTCAGGCAACCATGGGTCTGTGCATCAAAAGAGAGAAGATTGTTTTCCTGAAGACAAGCCCTCTATTGACATGGCCAGAAGGAATTTGCTCAAGTGTCTAAAGAAGTGTGTTTAGCAGTAGCCAAGTGCAAACTTTCTCAAAATAGCTTTCATCCAGAAATTTGCTTTGAAATATTTAGATTATTTGATTGAATTTTTACTTTATATAAAATAAATCAAGGAATCCTGAAATTCATTATTTCATCTAAAACACAAATTCAGTAGGAAATATAAATGTATGAAATAATTTAATTTTTAGCACGTACATACATTTTTTAAATAGGTCAATAAAAAATGGCAATTATGTGAGTTGCAGGATATGTTAACTAACCTTACTATAGTAGTCATTTTGCAATATCAAATTTATGTATCAAATCATGACATTGTATACCTTAAACTTATACAATATTGTATGTCAATTACATCTCAATAAACCTTGGGAGAAAATGGGCAAAAAACTTATAAAGACACATTCTACCAAAAACATTCATAAATGGCTAGTAAGCATAATAGAAGATGCTCAGTATCATTGATCATTAAAAAAATCCAAATTTCAGTTATAGTAAGATATCATTACACATCCACTAAAATATCTAGAATCAAAAAGATACATAATACCAAATACTAGCAAGTATGTGGAGAAACCAGAACCATCATACACTGCTGGTGGAAATGTGAAGTGGCACTGTCAATTTGAAAAATAATTTGGCAGTTAAAAGTTCAACATAAAGTTATGATATAACTAACGATCCCCATCTAGGAATCTACCCCAGAGAAATGAATACATATGTCTACACCAAGACATTTACACAAATGTTCACAACAACATGATCTATAGTAGCCAAAACTGGAAACTATCCCAATGTCCATCAAGTGGTGAATGAATTTTTTAAATGTGATATATCCATACTGTGGAATACTATTTGGTAATAAAAAAGAATGAACTACAAATATAGACTACAACATGGATGAACCCCAAAACCATGAGACACTACATGTGAAAGATTACATATTATAAGATTCAATTTATATGAAATGTCCAGAAAAGGCAAGTTTATAGAGACAGAAAATCTACCAGTTGTGGACTGGGGCTGGGAATGAGGAACTTTTCATAGTAATAGGAATGTTTAAAAGCTGGATTGTGGTGATGGTATCACAACTCAATAAATTTACTAAAAATTCAATTCTACAATTATATCGGGGAAATTTTTATGGTATGTAAATTAAACCTTCATAAAGTTTTTAAAAATCTGTGCAAACTTCCATCTTTGCCTTTACTTTTCCGACAATGAGTGACAAAAAAAATGTCAAAGATCCTAAAATTCCTGCCAATATTACAACAGAGAAACTACACATATGATTTTCAAATTCAAGTTTAAGCCGCTGTTCACCAGTTTTCAACATTTGGCAGTTAAGAGTCTAAAGGAATAGCATAATGAAGGCAAAACGCATATTTGGCAGTAATTATTGGAATAGATAGAGCATAGAAGTCTTGTCAAATCAATGTCATGAGAAATGTTCGCACATGTAGTGATAGACGATAAACAATATTGTATATTAACTTCACTCTACTAAATATCTTGTAAATGTTCCAATCGGTCTCTGGTGCAGTTCTCTTAATCTTTAAATCTTCTCACTGAGATTTCTTTCCTGAATAACTTAATAATGATGCTTATAACAATTACTGTATTGAGCACTTATAATATGCCAGTTACTGTGCTAAGTATTTCACATTGAAAATCTAATTTAATCCTTACAACAATTTTTTATGTATTGTTACCTTCATTTTACAGATAAGGAAATCGAAGCTCAGAGGTTGGGTTAAGTAAGGCTCAAGGTTACACAGCTAGTAAGTCACTTATCTCCAAGTCAATTTAGTAGCCCATTTGCTTAACCACAGAACTATGCTTTCTGCTCTTCAAAAAAGCAAGACCATAGCTTTACTTAAAAGAGAAACTGTACTACCAGAACGTATTATTGTAGGCTCCCGCTTACAAGCAAGATTGCCCACTATTGCTGACATTCTACCATGAATTTTTGGAGTCAAACATTAAAAAGTCATCAACAGTGAGTGAAAATAAAATTGATCCAGGCAATTTTTAAATGACTGAACTATTTACAGTCCTTATAAACTTGAAAAGACCAAGTTTAAGACTAATGTTCAATTCAGAGCTAAGAACTCCTGGATTCCAGTAGAAGAGAAAATGAGAGAGAGTAAATGTTTACCATATTGACCATCTGGTTTTAGCCAAGAGATTATGCTACATTCTTCATATATTTTATTTCATATATCCTCAAAACCAGCCCCATAAGTATTACTATCTTTAGTTTGCAGATAAAAGTTTTGGGACTCTGACAGGTCAAGTAACTTGCCCCAAATCACACAGTAAGTGGCAAAGCCAGGATCTAATCCAAAAGTCTGAGTTATTCTCCCTATACCATGCTCATACCCTAGTCTTTCACCATTCCATGCTCAAAACCCCCACCTCCACCCTCATCGCCCACCTGCACTTGCTGTGCCTTGGATTTCATTGCATTAATGGCCGGTAGGCATAATGTTCATCCCAAGGCAAGGACAGATCTTCTATGACCTCTACATCCTCACTCTCAGTGCCTTCTTTCCATGGGTTCTAGGTGTTTGCCTTCCATTCTGGCTTCATGACATTGCCTGTATCCTCTGTTGCTGTAGCTTTTTTTCCTCCCAGTTTTATAAAGTGGCAAGCTATGGTTTCTATTGTGGTATCTTGTTCCTCAACCTTCTCGGCTGAGTTAGTAGCCAAGAAAGAGATGGATAAACATATACCCTTTCCAGTTGGAGTTCCCCTTCTTGTTTCCTAGCTTTCACCGCAGCCTTTACAAGGGCACCAGTGCCAACCAAACTGCCCATAAGAGCAGCCGGCACACTGTAGCGACCCTTCACCACCCTTCCTTACCACAACGGGTGACACAACATTTAGCAAACAAAAGCTCCAGGCATTTCAGGGTGTGCCATACTCACTGGGTGGACCAGCAGCATCCAACATACAGGCCACCCCTCCCCACATAGAGGTGAAGAACCAACCCAAGATTTCCCCTGAAGAAGCCTCTTTCCCCTTTCCCATTTGTCCCATCTCCTGGCTGGCTCACCAATTGCGAAAATTTCCTGCACTGAGAGAACAAGAGGCTGACAACACCAGAATTACATCAAGAGTTTACCTTACAACATGGATGAGTCTTGGACCATTATGCTAAGTGAAATAAGTCACACAGAAATAGTCGAGAACCATATGACTTCACTCATATGTGGGATATAAAACTGAAGGCAACAAAAGAACAAGACAAACAAACAAAAACTCATAGACACAGACAACAGTTTAGTGGTTACCAGAAGGTAAGGTGGGAGGGGGGATGGTAGAAGAGGGTAAATACGGTCAAATATGTGGTGATGAAAGGAGAACTGACTCTGGGTGGTGAATACATAATGCAATATGTGATGAGGCAGAAAAAGAGTTTATAAAAGTGAGACCTAGTGGGACTGCCCAGGCCTGCAACCCTTCTCCAGGAACCACGGAGGCTCAGTGCCTAGACAAAAAACAAACTGTCCAAATACCCTGAGAAAAAAAAGATAAGGTCCTAACCAGAGTAATCTAGTTTTTGATGCCTGTGCAAACTGCTAGAGCCTGGCTGCTATCTGAACTCCAGCCTTATTATAATACGATTAAAATAAAATGAATATTATGCCTTGGTTTTTTCTGCATGCATTCTGGGTAAGAACATGTGTGGAAAGAAACTAGTTATATAACCAACATACGTCAATCAAATTACCTCAGTCTACATCACATTTCTTTCTAAAGAAAATTTACCTACCCTTTCCTATATAAGAAAAAGCTAACCTAGAGTTAGGGGCAGTTTCCTGCCCCCAGAAAAAAACTGCCGGCACCTTTCTGCTTAAATAAACTTTCTAACTTCTATTCCTTTTGAGTCTTGTGAATACTTTCACATTCTGTAAATGACCAGGGGTGCCCAATGACAAAACCATACATAGGTGATGTATTATAGAATTGTACACTTGAAACATGTAGTTTTGTTGACCATTATCACCCCAATAAATATTAATTAAAAAATCTATCAGAGCCTATAAAAAAGGGGTTTATTAGGGGAACTTACCAACAGAAGCAGCACCTTGGGCGGTAGCAAGACAATGGATTTCCTCACTCAAAAGGGGATGGGCTTGTATTATAAAGACAAATGGCAGGTGCTAACACAGATGCCTTGTAGACACGTGGCACATGCTTGTTAAGAGCTGTATAATCCTAAGCAATAAAAAACTTAATAAACCCACTTACCTAGCAAGAATATTCCTTTCAAGTGATGGGTATTACCAAGGTGAATTGGAGGTCAGCCTGCTTCATAAGATGATTGTCACGCGGGGGACCCTGCTCGCTGCACCATTTGTCATACAGGGCGTCCGGCGGGGTCTCTGGTCCCGCTCCCCACATAAGAATGCGGGACATGGTGAAGCCAAAAAGGAACACCCACAGAGCCATAGATAGGGAAGTCAAACCAATATATTCTCGCTGGCAGCTGGGCTGGAGACACAGGAAGCAGGATCTACATAATCTGCCTAACAGCAGTCTGCGCTTGCCAGCCACCATCCTCTTGCTAGCCCCCATTTTTTCTCTCTAGCTAGTGTAGCCACGGCAGTTATATTAGTAGCCAGTGGCTCACTGGTTACAGTTGACGGCCAACTAGCCACAGCTGCTGGCCATCCAATCACAGTTGATGGCCATTTACTACCTAAGCCAGCACCTTTCTATGTGAGGCCGAGAGCCTGGAAACTGCTTTTTGGGGTTCTGTCCCCACAATGATGTTGGTAAAGTTAAGCCCCAGGAATCATTTGGCCTAACTATCTACCTGGAGTTAACATCAGGTCCCACAGGTTAAGGGCTCTCAGTCTCACAACACTGCCCCCACTTTAGATGTCAATCACAATCTAGGCTATCACCTGTGCTTCTGACCAACCAATTATAAATTAGAGGTTCCTACAATCCCCTCCTCAGTTTCAATAATTTGCTAGAACAGCTCACGGAACTTAGGAAAAGTTTACCTACCAAATTACTGGTTTATTATAAAAGGATAAAACTTAGGAACAGCCAGACGGAAGAGATGTATTGGTCAAGGTTTGGGGGAAAGGGTGCTGAGCTATTAGCACCACTCTCCCAGTACCTCCATGTGTTCGCCAATCCAGAAGCTCTCTGAACCCAGGCCTCGAAGGATTTTTATAAAGGCTTCATTACATATGTAGGCACACTGATTAAATCATTGGCCACTGGTGCTCGAACTCGGTCTCCAGCCCTTCTCTTCTGGCCAGAGGTCAGGATGTTAGGGCTGAAAGTGACAAGCTTCTAATCATGTTGTTTGTGCCCCTAGCAACCAGCCCCCATCCTGAGGTTATCCAGGAATCCCCTGCCACCTGTCATTCATTAGCATAAAAAAAGACTGTCGTGCACGTCAGGCGGTCAGGCGGAGTCTCAGCTCCCGCTCCCCACATAAGAACACCGGATGTGGTAAGGCCAAAAAGGAACACCCACAGAGCCATAGGTAGGGGAGTCAAACCAATATATTCTTGCTGGCGGCATCCGCCTCTCTGCAATCAGCTCTTGCCAGCCACCATCTTCTTGCTAGCCCCCATTCTTTCTGCTAGCGTAGCCACAGCAGTTATATTAGTGACCAATGGCTTACGGGTTACAGCTGACGGCCAACTAGCCACAGCTGCTGGCCATCTTATCACAGTTAATGGCCATTTACTACCCGAGCCAGCACCTTTCTATGTGAGGCCGAGAGCCTGGAAACTGCTTTTTGGGGCTTTGTCCCCACAAAGACACTTATCACTTTGGAGATTCCAAGTGTTTTAGAAGCTGTTTACCAAGGAAGGGGGGCAGAAGCCAAATATATATTTGTCATATGTTACAGCCATGTTTACATATTTTTTAGCAAAGCAAGAGGCTTTAATCTTCACAGACTGACTTAGCAATGCTGGGATAGTCAAAAATAATTCCTGACGACTATAATAGAATCAAGGGTGAAGGCACACTGATGAGTGTTAAGGAGCCAGAATCCAGCCGTGTGGCTGGTGACTAATAGCTAGTGGTAATGGCAAAAGAGCCAGTATCCTTAGAATACTCTTTCTGTGGGGAAATCTTGACTTTTTTTTGTATTTCTTGGTTCCTCTCTATTTTCTGTGTCTGATCTCCAGGCTTCCTGCAGTTTCTGTAAGGTATCTTATATCTTCCTAATAAATTGCTTTTCTATTTAAATCACATAGTATTGGTCTGTTATTTTCAGCCCAGAACTCTAAGTCCAAGAGTCATCTATTTCTAGCCTTTATGTCTGTCATGTTAGAGGTGATCTTGATAAATCAATTCCAGAAGGCTTAACAGTTAAATTCATGTGTGTTAGTAGATCAGGTAGATTTTTAAAATGCTTGAATAAGTATGACCTCTTTTAAATTTGAAACTGAATCCCATAATGCTACTATTTATGGAAATCAGAACTCAGGTCAGTAAGAATAAAATTTTTTTCTAGTAATTGACACTTTCCAGAAATTAGTAGATAATTTTTTTTCAATTTAAAAAGATAAAGGCTAATAAAAAGATGTCTATATCCAGCTAACTGGCTTCCATATGAAATTTTAATGAAATATTTTGCATAAAATTTAATAAGAAAATAATTTAACAACTCAGTTATGAATGTTATCAGCTTCAGAGAATTTAATAAAAATTTTCATAGTATTGAACACGTCATGACTTCTCATTTCTCCCTCCAGTCTCATAGTTTTTAAAATAATATTGATACTTTGACTTCTCCTAAATTTAAATGTCAATCCTTGATATCTTCCTCGCACCCCACATTTCTATATCCAACTATATACTTAACATATCCACATGTGTGTCTCAAATTTCACACCTCCAAAACTGAACTCTTGATCTTCCACTCCACCCTCCCCCAAATATGCTGCTTTCCTGGATTTCCCCATGTCTGAAAATGGGAATGCCACATTTCCAGATGCTTGGGGGGAAAGGGGGAAGTCTTCCTTAACTCCTCTGTTTTTCCCATCCCTGGTACCCACTCTAATATGGATTAGCAAAATCCATTTGCTCTACCTTCAAAATCCAGATTCTGACTACTTCCCACCACTCGCACTGCTGCCACACCTTAATCTAAGCCACAATCATTTCTACCCGGAATATTACAATAAACTCCTGATTCATCTCCTCCATTTCTTTCCTTGAATCCTTTCAGTTGAGTCTCACCATGCAGAGTTGATCATTTTAAACATAAGGTAGATCATATCATTTTTCTGAAAACCCTCCAACAGATTCCTAACTCATTCACAACAAAAGTCAAAGTCTTTACAATGGTCAAAAAATTCCTGTATAATCTGTTCTCCTACCACAACCAAACTCATTTCCTACTACTATCTCTCAATCAAGAATGATTAAGTCCATCACACGGGGCTCCTATTATTCCTGGAACCATCTGGGCATGTTCCTACCTCAGGGCATCCCCTTGAAAGGCACGTGCTCCTTCCCCTGCAAACAGCCATATGTCTCAGTCCCTCTGCTCCCTCTAGTCTTTACTCAAATATCCTCTTAGACAGGACTTTACTAACGATTCTATTTGAAATGGCAGCCTCTTTCCCCTCCATGGTACTGTTTACTCCCCTTCCCTGCCCCATTTCTCTCCGCACTATGTTTGTACATTGCTGATATCTAGCCCTTAACTATAAATCCCATGAGAGCAGGAATATCTGTTTGTACTGTTCACTGATGCACACGTGCATCTAGATCAGTGTTTGACATATCATAGGTGCTCCATAAATATCTGTTCCGTTAAAAAATAAATTAATGAAAAGCTGAGGAAAATACATCATAAAGAATCATTGTATCAGTAAGAATATTTTTAAGGGGTAATTTTAAATTTCTCAAATTAGCTGAGATGCAATGAAGAATTGGAAGGGGAAAGTTCAAGTACGTAAAAAGAAGGATCTCTCAGAAGTCTTCTACATTAAATGCTAGAAGCTAAGACATATTATTAAAGAGATCCACATTTTTATTCTGTTAAAATTTCATAGGATTGCAAATATCATAAATTTCTTTCATATTATCAGCAGTAACCTCAAAAAGGAGCAGGACATGTAAACAAGTAAAATTTGCATGTTTTCATAGGTCTAGCAATTTTAAATGATGTTGTTTTGATTGTTGCATACCAGCAAACTCCAAGAAATTGCCTGGCAAAGCAGTAGCATAATTAACCTAATGTACTTTCCTGACCTCATAAATCACATTCTTCCATGCCCTGAGCTCTTGGCACAAAGACCCTAAAAACAAATGTAAAAGTCCCACTGTTTTAACTATAAAATACTGCAAACGCAAGAACCCTTTTTAAATGAATATCTTTTTCAACTCAATACTTTTCATCTAAGAATCTAGTGACTTATATTTTTAAGAAAAAGCAAAATCAAAGAAAATATTAATGCAGTTACACTGCCAAAATTTAAAAGTCGACCATAAGGAGTAAATTAGCTTTTCCCCCATTCACCAAATTATATTAGCTTCTATTATAGTCCATGAACTCTACTAAACATGAGGATTAGAAGCGTGAACAGGAAGACCACGTCCCTGCCCGCAAGGAGATAACATTATAGTTGGGAGGGAAAGACCACAATATCACAAATACATGGATGTTCATAAGTACAATTAAGCAAAATTAAAGAGAGTAGGAAAAAAGTAATAGAGTAGGAGCAGCGTGGCTATTTCAGACAGTATGGTCAGGAAAAGCCTGAGGAGACAGCAATTCAGACAGGCACTTGAAGGAGTGAGAAAGTGGCCAATGCCCGCAGGCAGAGGAAACAGCAAGTACAAATAAAGGCCCTGATGTAGAAAGCTTATTCAAGGGAAATTTCAAAGCCAACATGGTTGAAGGGTAGCTGGCAATGCTAAGACTGTTAGCAGAAGAAGTGGGAGAGGCAGCCAGGAGTCAGGTTATGTAAGGTCTTACACTCATGATAAGGACTTTGAATTTTGTTTGTATAGTGATAGGAAGCCGAGGGAGGATTTTTAAAACAGTGAGATAAATTACCTTTTGTTTCAAAAGGTCACTCTGGATGCTATGCAGAGAATAGATCCGGTCAAGAGTGACAATAAAAGGTTCTCAGTTAGAAAGCTATTGCGGTCAACCAGGTAAGAGCCCGCGGTACAGGCCAGGTAAGAGCCCGCGGTACAGGCCAGGTAAGAGCCCGCGGTATAGACCAGTTAAGAGCCTGTGATGACTTAGCCCGGGATGACATAATGTAGATGGTAAGAAGTGGAGGAGTCTGCACTTAGTGCAAAAATTTGGCAACAAGACTGGCAAATAAATTGAATTAGGATGTGAAAGAAAGAGAAAAATCAGTGATGACTTCTGGATTGAGTAACTAGGTAAATGATGATGGCATTTACTAAAATAGTGAAGACCAGGAGAAGAACAAGTTTTTGTGGGGGGGCAGGGGGGGTATCAAAAGTCCAGTCCATGTTAAGTTTAGAAATGCATGATGAATATCCAACTGAAGGATATTACATAGGTGATAGGATATACCCGTATAGGACAGAAGTCAGACGTATGTTTGGGAGTCATCAGCCTATACATAGTATTTAAAACCATGGAATTCAATGAACCTATCTCAGTAGTGAGTTTAGAATAGGAAAAAATAAAAGGCCCAAGGACTTAGGCTAGGGTACTTCAACATTTAAATCAGGAAAGAAAGTAAAGAAAGTGGAAGTGATTGGGTATGTTAAATGTTGCTGAGAATGAGATAAATCCTTAGAATTAACCAAGGACATTGACAGCATGGCAGTTTCTACAACTATTTTGGGTTCCCGGACCCAATTTCAATGGAAGGGGGCATCCCACACAACGACAATTCTCAGCAGGGTGTTGGAGAATTCAACTCAATTCTGATACTATCTACCTGGAGATAGTGTCAGAATCCATAGGTTGAAGGCCCAGTATAAAAGATTGCACACACTTCACCCCCAACTTAGACACCAATAGCAAGCCCAGGCTGTTACCTGCGCTTCTGATCAACTGGCCACAAATTGGAGATTCCAACAATCCTCTCCAACTCAGGATGCCAATTTCAAGGCCAGGTTGTTACCTGTACTTCTGACCAATCGGCTGTAAATTAGAGGTTCTCATGCCCTCTTCCTCGGGTTTGATTAATTTGTTAGAGAGTCTTATAGAACTCAGAGAAATATTTTACCAGTTCATAGATAATTGTTTATTACAAAAGGATATAGGCAAAAGGAAACAAATGTTTCCTTACAAAAAAAAGGAATGTTTCCTTACAAAAGGAAACATCAGATGGAAGAGATGTATAGGGCAAGGTATGGGGAAAGGGTGCAGAGCTTCCCTGCCCTCTCTAGGAGCCCCACTCTCCCCGAATCTCCACGTGTTCACCAACCCATAAGCTCTCCAAACCCGAACCTTTTGGGTTTTATGGAGGTTTCATTAAATAGGCATGATCGATTAAATCATTGGCCATTGGCAACAAAACTCTATCTCTAGCCCCTCTCCCCTCCAGAGGTGAGGAGGAAGACCAAAAGTTGCAAACCTCTAATTACATGGTTGTTTCTCCTGGCAACAAGCTCCCATCCTTAAGTCACCAAAGAGCTTTCCAAAAGTCACCTCATTAACATAACAAAAGATACCTATTGCTCTTATCACAGGAAATCCCAAAGATTTTAGGAGTTGTGAGCCAGGAACAGTGAACAAAAAAACAAATATACATGAGAAATATATTTTGGTCACCTGAATAACCAAATATATATTCCTTATAAATCACAGTATCACAATAACCTTTACCAGTACAATCTCATTAGCATGGAGAGGACAAGAGCCCAAAGTGGAGTAGCTTCAAGAGAACATGGGAGACGAAGAAGCATAGACTGGGAGTAAAAACAACTCTTGTAATAAAGTTTGTTCAAAAGGGGATTAGAGAAGTGGGAGAAGGGATACATGACAGGAACTGTGGCCTTAAGTAAAAGAATGCAGTCACTGCTAAATCATAGCCCAGCAGGAAGGGGGCCAGAAGGAAAAATATTCCAACCTCTCTTGCCTCCCCATCTTCTAATCTGTTAATGCCTTCCGTTGGCCAACTCAGACAGAAGCCAGATGAGAAGGAAAAATAAGGTGAAGGGAGATGACAGATGAAGAAAATAGATTTTAAAGATGACGATAATAGCAAACATTTGGTATATGCTAGGCATTGTCTGAAATGCAATACAAATATTAACTTATTTAACCTCACAACAATCCTACAATGTAAGTATTTTTATTATGATGACCATTTTAGAGAGAGGGAAATTGGGACACAGAGTAGTTAGGAAACTTGCCCAGAGTCACGCAAATGGTAAGTGGAAGAGGAATCAGGATCAAACCCAGGCCATCTGGCACCATAGGCCATACTCTTAACCTAATTCTAAACTTTCTTTAAGAGGATATGTTTGTGTGCTAACAGGGATAATTGAATAGGAAGGTAAATTAACTGCAAAGAGAAGGAGAATTATAGTAGCATGTTATTTGAGTAAATGAGGGAAAATTGGGATATAACCTGTCATGAATCTTCTCCACTTGCCCTTCCAAATCGTCTTTTCTCCCTTACCCACTCTGCTCTGTGCCCTGGGAAGCTGAACTCAACAGACTATGGCACCCAGCTCCCTTGTCTACTGGCTTCCAATTGGGGCCCACTAATGGGAAGTCCCAGTAGAAGATCACAGAAGGGAGGAAGGAGAGGTTGGGATGTTTATGCACCCAGCTCTCTCCTTGCTGAGCTGGAGCCGTGATTTGGCAGCGGTCTTCCCCCCAAAGCCATAGCTCTGTCAGCTGCCTGCAATGGTTATAGCTCTCCTTGTGCCAGTAACAGCTCCCTCTCCCTGCGCCTTCAGGATGCTCACTGTTCCTACTCCCCAAGTGCTTCCATCCCTAACTCTGCCCAGATCTTTGTAAACAGATTCTTCATTAAACTCTTTTAGGAGGCCTTCTGCTACGTTCCAGGATTCTGACTTAACTCTTTAGCCAAGAGGAGGCTTTGGCCTCACATCAGAGCAGAGGCAGTTTATCCACTTTAATAAAAGGGAAGGCAGAGTCTCTGGATACAGACGTAGGTAGGTTGGTAGATTAAGTGGTGAAAAGATGAGGAAGTTCTCTGTTGATTGTTTTTATTGTCTCAATAAAATAAGAAGAAAGGTCAGAAGTCAGTTTCGAAGAAGGTGAGGTGTATTGCATTTGCGGAGAGAGAAAGTATGACATGTACCCTGTGAGAACAAGAAAGTGAACTGTCCAGGGAAATCTAAAGGCTTTTTGGTCATAAGTTTTAAGTGAAACCAGTTAACAAGGTTGTGTTCCAGCCACATTCAACTACATTGGTGCAGGCATAGGATAGACATAGATGGGTTTAACCAGAGGTTGTTTTTGCCAGCAGATGGAGGGAACAACAATGGAATTGAAGATATATGCAAATTAGTAATTATAGCAATGAATCATATATGCTAAGATAGGTAGGGAGGGACAGGAAGACTTATAGTAACAGATCATGAAAATGTACAGGGCTGATGGTTCAGCAATGTTTATGGGATCAAAGAATTATTGACATGGGAAATACAGAAATAAACTGGATCAATAGAAGGTGATGAGTGGTGGTCAGAGAGTGAAGACTTTAAAGGAGTATGGTTATTAATAATGTTAAGATATAGAGTAAGACATAAGAGTGGGTAGATATGATGTGAAGGAAGAGATTATTACTAGAAAGGAGATAAAGGAACTGATCCAAGGAATAAATTGCCCACAAACAAAGCCAAAATAATGACAATAATTCATATTTGAAAGCATAAAATTATTACATGACTATTACTGTGCATTTTCCTATAGCCTTTGTCCAATATGCAGAGTCACTATTCGTCTCCCCAATCATCCACATTTATAAAGAAGGCCATTGCAATACCTCACCTCTTCCATGTTACAATTATAAATACTAAAATTTGGGAAATGGAAGTATCTTGCACCAAAATTTATTATACATGGTATATCTGTAGGCTATTATTGGAATGTTTTGAATTCCTAAAGTAGCCTAAGAAGTTCCATAGCTTCAAAGCAACCAACAAAGCTGACGATAAACGTTTTCTTAAGCAACTCTTAGGACTGACTCAGGAAAACAAACTAAGGTAGACCAGTTTCCCTCATCCTCCCTCGCTTCTATCTTTTACCAGGAGCCAGAGCTAACAGGATGAAGGAGAATCCTTTCCTATGAGATACTTGTGGACACTTCTTTCTCCATTGCTCCTTCTTGTGGTTAATTCTTTTTGATGCTCAATACCAAATTTGAAAGGGTATGAAAAGGTAAGAATCAACATTGAGACCTATACTTTAGTATGTGAGCTCACACATACAACATCCAGCATAGCATGGATCTGAAAACAAAACGTATAGCTCTTCCCTGTGCCTGTGGTTTATCCAGCTGCTTCCATCCCTGGTCAATGGAGAAAAGTGACCATCTAATCCAGTGTACAGACTGATTCAATATTTAAACAGTTTCTCTTAGCTCAAGCTGCTCATTCACACAGTTTATCCTTCTCCTGCTTATCTCTCTCTAAAATAATGCCCAATTGCATGGGTAGACAGTTGGAGAAGGGGAGTTATGTAATACAGTTTATCTACCATCATAGTCTTAGGGGTGGAGAGAGGTAGATTGGGTTCATTGGATCTACATGCTGTCCTTTGGCTTCTCTGGTCCTTCATCAGTGTCCCTGTTCATCTGGTCACTGAGCAGACTGCTGGCCTCTGATGCAGAAGTCTGTTTGGTTGGAGCTGGTGTCCTTTCTTTTGGCTCAGGCAAAGCTCCCCGGTGCTCTGTCTAGCTGATAACAGTCACCTTGGGCTCTACTGCTACTGTATTCCTCCTTGAGGTCATGTTAGAATTCCCATTTAGCAAAGGCATGGACCAGAACTTCCCTGAGACGCTGCGTTAATGCCAACAACTGCCTACCTTCAGATTTCTCCTTACGCAGCAAAAATAAAACCCTACTTGCATAAGCTTTCTGCGCCTTCCAAGTTAGTATGTTTCTAACTTAAACAAGAATCTAACACAGTGTGAGGCATGCACCAACCCTCAATTATTCATCCATTTACTTAACAAATATGTATTTAGTGGCTATTACGTGCTAGATACTAAGCTAATATAAAAAATACAGCAATGAATAAGACAAGCAAAACAGCTGCTCTTATGGAATCTACATTCCAGTGCAGAAAGTCATGCAAAAAAACACATAAATAAAATTTCTCATAGTGATACACACAGTGACAAAATAAAACAGGCAATGTGATAGATGTGACTCAGGGTAAGACGGAGGTAGGGAGTGATGGGCAAAGGCACTTTAGAAGCACTGGGACCTAAATGAGGAGATAAGCCAATAAGGCAAAAAAGATCTGGGTGGAAAAGTATGCCAAACAAAAGAACAGCAAGTGAAAATGTCCTGGGCAGCATTTAGAAACAGACAGAAGGCCAGTGTGCCTAGAGAATAATGAGTAGGGAAGAGTGGTAAGAGACGAGACAGAGGCGATGGGGAGCCTTACAAGGCAGAAGTCTGAATTTAATTCCAAGGATAATAGATAATAACTACTAGAAGGTTTCAATTAATAAATAGTATCTAACCATTTTTAAACAAACATAATACTATGAATTTGACTAGTTTGAGTAATTCCTTATGATTTTACTGTTTAATAGAAGTAACTATTTATTTCAAAGTACTTGTCACAATTGTATCTATTTGTTTAACAACGTCTGTCTGCCTTAGTAGGTCACGAGCTCCATGAAAAGCATCCCCATCTCTTGTCACTAAATCCTTAGAGCCAAACAGTGTCTCTTAGGGGGGGTTCAAACTACGTTTTGTCAAATGAAAGAAATGTCATGGCAAACACTGTGCTCCACACTGAATTAGAACCAGTCCCTGCTTTCAAGATGCTCCCTTTCAAGAGGGAGACCAACATGGAATCGATGAACAATAACACAACGCAATGCACTGCCCCAGATTTGTCGACCAACACTACAGGAACGTAAGGGAGAAAGCGACTCGCTCTGCTTAAAGAGAAGGAAAGAACTAAGAAAGTTTTCAACCAAGAAAGTAGTAAGTATTCATTTCCTTGGGATGAATGTTTATACTAAGAAAGAACATCTACATCATGTTCTATTAGTCATGTTAGTTCTACAGTTCATAAAACACATACTCTATTGACAAAATTTTTTAAAAATATATTATTGCCATAATAGTTCAAGACATCTTGAAAGGGCTTATTCCTAAAATCTTTTAGAATCTTCTCTGTATTTTTGTTATTATGTAGATCAAGTCCCTACATCTGAAACTTAAATTCAAGACTAAAATATTCATAATATTACTATGCTGGCTATAGGTACATTTACATGGGGAAACCTACTATGTTCTGCTTTTTTTGCCAGTTACTATCTATTAGAGATAGTAATCACAACCAAATTTTCATTTATTACTTACTTAGCAGAAATCACCAGAGCCTTTCTTACTCTCACAAACTTTGGGGGGGGGGATGCATTACCTTACTCTGCATAGAAGTCTCATAGGCCATCAAAATACATTAATTTTGCCTATTTCCTCTACAGCACAAATAAAAGCATCCTTCATTTAAAAACAACCAGCCTTATAAGCATCCCAAATACGTAAATTTAGTTAAATGGTGCCATCTGGTGACATAAATCCTGCAGCAAATACACAAAGTGCGGAGCCAAGAATGGCAGTTAATCCTCTTGATGACATCCAATCTAAACTGTCAAATTACACATTAACGATGACTGATTAAGACCACATAGATATGATGCTTTGACATAGATGTTATTTTGAAATAAAAATATTATGTTAGAATGATTATATTGGGAAAATATGTCCTTTTTTAATTCAAACTAAAATGTGATAAAACTCTTATACATATTGATTTTGTAGCACTTGTCACCATTATGTTTAAGTAATTAACTGCATACCTAATTAATAATTAACTACATACCTAGTTTCTTTTCCTCCCCTTCATTGCTCTCACTTACCCATCGGACAAGGACTAGTCTCTCTTCTATAGTTTACTGTTGTACCCCCATTGCCTACCACAACGTCTAACACATAACAGGTATTTTAAAATAACTGTTGAGTAAATGAATAAACAAAATTTATCGATGGCCTATTATTATGAAGGGTCCACATACCGGTGGTACAAAATTCAATTAGATATAACTTCAACTCTCAAGCTACACAGTCTGTTGAAGGGGGCATAAATATATTCAACTTATCAAAGGCAATAGTGCTTTATGATACAATGAACAAAATGCTGACAGAATGCTTAAAGCTCCTAGCAAGTAGGGGCATGGCAGAAGGCATCAACAGGAGGTGATAAATCCCAATATGTGGTTATCTACTGTCTCATCCCTCAAGTATCCATGGGATCCCTGTAAACTTTATGGGAATGAGAAGTATTCTACTCTAACACAAAGTCTGACATGCCAGCCGCCATCAAGCAGAATAGTACTTTTCTTAAGATGTTGGTACTGGCAGGGTTTTAAGGAAAATACCACTTTACTGTCTATTGTCTTCTAAAGCTTTCCCAAAAGTTCCTCCTCAAACATGATACAGTGAAATTTAAATTTTCAAAGTATCTGAAAGAGTATAAAAACAATAAAAGCATTTCATCTTGCTCGTTTTATCACCTAAATGAAGAACAAATAACCTAAGAGCCTTCAAAATATGAATCGTTCAGCTATACTAAATAAAAGAAAGTTAAATTAATTTGTACAGTATCATGGAATTTCAATTCACTTCTATTCAAATTCTGAGGTGTTAATAATACATTCATCATCAAACTGTAATTATCCATTGGAGACGAAACTTTTTCCTCAGTATTACCACAAGATGTCACCCTAAGCCTAACCATCTAACTGTGCAGCTTCTAGCACTACTGTTTTAGGCATTTTTGTGTGTGTGTGTGTGCATTCATGAACACTCATTACTAACTGTTAAAAAGTTAAAAGTGTCTTTTTCCACTGTCAGCTACTGTAAGATGGAAAATAAAAGCAAAATACAGGGACTTTAGAAGCAAGGAGGACATCAGTTAATCAAACAGTTCATCTCTATGCTTATCATATATCATGCTATTTACCATAAGACCAATCAGTGTATCTTACCGTTGGATTTTATATTGTTCTTTTAATTTCTTTATTTTTAAAATTTTCCAGAAAAAGCATATATTACGTTTATAATCAGATAAAGTTATACTTTAAAAATAAAAAATAAAAAACCCAATACCTTTGTTATCAGGTTCCACCCTATTATCACTGAACGCCTTTATACAATGCTTTGGTGCACTAAAATACTAGTCAAAGTTATATAAACAGAATTCTGTCCTCCAAGATTATACCATCTCTGACATATTAGCATTCTTCGTTGGTGTTGTTGTTAAGCATATGATGAAGGACCACACAGAAGGGTAACATTCATTTTCAAAGTGACAGTTTTCATCCGTAGAGAGAAGGCTTGGTTTCCTGATCACATGTCAATGTTATAGCACATTCTGCAATAACAATATTTTACTTTACTATCCATTTGTGTTGGGTTTCTGCATTACTATTACATTCCATTTCTTCAGTTAATTGAGATTCATGTAAGTTATTTCAATGTACTGGCTATCTAAATCTCAGAACAATGGTTGAAGCCACTCACTATCTTCCCTTACTGGTAACAAACAAACAAAGTGGTAAAAGGAATTGGTTCAAACAAAAAGCAAGTTATAGGTCATAAACAATACTCTATTTATCAATGTCTCCCTACTTATTTATTTATAAAAATATAATCCTTTTCAGGATGCACAGGGCTGCATGATTTTTCTTCTTTTGTGTCCTTAAAGAAAATGTACAGTGAGACCACTCAAATATTCAATAGCAATAAATTAGTAACAGCATTTAGCGACCCACATAGAATTGAACAGAAATTGTTGTATAACGTTGCTCCATTCTTTGCAGTCTAGTTTATCCCAAAATGACTTTTAAAAACCAGCCAAACAAATCTATCCATTCAAAGCTGAACACCAGGATTACTTATATAACAGCTTTTTACAGATTATTGTTGTCTCTCATTTTTTAGGGAAATTCAAAGTAGGCCATAGGCTTTTTGTCAAGATATTTATCACTCACTCAAAACAAATACAAAATGCAATTCTTTGTGATTCATTTTCCCTTTTATTCCCCACATAATAATGTTGTGATACCAAATGGTTAAATTATCAAAGTATAGAATTATCTAAAGCATACAACTATACACTTCCTAAATCAAGCTCAAAAACTCAAACTCTCAAAAGACTTAGCTAGTCTTAACTAAAAATATCATATAAATCTATTTAGAGATATTGTCATTCAGTTAATGGCCTTTACTAATTATCAACTAGATGAAGCTATTAATTTTTAATTGAGAAATTTGTGGCTTAAACATTGTTCTCTAACCTGCCATTCTCTAATGAAAGCATTGATTTGAATTCTGCAAGAGTCCATTTAGCATTGTTTTTATTTAATACCAGCTAAGATGATTATAGTTATTTGTGTCATTAATTCTTACAAACCATAAGAGAGTATTATAAAGAACTTAATCCACAGGCAAAATAATCCTATAAAGCATTTTTCTTCTATTTTTTATTCAATAGACTGATTTTCAAGTTTTCAGAATGTAATGGTTTTTAAAATTATATTCAGAACATAAAGTTAGAATTTTTGTCAATGTGTAGACATTTACAATGAAGACACATAAAATATTTTCAAGATTAAACCTCATAAATTCCTGTTTTTAGATTTTCTTATATCAATAACTGCTAGACATGAAAAAGTAATAATAATGTCTAGTAGACTCAGTTATTTCTTGAAAATATACTAGTTAAGCCCAGTAAATTATACAATATAATTGAGGGTTGTTGTTTTTTTAATTATTTAGTTAGTTGGTTGTTTTTGCTGAAGGGAGGTGTTTGTTTATATATTTTGCTACTTTATTTTAACTCTTATAATATCATGAAAAAAAGAATTAAAGGTTATCTGCATAAATGCAAAAGATGTATGTATAAAGACACATAAATAAACCGTATCCTTGATTTTCTTCACAATCTTTGATAAATTAGAGAATAAACATAGAGTTAAACATTACATAGTTAGATTCATGACAAATTGACAAAAAGATTCCAAAGCACTGAGATTTTAATCAATATACGTTTTAATTTGGATCATAAACTTTCACGAGATGAGGAAAAGAATATTTTAGTTTTTGTTTTAAGAATAGAATAAAAGTAGAACTGTGATTGTGAGTAGAATGTGACCCATTATTTTTTTGTACTGGCAATTCCTTCTCTAGAAGAAGGCAACTTCCTTCCCTACCATATTTGTCCTCAATTTTTTGTAACAAAGTAGTCAGATTTTTTTTCCTGTGTAAACTTTCCTTCCTATACAAAACATTCTTTCAACATATATGTTTTTTAATAATCTACACTTTATTTCTATTCTATAACAATTCTTTTTAGGTTAGCTTTAAACAAGAAGAAAGAACAAATCTTTTTTTTTCTACTATCAAGAAAAATTATTCCAGTTTTAAATTTGGTTAACATCAGGTTCTCTGACCATATTACTTAAGCTATTAAGCCCAATTCTGACCATTACAATAATACATAATTTTTTAATACATACCTAGCAAAGCTTGGAATAAGCTGCTCCTAAAGATACCCATCACCTTTTTAACAGCATTTTTCAACTGCTGCTCTTCTGGTTTCCTTAATTTTTTGCAGTACTCTTCCAGCAATGATAAAGCTCGGTCAGTATCTGAAAAACATGATTTTAAAATTCTATCTTATGACTTTGGAAAAATAGTAAGCTAACATTAAACTATCCCATGGTTGTATTCTTAATTTCGTGACACAAAAAAATAATTTAATAAATCATAAATTCCATAAACTACTACATGAAATTGAGAAGGACATTCAACTCTTAATTTTAAGAACCCCCTTTTATTTCTAGAATCCTGTCTTCCAAAAGAACCTTTAACTATGAAACAAAAGTCCTGAGAGCAATGCTGGCCAAGTGACGATCACATAGCAGACGTGATTCTCTCTTGTCTGGAAAATTATTTGAAAATTGATGACTTCCTACAAAATAATGTCCAGATTCCTTAACTTGACCTGCAAGATCCCCCTCCCATGATCTTTTTACAACTTGTATTTTCAGCCTCATTTCCCCCCATTATACATACACACAGTGCCCAACTAACATTGGATTACTCACTTTCCCCCTCCAGTACCCACTACACACACACACACACACACACACACACACACACACACACACTTTCTCTCTCTACTTTTTCTTACCTTTGCACTTTTCTTTGTTCCTCCTGCTCCCTTATTGGAATGTGCTCCCCCATACCACTATCTCTCCCTAGAATCAGTGTGCAATATTGGAAAGGGTTTGTTGTCAGCTAGATCTAGGTCTAAAATGTACTTACTCTGTGTGATTTTTAACAAGCTAGCCTTTCTGAGCTTTAACTTCCTCACAGGTAATAGGATTAAATTATGCTATACTTAGTACGAAGTCTAGTATATAGAAAGCAATCAACAAGTCAACCGAAAACATACCTTCCCTTAAGTTAGACGTAACTCAAATGCTCGCTCTTCCATAAAGCCATTTCTGACAGTTAAAAGTAATTGCTACCCCCCTTCTTCCAAACCATTTTGCCTACACAAATACCATAGGCATTCTTAATACATACTGTTATATCATGGCTTCTTGAATACATGTCTTTACCCACCACAACACAAAATATCCTTGAAAAAGTCACGAGAGAGACAGTGCCTTTGTGTGTAATAGATAATGATGGTCTTTTTTTTTTATGAGATTTAACTTTATTTTTCCAACATGACGATGTACTTGGAGAATGTCAAGTGGCATGCTTTTAACTAAGCAATACTTATGTACCACAAAGAATATAAAAACAGTGACTGATTTACTCAGACCTGAAATGCATTACGAGAGAGGGCAAGACTCACCTTAACCAGTGAACAACTGCTTTCATCACCAACTAGTGTTTTGTAAAACTATGCTTAGAAAGCTTCTGAAGAAAATGGAAACAATTGAAGTGACCAGTAATTTCCTAGTTTTATGATTTATACATTTTTTATTTGTTCTCTCTCTGTTTAAGGAGTGACTGTCTGAGGAATTAATATATGCAAACTTTTAATACACAAGGCACATTTATGAAAATGATTTTTTATGGGTCTCATCTGGAGTGAAAGCCAACTGGAATTATCATCGATTTTCCCCAAGTTCATCCTTTGCCCAGACTCTGTCATGAGTAAGAACTTTACTTTGAATGAGTGGCACTTCCTACAATGGTGTTCCTGGCGCTTCTCCACCTGACCAGAGCTTTTCTCTTCTTACCTTATATTTTCAAAGCATATGATGGATCTTCATCAAAATTGCCCAGCTTTGAGGTTCATTCTTTTTCTTCCAGCTTTACTGAGATATGATTGATAAATAAAATGGTATGGATTTAAGGTATACAATGTGAAGTTTTAATATAGGTGTACATTTTGAAATGATTACCACAAAGACAACTAATTGTCTTTAAATTTAAAAAGCCCTCTCCCCCTTCCAATCTAACCCTTTCACAGACTAAATACCAATTATAATCAGAACAGTTCATATTTATGGAGCACTTTATTTCTTATCTCCTTTCTCCTAAACCTTCCGACTGTTCTTCCCCACAGCCATTCTCAGCTGATGATCTGGCTTCCCACCTATGTCATGGAAAATCAGAAGAGAACTTCCACAAGCTCCTAACGGAATATTTACTGACTTACCTGTAACTGCACTCCTATATTTTCCTTCATTTCTGTTATTATGGATAAAATATTTGTGCTTTGCTCTACGACCAGCTCCTCTACTTGAGCACCTGAACCTCTTCTCTTTAGCCTACTCAAGGACATTGCTCCATCATCAGTTGTTTTCCTCTCCATTCAATCATTCCCGTCAGTATACAAATAAACTGTAATATCAGTGATTTAAAAAAAAACTTTACTATCCATTCCTCTCCAACTAATTATAGTCCCTATTTCTGCATTCTCTTCTATAGCAAAACTCCATGAATTACTTACGGTCTCTACTTCTTTTCCTTTCATTCTTTCTTGAGTCCACTCTACTCTGACCTTTTTTCCTGTAATTCCATGAAAATAGCTTTTGTCAAATTACCTATCTATCATCTCCATATTACTAAATCCAGAGTTTGATTCTTAGTCATCTCACTTGACCAACAGCAGCATTTAATACTGTTGCAGTCCTGAAACACTTTCTTCACTAGGCTTCCAAGCAGATGTATACTGGTAAATGTTTTACAACCAGTTCTATGGGTTAAAAAAAGAAAAAAAAAGTGTGCATCAATACATCTGTAAATTTATTACTATAAATTTTACTGGTATAAAGGATGTGTCATATGAAATGTACAAATAAAATATCCAACTTCTTATTATAAATTCCTTATAGTCAGTTGATTCCCAAGAATATTTTTGTTGGTTTTTGCCAAATTCATATAATCGTAGCCAATTTAGGGTTGTAGTTGATGAATGAGTAGTTCCAATAGGAATGTTGCTTGATATTTTCTTCTGTTACATTAATGAGTAAGATGAAAACGAAACAACAAAGATCGCTTATGTGATAAAGCTTCACTCACTCCTTCACCAATGATGTGATTTCTTTGTTGAATCAGATAATTTTCGCATAGTAAACAAATATTTCCTCAATTTCTGTGCTACCCACAATGTAAACACGACACACATAATATACTTTTAACTTGCACTTGCATTATTAACATTTTATCATTTTATCATCAGGAAAATAATAAATCAAGCCTTGATTTGTAGCAGTTGCAATTTCCAAGGTGTAAATATTCCCACCATGGCCAATTTCAAGCTATCAACATGACGTCACTGAATGCAGACTTGGGAAGAGATGTCCAGCAGTGCACCACCACATAGCTTTTCCATCATACAGAGCAATAGGTGTAAATAACCTAAAGAGCATACATGGTATCAAAATGTAAAACAATTAATAAGGAAGTGATGAGTTTTAAGTATTACTTTTCATATGATTTATTAATATTTAATGTAAGTTTATAGGATTTCATTTTTAAATGGCTGTGTTCAAAATCAGCCTGTAAATGCTGATTTGGCTGATTCATCCATAGAAAAGCAGAACAGAAGATGTTGCTATGAGGACAGATACATCAAACATGAGTGATGTAGAAGCTGTGGTAAATAATGTTGCATCTTTAGCAAGGGCAGGCCATCAGAATGCTGGTCTAGACACCCAGGGTTCTGCTGGGACAGGCAGATCCTCAGAGTCACCCCTCAAACTGGAGGCCCTCTCCAGAAAGATGTAAAACAGAAAGATGAAGAAACAACACAAGGTCAATTGGAAAAGCCCCCAAAATGAAGGTCCATAACCTATCAAAATTGCTGAATTTCTATACGTTGAAAGATTTAATGGCTCTGCTTTCCTGAGATGTTTGATCTTCTAGTAACTACGGTAACTTTGCAGCCCTAAGCAACATGTACAAGTATGTAACATGTCTATTAATTGAATTTCATTATCTTTCTTTAAAAATAATAGCTTGCAAATTTATTGAAAATGTAAAAATAGGCTCTTGCAAGGAGGTGTGAGTCTATTCCAGCACACTACTGCTTCCATCGCAGCATTCTCTTCTAGCTTCTCCCCCTATATCATGGCTGCCTCTTCTCAATCACTTTTACTGGTCTTCTTCAGTCCTCAATCCTCTAAACATCTGGATATTTTATCTATTCTTACTCCCTAGGTAACCTTATCTAGTCCCCTGGCTTCAAATACTATCAGTACTCTCAAGACTCCCAAATTTGTATCTACATCTCAGACCTTTACCCTGAAATCCAGACTCATATCCAACTGTATAATCAACATTTCCATTTGGAAATGGAAGCATCTCAAACTTAACTTGTCAAAACTGAACTCCAGATCTTATCTACCACCCCCAATCTACTTCTGCAATTTTCTCCATCTCTGATCCTCCCAACTGTTCAAGCCAAAAATCATTGGAGTCATCATTCATTTTTCTCCTTCTCTGATTCCCTACATCTAATTCATCAGTAAATCCAATTGGCTCTAGCATCAAATAATATGCAGAATCCTATCACTTCTTGCCACCTCCAATGCTACCACACTGATACAGGCCACCATCATCTATCCCCTGCATTACTGCAATAACCTCCTACTAGTCTATGTGTGGTCACATTTGCCCTCCTACAGTCATTTCTAAACACAGCAGCCAAAAAGATCATACGTCACATCACATCACTCCTCAACTCAAACCCTCCAGGGACTCCCCATTTCATTCAGCAAAGGCCTGCCTCTCTGACTTCAGCTCTTACATCCTCCTCTGGCTCAGTCTACTCCAACCACACTGGTCTCCCTGCTCTTTCTCAATATACAAGAACTCTTCGGGCCTCTATACTTGCTATTCTGCTTAAACATTCTTTCCTCAAATATCCGTAAAGCTTATTCCTTCACTTCTTTCATATTTCTGCTTATATGTCACCTTATCAATGAGGTCTTCCCTAATACTTCCACATGATACAGCAAATCTCAAGCTTACTCTCTCAAAAGAAAGGAGAATTTCAATCAGCAGTAACGAATGGAGGACATCGTGTAATTAGTTTTTTTACAGAAGGTTAGAAATATAAAAATGAATATGGGTGCATAGGGAGACCTCTCTAATACATCTGCATAGGACTTTAATGTTTTTATTAAAAATTTATACAAATTTAATACTTTTTAATAATTCCATAAAATTAATTTTAAAATTAGTAACATTTAAAAATTAATTTTGATAATTTAAAAATAATTTCATACTTTATCATCATCATAATATTTTTAACAACACTTTAAATCAAGGACAAATATTTGAATTCCTATTTTTTCAATAATTAAATGATCAGCAGTTTCCCTGAAATGACAGTGGCTTACTGACCTCACTTTCTAACCCATTCCTAACTACTAATGTAAGTAATCAATAATATAATAATTATACTACACATCCCTCAATACTTATATGTATCTTTGGATTCTATCTGATTATCTCTAGTGCCTCAAGTTTCAGTCTTTTTCATTTCTTCATTTGTTAGATAGGTTTTGGAATTTTACTAAGTTCCAAGCATCTTTTTCTCTTTTTTTTTTCTAAATTATAATTTTTAAGCTCTTTTTCACTTCTATGGCATTTTTGTGGGTATTCACTTATTCTGATCTTTTATTCTTGTGTCAGTTCTCAAAAATGTATCAATAATTTGCAAGCAACACCTCCGATTAGGAGTTAATGTCCAAAACATATAAAGAACTCATACAACTCAACAACAAAAAGACAAACAATCCAATTAAAAAATGAGCAGAGGACCTGAACAGGCCCCTCTCCCAAGAAAACTCAAATAGCCAACAGATATATGAAAAGATGCTCAACTTCACTAGCTATTAAGGAAATGCAAATCAAAACCATAATGAGATACCACCTCACACCTGTTAGAATGGCTATTATCAACAAGACAAGTAATAAGTGTTGGAGAGGCTGTGAAGAAAAAGGAAGCCTCATACACTGTTGGTGGGAATGTAAGTTGGTACAGCCAGTATGGAAAACCAGTTGGTACAGCCAGTATGGAGGTTCCTCAAAAAAATTAAGAATAGAGTTACTATAAGACTCAGCAGTCCCTCTTCTGAGTATTTACCCCAAAAATTTAAAAACATTTATTCGTCAAGATATATGTATCCCTATGTTCATTGCAGCATTATTCACGGTGGCCAGACATGGAAATAATCCAAGTGTCCTTTGATAGATGAGTGGATAAAGATGGGGTACAGATACACAATGGAATATTATCAGCCATAAGAAGAGAAGAAATACTGCCATTTGTGACAACATGGATAGATCGTGAGAATATCACGCTAAGCAAACTATGTCACACCAAAAAATTCAAGAACCATATGATTTTACTCATATATGGGATATAAAATAGAAAGCAACAACCAATCAAACAAACAAACACTCATAAACACAGACAAGAGTATGGTTGTTACCAAAGGGAAAGATGAGTGGGGGAAGAGATATAAAAGGGTAAAAGGGGTCAAATATATGGTGATGAAGGAGATTTGAATTTGGGTGGTGAGCACACAGTGCAATATACAGACGATGTATTATAGAATTGTACACTTGGAACCTATATAATTTTTATTAACCAATGTCGCCCCAATAAATTTAATAAAATGTATCAATAGCATTCCCATAACCACATCCACAAATATAATTTGCTACATAAGGAGATTTTCACTAATTCATTCAACACATATTTATTAAGTGACTACTTAGAGAAGACACTGTATTGCTTCAAAGCAGCTAGATGTTCTCTAAACCAACAGAGTTTATTATGCCTCTCATGTCTGTAAGAGAAAAATCTGACACATTAAAAAGAAGACGCTAGAATATCAGAAAAAACAAATGGTCAATTGGTCAAGACTCTCTCAGACGTAGGCTTTTGAGTGCCATCATCTAATGCTAGAATAGTGGCTGCCCTTTATCACCAACTGGGGTCAATTCCATTATGCCCTTTGTCTCTCTCCACTTAAATTCTTGCTTCTGATTAATGAAAGCTTGAGATTGAGAGTAACCTAAAACTACATACCTATACAAAAACAATAAATTAAGCAACAACAAAATAAGACAAGATGATAAGGATCATGTTATACAAGCCAAAAATCCCTAGTCAGATGTTGATAGTTACAAGTTAAACAAAGTGGAAAGTTGAAATAATTATCCAAGTAAGTCAAGACTAATATTTTAATTGATGTTCAAATAACCAGGTATAAGTAGAGAATTTTTCAACTGAATTGCCAATATAATGGCCTCCTATTTTCTTCGTTAAAGGAAATCTATCTTCATGGGACTCCTGAACCTACTGAAAGAATGAAACTAAATTTGGATTACCTGAAGGTAGGCACAGGAGGAAATGGGGGGAAATCACTTTTTGTATAAATTTTTTTGCATGAAATGTGCAATGCAAAGGATACAGTGAATGTTACATAACTGAAATTGTAGGTAATCATGTGTCTGTTAATTAAGGTTCAACTCTTTTAGGTTTAAGAATAGCATTACAAATAATTTTAAACAGCTAATGGCAATAGTGCTAACAAATGAACTGTTAGAAAGAAGGAAAGGATAACACAAAATTACTCACCACAACTAAAAACAAAGAAGAATTATAGAGTACATGTTAGGAAAACTAAGATCAAACTATAGTAGAGGAAAGGATAAACTTAATAAACAAGTCTTCAAGAGCAAAGCATTCAGAACAATAAAATTCTTGACATAAATTTATGCAACATTTTTTACAGTTTAGAAAGAACTTTTACATGCATTATCTTATCTGATTCTCATCACTGAGAAGTCATTTTATGCCTGTTACACATAAAACTGAAATTCACAGTGGCTTATCCAAGATCACAGAGCTACTAAATAACAGACTTAAAGCTTAATTCTAAACCTTTTGATTCTAAGTATAGTGTTCTCTCCACAATACCACCCTTAATCCTCCAGAAAGAGTTGAGCATATTTCTATGAAAATAAATAAATAAAATGACCAATCAGATATGAAATATATCACTGAATTTTAGAATCTAAGGTTACATATTGAATCACTAATTTTCACATGTGTTTATTAAAAAATTGTATTCATAACATATAAATGAAAATGGTCCCATCTTTAAAACTCTGATAGATAGAAATAATGAATTCTTTCATTCATTGATCAAATATTTATTAAGTATCTTACTATGTTCCAGACATCAGGAACTCAATACTGAACAAGATAGGCAATATTCTACCTCTCAGAGATCTTTGTCTAAAAGTAAAGATAATTAAATAGGAAATTTCAACAAAGTAAAAAGTAAATTAGAGTGCAATAATGCAATGATGAGGTACCAGGCACGGAAGTAAGTTGATGCCATATAGCCCATGTTAAGTTTGGCCTTATACCCAATGCGGAATAACAAGCCATGGAAGATTTTTAAATGAAGATAAGCGTGACCATTTTTCAAAGTTCTAAAAAGATCACCTCGACTACAGTGTGATATATATCAATTAAAACAAGCAAGAACAATTAGGTTTTCTTTTCTCTCATACCATTTTTAAAGAATATATGCAAAATTGCAGCCCCAATTTTGACCATTACTTATGAGACATGATGACTAGCAAATAAAAATATTTTATTAGCTGAATTCTTATTGTTGATGTTATTGTTTTTGTTATTTTGTAAATTAAGGACAGTCATATGAAAATAATAAAATGATGAATGCCAACAGAAAAGTTACCTTTGTACCAGGTCTTTCTAAAGAAGTGTTTTAATATTAAAATTTACAGTTCAAGGTGATAAAACAAAGGTGTCATTTCATTACTAGTAAGATTAGCTAGCATTTGTTAAACAATGCGAAGCATTCTGCGTAGATCACCTTATTCAATCTTTACAAGAACCCTGTGAAACACTACTATACACATTTTGCAAATGAGGAAACTTAAATTGAGAGAAATGAAGTAATTAGTCCACCGCTACACAACCAGTAAATGCTTGAACCGGCATTCGAATCTTGGCCTATCTGTCACCAAAGTCCATACTTGTATGTATTATGCCATTCTGAAACTTTACTTATTGGGAAAGGAGCACACGGTTTCTTTTTTCTGTAATTGTCCTTAGCAATTATACTTTATCCCCTCAACCCCCCCCAAAAAAAATACTTAATATACTTCAACAAACACCTGTTCATTAGGATATTTCCTCTATTGAAACAAAGATATATTAGTATAAAATAGTGAATTTACATTACTACCTTTCAGATAAGTCATGTTTTCAGATTTTCTATAGAATTGAGAACAATGGGAAAAGTGTAAGATTAAATAGTGATAAATAGAAAGGTAGAAAAGAGCAAATTACAGTTCAACTGAATGTTGAAATACGCATCATTATAATAAATGTTGTAATAAACGAGAAAAATGAAAAAAATTGATAAAACTTGAATTTAAACTGTGGGAAAAATGGCCAGATTTAAGGCGGATCTAAAGACTGTAGTCATTTTGTACATACTGGATGGTTTACAAATTACTTTAGTATCATTAAAAGAGAAAAAATACTCCTAAGAAATGCTATCATAATCTATTAAAAAGTACAGGATGGCATTTCCTGTATGTAAGCAGTTGTGTCTTTGCCATATCTAAGCAGGCTTGCGCCAGAAGTTGACCAGACTTTCCTACTTACAAAATAATTTTTACATGGACTAGATAGTTTTACTGTCATAATAATCCTAAGAGGTGAGTATTATTAGTATGTATAGTCCTGTTTGAAGATGAGGAATTTGGAGCTCCGTCTGTTTATTTTCTTTAGATAACATAGCCAGCTGAGGGTGAAGACTAGATTCCATGCCCGGGCTCTTTCCACTGCAACATAATGCCTTTCAATTGTTCAAAGAACACCACAGTAAGACAGTGAAGAGAGCATTAGATAAGCTCCAAGTCCTAATTCTATCACTAACTAACCTTACAAAAGTGAAATTCATATACATTATCTTATTTGAAGGGGAAAAGAAACAACATATATTATGGGAGAAAAATGTATTAAACCCCTTTTAGAAAAGAAAACCGAAGTTCAGAAGGATTACATGATTTCCAGAAGGTCACCTGGTGACATCATCATAAGAAGACGTGTAAACTTGATTGTACATGTGGGATATTGGCATTTTGAGATGTGAATGTTTTCCTTTCTCTAAATTTTCCCATTCCCTTTCTTCTCATTCAAGTGGGTAACTGGTTTTGTACTTTATTGCCTCAGGGGAGGGATTTGCCAGGAGAGAAAAAGAATTTGCCACAACAGAAATGACAAAAAGTCGTTCTACTTTTTGCTTTCCCAAAGCCTAAGGCCTCAGAATAAAAGAGTTTGTTACAGAGATAAAAGAGATTTTCTGTTATATGCAGAGAGAGAGGGAGATATATCATAACCCATCCCACGCCCCCAGTCTAGAGAAACATTTTCTCAGCTGAAGAAAAGAGAGAGAAGTCTTTGGATCCCAAGGCAACAGGGATCTAGGCTCTGCTTCCTGACATTGCCTGGCAGCCAGTAAGACCCCAGAGAGGAATGATGTCACTATGCATCTAAGTAAACAGAAACAAATTCTGGGGGGAAAAAAATCCCTGTGTAGAAGCAGCAAATCGCTGCCAGACCAGAAAGAACTATCTAGACACAACCACTCATGTCTCAGAGTAAGCAATTATGTGTACATAATCAATGACCAGAGTATAGCCCCATTCCAGGTAGAACTCTACCATAACCCCAGAGAAGTAGGGAAAACCTCAAAATACAGTGGTGATTTTGTCTACCATTCAATGACTGAGACTCAGAAATAAAGTTTAACTATAGAAAATAAATGGATATTTCTTACATACCTAAGTTTATAGACTGAGAATCCATCTCGGTGATATCTGATCTTGTCCCTTCTCCTAGAAGCCAGGTCTTCTGACTACTGGTCTAGGTTTTTTCCCACAATATTACTGCTATTGATGATGATGATGAAGAAGAAGAAGGAGAAGGAGGAGAAGGAGAAGGAGAAGGAGAAGGAGAAGGAGAAGGAGAAGGAGAAGGAGAAGGAGAAGGAGAAGGAGAAGGAGAAGGAGAAGGAGAAGGAGAAGGAGGAGAAGATAAATGCTGTGGTGATATGGTAGCAAAGAAAATAAATAATGATCTGAAACAGCATCATACTATTCCCCACATTGTCTGATAAACCTCTACTGGTCTTCTGTGTCTCATCTTTACTGTCGTATCTCCCAGGAAGAATTCCCTGACTCCCCTAGATGAGAGTGGGTGCTCTCCGTCTATTTCTGTGACACAGAGTGTTAACCTGTGTTAACACAACATTGAAATTGTCTGTTTCCACATCTGTCTACCTTATAAACTTGAAGCACCATAAAAGCAGAAACTGAATATCATTTCCCACTGCAAAATATGTTCCTAGCACAGTGCCTGGTACATAACAAGCATTCAATAAATCTTGTTGAGTGGATAAATAATTGAATAAATAAATGGAAGTAAAGCCATTGCCTAAAATATATATATGATTTTACCTTTTAAAAGAATGTATAGTTTATTACCTTGAGGAATTTTAAATAGAACAGAACCTAACAAGTTTATTCCAAGTCTTATCACATTTTAACTGATAAAGATATTATACCTCTCTAAAATGATAGGCCTCAGAATCTTCCCCTAACAGAGTTACGGCCTCGGTGGCTAGCAAGATGATGTCGTCAAAAGAAATAGGATACAAATCTTACCCATAATCTTTGAAAGTTTTAACTTAGTAATACATTTTCACAGGATTTTCTACTTTATAGTACATCATTCCTTTTGGTCTTAAATCCTAAAACAAATTGGGGTCAGGAGAACTGTTTCATAATGGAGGTGATTTGGCTGTAATTCTTGAAATAGCTTTGAGAAACTTACTAAACACTGAACTTATGCAGAAAGCTTACTACTTGGAATTTAGAATGACTGACTGGACAGAAGAGACTAGGTAAAACTCATGATCCTTTGCTGACAAAGCAACCTACATTGAGGATACAGAACCCTTGTGCCTTGACTGCTACAAATTCCTGAGCAGAAATTAGAGTTGGGGAACAGGTCCTCCTCCTCCAGTAAAAAAAAAAAAAAAAAAGGAAAATAAAATTTATACATCTCAGTCTTATACTAAAAAAATATTTTATAATCACTGACATGATTATACAGTAAATATTAAGAAATAAGAGCATATAAAGAGAGTATATAATTAAGAAAGAAGAGCATTCTTGTAGTTTAGTGAATATATTGTTATTGAAGAGTGAGAGATTGATTGATTGATTGATTGATTGGCAAAGGTATGAATTAATTGAATGCCTTAATTCAATGTTTCAAAAATCCAAGATTTTGTTGATATCTTCTCACTGACTAATTCTTCCACCCAAAGAAATAACCAATAATTGGTCTAAAGGAGAGATCAAATATTCTATCATGTATGGAACACTTGGGCAGTTTCCCAAAAACCTAACCGTTCAAATATTTTCTGGTATAAAGTCATTAGTATACCATTTGCACACTTTCCCAATACATAAGAACTGTAAAATAATTTCAATTGACAGATCATTTTAGCAATATGCCTACTGTTTGCTTCATAACATACTCCTAATCAGTAGTTGAATATAAAAAATACTCTATTTCTCTCACCAGATGCTCTCTTTATGACTCCTCAATTGCTAAGTATTTCCCAACATCAAGAGTCTTTGGCTTCATGATTTGCAATAATTCTCTTAACCAAGGTCAAAATAACCCCTTTGAGAGATATGAAATCTAAAAATTCTTTAGTAAATTACCTATTTTACTCTGACTTACAGAAATTGAAAAAGTTTGAAAACTGCCGTTTTCCATCCTTCTCTGGGAAAATTCAGTGCTTAACTCTTTAAAAAAAAAAAAACATGAAGTTTTGTGAAATGGAAAAAGCATCTGGATATAAAACTGGTATATATATTGAAAATTCAAGCACAAATTTGGTAAAGTATATGCAAAAAGAATAAAGCAGCTACTCGGGCAGGAGCAGCCAACAAATTACAGTACATATTTTTCCCTTTAGAATCTGCAAAACAATTATTTTAAGAAGTTAAGAAAACTAGAGAAATAGAGAATATACCCAGATAATGAAAGGCAAACAGAAATTAGTAAGATCCTATAAATAAGAAATTAAGTGACAAACTGCAGGAAACAGACAATAAATAAAGAAAACTTGAAATGAGAAAGGAATAAACAAAAGATTTCTGGGTCCCTTCTGCAGAGAGAGGAAGAAAAAAAAAAAGAAGAAAAGTGACATTTTTGTGATGTATACAGTCAACCAAAAGGAAAGACTGTGAACCCAGAAAACAACACTCTCAACGTGAAGGATGCTCATGAGATATATGGCAACATCATGTCTTTGTACTCTAATTACACAACGTTCTTCAGCTTTCTGTCAAAAGAATAATGTCAAAATATATGAATTATTAAAATAATAGTATTTAACTTTCCACACTTGATAAAAATAAGTTTATACACACTCCATTATATCACTGAGAACAGCTGTAAAAAAAATTCAAAGGAAATAAAGTGTTATATAAATGAAAAATGTCAGGTAGACTTCTTTACCCACTTAAAAGAAGCTCAGAAGGTAACTAATGGGACAATTTTTTAAAAACACAGAAATGAAGTGAACACCAATTTCAAAGTACTGAAAGCACTGATTTCTTTACATACTTAATGAAAAGAGAACAAAAAACTATTCAAAAAAGAAACTTCAACATACTAAAAAATTCTGGTGAAGCATATCTTGTTAAAACATCAACTTTCCACTGAAAACACAGAAGGACACAATTATCATTCACTTTTATTTCTTACATTAAAACAACATGAAATCAGATCAGATCAACAAGTCCACTTGAAATAGCCCTTTACAATACATCATGATCTTACATCATATCAGAGAATGCTAATACAACTTTTCTTGGATTGGCTCTGAATTTTCACAAATTAAAAGAGGTCGAAGATGTCCTTGAAGGCTCAGTTGGGAACAAATCAAATTACTACTGTAGAAAAGAGAATCCTGAATGAAAAGCAATTCTTGGGGAAAAAATCTCTAACGGTGAAATAAAGAGTCTTCTGTTGATAAAACTGAGATCTGTAACAATGTGAAGAGTGGGGTGTAGGTGGTAGGAAGTTATGACATAAAGCAAAAGAGCAGCGAGTACAGGGGTTTGAGGTACAGCAGTTTTAGCTTATCTAAGAGCAGTCAACACTAGTGCCTAAAAAGGGACTTAATGAGATGTCAGACCCATTCTCACTTCCCATCATGGTTATATGTTATCAACCAGAGAACCTCCTCTGTACTTTTACGATAACATACAAAATAAACACCAAATGAAATCTGTCCTATGAAAATTTATTTTAACACGAACGTATTCAACAATGATTAAACATGTGGCTCAATAAAGATGCTTATTGTTAAAATTACATTAATCTAGCTCTTCCATCATATCTACCAGATGTCACAATGAAGAAAGAAAAAAGATTCAAGATGACAGAGGATAGTACTCTCTGCAGAATAAATCTAGGTTATGTTTTACTTATATTTTAGAAATAGTACAAAAGTAAGCTTAGTCAATTAAAAATATAATGCACATGTCACAATTTATTTGGCTAGTTGTGTAAAAATTCAAAAATATATCTTAATACTACTGGTTTTAAGAGATTAAAAACAAGATAAATTGTTTTTCTAAATAGATTTAAAGAGACCAGTTCATAAAGTAAATTACATATGCATATACTTTAGTATAACCCAAATATATACTTGTTTTGCTAATTAGAACTTGTTGATTCCTTAAAAATTTGATCCATTACAAGCAATTCATTGTTAAAGAAGGAAGAAAGAAAAAGAGGGATGGAGGGATGAAGGGGGGAAGAGGGAGGAAGGGAGGCAGGAAGGAAAGAAAGAGGGGAAGAGGGAGGAAGGAAGAAAGAGGGAAAAGGGAAATAAAAATTAAATTACTTCTCATAAAGTATAAGTTTCAATAATGTATCAGCAATTTTTGTAACTTCCTTTAAAGGTAGGAACTTTTAAGAGACTCAGTCTATTGGGTTTAAAAACCTTAAGATCACCGGCTTAGTTAAGTTACACCTAAAATATCAATTGCACTTCCTCCTCCTCCTCCTTCCTAGATTCCTTTTTATCCTTTTATATCTCTCTCCTTCTCCCTCTCCCTCGCCCCCTCCTCACACACACACACACACACACACACACACACACACACAAAAACACACACACGCAATGTGTTTAATTCAATTATAAGTCTAAAATAAAGTAGTCCAATAGGGACAATGTCTTGAGAACAATAAATGGTAGAAAGAATTAAAATACACTGTAAGTTAAATAAGTCAAAGAGCCATATCATTTATTGGCTACATTACCAAAACCACTCTTGTTCCAGACAAGCCACTATTGTCAGGTCTAGACAGGTGTGGCTCCAAAATCTCATAGAGCATTTACAAGTACTTCTCTCGGTGACAATGAGGGAGACTGGGACTGAGAGAAGGAAATAATCCCAGCCTTAAATCCCAGTGTACAAAAGGACATTGCTAGGTGTTTCAAAAATTTTATATATCATTTTACATCTCTACAGATAACAGTTGGATAAAGCATCTCACGGATCATAAGTTTTCTCAATGCACCTTCCAAATCCACAGGTAGACGGATTCAACATCATGCAGAGCCAGGCTACACTTTAACCTTCACCCTGAACTTTAGTTTCAGGTTGTAGCAACTCATATAACTGGGCAATATTTGGATCTATGCTAGCCCAGTATAGTAGAGTTCAGTGGTGTTCATATAATTTTTGGTTCAAAACTCTCGAGAAAACTATAGTTGATCTGATCTTCTGTACATGGCCAAGAAAAAAAAAAAAGAAGTTGGTTTCACTTGTTTCACTAGGATCCTTAGGAACCAAGTTAACCTGGGATAGATCTAGGCTAAGGTAAATCCCAAGCTCTGAGCTATAATAAACTATATGTCAGGAACCCATTGGCTCTTGATCAATTTCAGGAATGGATAAGTGGTAGGAGTCAGGTGTTTGCCTCACTTGAAGAACTTGCCAATCATGTTATCGGATATTGCATACATCTGAAAAGGCACACAGTTACCCAAATTGTCCTTTATCACAAAAGTGAAGATTTACACTAGAGTAAACCCAAATATGAAATCTATTTTCAACCAAAAGATAAATAATAAATCTATAATTATTTTCAGTGCAGGTTTGCTATCTTTTACAACCATGTAATTCACTTGATAATTACTAAAACCATGACGAAGAACACTGTACAAGTTTCGTTCTTAAAGATTTTTAAGAGTGACCTTTAACAAGCTAAGAAAACAAGCTGAAGAAAATCCCAAACCTATGGTACCAAATCTATCCTCTTTATAAATGGTGATTTAGACAACCTGATTTATGAAGTCATCAATGTCTATAATTAAATACTATAGTCCTACTTCATTTCATGTTAGCAAAATTATATCACTGAACGATGTGCCACAGAAAAGACATTATTATAATAAATATCTCCCCAAGCCTAAGCAAAATTTTACTCTCAAATGGAATGCAATTTAAATTGCAAATACCAGAACCAAGAAAAGGGAGAAACATATATTATATAAAAAGCCTCATAGCCCACCTTTCTTCTTGACTGGCATTCTTGGGTCCTTCTACCGCCACAGGATGCAGGATCTCTTTTCAGGTCTCAACTTGATCCAACTGGATTGAAGCCAAGAGCCAGGTAACTGTTGCAAACCACTTCACCTGTTTTGTTTTGAAATCCAGGCTGTCTTCTTTCAGGTAAAGAAAAAACAGCGTATCTTTTCCACAATTAAACTTTTGACATTGCCCACAGAGTTTAGTGAAAAATAACTTTTGAGTTTTTCAAGTTTACAATTTTTATAAAATATTCTGTTTTTTAAAAAGCTGATAAAATTATTGTAAGCATAGAAAATATTATTAAAACTCCTCTTCAGGCAGCAACATTTTTGGAGATCAATGACTAACTCAATTAAGGCACAAACCAAATTTACAAAGCTGTTTCATTACTCAATACATGATCTAATTCAAAAATGAACTGGTTGATGAGAAAGATCCTCAGTTCTTTAGAGAAAAATTTAAACACCCCTCCAAAAAATAAAAATACTTTTAAAAACCTCTTTGACTGGTCTCTAAAAAGGTGGGTGAGTTTGAACAGTTTCCTGGGGCAGAACACAGACTTGAAAGGCCCCTTTCTATTTACTGGACCAGAAGTTCCAGATCTCGCCCCCTCAGTAAGACAGGATCCAGCTTGCTGTCACTTTCATTTTTTTTTTCTTCTGTGTTCTCCAAGCCCCTCAGGCTTGATCCTTAATGCCCCTCTGATTCTGATCCTCCCGTGTATTAACCGAGAGGACTGAAAAGAAGGAAAGCAATCCCTTGGCATGGAGACATTAAAGTGACAGTGCTACTCAATGGGCACTTGATGCAGGATGAGTTGGCGAAGCAAATTTCTTCACACTGGAGTCATTCACATCATGCCATCTCTTCGCATTCAAGCAGCTGCCTATCCAGCGAGGAAAAACACTGAGACTGCTCCAGAGAAGTCAAACCTTCCCGCAAAGGTGTTTTCTGAGACGCTGTAGTAATATTAGGCATGTGAGCACAAGCTGTGCAGAGAGGGTTCGCGATTTCCTAAATGAGAGTGTTCGGCTGCTTGGCTTCCACATCCACCCTTTCTCTCAATCTCTCTCCAAACTACCCACCTTCCTTGTGCAGAAAAGACAAGAAATCTGTGCTACCGCTGGCCGCCCCTACCCACTCCCCGTTCTTATGTAGAAGAGCACAGAAATGTCCTGCACCCTCCGAGCGATGAAGTGTTTCCTCAGGCAGGAGAAACAGCAGCACTAGAAATTATATAACTCTCGGATCTGGCTTCTCTAAGACATGGAGGCTGGAGGGTCGGGGGTTGCTGGTCTGGGAGATAGGGCTGGGCGCTGAGCGTGCACAGAAAGGCGCCCGGCCTCCTTGCAGCGCCCCCCACCCCGAGACACTGGCTGGCACGGGGGTCTTGTCGGGAATTAGGGGGCAAATTTCCCTCTGGTCCCTTTCCAAGCGGAGTGAAAGGATGGAATGTGAGGGCACTAAAGATTAGGGAGAGGAGTCAGTCGGCTGCGAGGGGAGGAGGCCAGTCGGGGCTGCCCTGGCGCAGGGTGGGCTCCGGGGAGGAGGTGCCCGAGAAGCCAGAGCCTTCACACCTGGGCCACGCCAGGGGCTGAGCTCCCCCGGGGAGTGAGCGGGGCGGGCAGCTCGGCCCCAGCTACCCGCGGTGCCCAGAAGAGAGGAACGCGCGCAGCAACCTCCCTGCGCTCGGACCGCCCCCCGTCTCCCTCGGGATGGGAGCGGAGGGAGCCAGGCTAACAAATAGCGACGAAGGGAATGCAGGGCTGGCGGGGGGGCGGGCCTACGGGAGTCCGGATCTCCTGGAAGCCAATGAGAGGCCGTAATTTCAGGAAGCCGCACCCAATCCCAGCCGGGATGGAGGGCGCGGCTTTTGACTAAGTCGGGGCGGGCCGGGCGGGCCGGGACTGCAGGAGAGAGGCGTGAGCCCGCACCTCTCCGCTCCCCGGCGGCCTGGGTCCCCGCCCACGCGCCGGTCACGTGAGCCCTCAAGATGGCGGCGCTCGGGCGTGAGGCCGGGGCTGACCCGAGGGATGGAAGTGTGGTGCCGGTGGGAGCTGGGGAAGTGCCCAAGGTAGGCGGAAACCCAGGTGGCATGGGCCCTGATTTCTGTAGCCTCAAGTGTTGGCGGACTCTTCTGGAATGATGTACAAGGGGCTTGAGTATCTAAAGAGAACAGCTCCCAGGTCCATGCAGGACTCAATCAAGTCTCCAGTTGCAATGGAAAGAGGCGGAGAGAATGTAGGAGACCTAAAGTCCAGTCTGGATTGCTTACCGCTTGTTTTTTCTTGCCCCCTGGCCTTTGCACTGGCCTTTCCTTCAACTTGAAAGGCATCCCTGCATCTCTCCCTCCCCACAGAGCGCGCGTCAAATTCTTCTCTTTTGGATATTCGTGTAAATGTCACTTCCTCTGGGAAGCCTTCCCACATTTACCCTGGATAGGTTAAGTTTGGCTTTTGTTTTCATGGCATACTCACTCTGCCTTTTAAATTCCCTGCCTTTTTGTCCTGACCTCCGTCCGGGTTGTGTGTCCCTGAGGATGACTACATCTTGATTATCCCAAGGGTTGTCAAATGATGGAAGATTGTTGAATAAAATTCTGAAAGTCAGGTGAAATAGTACACATAAAAGCACTACAAAACCATAAAATGCTTTGTAAACTATAAATCTACATAAATACACTCTTTCTGGTATGATCATGGAGACCAGTTGAGTGGCCTTGGACTAATTTTTAGATAAAATGTTGGTTATAGCCCAAATCTTTATGTTTCAATACTTGTCAAAAACCTATCAGAAAGCTGTCCGTATATTTTTGTGTTTTAATAACAGTACCTTCCAAAGACTAGGCACTCAATAAATATTTGCTGTCCTGTTTTAGTATTTTAGGCTCATAATCCTGGGTGTCTGTATCCTAGACAAGGTAGGAGGTGGATACAAGTCATTGCCTGAAAGTTTTCTTTGTGAGGAGTAAGGGACTTCAATGAATTGGATGACAGCAAAACAAAAAATGTATTCAAGGTTTCTGGTTAATTATGTTACTGACTTCTGCCTTCATAGAACAGCAGATATAGAACCTCCCCACAGATGTTACTATCTCTTCTTTTCCATTTTCCATTTAGATGTCAGAGGCAAAAGATTAAATCTAGTCCCTGAGAAACTGTAATTTGTAAAAAAAAAATAAAAATTTTCCCTGTCCTCCCCAGATATTTTAAAGAAAAAGATAGAACTACCATGTTTCCCCGAAAATAAGACCTAGCTGGACAAACAGCTCTAATACGTCTTTTAGAACAAAAATTAAAATGAGACCTAGTCTTATTTTACTATAAGACCTGGTATAATAATATAATACAATATAATATAATTAATATAATACCGGATCTTATATTAATTATTGCTCCAAAAGATGCATTAGAGCTGATTGTCTGGCTAGGTCTTATTTTCGGGGAAACATAGTAGCTTGAGTACAGTCTGAAATGATGCAGGGAAAAGAACTAGTTCATTATTAATTAATCTGTGTAATACCATACAAATGTTCAAAGGAACCCATATCTTCAGGATATTGATACCATGGATGAATTGGCCTTTCATTAATTAGGGTTAGGATTGGTACATACGAGGTCAGACAATTAAGTTCAAGAACTCATCCTAGAAAAAGTGCTACATACATCATTGCTGAATATCACTATGGTCACCTTCGAAGTACGCCCCTTGGGAAGCTATGCACCGATCCCAGTGCCTAGTCCACCCTTCAAAGCAATTTTGTAACTCTTTCTGCAATGGCCATCAGAGCTAGAGCTGTCATCGTATTACCCTTGATGTCCTGAATGTCATCAAAATGTCTTCTTTTCAATATTTCCTTTATCTTTGGTTAAAGAAAGAAATCATTGGGGGCCAGATCAGGTGAGTAGGGAGGGTGCTCCAATAGTTACATGTTTACTGGGTAAAAACCCTCACAGACAGTGCCGTGTGAGCTGGTGTATTGTCGTGAAGCAAGAGCCAGGAATTGTTGGTGAAAAGTTCAGGTCATCTATCTTTTTCACGAAGCCTTTTCAGCACTTCCAAACAGTAAATTTGGTTAACTGATTGCCCATTTGATACAAATTCCTAATAAATAATTCCTCTGATGTCAAAAAAAGGTTAGCAACATCTTTGCAACAAGTTCACAAACTTAGTTGTCTGACCTCAGCTTATTCAGCAAATGAGTATTACAGTGATGTTCAACATGTGTCCGTTGACTGCCAGCATCAGAACACTTGGTGCTATTAAAATGCAGATTTCTAAGTTTCACCCTACTCCTGTTGAATCCACATATCTCAGGAGGGAGCTCAAGAGACTGCATTTCAAATAAACTCCCCACGTGATTCTTGTGCACAGGAGAGGTTGAAAATCACTGATTTATTAAGTAACTTCTGTGTTCATTACACTTAATCCACTATAATTTTCTTGCGTGGGACTCCGGAAATTTGAGATTTAGTCTATGCCCTTAACTAAATTTGATGTTAAAATGGAGATTGGTATAAATTGTGACGGGCCACAGACTTTTCTTTTTATCTATTCATTGGCTAACCTGGAATCCCATTATTCTAGTGTGGCAAAAAATTTAATGTTATTAAGACTTTTCACAGAGATCTGAGAGTCTTACCCAGAGCAAAACATTCAGAAAGGATCCTTTCTGAGGATGCAGGGTGTTGTGTGTTGTTTTACCATCGGTTTCTGTGAAAACGGTACTGGCCAAATCCTCGTGGTCCCTTGACATTGGCAACCACCTATTCATACACCACACTTGGGACGCAGGAACCTCCAGCGCTGGTGTCCAGTGCCATGAGACCCTGCTCACCGGTATACCACACAGCAACTTCCAGGAAAGGCCCTGCTTTCACCCCAGGTACTACTAGGGAGCTGGATATGTAACTCATATAATGCAAGGTAGCCATGATCCACTGCCTTGCCCTAGCCTGGAACAGTGTCCCTCTTTGTGATTTTTGTCTCTCACTGTTCTGCAAGGCAATCCCTGCTCTCTCTCTCAACTTTCCAGGAAACTCAACATAATCTCTAAAATGAGCTCAGGCTTTCATGAGACAGAAGATACAGATAGTTGTCAACAAGTAGCTACTATTTTCTTCCAGCTCTGAAAAAGCTAGAGCAAGAATTACAAAGGCCTGGCTGCCTTTGGGGAAAACTATGAATAAAATAAAAACTCAGTATCTCAGTAAGTTATCGTTCTAAACTAAGTCCTAAGGCAAGTCAACATTTCTGAACCTCATTTTTCTCATTGATAAAAGTAGAGATGATCATTATCCTACCAATTTCTTAAAATTGTTGTGTGAATTAAAAAGCCATTGTCTAGCAGATAATAAGAGCTCATTAAATGTTGATTGAATCATTAACAACGTACGTGAAAGTACATGACAGTACCTGACACATTACTAAAGCCTAAATGTTTTTTAATTTGAATCTGTAGAATTTATAAGATTTAATATTAATATCGTTAGCTCTTATGGTTCTGGAATTTTGTGTTTTCCAGGATATCAAGATGGCAACACACACACATGGTCAACCCAGTCCTTCTGTAGGAGATGCAAAACTCAGAAGACCAATGGTCATCGAAATCCTTGAAAAAAAAATTGAATATCTTAGAAAAGAAAAGTAAGAGACCCATCCAGACTGAAAATCTTTAAAAACAAAAAAAAAACAAAAACTTTATTTGCAAATCTTCTGTATTACCATTGTTTCTGGGTATCTAAAATTCTATTCACTTTATTGAGTTGGCTATAAAGAAAGCTTATTTAAAAAAAAACTGGAGGGAAACATGAACAGATGAAAATAGTGGGGGTTTTTTGGAAATTGGGGCTGGGGATAATTTCTTTTGCTTCTTAAAAAGGCTAAAATTATTACTGAAATATTTCTTGTGCAATAAACTATTTTTAAATTAAAAGTAATTAGGAGAATACCATTTTGGGGGCTACTTATATTTAATTCATTATCATTTGTAATTAAATTCAGTTTAGAATTGATTACCTCAGCCACAGTGCTGAGTTTAACAAAAAGGAATACAGCTTCCATGATGTACATACGGTTTCATATTACCATTTTGACTTTTAGATTATTGGAGCTCAAAAAAATAAAAATCAAAAGATGTGGATCTTAGACCTTAGGCATTTCTGGATTTAGGAATCAGTCAAAATAAGTCCAACTAGATCTAGCAAATATCTTTGGATGAAGTTTTGGAAATCCTGGGCAAATTATTTTAAGTATATCTGGACTAATTAAGAAATAGTTATTTTCTAGAAGGCCTGACCAAATGTAAACTTTTTTCAAATGACCTTAAGCAAATTAATTTTTTTAGTAGCAAGAACAGTATTCTTGGATTTAGACAGCTCATAAAATTTGGCTATGGTGCAATACCATATATATTTGTGGTCCAAATTTATTCTCTCTTTAAAAGAGCTCCATTTTAGAACCACTCTAAATATTCTCAGGAAGAGAATTATATCCTCTGATTTGAATGCAAGTTCACGAGGAGTGGGATTTTTTTTTCTTTATTCACTACCTCATCTTCTGCATATAGAAAACACCTTGCACATAGTAAGTGCTCAAGACATATCTGATGTTGGGTAAATATGTAATAACAAATGACTATTGAGGAAAGGATATATCTCCATTAAGGGAATATTATGTTGAACTTAATTTTTTGTTTGTTTTTCCTATTAGGACTTTAAATATATATGGAACAGTGGTCTTTGGAACAACAGCTAGTTTCTCTGGAGTGCTGGCAAACTTCATTTTCAGACACTGCTTCAAGGTTAAACATGATGCTTTAAAGACATACGCGTCATTGACTACACTTCCATTTTTGTCTACTATAGTTACTTATAAGCTCTTTGTAACAGATGCTTTGTATTCAGGTAAATTTAAATTCATTAAAGTATGTGTTTATGTCTATGTAAAATTACCCATTAACATATACTGTTGCTAGTGCTCATAATAATCCCTTACATTTGTGTATTGCTTTATCACTCACAATGTACTTTCACATATATTGCCTTGTTTCATCCCAACAGTCCTCCTTATCAGGCAGGGCGAGTAGTATTGGGTCTTTTTCACAGAGAAGCAACGAAAGCAGAGACATGTTCAAATATAAGAAGCAACGTAATGCACTAAGGAAAAAGCAGATTTTGCCCTACTACACACGATTTCAGATCCTACCTCCTTCCATTTAAGTTTTGTGAAATTGGGCAAGTCATTTAATATGAGACTCAGTTGTCTTATCTGTGAATTAGGACTAATAGTACCTCACAGGATTGTTGTGAGAATTAAGACAACGTATAGTAAATGTCTTAACATAGTATCTGGCGTATTATGGGCTTCTAATGTTATTTCCTGCCTCCTCCCCTTGCCTTAAGTTTCACAACTAGTAATTGATGGAACCCTGTTCCTCATGTCCCTGATTAAATATCTCTTCCCCAGGGAAACCCCAGGTTTTTCTCAGGGCTGGTTAGGTTTCTAGATACATTCTTTTCATTTTAACTTCAAAGCATTGTGCATGCTTAAATTTATTTATTTAAATATTTGTCCAATGTCTTTCTTTCCTGGTAGACTAGCCTGAAGGTCAAAGATTGGGTCTCTTTTATGCAACACTGTATCCCTAGCACCTGGCACATGCCTAACACATAGATAATAAAAGTGTTTTAGGGGCAGACAGATGGCTCAGTTGGTTAGAGCATGAGCTCTGAGCAACAAGGTTGCTGGTTTGATTCCCACATGGGCCAGTGAGCTGCGCAACTAGAGTGGAGACAACAAGCTGCTACTGAGCTGCTGCTGAGCTCGCAGGCGGCCAGATGGCTCAGATGGTTAGAGAACGAGCTCTCAACCACAAGGTTGCCAGTTCCACTCCTGCAAGGGATGGTGGGCTGCGCCCCCACAGCTAGATTGAAAATAGCAACTGGACTTAGAGCTGAGCTGCGCCCTCCACAACTAAGACTGAAAGAACAAAAACTTGACTTGGAGCTGATGGGTCCTGGGAAAAACACAGTTCCCCAATAAAGTCTAAAAAAAAAGAAGTGTGTTAATCTAGAATCCAGATGTCTGCCCTGCTACTTTAATAGTCTTTTTTTTATGAAGTTGCTTCTCCAACCACCTATGTAAAACTTAACTCTCCTTATGTAAAATATAATAAGAGCATTTTTCAGATGTGCATTTAGTCTTATTACGTGCCATAGAGTGAATTTCTAATATTCTTTCTACTGTTTCACTATAGTTGAGGACAATACAGATAACTACTCTTTGGGGACACAAGACTTTCTTAATGTTTATCGTGAGTTTTAAAGGGAGACCACATTTACTTTTGTTTTCCAGGTAATATAAGCAAGGAAAACTGTGTTCTCAGGAGTTCACTGATTGGCATAGTGTGTGGTGTTCTATATCCCAGTGCTCTGGCTTTTACTAAAAATGGACGTCTGGCCGTCAAGTAAGTCTTTTTGTTCGTTTCCTTCCTTCCTTTATTTTTTTTTTTTAATATTAGTAAACTCTCTTTATCCTTTACTGGCAATGACACACTTTAATCAAAATATAGTAAGTAGTTTGGTATTAAAAATAGCTAACTTTTAGCCTTTTGGCTAGCTTCATGAAAGAGCTAGAACTTGTTAGTTTAAGAGAAATCAATGAATTTTTCATAGAACACGCATCCAGGAGAAGTGGTTAACTCTTTTTCCTTTTTAGGTATCATACTGTCCCACTGCCACCAAAAGGAAGGGTTTTACATTATTGGCTAATGCTTTGTCAAACAGAGATAAAGGCAATGGTGATTCCTCTAGTCTTTCAGACAGTCGTTGGCGTATTTAATGGTCTACAACATTATGCAACATTTGAAAGTATACTTGAGAAAACTGTATATGAAGATTAACCGAAGAATGAATGGACATTAAATCAGCAGAATGGATTTTTTTATGAGGACTCAGGCATTGCTGAAGGAGCTAAAACTAACTCTGGACACTTTGTTTCTGTTCCTTTTGCCTACTATATAGCAGGTACTCAATAAATATTCAGTAATTCAATAAATAAATGTAAGTTTTGTCTTTCTTTCCTCATTGTATATGGAAATGGGTTTGAGGCCTCAAATTCTGACCTATACACTTATATATTCATTCATCAAACATTGATTAAGCACCTGCTACATCTCAGGCACCTTGTTACATGCAATAAGAGATGGTCCTTCCTCAGACAAAATTCACAATTAGAAGAGAAATTAACAATGTGAACACATAGCATAAGAGGGTTTGAGAGGGATACACGTAATTCTGTGGGCACAATGGGTGTGTCCCTGTCAACTACCTAGAAGAGAAAGCTGTGGGGAAAAGTGACATTGGACCTAAATTTTGAAGGAGTTAGAAGTTCATAAAAAAGCAAAATATAGAAATAGCATACAACCCTTTTCTCTAAACTGATTCTCTATACTTAGTAGGTTATCATTAACAAATAATTTTTACTGTGCTTTTTAAAGAACATGTATTGAGTGCCCATTTGCTACGCTTTCATATAGGCACCCAGGGACAAAGATTCAGTCCCTGCCATAGACTAGCTTAAAATCCAAAGAAGCAGGTCACAGCATGCTTCTTTAAGTCGGCTAGAACGTTCCTGCGCTACACATTTATCTTGGTTCAGGAAATGAAGACTATCTGATGAAAAGAAGAAGACCCAACATGAACCCCACAGCTCATTCTCCTTGTCTTAACCATGTTCATATTGAGATTAAAGATTTCATCATCTGAGGCCCCAAGCAACCCAAAGCAGAAATGGAAGTCTTAACAAGGTGTGTTATGACATCATGTATAACAAAGTGAAAAGCATTCACTCTTTTGCTAATGGGAGAAAAAAAAAATGGCTAGTTAGCCATCCAGCTTTGCATCCTCAGAATAATTCATGATACCTGAAACTCTAAGGAAAGGGCAAGTTATGGGGGGAAGGGTGTGTGTAAATCAAGTCAAATAAATAGATCAATGGTGTTCATATTTTAACTCTTCAAAGAAATTATTATATGAGTACATGAATACTCTCTCACTGTGAGACAGTTAAGTGATCCAAAGTGTGTGTGTGTGTGTGTGTGTGTGTGTGTATACACTTGCTACATAGAGCAAGACTTGAAAATTCTCCCTTCACACCACTCCATTCTATTTCTACTCCATTCTCCAGAGGTAACCACTACCGAGTTACCATGTCGCTTTTCCTTGCAGTATTCTTTGGTAACGTAACATTTTTTTAAATAAATTGTATTATCCATACATATTAAGCTGGAAATTAACTTTCCCTTCAGTGTATATGTCTTCGAGATCTTTCCAACTCATAGCATATAGGTCTAATATGTTCTTTTTAGTGACAATGATGTTCTTGATAATTCCAGTATTCACACAGGTGATCTTGCCAACACTTTGGTCTCTCCACCCTACCACTTATTCCTGTGGTCACACTCTAGACTTGTACTGTCCAATCTAATACTCACCAGCCACTTGCGGCTAATGAGCATTTGAAATGTGAATAGTCTAAATGGAAATATGTCATGATCGTAAAATTACACATCAAGTTTTGGAGATTTACTATATACAAAAGAATATAAACTATCTCATGAATAATCTATTGATTACATGTTGAAATGTTATTCTTTGGGTACATTGGCTTAATTACATAAGTTACATTACAATTAATTTCACCTGCTTTTTATTTTAATGGGGCTATGAGGAAATTTAAAATTACCTATCTGACTCATAAATTTATTGTACTGTGTTGCTCTAGACTTTGTCATTATCAATAAATTCAAATTCTCCACATTCTCAATTTTAAAATCCTAATTTCTGATCACTGCCTCCTGTCCTTCCGGATCATTTCATTCTTATACCACAACTCCAGCATTGCTCCAGCCTCACCAGAACTTATAACCGATCAACCCCACTACCTTTTCACTGTCCCTCAGCTCCTCACATTTTTATTCTCCTACTTCAGCTTCAGCCACATCAATCTTTTTAAGTCTGCCGATCTCAAGGCAAAAGAAAGAAAAAATCAAAAATGAATCTAGCTAAAGTTGATTTTTAAATAAAGCTACTGGCATCTTGTTTTCTTTTGTGAATTTTCTGTTCATGTCTTTGGTCCATTTGATTTGTAGAAGCTCTATAATTTCTGGGTATTTTATTTCTTCATATGCTGAGGTAGTGATCTGGGAAATACAGAAAGGTTGGCTTACGTTCACCTCCCCTGCCATCTGAAAGCTGAAGAGATTTATACCCTCCTCTATGACTTCAATTTGTCTTTTCTGCAACAGAAAAAGCAGGGAATTCTATCAATATTTTTCTTTGGCTGTGGAAAGCAATGCTTGCCAAAGTGACTGTAAGAGGCCTGAAAGGAGAAATTAGGGAAACCTTGATCTGGGTCTGAGCCCAAGGTGAAGATACTCATAGGTGAACCCCAGTAAAGAAAGGCAGCAAGGTACTAGAGGCAAGACTGTTCAGACGTGTCAAGTACAACCTGAGGCTCCACTTTCAAGGTTCAAATCCTGGCTTCACTACTTACTAACAGGATGACTTTGAACAAGCTATTTCGTCTCTCTGCACCTCAGTTTCCTCACCTGTAAAATGAAGAATAAAGATGGTATCTACCTAACAGTGTTATCAAGATTAAGTTAGTTAACATATGTAAATCAAACAAGAAGTCTATATGTGTTAGTGCTGTTATTATGGTTGCTATTACTGAATACATGGGCCTTTCCCTAGCTTGTAGTTATGAGTTTAGCATCTTTCTAGGAAAGATTATAAAGAAGCAGGGAAAATTCATAAAATATCTTTCATTTGAATGACTATGTATTCATTTATTCGGCTAATATTGATTCAAGACCTAGCGTATGAAAGGCATTGTACCATGTTGGACAAGTTACCTAACCTTTTTTGACTACCTTGTGTCCCCAAAAATAAGACCTAGCCGGACCATCAGCTCTAATGCGTCTTTTGGAGCAAAAATGAATATAAGACTCGGTCTTATTTTACTATAAGACTCGGTCTTATGTAATATAAGACCGAGTCTTATATTCAATTTTGTTCCAAAAGACGCATTAGAGCTGATAATCCAGCTAGGTCTTATTTTCGGGGAAACAGGGTATAATATAATATAATACCGGTCTTATATTAATTTTTGCTCTAAAAGACGCATTAGAGTTGATTGTCCAGCTAGGTCTTGTTTTCAGGGAAACACGGTATATTTCCTCTTAAGATATACTAATAACTGCTTTGCAGTTAAGTTATAAAGATTAAAGGATATAGAACCATACCTGGCATATAGGAGGTGCCAATAAATGTGTTTACATTGGCTGTTTTCCTAATGGATGTACAACAATGACTAAAATGTAGTCCCTACTGTGAGAACTTCCTTTCTCTTTTGCCTTTTCTTCTCCATTTCCTCCAACCACCTTAACCATATTATTTTCTCCTGCTTTTTATATTGTATTGCATCGCATTGCATACCTTGCAATGTATTGTATTGATTATCTCCCTTATTTTGTATGATTGTATTGTGTTGTGTATATTCAGTATTTGAATTTCCAAGTTTAAGCAGTCATGTAATGAAGAAATGATATAATTATGATACTGGTATGGCTGAATTTGTTCATTCACCCTCCTAAGGCTCATTTAAAAAGAAAAGAAAGAAAAGATTCTTCCAAAGATAAATAACCATATTCCTCTACCTTCATCATCCTATCCCTACAAAGACAGTTACACTAACATTAATAAACACAAACAGTTGGATCTTGATAGCTCTGAACCCCACCAGCTTCACTAAAGTAACAAAGTCTCCCCAACGTTAGACATAACAAAAGAAAAGATAGTGAATTTAAAAATACAGCAATATAAACTTCAAAATAAAACGTGTAAGACTGGCTAGGCGGGGCGCTGTTGGAGGCAGAGACCCAGGCCTCTGGGGAGCTAACAGAAGTCACATTCCCTTAAACCGCTTCTAATTTTCACAGCTGCTTTGCTCCCTGTGGCCATGACCCCTTAGCTAGCATTTTGCATCCCACTTGTTTTGTGATGGAGGCTCTTTGGGGAGTCAGGTGGATGAACCTACGGCTTTTCCCTGTATGACCGATTGCAGGCAGATAACTCATTCAAAACACGTGAGCAGAATTTAAAACTACCAGGTGTTACAAAAGGTACATTGAGGAGCTTTATGAAGCTGGACCATAGCTCGGTAATGTGAAGATTAAGGACAAAATTGCAGAAGGCACTGTCTGGTCTGTTTACTTGACCACAGCAATTACAAGCATGACCGGAAGAGAAAAGTGCCCTAAAACACTAATTCCAACAGGTTATTCCATAAGCTGAGCTCCAATACCTACCAGTGGCTGGTGGGCAGACAGTGTCCTAGGAGTTAGTACTGCTTTGGGGAGAATGACCATGTGGTGATCACTATGCCGTATCTGGAGCATGAGTCCTTTTGTTAGACGTCGTGAATTCTCTTTCTTTTCAAGAAGTACAGGAGTATATGTTTAATCTGTTCAAAGCTTTGAAATCATTCATTAGTTTGGTACTGTTCACTGTGAGGTGAAGCCCCACAATTTCTTTTATATATATATATGAGGCACCTGAAAAAGTATGCCTTGGTAAACTTTGGTTTGGCCCAAGGAATCCATGATACGAAAATAGAGCTTCTCAAATTCGTCCTGTCTGAAACTCAGCAGGAAAGATGTTCACAAAACGCATCCCATCGAATCACCAGAAACAAGTTTTCACTGAGTGGCCCAGCAGCACCTAAGCAGTTAGATCAGCAGCCCACCACAAAAACTTCTGTTAAAAGGCTCTCCCCAAATACACAAATTCAGATTAAACAAGGAAAAGATGGAAAGGAGGGATCTATAAGCCCTTCTGCCCAGCACTCTGTTTTTGGAGAAAGAAACTTCAAAATACACAGCTCCATTTCACATGAGAGCCCTGAGTGAAATCTATGAAGCAGTCAGACTGTGGATATACTGTGTAGAAAGTTAGCAGCAAAAAAAGGAAGGCTGTTTCTACAGAAGTTATGAACAGTAGTGTGATGACGAAAATTACCAGTTCTTCCTCAGCTAGCCTGACCTGTGACTCTCAAGCAGCAGATGAAATGTGCCATATTGCCTTTCAAGTCAGCAACAGTTGCCCTGAGGGCAAGTACACCAGGAATCAGAGCACCAGAGATCTTGACAAAGTGCCCCAAACTACAGCAATTGACCATGTGGTCTGCAGGTGTCACATTCCTTTCTTTGCTCAGTGGTTGATATGTTTTATAAAGCAAGTGATGATTTAATTGCTTTGGCTCAAGTTATGACAATTCGTGTATCCAGAGAAACTATTCAGGCAAATAGTTCAGAAACTATTCAGGCAAAAACTTTTGGCAAATCAATTTTGGAAGCAAAGAAGTCCCAGCACAAACAAACAACAAGTGTTGGTGCAGATGTAGAGAAAAGGCAACACTTGTGCACTGTTGGTGGGACTGCAAATTGGTGCAGCTACTGTGGAAAATGGTATGGAGGTTCCTCAAAAAATTAAAAATAGAACTTCCTTATGACTCAGCAATTCCACTCCTGGGTATTTATCCAAAGAAATCCAAAACACTAATTCAAAAAAAATATATGCACCCCTATGTTTACTGCAGTGTTATTCATAATAGCCAAGATATGGAAACAACTGAAATGCCCATCATTTAAATGACTGGCTAAAGAAACTGTGGCATATTTATACAGTGGAGTATTACTCAGCCATAAAAAAGAAAGAAATCTTACCATTTGCAACAACATGAATGGACTTAGACAATATTACACTAAGTGAAATAAGACTAAGAAAAACAAATACCATATGATCTCACTTATATGTGGAATCTGAAGAACAGAATAAACAAGCAAACAAAACAGAAATAGACTCAAGAGACAGAGAAAAAACTGATGATTGCTAGATGGGAGGGGGGTGGGGATGGGAGAGAAGGTGAGGGGATTAGAAAGCACAAATTGGTTGTCACAATATAGTCATGGGAATATGAAATACAGTATGGGGAATATAATCAATAATGTTGTAAATATTATGTAGGTACTGGACAGATGGGCACTGGACTTATTGGGGGATCACTTCATCAACTGTGTAGATGCCTGACCACTGCGCTGTACACATGAAGCTGAAGTAGAATAACATTGAATGTCAACTATAATTATACACACACACACACACACACACACATATACATGCTTATATATACATACATATAAACGGATGTAAAGTACAGCATACGGAATATAGTCAATGATATTGTAGCAGCTATATACGATGTCAGAGAGGTAGTAGATTGGGGGGGTTAGGGTTATCACTTTGTGAGGGCTGTAAATGTCTATTACATTGTTTTGTACACCTGAAACCAAATTAAAAATTTTAAAAAACATTACACCTAAGCTCCAAATGGAGTTTATCTTTGGGCAATTTTCCTATCCCTTCAAGATACTGTTCTGCAGCAAATAATAAAGATTCGTTATGAGGGTAAAAAACAAAAACAAAAAAAGAAATCCCAGCACAAGACTTAAAACTCTGTGAGAAGCTCAGAGGGATAGATTCTAACTTCTAACACTCCCAAATTAACAAGTGGTATACAAGGGCCTCACGAACCAACATTTTCAGAGAAGACTGACCATAAAGCTTCTCACCTCATACAAACATCTCTAGCACAGCACTCAGGGAATTAATTCACTGTATAAAGGGAACAGAAATGACTGTGGGGGTCATTCTGATGTTTATACTACCAATCTAGAAGGCAGGGAAGAGGTACCTGATGGAGCTTCTGGCCTGCTTGATAAACTTCTACATCTAAATCCAGCTTCAAGAATGACAGCAGAAGAAGCTTTGTTACATCCTTTTATCAAAGATATGAATTTGTGATTGTTATTGTTCACTTAATGTTTGCTGGTGTATATTGTAAGCTGGGGTGAGAGAGTTCTTCACATAGCCGTTAGATCTTGATTAGACTCCAGGGCAAGATGCAGGATTTATTTTAAAATTTTAGTGTTTTCTCTCTTGACAGAGTCTAAAATACGGATTAAGATTACTTAAAATGCCTGGAATAGTTCTTTGGACTAACAATATGATCTTTGAGTTAGATCCGCCAAAGGAAAATCAGCTCATTAGTTTCCCTAATTACTTGCCACTGCCACATGCAGAAAAATGCGCAGTATTAGCCTAGTACGTAGGAGTTCAAGGTGCAGGGCTTAAAGTTAATGGATGTTTTAGGAATTAAATGAGTCAAAAAGCTTACTTTATTCATTGCTTCGAACAATGAGCTATGTGTGCTTTTTAGAGACTCAACCTAGAACTGGTGTGCTAACCATTCTGTAGGTTAAAAAAAATAATTTCCTCTCCTAGAGGCATACATTATGTCTTTGATGAGCACTAAAACCATGAGAAAATGTTTGGGGGGATACCACTTAAAATTTAACTTGTCCATTTTAAAGTATTTCGTGAGAGCATTTATTGTGTGAATTGCCATGTTTTCCTTAATGGATTCTCTCTTGATTTTCCTGCCCTCTCTACCCTCACCTTACACATTCTCCTTGGAAATTATATGGTGCTCTCCACAAAGTTTCTGGGTGTTTAGTTAAATATTGCATATGTGTACAGTTGCAAACTTAAAATAACGCATACCCTGGTTGATAAAGGGAAACCACAGGACCAAGGTAAAGGTTTCACACCATCTTAGGTATAATTAGGTAACTGCTGAAAGGAAAAGTGAATGCAGAATTAAAACTATTACTGGAGATTTTTCCTCTGCCTAGAGCCATTCGGGTCTCTACCTTCTGTCGCGACTAAGCTGGTCTTGCTCAAAGAAGGTTGATTCCCAGAGTCTTGGGTTGGGTAGGAAGAGAGATAATGGAGTAGGCAAAGTAGAAAAGGACCAAAGAGAGAACTTTATGTGTTACTACATTCCAAAATAATATATACCAATGACAGCATGGCAAACTTCCTAGGGGAAATAAGTCTGGGGATGTTGATCTGCTGAGAAGTTTCCCATTTAGCAGTCATAGAGTATAAACAGCTTCGGGACATATAAATTCATGTTGTTATTTTGAACATTGAAGTCAGTATCTCTACATACTCAATCTGGTAAGCATAGTATATGTACCGAGGGTGAAGGTTAATTGTCCAATTGCTAAAAAAAAAAATGCATACAAGTGGACATTTTGGTCAGCGTTGCTCAAGCAGTCGTTTGCCATAATCAGAAGTATCTAGATGCTGATGGTAACCACTTTGAACACCTCTTGTAATTGCAGAAGTCAAATGTGACTTGTATTCATCTTTTGTTATCGGTATATATTGAGTATTACAATTAATACAGTTTTTTCCTTTCTTAAAATGTGTGTACTTTTTTTGGCACTGTATATCTATATACCATTACAATTGATCTGCTCTGTCTCCTCATTCTGTAATCTCTTAAAAAAACAAACTTGAATGTTCTTGAATTTGTGTGTTTAATAGTTATCCTTTCATATTTAAAAAGATTAATAAAACGTTAACATAGTATTAGTGAATAACCTTACACACCTGTGACTGAAAGTATCTAAGAAGAAGATGAGCAGAAAATAATTGAAATATTAATGGCTGAAAAATTTCTAAACTTGATGAAAACTATAAAGCCAGAGTCAAAGAGTTCTGGTCCAAGGTGGAGACAAATGATGCTCCTAAACTCACTTCCTCCCAAAGACACACTGAATCTACAGCTACACACAGAGCAACGCCCCCTCTGAAAGAAATCCAGAAACTAGCTGAGTGACACGTATACATCAGGCAAATGAGAAAATATACCAAACGGGTAGGAAAGGCTGAGACGCAAACTCACCACAAACCCTACTCTTGACACAGTGATATATCGTCAGGAGGAACTCAAAAATCCTAGCTTCTACCTGAGGAGGGAAAAGTTTACATCCAACATCTAGTCCCCCAATATTTAAGACTTCCACCTGAGGAAAGAGCACCCAAAATATCTACCTCTGAAAACCAGCAAGTTTGCCATCCTTGAAACCCACAAGAAGATAGCAAACAAAAAAGCAGTTATTAACTGACTGGAGCACTTGCTACGGCTATTTCCCCAGGGGTCAGTGCTGAGAGAGCAGGCAAAAAATGTCTACCTCCCGGTTTTCCCTAAGTGGGGTCTATTTGCACACTTTAAAAGATGCTGCCTGAGGGTCACAATTCTAATTTAAAACACATTTAGGGGCTAATTTGTAATCCTCCCCAGAGACCAGGGCGGCTGGCAGACACCTCCCTACCTTCTCTCTGGAGGGCACTCCAAGTCACCAGTATCTCCTTAGAAGGAGCTAATACACGTGTCTGTAGAAAAACCTAAAAATCCAGACAAAGACAGTTACACATAAAAACAATTTCAGCTAAGTTGCAGGATACAATAGCAACACACAAAAATTAATTGTGTTTCTCTGCACTACCAATGACCAGTCCAAAAAAAAAAAAATTAAGAAAGCAATCCCATTTGCTATCGCATCAAAAACAATAAAATACTTAGGAATAAACTTAACCTAGGAGATGAAAGACTCATACATTAAAAACTACAAAACGTTGCTAAAAATATCAAAGAAGATACAAATAAATGGAAAGACACTTCACGCTTGTGGATTGTAAGACTCAATATTGTTAAAATGTCCATATGACCCCAAAAGATCGACAGATTCAACTCCCATCAAAATTCCACTGGCAATTTCTTCAGAATAGAAAAATATCCTAAAATTCATATGGAATCTGAAGGAACCATGACTAGCTAAAACATTCTTTAAAAAGAAGAACAAAGCTGGAGGCCTCACACTTCTTGATTCAAAACACATTTCAAAGCAACAGTAACTAAGACGACATGGTACCGGCATAAAGATAGATATATTATCCAATCAAACAGAATAGACAGTCCATAAATAAATCCTTGCCTATACGGCCAAATGATTTTTGAAAGGGTGCAAAACTACACAATGAAAAAAAGGACGTTCTCTTCAATAAATAGTGTTTGGAAAACTGGTTGGTTATCCACATGCAAGAGAATGAAGTTGGACCTTTTCTGTATTCCATATACAAAAACGTCTGCACGTTCAAAGAAACAATCAACAGAATGAAAAGGCAACCTATGGAATGGAAGAAAATAATTGCATGTCACATATCTGATAAGCATTTAATATCCAGAATATATAAGGAACTTCTACAACTCAACAACAACAAATAATCCAATTAAAATATAGGCAAATAACTTGAATAGACATTTCCCTAAAGAATACATACAGAGTACAGGGAGACAACCAAGATGGCGCAGTAGGTTATCACTATGCTTACCTTCTCTCACAACCACATCAAAATTACAACTAATCTACAAAACAACCATTATTGAGAATCACCTAAAATCAAGCTCAACTGAAGTCTTTCTACTAAAGACATGCAAAAGAAGCCTCCTCCAGACTGGAAGGAAGGGCAGAGATGCAGCACGGGCTGGTCCCATACCCATGTGTGACCATTAAAGATCAGGAGGGCTCTTTTGGCTGTGGGGGTCCCCCCATCCCCTAAAGGAGTAAGATATACCAGCCCCACCCCAGCCCAGGGTTTCAATGCCGGGGAGAGAAGTCCCCATACTTTTTGGTTGTGAAAAACAGCAGAGATTTGGGTTGAGTGAGATAGTGTGGCTGCACTCACAGGCCCTCCTCTTAAAGGGACTGCACGCAGACTTACCAACCAGTGGAATCACTCACTCTGAGCTCCAGCGCTGGGGCAGCAGCTGAAAAAGCAGCAGGGACAAAGGGTGGGGAACTGAGCTCTCTGGCTTAGGACGAGGGCTGGAGAGGTGGCTTTCTCCTGGATGGAGGAGCTGGCAGAAACCATTGTTTCTTTGTTGAGCCCTCCTTCCCATTATGCGAACACAGGTGGCCACATTTTTCTGAGTCTCCGCCATTAGTTTGCCATGACATGGCGATTTAAGACCTGGCCCTGCCCAACTTTAGGGCACACCCAGGCTGCTTTCAGTGTCATTCTCATGCAGAAAGCCTGCCGTGCCTCAAGCTGCACTTTCCTAGGGTCTCTCAAAGATTCACAGAACCCAGACAGGCAGCATCTGATTTGAGTGTGTCCTGTACCTCTGGCTGAGCAGCCCTAAGCCAGCACTAGGGGCAGCCACCCTTGGTTCGCCACTTGGTCTCTTAAAGGCACTTCCAAGCACAGCACAGGTGGCACACATCTGCAGATTTCTTTATGGCTACCACTGGGTTGCCTCAGGTGGGACACAGGCTGTGGCGGATCCCCTCCAAGGTAGTCCTGGGGCTGGTGTCCCCAGTAGCCAGCTTCAAAACTAGCTGGAGCATCACCTATCTGTCTCCAAGTATAACACACCCAAGGGGTAGATTGGGCAGGCACCAGAGTCCTGTTCAGGCAGATCCTGCTCTATACGATCAGCCCCTGCATAACAAACATTCCACTGTACTCAAGGCCAGTCCTTACAACAAGTGAGCTCTGGATCAGTCGATTGCACCTCACATTGATGTGCAATTATCAACCAAGGCTCAACTACAAGAGGACAGCACACACAACCCACACAAAGGACACACCTGGAGTGTGTGGCTCAGGTGACCAGAAAGACTGTGCCACTAAACCCCACAACATAGCTACTACATGAGGCCACTTACTAAGACTGGAAGACATAGTAGCCCTACCTAATACATAGAAACAAACACAGGGAGGCAGCCAAAATGGGGAGACAAAGAAACATGTCCCAAATAAAAGAACAGAACAAAGCTCTAGAAAAAGAACTAAGTGAAACAGAGATAAGCAACCTATCAGACGCAGAGTTCCAAACACTGGTTATAAGAATGCTCAATGATCTCATAAAAATGGAGATGGAAACCATGAAAAAGAACCAATCAGAAACAAAGGATACAATAATGGAAACAAAGAATATATTACAGGAAATCAACAGTAGATTAGATGAAGCAGAGGATCCAATCCACGATGTAGAAGATAAGGCAGCAGAAAACACCCAACCAGAATAGCAAAAAGAAAAAAATCCAAAGAACTGAGGAGAGTTTAAGGAGCCTCTGGGACAATAAAGTACTAGATCTATCAGGGTGACAGATGGGAATGGGGTTGGGGTCAGGGTGAAAAAGGTGAAGGCATTACGAAATACAAGTTGATAGTTAATACAGTGTGGGGAACATAATCAACAATGTTGTAAAGATCACGTAAGGTGTGTGGCGCAGGGGACCCTGCTCGCTGCGCCATTTGTCATGCAGGGTCTCAGCTCCCGCTCCCCGCCCAAGAACGCAGGACACGGTAAGGCCAAAAAGGAACACCCACGGAGCCATAGGTAGGGAAGTCAAACCAATATATTCTCGCTGGCGGCTGGGCTGGAGACACAGGAAGCAGGATCTACATAATCTGCCTAACAGCAGTCCACGCTTGCCAGCCACCATCTTCTTGCTAGCCCCCATTCTATTCCTGCTAGCGTAGCCACAGCCGTTATATTAGTGGCCAATGGCTTACGGGTTACAGCTGACGGCCAACTAGCCACAGCTGCTGGCCATCTGATCACAGTTGATGGCCATTTACTACCCGAGCCAGCACCTTTCTATGTGAGGCCGAGAGCCTGGAAACTGTTTTTTTGGGTTTTGTCCACACACTCCACCCCTACAGGGTCTCGCCTCACAATCTACGCGACAAGCGTCTTCTGCGAGGGGCCCTGTGCAAGGAGCCTGGAGGTGAATGCACTATCCTGAACACAGCCAGGCTCTCTGGGCACAGCCAGGGTTTCTCAGGGCACCACCAGTACTTCTGGGCACAGCCAGACTTCCTGGGCTTCTTAAGGTACCACCAGTCTCCCCGGGCACAGCCAGGTTTTCTCAGGGGACCACCACAGTACTTCTGGGCACAGCCAGACTTCCTGGGCTTCTTAGGGTACCACCTGTTTCCCTGGGCACAGCCAGAGTTTCTCAGGGCACTGCCACTCTCTCTGGACACAGCCAGACTTCCTGGACACAGCCAGGGCCTCTCAGGGCACTGCCACTCTCTCTGGAAACAGCCAGACTTCCTGGACACAGCCAGGGCTCTCAGGGCACTGCCACTCTCTGGACACAGCCAGACTTCCTGGACACAGCCAGGGCTCTCAGGGCACTGCCACTCTCTGGACACAGCCAGACTTCCTGGACACAGCCAGGGCTCTCAGGGCACTGCCACTCTCTGGACACAGCCAGACTTCCTGGACACAGCCAGGGCTCTCAGGGCACTGCCACTCTCTGGACACAGCCAGACTTCCTGGACACAGCCAGGGCCTTTCAGGGCACTGCCACTCTCTCTGGGCCTCTCGGGGTACTGTGCTGGAACAACAGCGGCTCACATCAAGGTGCTTACATATTATCAATGGCAGCCAGTCAAGACACAAAAGCAAACATTCTCGCCAGTCCCACTACATGGTGGTATGTTCCCAAACAGTCAAGTGTCCATTAAATCAGGGATGGAAGGCAATTCCCCATAGTCCATAGTCATTCACCAGGGCTGTCCTGGGGGTGAGGGATGACCTTGACCTCTCCCTCATCTCCCACGGAGGACTCAGCATGCATTTCCTCCTGGGACAAGTGCCACATCCGGGCTGCCTCAGCAAGCAGTTCCCAGCCCACAGGGCGGCAACAACCTTCGCTTTCTCCGCTTTCTCCGGCCTCTGCTGGTTGGGGAACCATCCACCTCTTTCCACCCCTCCACGGGAATCGAGCTCTCCGGTAGCTGCTCCTCCTGGTCTTCCTCAGACTGAGCTTTCATACGCACAAACTGCTCCACTGCCCTTCGGAAAGCTTTGGCCAGCACCGTATCCTGCCGGCTACGCCATGTGTGGCGCAGGGGACCCTGCTCGCTGCGCCATTTGTCATGCAGGGTCTCAGCTCCCGCTCCCCGCCCAAGAATGCAGGACACGGTAAGGCCTAAAAGGAACACCCATGGAGCCATAGATAGGGGAGTCAAACCAATATATTCTCGCTGGCGGCTGGGCTGGAGACACAGGAAGCAGGATCTACATAATCTGCCTAACAGCAGTCCACGCTTGCCAGCCACCATCTTCTTGCTAGCCCCCATTCTATTCCTGCTAGCGTAGCCACAGCCGTTATATTAGTGGCCAATGGCTTACAGGTTACAGCTGACGGCCAACTAGCCACAGCTGCTGGCCATCTGATCACAGTTGATGGCCATTTACTACCCGAGCCAGCACCTTTCTATGTGAGGCCGAGAGCCTGGAAACTGTTTTTTGGGGTTTTGTCCACACAGGTGCCAGATGGGCACTGGGCTTATCAGGGGGATCACTTCATAGACTGTGCAGATGCCTGACCACCGTGCTGTACACCTGAAGCTGAAGTAGAATAATATTGAGTGTCAATTATAACTAAATATATAGGTATATATAGTCACAAGACATGGAGTACAACATACAAAGATAGTTGATGTTATTGTAACAGCTATATAAGATGTCAGAGGGGAAATAGCTTGGGGAGTGTGTTATCATTGTATGAGGGGTTTAAATATCTAACTATTACGTTGTTTTGTACACCTGAAACTAATGGGGAAAAAAGAGAATATATACAAATGGCCAATAAGCACATAAAAAGATGCCCAACATTACTAACCATTAAGGAAATGCAAATCAAAACCACCATGAGGTATTTCCTCATACCCATCAGTATGGCCACTATCAAAAGAACAGAAAACAACTAATGCTGGCAAGAATGTGTACAAGTATTTCTATTTTTTTTATTTTTTAGGAGCCTCCATACTGTTTTCCACAGTGGCTGCACCATTTTACATTCCTACCAACAGTAGACAAAGGTTTCTTTTGATATAGCAATCTCACTTCTGGGTATATATCCAATAGAATTCAAAACAGGGTCTTGAAGAACTATTTGCACACTCACATTCATCACAGCATTATTCATAATAGCCAACTGGTGGAACCATTCCAAATGTCCATCAATGAAAGAATGGATAAAGAAAATGTGGTATACACAAGTACATACATTGGCATAGTATGTAGCCTTTAAAAAGAATGGAAATCTGTCACAAGTGACAAAATGAATGAAGCTCAAAGACATTATGCTTACTAAAATAAGCCAGTCACAAAAGGATAAATAAAGTATGATTCCACTTCTATGAAGTATCTAAAGTAATCAAACTCATATAAACAGAAAGTAGAAAGGTTTACCAAAGGCTAGGAAGTAATTAGTGTTTAGTGGATAGAGTTTCAGTGTTGCAAGATAAAGAAGTTCTAGAGCTCTGTTGCATAACATTGTGAACACACTTAACACTACTTAACTATACACTTAAAAATGGTTAACATAGTAAACTTAATGTTATGTGTTCTTCACCACAATTTTAAAAATTAAGCCTACTTTTTAGACTTGCAAAATGTGAAAGAATTCATCACCAGAAGATTTGTTTTCTAAGAAATGTTAAAGAGAATACTTCGTGTAGAATGAAAATGACACCAGATAGAATATGGATCTATAAAAAGAATGAAGAGCACTAGAGCTGGCAAATATGTAGATAAATATAAATTTTCTTATTTAAAAAATTCTTTCAATGACTATTGAAATAAAAAACAATAACTATGTACTGTGTGCTTTGCGACATATGTAGAAATAAATGTATGACAATAACACAAAGACTGAAAAGAAAGGGAAAGTATACAGTTGTAAAATTCTTATACTATACGTAAAGTGCTATAATATTACTTGAAGATACACTGTGATAAGTTACAGATGTTATTATGGGTTGACCTGTACCCCTCTATAATATATTTTCAAGTTCTAACTGTCAGCACCTATGAATGTGTCCTTATTTGGAAACAGGGTCTTTGCAAATGTAATCAGGTTAAGATACGGTATACTGAATTAGGGTGGGTCCTTAACTAATGACCAGTGTCCTTATAAGACAAGATAAATTTGTGTACACAGAGGGAAAATGGCCACCTGAAGCCACAAAGAAATGAGGAAATGCCGTGTGACACAGAAGCAAAAATTGGAGCAACGCATCTACAAGACAAGAGATGCCAAGGATTGCCAGCAACCACCAGAAGCTAGGAGAGAAGCATGAAACAGATTGTCCTTCACACTTTCAATAAAAACCAACCCTGCCAATACATTGATTTCATACTTCTAGCCTCCAAAACAGTCAGTGAATACATTTGTTGTTTTAAGCCACTGCTAAAGCAATCAATACAATTTCTTGAAAGAATTATAGACAATAGGCCAACAGAGTAATAAAATGGAATAAAAAAATATTCACTTAGTAAAAAAAAAAACAAAAAAGAAGCAGCAGCAGAAGAAAGGAAAAGGGGAATGTAGAACAGATGGAACAAATAGCAAGATGATAGATTTAAACCTTAGACTATAAAAATCATACGAAATATAACTGGTCTAAACAGTTCCTTCATTAAAATCATAAATTGTCAATTTACATAAAAAACAAAATTCAATTATATACTGTCTGTAAGAGCCTACATGATATATAAAGACACAAATAGGTTAAAAGTAAAAAGTTGAAAAACTCTATCTCATGTTAACTCTAATCAAAAGAAAGTTATTGGAGTGTCTCTATTAATATTAAACAAAGTAAACTGTAACAAAGATATTACCAAGGATTAAGGAAATTATTTCAGAATGATATAGGGATCAATTTATCCTAAATGTTTATTCATACAATAATGGAGCTTCAAATTACATGACACATGACACTGATAGAACTGAAAGGAGCAACAGGAAAATTCACATAATAGTTGGAGATTTTATTAATATTCTCTCAATAATTGGTAGAACAAGTTGGTATAAATTCAGAAAGGATAAAGAAGTTTTAAACAGCAACCAATTTGTGCTAACTGATGTTTTAGAACACTTGGCACAATAGAGCATATACATTCTTTTTGATCACACATGGAAACCTTACCAAGATGGACCAGAATCTACATTATAAATATCAATACATTTAAAAGGATTCAAATCATACAAAGTATATTCTCTAACCACAATGGAATTGAATTCGAAATCAGTAACAGAAAGGTATCTGAAAAATTGGAACAATTAGGAAACTAACACACTTCTAAGTAACCCATAGATCATAGAAAAAAGCAAGAGAAATTAGAAAGTATTTTAAATTGAATTAAAATAATGAACATTTCAAAATATATGGGATACAGTTAAAGCAGTACTTGGAGGTAAATTAGTAGCACTAAACACGTATGTTGGGAGGGGGAGGAAGATCTCACATCAATGACCTCAGTTTCCCAACTTAAGAAATTAGAAAAAGAGAAGCAACTTAAATTCCAGGTAAGAATAAGAAATGAATTCCAGGTAAGAAAAAGCACCTTAAACTTAAATTCCAGGTAAGAATAAAAAATGAAATAATATAGATCAGTGCAGAAAACAGTCAAATTGAAAACAGGAAAAAAAATAAATGAAATAAAAAAACTGGTTATTTGATATTAAAAAAATGATCAACCATTAACCTGACCGCTCAGACATAAAAAAAGAAGACACAAATGATTGATATCAAGAGAGATGGAATCTCACTACAGATCCTACAAATTTTGAAGGATAATAAGGCAATATTATGAACAATTTAAGCCAATAAATTTTAAAACTTAGATGAAATGGATATTTCATCTTATCTCATGAAGGACTGATTTTTAAAAATAAAATCCCAATGTACTAAATTGCTTCTATTACTCCAGAATGGCATACTACAGGTACTGAACACCATGGACATTTATTAATTTAAAAATTAGCTTCAAACCATTAAATGTGAAATTGGAATAAGAGTATAAAACAGAGTGTTAGGAAACAAAGCATTCTCTCTTATACACATTATAGTTAGCATCTTACTAAGCTGGTTTTCCCAAACTTTCTCTGCATTTACCTCAGAAACTTTCCAATTGGGAGTATGCTGATTTTCCACCTAGGAATCTGAGGACCTGTTTTATTTTCGGGCTCATTGAGTAGAGACTATTTGACATTGACACGGGACAGCCCCTTCACTATAGGAATTTCAAGTTTCCTTTTCGCTAGTTTCTTAGCTCCCTAGTCCCTGGTCTTAATCACTTTTTAAATCAGTTTCTTAATCTTAAAGATTGCTCCTAGCCTGAATCACAGAATATCTCTTACCCTCTGCTTCAGATAATTACCCAATAGTTTTTTATTGTAATCATTGTAACCCAGCATTCGTTCCAGGCTGTTCTGGGCCCAACTCATGGGTGAACAATGCCACCTGAATGACCAATTAAACCAGAGGAAAAGGCCACAGACTCCATGAAGCTGAACAGACTTTACATCAGGTAGTCACCCTGCGTCAGTAGCTTTGAGTCCTGCTTCTTGGGCCAATATTTTTAAATCTATTAACCAAAATCTATTTCTCCTCATCTATGGGCCATCGGGATACAAATGATTGCCCCAGCAAGGCTTCCAGTACATCCCAACCAAAGAGGTTAACAGGGTCTTCAGACCCCTCCCTCTCATCTAAGATCAGATAGGGAGAGTTCCATGAATCCCTGATAGGTAAGGACAATGACCACATTCAGCAGGAAGCAGATACAGAAGAAGAGACCCCTGTCCCTCAACTTCCCATAGATATTTATGGGGATCATGCCTGTCAGCGGGACATAAGGAAGGCAGTTAGAAACAGGAATTGCGTCTCTGATACACCCGAACACGTCAGGTATCATTCCTGCAGGTCCAACATGGCCTACGGAAAGCGACCATCTAGAAGACCTCCCTTCATGCCCAAAACTTTTCCTTATTTACTATAACCATCAACCACTATAAGGAAGCTAAAAGATACAAAATACCTAGCTAGATCAGACCGGTCACTCATACCTGCACAGTAAAGACCACAACAACCTTCATTCCACCTGGGCCTCATTATGCCATCATTAAAATAGCGTACATATGCCCGGAAGTTCATTAATATCATAATAACAGACCGAATTCTGGGGAGCAACATGCGGAGTCTGAAAAAATGAGGTAATAGTCTCCTATCAATCATAAATGCCAATCAAGAGACCCCACAACCAGGGAGGAGTAGCCCATTTTAGAGAAAAAGGGATAAAAACTACCAAGACCTCAGTTGGGGCCCTAGAGGCACTCCTCTGCTCAGGCCCACTCCTGCTTCTCTGAGTGTACTTCTATTCCTAACAAACTACTCTTTCACCACTGCATCTCTGTGCCTCGTTCAATTCTTTGCTCAAGACACCAAGAACGTGGACACAGCTCAGAGAAGGGCCTGCATTCTGGTAACATCAGATAAATCCTTCTCAGCCAAGGAGTTGGGGAGTGGGGGGGAAAGGGTGGGGAATGTTATCCTGTTCACCTAGCCTAATGAACTTTGCCCCTTTATCCTGAATACCACTTTCTCCTTTGATAAAGCTCAATTATTTTCAAAGCAACATTGGCAAGCACTTTAATTAGATCCTCACAACTTCGCGAAATAAACAATGAGATTGTCATTTCAACTCCTGTTTTATGAGGAAAGAGGCTGCTAGGCTTGGTCCAAGACTTTCATTCTCAATTGTCCTGACTGATGGAGCCACGAGGATGGAGCCATGAGGCTCCCTGCTTTCTAAACAGCTTTTCTTTCAGCACATTCACCCAACCCTGCTTTTTTTGTTTTGTTTTGTTTTTTACAAGCCATACTCGGCAGGGCACCAAGGAATCCTCAGAATAACGAGCTCCTTCCTTCTCTTGAGGTGCTCAGGTTATGGTGGGACAATCAACTAGATCGCAACAAGCACAGGGAGCTAACGACCCAAGGGAGAATAGAAAATCGATGGGGCAAAGAAATCTCAGCTCCTGTTTGTCTTCTATTTAACCGAGTACCCACATATGCCAAGGGCCGCGCAGGTTTCACATACTCATGTCAACATCATGGGGTAGGCTCTATCGGCCAAGAAGTTAAGTAACGTGCCCAAGGTAGGTTTTCAGTGAAAAGGACAGGTTCAGAGTCACTCAACTTTCATCTGGAAATTTCACACTACAGGCTCTGTCCTGGGAGGCGGCGGTAGGTTGAACGAGAGAGTGCTCTCCGCGTTAGCCCAGTTTCCGGGCTCACCAGCCCAATACCTCCTTCCGCGGGGAGCCCCCCATCAGGAGGTCGCTGGTGCGAGTAACCTGCGTCCTGGGAACCCAATCAGCGGCCCCGACTCCACGCCCCTAGGCCGAGTCACGTGTCCGCCAAAGATGGCTGCGCCCTGGCGAGTTGTGCAAAGGTTGCAGTGAGCCTCAGCGGCTGAGGAAGACGAAGAGGAAGCACCGAGAGCTGGGAGGACAGAATAACTGACATTCCCGGGAGGGAAGCGCAGTAAGTCCCCGGGTATCAGAAGCGCAATGCGGTGACAGGCTGTTCACCGACAGCTCGGGAATGAGATCCCGGGACTGAATTGGAAAGGGAAGAAGGAATCGGCCCTGCGGCGCCGATGGTCTCTTCATTTTCCACCCTAGAAGAAAAGACCTTATATTTAAAGTAAGCCAATAGAAAAAAGACCAAAAAAAATGCCTTCACTTAAATTTAATCCCCGGTTACTGCCAATTTACAGGGTATCCTGGGCCTAACAATTTTCAGAGGCCCCACTTTTCTCATTGCCTATCTCGGAGCTATCCTTAGTGGCATGAGATAGCTAATGCAAATGCTATTTGAAATATTTGTAGTATTTAAAGATGGCACTATCTGTAATAGAGATTGCGGATCAGAACTTTTACTGAATTAAGGATGATTTTTAATAGTCACACCGTAGAAATGGCTAGTTCACAGAACTCCGAACCTTACCAATATGGAGAGCTTAGAACACAAAACTAGTGATAGAATTAGGCGGGACTTTCTGAGGAAATAATTTATTTCAGACATATACACCGTACGCTTTCTTTATGTATACCTGATTTATCTGTGTATCTCCCCACGCCCCCTCCCCAACACATAATCATCCAAAGCTTCTATAGGGCACAGATTCTGTCTATCATATTTTTGTAACCAAGGTCCTCAAAAAGTTTGAGTACAGTGTGCCTAAATTCCTAACCTGCACTGTACGTACTAGTTTAATTTTAAGGCTAGGAATATGAAATTTAAGTGTCCACAGCATTGTCCAAGTTATCTCATACCTAACAGATACCCGATAAATATTTGTTAAATTAATCTTGTAGCAAATGGATGATAGTGAATCAAGACAATCTAATTTCATAAAACCATGTTGTCCTTTGCTGTTATTTCTGAACTTTTGCGTTCCTTAACTCTGCTACCCTGAAATCTTGTTTAATGAGACAAATCATTAAAAACTCATCATTTGCCATTGCCCTAACTCTGACGTTCACCCCAACTAGTGCAGGGATTAACCAACTACTGACCTGTAGGCCATACGAAGCCTATAGCTTTTTTCTGTATGGCCAGCCAACTAAGAATGATTTTTGTACTTTTTAAAAGTTGTGTGTTTTTTAAAAAAAGTATTCAACAAAGACCACAAGTGACCTGCAAAGCCTAAAATACTATCTGGCCCTTTAGAGGAAGTTAGCTGACCTCTGCTGTAGGGTCTACTTAGCAGTGAAATTACATGTCACGTATCTTCTACCTACCGTGTTTCCCCGAAAATAAGACCTAGCCGGATAATATAAGACCTGGTATTATATAAGACCCGGTCCTATAGTAGAATAAGGGTCTTATATTAATTTTTGCTCCAAGACTCATTAGAGCTGATTGTCCGGCTAGGTCCTATTTTCGGGGAAACACAGTATTAAATACTAAATTCCTTTCTAAAGTGCTTGTACCCAAATTGGGTATAATTTATGTTTCCACCAGCAGCACCTGGGTTTGTTACCGCACATTCTCACCAGTAAATGAAATTCTTAGGTTTTTATTTTAGGTAACCTGGGTACATATTGGTACCTCACTGGTTTTGTTTCACAGATTATAAAGAGGTCGAGTATTCTCATGATTGGCTGTTTGGCTTTCCTTTTCGTAAAGTGCCTCTTCAAATCTTTTGTACTTTTTGTTAGGTTGCTTGCCTTTTTCTTTTTGTACTTCTTTACATATTCTGGGTACTACTAACTGCTCGTCAGTTATATTACAAACATTTCTCCCACACTAGCTTATCTTATGGTATCTATTGATGAAAACAAGTTGTTAATTTTGTCTTTTATGTTTAGTGCTGTTTGCAAATTAAGAAATATTTTTAAGGGTTATAAAGATATTCTGTATTTCCTAGAAGTAAAGTTTCTTTCCATGTGCTGCTTTTCATGTTCTGATTTCTATTTAAGATCTGATTTTTTTTTTATGTGAGGGAGGGGTATGGTGTATATGCAGATTATTAATTCAGTCTATAGCTAATTCTTTAAAAATTATTTATGGTCCTCAGAAGGCTTTTTATAAGCCCTTTTGTTTTTCTATAGATATACATTATTGAAAAATGATATTTTTAATTTTTTCAAGGCTCAAGATGAAAAATCATGAACCAGATTACACTGTCAAGGAAAACCAAATTTTTGATATCATAACCAGAAAAATTAACCAACTTCCAGAAGCAGAAAGGTAAGATCCCGTCTTAGAAATACCTTCTTCCAGGTGGATTTTCATCATCTCAGATTTGGTTTCAGTATAAGTAACAATGTCAAAAGGAAACTGAACCTTTCTTGCCTTGATGAGAAAACCAAGGCCCAGAGACATTAACCATTTGCTTGAAGTCAAGGCTATAATTCATATCTTTGGACATATCTAATTATATGATGGTTCTGTTTTTCCATTTGGCTTATAGTCAAATGTAAACATTTATGGCTTCATTTAAATATCAAAACTTTAAAACAGCTTTCAAATTGTCTTCATTTCTATCATTATGCTTACCAGTCTGAGAGAGTGCCCTGTAACACACATAGCTAGACAAGGAATGTCAGAAAAATACGACTGTGGCTAAAAGATCTTTAAGATATCATTAAATAGGAAAAGGCTATATAGGAAACATACTTGACCTCTGAAGACAACACTGAGTGAACTAACTCCGTAACAAGAAGGCCTCTCTGGTTAGGTTAAATTTTGAACTGAAAATCTCAGATGAAAAAGAGTGAAAAGGAGCCAGTATGGGGAGGATGGACGTTTAGTTCATGTGTCGTTATTTTGTGTGATTCTTTCCAAAATATGAGTTTCTAGTTGAATAGGCACTTTTTTGAAAAATTGACTGGCAGAGGGGCTGCTAGATAATTTTGTACTTAACTACATTGTTAACTATAAAAATGTGACTTTAAGCCATAATAAATTAAAATCTGATTGGGAGACAGCAAACTTTGCTATTCAGATTCCAGCTGCATTCCTTGTTTATGTACTTATGATATTTTCAGTAATATATCAATATATTTTGATTATAATATATAAAACATATGGGCAAATTACCTCTGAGTATTGCTTCCTATGACTAAAATGGAGATAATATGTATTTCATAGGATTGTTATGAAGCTCAAGTATTTTAAAGAAAGTGCTAAGGTTTCCCATTCCCTCAGCTCCCACAAAAATAGACATGTCTTTCATATTTGTTTTCTGTGGTTTGGTAGGTTCTCTAGGTTCTCATCACACTTTAAATATTATCTTATGTAACCTCAGTTTAAAAACTGCCTCTCTCTACTTCCACTACTTTTAGTAAATTTCTGTTGTATATCTTACACATCTTCCACCATCAATTAATCCACAATGAAAACAGTGATGGTAGAAGGTAATTTTTTGTGTCTTAAGCACAAAGTCTGCATGTAGTATCATGTTTGAATGATAAGCAACGTTATGACTGCAAAGTGACAGGTAAGAAAAGTAATACCTCATACAATGTAGGAAGCTCAATTAGGGATTTCTAGAAAAGCTGTTTTAAGATGAGTGTAAACCACAGAAATCGGCGGGAGTATTGTATGGCTACTTCAGCTTATTAAGAGTATTGAGAAATTGAAGAGGTGACACCTGAGTTGTAGATGGCAAGGCAGGTAGGAAAGAAGTTAAGCAAGTAGGCCAGAGTTTGGAGTATTTTCAACATCCAGCAATAATTTTAGGCATTACTTTATCTAAAACTAAAGAATACACAGAACACGCATTTTAAACTCATACATATCTTGGCTTCAAGTCCAGGTCTGCCACTTCTCATCTTAAAATATCGATTTATTCTTTATTTCAATGGATAAAGTACCTGGCATAGAGTATCCCTTAAATGTTAGTACTCTTCCAACCCCCCAATATCCACTCTAATGCTTTGGGGAAGAGTGAAAGGAAACATTACTCCCCCTTACTGAGTGCCTTCTGTGCCACGAGCTATTGGAACCAAGAGTATGTCTTTGCATCCATTGTCTTCAAGGTGTTTCCCAACTACTAGTGGGGAAAGCCTTATAATGTGTTAGGCTAGACGGAAGTATTGGAAATTGTGGGAGCCCAAGAGAGAGCTATCCAAATCAGACTCTTTAGAAATCTAACCTGCTGTATAGCTGGGAGATATCTGTACTAGTATCCTTTGCAAAAATCACAAGAGTACATTTAACAAAATCTAAATGTGTGACGGTATTGCCAAATTCAAAAGCCTTTTAAAATAAAAATCTACATGTAAAACAATGATTTTTAAAAGGTTTGTGTTTTATGGAACTCTAAGGGATAAATGTTGCATCCTGTTATTCCTAAAGTCCTGATCAATTCTATAGAATATGCCAGAATTGTTGGAGAGTTCAGACGTACAACAGAGCCAAAGAAAATGTTACCATTTTTTCTTTCAGGGGCCTACTTGAACATGGATCGACGTATGTTGGACTTAATGCTGCTTTCTGTGGCCTAATAGCAAACACTCTTTTTCGGCGCGTCTTAAATGTGACACAGGCTCGTATAGCTGCAGGCTTACCAATGGCAGTAATCCCATTTTTGACAGCACACGTATCTTACAAAGGTTTCGTAAGTTTACCACTGAATACAGGTAAATTCTATTTCACTCTTACAAGAGATTTGCTTTGGTATATATTATTTGCACCTGACATTCATTAATCCTTAACTATTAATATCAAGTAGTTACATGCTATAACGTAGTTAGTGCTTGGACTAAGATTAAATTTTACTAGCCTCTGTAAAATGGCAATTAATTTTTATTAGCATGGTTTAACAAACAAGTAAAATGCACAGACACAGCAGTTGTAAATACTTTCCTTTATCTAACTTATCTTTCCCGCAGTGCTTAGAGTGAAATATTTGGAAATTTAATTTTTTAATGCTGTTTTTTCAGAGAATTCTTTAAAGAGAAAAACTATTTTTATGGGAAGACTACGTAGTAAATTTCTCAAAGCACTAAATGTATATATAAGAATTATGAAATATATGGAGATGTGATTTCTACAGTTTACTGTAGATGCTGAGTGCTTAGAGTATAGCTAATCATGACAAACTTTGATTAATGATTTGAAATAAAAGTATTATTACTACAGGTGGCGGTGAGGGAGGCAGTCCATTTAATTTCTCCTCTGTTAAGTGCTGCTCCAAATTTATTTAAATTGGATGAGTCTTTTGTTTGAATCTCCATGATCAGTGTGGAAAGAATTTTTACGATCCAGGGAAACCTATTATTGTCCAATGACTGAATAGAGCGAAAAGTTACTAACTTAGCTTTCTATTTTTAATATGCCTTATACTAATTTGGAAATGAACAAAGAATTTTATAAAAATAGTTACACTATATAATGTAAAAATAGATGAAGTATAAATTGTGAAAAAAAATTCCCATGGATTAAAAGAAAGCTCCTTAAAGACAGAAAAAATAATACCTCGGGTTTTTTAATACAAGTGCAGAAAGCTAGAAGCAGTGCAAACCAAGATTAAGTTTAGAACAAATTAGAAAATTTTTCCTAAGATGTTTAATCAGTTCATTCCTAGCTATTGTAGATTATCCGTACATTATATCTTTAAACATGCCTTGTAGAATTGCATTTGCTATATTACTGCCTGAAAATTGAGTATCTGTGATACATATAAGGGGACCTTGCATTCTTTAAGTAATGTTTGCTTGACTATCATGACCTTCATTTCCAGAACTAATTTATTTCCTAGGTGATCTGAACTGTGAAACCTGTACCATAATACGGGGTGGATTAGTTGGTCTTGTTTTTGGTGGCCTGTACCCCGTATTCTTGGCTATACCTGTGAATGGTGGTCTAGCAGCCAGGTAAGATTCTTGGTTTTCTCACAATCATTGAAAAACTTCAGTAATACATAAATGATTATCTAGAAAATGTACAACTTAAAACAACAAACACATTTTGTATTTTTAAAGGAAATGTCCCCTTTTGATTTGAAAGAATTAAGACTTGTTTTTTCTTATAAGTAATCAACTACCACTTCTCAAATTACTTCTCAAGAACTTGAAAACAGTTCAGGAAATCTATCACCGTGTACCTCTTGGGTGCAGTTCAGGTTATTAACCCTAATTTGTGTACTGAATGCCAGCCACAAAGCTGCAGACAGTACTCTGCCAAGCATTAAAGCCACATCATATATGCAATGTTCTTAAGAATTTGAGCACTTCCACTAAAGGAGAATTTCATCAGAAAATGTCTAGCTGTAAGCCTGCTACTCCAAAATAATTCAGTTACTCTCTGATGCACTCTTGTATCAAGCAATCTATGCGATATGAACCTCCAGAGGTGAAATGGAGAAAAGGGAGAATTAAAAAAAAAAAAAAGTTTTTAGGACTAATAGTATTATTGCCTTAATCTTCACCTAAACTAGTTTTAAGACGTTTGGGATTAATATATATTGTACATCGGTTTGCTACTTGATACAACTATTTCTAATGAACTGTTCTCAATGTTTTCTTACAGGTATGCCTCAGCCCTGCTACCAGAGAAAGGAAACATCTTAACTTACTGGATAAGAATTTCTAAGCCTATCTTTAGAAAGATGTTATTTCCCATTTTGCTCCAGACTGGGTTTTCAGCATACCTTGGTTCTAGACAATATAAACTACTTATAAAAGCTCTTCAATTGCCTGAACCTGGCTTAGAAATTCAGTTTTAAGCAAATCTGTGCACAAAAATAAAACTGTGAAAATAACCTTTGTCTAATGTGTGAGTAAACATACGCTTGTAATTTATCACAAGTTACAATTCTGGGACCTACAACAAAATGCCACACAGGGCAACAAAAGGCTAAATACCAGTAAAGGCTACCCACTTAAACAAGAGCATAACTTCTCTAGTTTGCCCAACATTGTCTCTTCCACCTCACTTGCTCTACTCCTTTTCATTAGGCAGAGTTTGATCTTTAACACAGGAAAAAATAACCATAGAGCAGTTTACGATGGAAGACCTCATAAAGAATGCAAACAGGAATGAAAATTGGGGGGTGGGGGTGGGGGGAAATCAGTACATTACAGCAAATGTTCCTGACACTTCCTTTTCCTAATTCATGGGTATTATTAATCCATAGACTCTAAGACCATATCTAACTTTCCTCAAAGAAGGATTAATTCCAGTATTCTTTACAAGTGGTTATTCAGGCTCAGCTTGAGCTGTTCTAATGATAGCTACATACTTCAGAGGTCACCTTATTTATAATTTTTGGAAAGCTATATTCTTAGAAGATTGAGAATTCTTTGAAGTTTCCATCTAGTGTGGGGTAGTTCTTTGGAATCAGACTCACACCTTTTTTTGTTTTTAAGATGTGTAATGCTAAGTAATTTGACTAGCCTCTCTGGCCCTCACTGCTCATTAACCACACTCAACTGGTATTACATAACATGTAATTTGCCTAACAGCACTTGACATAATCAGGCACTCAAATGGTAACCATATTCTTCCTGTTGCACCTGGTATTGTTTTCTGAAATATCCTAGTCTATTCCTCATTTCCTAACATCATGTAAATTTTAGAAGTATCCCATTGTGTTCCCCTTCCTAAAACTTTCCATCTCAGTTCTTTAAAGCATTTTTTTTGACAGCATCTAATGCAGTATTGTCCAACAGAACTTTCTTTGATGTTTAATTTCTGACAATGTTAGCCATTAGCTGTGGCTACTGAGTACCTGAAATGTGACTAATGCAACTAAATAACTGAATTTTAAATTTTAATTAAATTTTTAGCTACATGTGGCTTAATGGCTACTGGACAGCACCTTATCTAGACCAACACTTTTCTTACGAAACAAGCAAGTACTACCAAACAAAATATTAAGTGACATCATAGATTATATCACAAGCATCTTAACTATTCCTTCCAAATACAAGGACATATTAATCTTCTACTACTTAAATTTATATGAAGAGAATATAACCTGTACTCTAGAAAAAGCACCTTAAGTGAAATAGGCTTTCAATGTCTCTAAAAGAAAAAGAAAGTACAGGCAAAGAAGTGAAATTACAAAACACATTTTCAATTTTTCAGAGAGCAAAGATGATTTGTTCTTTCACCAGGTACTTAAAAATGTATTCCCTACCAATCTTATACAGAAAATTATCCCACTTATGAAAGCATCTATGTTTTATTGTAGATATTCTCTGGATTATAGAATTACGGGTGGTTTTTCGTTTTGTCTTGATTTTCTCTGTTTTCTGTAATGGATGTTTCACTTTACAATTAAAAAATATATAATTTTTCTCCTTTTAAAAGGAAGAAATAAGAACCTATTTCACAAGCTAAAATATCAAGATAAAAAATCTCTGACCCAAAATTATACATTTTATCTGCATTCTCTCACTTTTATTTAAAGCAGAGTTCTACTTATCACAGTGAAGTAAACAATGAATTGACAGTAATTCCTTACTTCAAAAATTAAGAACCATAATTACTAGACTCCTTAAAAATAGAATATGGTATAATCAACTTGAATAATTCAAATATACGTAACTAAATTGATTGGTACAAAATGTTTTCTTACTTATCCTTAAACATTCCCACATTTACTCCCTAGCATAATTATAAATGGATACGAGAGTTTACAATGGTTTAAACAGGATATCTTTCTAACATCTTTCCTTTACACCATGTGTTTCTTAAATCATCTTTCCAATTAATAGGAATAGACAACATAAGCAAAAGAGCATGTTATTTTAAATCTGTTGCTATAAATCTTTGCCAAAATTTTTGGTCAGGAGGCAGGTGACATGTGAACCTGCCATGATCTACATTACAATTTAAGGAAATAGTCATCTGTAGCTCAGAACTAAACAACACTGCCTCAGCCAGGAAAATGTGGTATTTCAATTCAGTGACAATAAAAGATCTATTTAAATCTTTTACAATTTACTTTGTAGTTACTTGGCTTTAAAAAAAAAAGTTTCATATTATACTTAAAATATGAATGTAATTTGCAAACCCCAACTATAGTACACTAAAAGCCAAAGGGGCCTAGGAAATTGTTTGTATACAGGAAGATATAGAATTTGGAAGCACAGTCTAAAGGAAGTTGGCCCACCAATAAAATTCATTATCTATGCATATGTTCAAAACACCATTCGTGAATAGATTTTAAAATTAGATTAAAAATTGAGCAAAATTTTTTCAACAAAACAACTGGATCAACAAAAATTTTAAAATTATTAAAGTCTGCTATGAACTGATTTCTTTTTAAAAAGGGGGGGTAAGAGCGCTAAGTAACAAATCTAGAATGTACAAATTGGGGGAAGGTAAAAAATACCTAGGAATAAAAACACTTAACAGTAGTAACCAAAGCAACGAAAAAACAAGTTAGAGAGCAACTTGTTATTAACCGATATCTAAAAGAAATTATCTCCAAATAATACATGATTTATATTCCTAATGACAAAGTAATTTATTTTCTGAGTAAAATGTAAAATACCTCCAGTTTAATTTTTCTGCACTTCAAAACCGAATGTAAATAAGCATTTGCAATCCAGGTCAGAGCTCAGTCTGTTGTAATACACAAGGGAATGACTGGTGGACAGAGTATTCATGTATTGCAAGTTGAAATTGTGAAAAATACTGTGCTGGCCAAACAAAACACTCTACAAGTTCCTAAGGAAAGACCTCCTCCTTCTTTCTTGGCTTAGGTGGTTAACTACCTAGCTTCTAAAGAAAAAAACAGCACGATAAAAATCTAAGTATGTAAACATTTGGGAGGGTCTCAAAACTTGGTACTGATCATGAGTCTGGGAAAAAAACTAGAAACTTAAAAACACTGTATTCCTTAGTTATCAGATTACTTAGCTTAAAAACCTAAATTAGTAAGACCTTAAACTATACTTTCAAAATGGTGAACTTAGTAATCACATATTTTTAAAAGATCTATTCTGTTCTATCAAAGTGGTAGTTATGGTCACCAAATAGTGTTGATGCCTAATCTTTGGTTGTGGAATTACAACCAGCTGCATTGTTTGTACTGTAGGAACACCCATCAGTCCTCAAGTATAAGTCACTGGGAATGCTCTTTGCTGCCAGGCATCAGACACTGAATACACTTCGATTACAAGAAACTGAGTGGATTTAATACATTTTGTATGATACTATACAATAATCAAACTGTATCGTTATTAGGTTGGTGCAAAATTGTGTTTTTACATTTATTTTTAACCTTTTAAACCGCAATTACTTTTGCACCAACCTAATGTAATGAATCAGTCTGGAAAGAAAAGAAATAAGAGTCTATCTCCTACGCCCTCCCACTTCTATCGTCTGCATGGTTCCCAAATGTTAAGATAATATGGCTCGGTCTAGACCAGGTAAAAAAATGTATTAACATAACCCAACAAAAATGAAATAAAACAATCCAGAGTTCTGAGTGATTTTTCACACTTGTAATAAACTGGAAAAATGTTTCAATTAAGTAAAACAACCATATTCCATGACAAAAGCCACTCCCATGATCCAGAATACTAAAGCCCTTACATAACACTAGAGAAATTTTAATTTATATAAAACAGTAGAAACTAGTATACCATTCATTAGGAACCTCAAAATATTTAAACACACACACACACACACACACACACACACACACACACATATATGTCAAGAACTCAGAGACTAAGCTCAACGAGCCAAAACCTCAGAATCCACACATCCTGGGATTACCCTGAATTGCATTTAACCAACCACACATTTAGTCATAAATCAACTTTTTCAAAGATATACAAGTCAGTGCATCTATTTAAAAAGACTACTCTTTATAGCTAAAGACTTTACATTACTTTCATATTCTACTGGGCAAGCTCTGTCTGTACTTCAGATTCTCTCTCACGTTCCAGGAAAACACACAAACTCATGATATGCTTTGGTATCACTGATGGCTTGTTTATATAATTCTACTCTACTAAATATACTTCCATAGAATGTGCTCTTGATTATGTAAGAATCTAATACTCCTTGATGAAATACTATAATTCTCTTCTCCAATGGTTACAATTTTTTAAAAAAGTATGCAAAGAACTGAGTATCACTCCCATGAAAGACAAAAAAAGAAAAAAAAAAAGTATAATTTTGTTCCAAAATTAACTTAGTCTCATGTGTTTCTATTAAGTCTTTCAAGGATTCCAGAGAATCTTTTCATATCTCCATTTCTGGAAAGTGAAATCTGGAAAGTGAAACCAGTATAGAAGTAATTTGGGAACTTGAAAATGGCATTCATGTTTTTCAGCAGATGCCAAATTTTTGACCGACATGGCTCCCACAATTACTTTGTTACCATCAGTCCAGTCAGTTAACAGGTTGTAGGAAAAGATTCGTTTTTGCAGACACTGCTAAGCTGTTTAAAGAGAAGAGAGAGAGATTAATTTAGTGATTATAAAATGCACAAATATTTAAAATATTTTGAACACTTTTGGTCGGCTTATAGGACAAATGTGTGACTACATTTTAACAAACGTGGACATTTTCGTTAAGTCTGTCAAGGAAGTGCAGAAACAATAAAGTCAATATGATAGAAATAGTAGGTCAATATGATGTGTTAGTTCAATTGATGTATGAATTGCTGTCACCATCAGAAGACATTAAAAAGCTGTATCTTTAGTTCTGTAACATTTTGCCATAGTGGCTAAATTAGGGGGAAAAAAGGCTCCCCAAATACTAAATTGTTTTTTTCCATTACAGTAAATAAAGTCAAACCTGTAAATTTCAAAACAATCCATATTATGTTCCAGAAATCTCCTTTATGCAACTATCCGCCAGAACACAACTTTTTAAAAATAGTAAGACAACAGTTTCATATTAATCATAACTTTTTTAATTAACAAGTAGTGAATAGGACACTTTTAATATAGTCTACTACATACTGAAATAAACAGATCTATTGTAAATTCAGAAACTCAAACATTTACAGTAAAATGTGCTTACACATAAATGTGACCAAATTTATTTAAAGCCCGTTAGATAGGTCCTAAATACATGCAATACCATGTAAAAACAAGACCATGAAGTTGATGAAAAAAATGACAAAAATCACTGAGTCACCAAAATTAGAAAAAAAAAATGAAATGGAAACTAAGACAGTTAAAACATAAGGAACCTAACAAAGCAGCTTTAAAAATAGGTGATACTAATCTCCATTTTCAAAAGTTCTTAATCAAGTATTTCCAAAAACTGCCATTTATAAAATGACATTCTAAAAATCTACACTTGGAATTTCAAAGCATCCCAATTCAGAAAGCTTTGACTACTGTTTCTCCCCAGCCCCAAACTTCAAATAATGCAGGAAAAGCATTGCCGTTAGGAAGAAAATATGCCAAGGAACGGTATAATTTTTAGAAAAACGCACTTACTGCTTCCAGAACCTTTTAAGACCCACAGTCAGCATTAACAACAATTATTTTTCCTATTTTCATCCATTATTTTCCAATGTCATGATAGAGATGAATAAATTCTTTGAGCCCATAACTGAAAGATCAACAAACCTGGTTTTATTATGACACCATATTTTTGTCATTGGTACTGCACAAAATTATATACAAAGAAATATATACAAAATGTTCAAGTATTAATTAAATTTCAATTCAAGGCTTCTGTTTCAAAAAGCTCCATTTAACATATTCCATAAAGATAGCACAAATTAGTCATGTCAAATAATTTTTCCAACTACTTTTGGTTTATATATATATATAATTCAGTAGGCACTAAAAATCCATGCAGCTGCATTGTGAGGGGCTTGCTCCTGCACTTAGGTATAAGCAGGTTCATCACTCCAGGTTGTGAGTTTGGCTACTACCCATTCATGCTCAAGTGCAATAGAAGATTTTACAAAATATGCTGTGATGCACTGGAAACCAGAGACCACGTTAGGTCTCAAATCGTATTATCTAGCAACAAAACATTTACAGTTGTGCAAGAACAAGGATTCCATTTTCATAACCAAATAACAACAAAATAAAACATTTTATGTGTAAGATAACTTACATCTTTGGACTGCTGGAAAATACTTTTTAATTATGAACATTTTTAAAATAAAAGACAGCAGAAGCCCTGATATTACCTCTTTTTCCTCATTTCTTATACTACCTTTTAAAATAAAGCAGGAAATGTGGCCAGCAGCTGGTCCCGTCTCTTCTGCCCCAACAGCTGTATCCACTTTAGCACAAAGAAAAACAAGGATGCTAAATACGTATATACTTTATCAAACAGTGATGTTTCACAAAGAATTTCTTATTGTCTCTTACACGGAAGGACACCGTAACTCTATTTATACAACTGGACAATAGATAACAAAATACTGCAAAAGAATATGTCCCATCTTTGGGAAAAGTGTCAATTGTGTCATTAGTAGCCAGAACAACGCAATTTTTAAAATTATTTTTTTAAATAATTTTAAATAGGACAAATATATTTGAAATAAGATTCTTTGTGAAGCCTCACTTTACATGTTTTCATTCATATTTCACAACCTTCAAAATCTTACATAAATTTAACCTATTTTTACAACAAAAATAAAGGTGTTCAACAATTTATTCATACTCAGTGATAGGGTAATCACTGTGCTGGTTCTCAAAGAAACATTTCATTAACCATTCTGATTCCTCCTCCTATATTAACTAACACAGGAGTCTGATATGCACGTTAATTTCCAAATTTTTTCTAACGATATCTGTCAATCTGAATATTGTATTTCTAGATCTACCGAAAACTAAAAGGCATTCTTGAATATTTAGGAGATTTCTGTCATCTCCAGCAAAATAACTATCACATTTGTGCATGCCCCCAGACACTTATCGTCAACCTCTGAAAAGTTGCTCTAAAATTGGAATTCCAATTTGCACCTGGTACAACTCGGAACTTCCATTCAACTTCACCTGTTTCACTGTCTCCAAACTGTATTTCTATTAGCAGCTTTCAGTGTACAGTTGGAATCGATGTCATCCAAAGCCATGTCCACACTGGGGACAGAAGAGCTAGGTACACGCAAGTCTGAACAAGGGGACACATTAACAGCTATTTCAACCAGCAGAAGCATCTTAAATACATTATTTGACCAGCACAAGTCTGTTTCCAGGGTGGACAGGGCCCAAATCAGATTCCCCTCCCGCCTTCCAAAAAAGAAAAAAAAACAAAAAAATCTCCACACACACACAAATTGAGATGTTGCCCATTAAAGAAGACTAAGCAGCAGAGCATGAGCGTTACGTGAAGAGATGGATCCTTACCAGGTTGTGAGGCGGGAACGACTGTTCTGTAACCCCTACAACGGAGCCTGGCAGGAAGGAAATCACCTAAAAAAGAAACTGTCAGAGAGATTTAATAGTCACATGTTATCATTAGGAGTCGGTTACAGTGTCACATTCATGCTTTTAGCTAAACACTTAAAAGATTCAATATTACTGTTTTTCCTCCTCTGAAATGTGTCCAGTGAAGATGTCCCACTAAGGTGTTTTACATGGTGTAAGGGAGTTGAAAAGGGGTAAACGCGGGTAAAGAGCAGATTACTTGACCCTACATTTTAAGAGAAGACGACGCCTTCCGGGCGCACGCCGAGCAGAACTCCACCGACACCTTATCCTTGTCCACATGGAGACACACTCCTCCCGCCGCGTCGTCCTCTTCCGGCAGGTCCTGCGGCTGCTTCCCCACCGGCAGGGCGTAGTCGTGGTCCCCGGCGGGCGAGTCTCTGAAGAGCGAGGTGGTCAGCCGCAGTCCCACGCCGCTCAGCCGGCTCAGCAGGCGAGCCAGTCCGGTCTCGTTGGCCAGGACGGCCCGTAGGTAGCGACTCTCCTCCTGCAGCGCCTGCACGCGCTGGCCCAGCTCCCGATTCTCGGCCCGCAGCTCCTGGTTCTCGGCTGCCAGGCCCCGGACGCGACTCTCCAGCCCCATCACGTACTCCTTCTTCTTCAGCCGGTTCAGACGCGCAGCGGCCGCCGCCGCCTTCCGGGGACTCTTGGTCGCCGCCTGGCTGTCGCCGCCGCCGCCACCGCCGCCGCCGCCGCCGCCGGGGGACTTTCTCCGCCTCTTTTCGCCGCCACCACCGTCAGTGCCGCCGCTGCCGCCTCCGATACCGTGTAACAGCCTCTGCAGCAGGTCGGAAAAGCGCTGCATCTCCGCGGCCGCGGACTCGTCGTCGTCGTCCCCTCTCCAGAGGCCGCCGCTCTCCGAACCTCCGCCGGACGAGGACAGAGGCCCGGGCGAGCTGAGCCCGGGTTCCAGGGGCCAGTCCGGCTGCCGGGGGTCCAGCAGATCGGCCAGTTCCAGCCCGGACAGAAAGTCCATGTCCTCCGTCTCCTCCCCCGGGACGCTGGCGATGGCCTCCTCCTCCATCTCCTCGGGCGAGGGCGCGCGCACCACCCCGCCGCCGCCGCCCCCCCGGCCGTCCTCCAAGTCGCCCTCGTCGCCGCGCAGCCGCTCACGGCCGGGAGACCGGGCCGCCGCCCGGGCCAAGTCCGGGGGCCGCGAGCAGGTGGCGGCTGGCGCCGGGCTCTCGCTCCGCGTCGGGGAGTCGCTGCCCGAGGCCGCCAGCAGTTGGGTCAGGCTGTGCCTCATGGGGCCCAGCGGCGGGCCCACGTAGGCCCCGGCCTCTTCGACCGGGCCTCGCGGGCCCCAAGGACCCCAGGACCCAGCGCGGGCAGCCCGTGAGCGGCCACCGCGAAACGACGAGGAAGGTCCGAGCGGCCCCCTGCCCCTCGGGGCTGGTGGACCCCCCGCGCACCGGCGGGGGGAAGGATGCGAGATGGAGGCCGCGAGGCCCGGCGATGACTCGACCGCGCCACCCAGACAACGGCCTGGCCGGAAGTCGGTCGGTCTCGCCCCAGCCCCGCCCACGGCGTTTCGCGCTCCACCGGGCTCTAGTATCGCGAGACTTCCGGGAATTCCGGAGTGGGCGTCATTCCAGTGATGTCATAGTAACCCCGGCGAAAAGAACAACAAAACCACGGGTTTCTTAAAACAGTGGCCTGCCCTCTGGGCCCTGGCTTCTCAACTCTGCGTTCCGGCTGGCTGCCACTTCCAGTGAAAGCGCTCTCGCTCAGAACTGATCTTTCAGATACCGAGTTTATGAATAATCTTCAGCATCCTGGATTTCTCTGGAATTTAAGACTGGTGATCGGAGCTCCCTCTGGAAATTGCTCCTTCCCCTTCCCGTCGTAATACAAGATCTCTTCACTAAAGTACTTCTAGAGTACTGGAAGCAATAGGAGTAAATAAATCATTCATGTATCATTTAATTTTTCCAAGATTTACTTATAAAAACTTACACAGAATGTGTGAAAGAATAGTATCGACTCAAATTTAACAATACTACCCCAATGCGGAGAGTCAACAATTCAACAATTAACACATTTTGCCATTTGCTTTACCTGCATATAAAGGTAAAATAATTACTAACTTTGCTGAATCATCCCGAAGTGGCAGACAAAACATACCACCCCAACATACTTCAGTATACATCTCTAAAAATAAGGACATTCTCTTTCATCATCATAATACTATTATCAGGTATTGAGAAGATGAACAATTATTTGCTAATATCTATTACTCAGGCCCTATTCAAATTTCCTCAGCTCTCCTCGGAATAATCTTTTATAGAGAATGTTTTATTTTGAGCCAGGGTCCAGGCAAGGGTCACTTAACTGCTTTTCGTTGTTGTTATTGTGGATTTTCACACTATTTCTCAACCTAGATTAGTCCCTTCCACTTTCTACTTTTTCTTAGTATTGGCTTTTTGAAGACACGAGTTCTGTTGTTTTGAAAAATGCACAACATTCTAGATTTGTCTGTTTCCTCATGATGTTGTTTATCTTAATCCCACAAGGTATTTGAGATTTGAAGCCATTCACAAATACATTAGAAACAAAACAATTCAAATTTTAAAAAAGCAAGGCCAATGAAAACATAGATGAAATAGAAAGATAAGGAGTTCCCAAAGAGAAAGGTGAGTATTGGAATAGCATGAACACGATATCTTATACAGTTACTCAAATTGAGCTAACAATAGACTAAGCTTCCTGGAAGCCCAAATAAAAAAAGGAAACAAACTTTGTTTGCTCATAATTACGTATCATAAGCAGCATATTAATTCCTTAACCACTTTCCAGTTCTTAGGTCTTAAAGAAACTTCTCAGTAGGATACTCAATAAAGTAGCCTATAGCTTCAACAATAACTACTTTTGCATTGCTGTTCGTTAGAGAGATACAAAGCAAGTTCAAAGAAAGCTGGAGACTGATTAGGCCCAAATATTAGAACAGTACAAGCATAGCACAGCTTACGCTTCAATAAATATTTGTTGAATAAATGAATGAAGAAGTTCTCCAGTTTGGGCTGAAGGCATAACACTACAATTCAACTAATGAAAACAATTCTGCAAGAGGCAAAATAAGTATGACTTATGGTATCTAGAAGAATAAATAATGGGCCTCCATGTCCTTTCAACCTTCCTACTAGAAAAGGTTTTGCTCAAGTAGAACACAGAACAGTTCGAGGTGATATATGCTCTGGACTGCCCATCCAACTGCAATTTCTCCTTAGGCAAATTCGAAATCAGGGTTTGATTTGTTCTATTTGTATCCAAATTACAACATTTTGGTTTAAATATACATGGCTTGAGAGCCCCTCTAGTTGGACTAAGAGAAAAATAGAAAACTGCAAGAGAAGGAAGTTTTTACAATCTAGCCTCAGAAGATAAAAAGCAAATGAAACAAGAGTAAAACTCCCAGAAAATTGCTTCTCCTCCCCTTCACCATTCCTCCCTTTTCTTTTCCTTATTTTTCTCACTCTCTCCTTCTTCACAACTGTTTTGTTTTTCTTTTTCTAGTTATTATGATCATTGCAAAAAAAATAAAAAATGTGTAAAAATGTAGATGGATCTTACCCTCCATCTTATGACTGTCTAGAAATCCATTTTTTATGATTGTCTAGCATTCCATTTCATGAACTTGGCAAATTTTATTCAATCAGTTCCTCATTGATAGTTCTTAGGTTGTACTGAAATTTTCACTATTATAAACCACATGATAATGTTGTACAATCATCTTGGTTCACTTATCCTATAACTTCCTTAGGATAAACTCTTTGAAGTAGAATTTCTATAAATACAATTTTTATAAATAGACCCTTAATACCTACGGAAAGGTATTTCTCACCAATGGTGTATGACAGTATTTAATTCTTACACACTCAACGACAGTGGGCATGTTCTTTTTAAAATGTGCCATTCTAAAAATAAAACGTAGCATCTTTTTGTGTGAATTTCCATTTCTCTGATTATTAGAGAGTTGAATGTTTTTCATGTGACCAATTGATTTCTAATGTGAACAACCTTTTCACATCCTTTGCTCATTTTTTCTTAGAGACGGGAGAAAATGTTTGTCAGGGAAAACGTTTGTCTTTTTCCTTCTTGATTTATAAGAATTCTTTACATTATAAAGAAAATATACCTTTGTCTTTTACATATGTTCCAATTTTCCCCCAGGTGATCATTTAGTGGGGGAGGGAAGGGGTGAAATTGCTTGTTTTGCTATAATTTTAAAATAATCTATTAAAATTTTCTTCATGGTTTCTAGCTGTGATGTTAAGCCAAAAAAGGCTTTATTAGCCTAAATAATACTAATATTTATCTATGTGTTTAGAACTTCTTTAATTACTTATGTTTATATTACTAAGAGTTTTTTTAACAACACGAGACATAGTTTATTTCATTTAGGTTCAAATGGAATTCATTCTGATACAAAATGTAACAGGAATATAATTTTTCAAAAAGTGATCTGCCACAATAAAATTTATTGAACAATTCACACTTGCCCCACTTATTTCCCAACATGTATGCCATATATCAAATTCTTACATGTAATTGGATCTATTTCTGGTCTTTTCCTTCTATTTTATTTGACAGTCTCACCATTCTGGAAGTAAAATCACTCCATTTTTATTGTAGTTTTATAATATATTTAATATCGCATAAGACAAGTCTTTTGTTAGTCTTACTATCTCAGAATTGTCTATCTATACATGAATATTCATTCTTCTGGATAATGTCATAATATTTTCCCAAGTTCAAAAAAAAGCTGGAATTTCCATGGAAATCACATTACATTTATTAATTTATTTTTCCCAGTTACTTATGTATTTTTTGCTACTGGATTGGATTATTTCTTCTTTTATGTTTTCTAAATGGTTATTGTTGCTACATAGGAAAACTATTGATTTTTTTGTTAAATTTTTAACTGACTACCCCACTGAACTTTCTTAATAATTTTCATTTTCAGCTTATTCATTCAAATTTTCCAGGTACACAATTGTATCACCTTATTATATATAATGAAAATTTTGCCTCCTTTGCAATACAATAATGAAATAGTATTTCCAGATTGATGTTAAATAATACTCTTAACTTCCTTGTCTTATTCCTTACTTTTACAGGAATGCCTCTAATGTCTAGCTATTGATTTGAGATGGGTATTTTTATTAGGTTAAGCTCAATTGCAGGAAACAGATACCAATCCAGTTATTTTAAGCAGAGAGAGATGTAACAGAATGCGGGCTCACACAGTCATTGGAAGGACCAGAGGAGTGAGTATTAGGCTGGGTGATCAAGAATGCGTCTCAGTACAGTGTGGCCAAACAGGCCTGTTTAGGAACAGTTATCTCTGCCCCAGTTGAGAAAGTGAGAAGTAGAAAGCGGGAATGTTAGCTTCAAGAGTACTGCTGCTGCCTAAACTCTCAACCGCATGTATTAATTATCTATTGCTGCCTAATAAGTTACCCCAAACCTAAAAACAATCATTAAACAACAATAAATATTTGCTTATATGTGGCTTAAAACAACAATAAACATTTATTATCACTCACAGTTTCTGTGGACGGAAATTTGTAAATACCTTGGCTATGCAATCTGGCTCCAGAATTCTCATGGGATTTGGTCAGATACTGTCTGGGGCTGCAGTCATCTGAAGGCTTGACTTGGGCTAGAGAGTCCACTTCCAAGGTGGCTGACAGGTTGGTCCTCGGGAAAGCCTAGTTTCCCCTCCATCTGGGCCTCTCCACTGGCTATACAAGTGTCTATGCTACGTGGTGGTTGGCTTCCCCCAGAGTGAATGATCAAGAGACCAAGGAAGTAGTAGCTACGTCTTTTATGACCTAGACTTAGAAGTCACATATGATCACTTCTGTAAGTATTCTATTGCTCACACGAGTCAGCTCTTATTCACTGTGGAAGGGTACTACACAAGAATGTGAATACTATGAGAGTATGTTGTTTTATATACCTGAAGATACATCTAATTTTAAAAAGGAAAAAAAAGGAATCATTAGGCACTATCCTGGGGGCTGGCTATCATATCCCATAAAACTAGTGAATGAACATTGGGATGTTGTTGCAGAAAAGCCCAATGTCTCCAAAAATGTCCTTGGCAGCAACAACAGCCAAAGCAAAGGAAAAGGGCCCCTCCCTGTCTCATTTGCATCTTCCAAATATAACTACAGAAGAGTCTGCAAATATAGTTTGCTTTGTGTTTCTTTGTTTTAGCTTTTCCATTTCTGCAATACAGTAAAGCAAGATAAAAGAGGGATTAAAATAGATTATGAGTAACAATGTATCAAATTCTCCACAAAGACCATGACTTTGTGCACCAACACCTATGGGGTCTGACAATTAAGTTCACGAACTCATCCTAGAAAAAGTTCTACATACCTCGTTGCTGAATTTCACTATGGTCACCTTTGAAGTACTCCCCTTGGGAAGCTATGCACTGATGCCAGCGCCTAATCCACCCTTCAAAGCAATTTTGGAACTCTTTTTCTGAATGGCCATCAGAGCTGTCCTCATATTACCCTTGATGTTCTGGATGTCATCAAATGTCTTTTTTTCAATATTCCGTTTATCTTTGGGTAAAGAAAAAAATCATTGGGGGCCAGATCAGGTGAGTAGGGAGGGTGTTCCAATACAGTGATTTGTTTACTGTCAAAACTCCTTCACAGACAGTGCTGTGTGAGCTGGTGCATTGTCGTGATGCAAGAGCCGTGAATTGTTGGCGAAAAGTTCAGGTTGTCTAACTTTTTCACGCAACCTTTTCAGCACTTCCAAATAGTAAACTTGGTTAACTGTTTGTCCAGTTGGTACAAATTCACAATGAACAATCCCTCTAATATCAAAAAAGGATAGCAACATTGTTGTAACAAGTTCACAAACTTAATTGTCAGACCTCGTACATTTATTGGATTTTTTACACCAGAGAATTGGAGCAGAAACGGTAGAGAATGAAGCTGAATCGGGGTTGGTGCTGTGTTGAATGGATACAGCAGAAGAATAAGAGTGCTACTGAGGACAGAGTGCTCATTTTAATATAGTTTGCCTTTTCACTCATGAAGTATGATCTGTAAAGGGTAGGAAGTAAAATCATGAGAGGATCTTGTGACTGAATGAAAATTGAAGACTCAAGAGATTGACAGTGTCTAGGATACTGTAGAATTATGTTTGCAAGCACTACATATTTGCAAGGATTATGCTCAATTCCCAGTGTGCTAGTTGTATTTCTGTTCCTTTATGCTCTTTTAAGGAAAGTATTTTTGAGTGCAAGTGATTGACAGCTACACTAGTGTGTACTTATCTAGAATCTGGTTTGTTTTACTTTTAAATGACCAACATTTGAAACCAACTGAAATAGTAACAATTTACTAGTATGCCTTAACTAATCAAGCCCTACAGTGGCTGCCACTGAAGTTGAGAATTGCTGCTTTGGTAGGGGAAGGGACAGCGGGTGTAGAAGTTTGGGTGTTAGAGATTTGGGAAGGTAGGAGCAGAACTTTTCATGTTCTGAGAGGAAGGAGGAGTCCACTTCGCCTGTGAAAGTTGTCTCATCTCTCACGCCAGCCACCCCAGAACCAGAACTTGGCAGAGCTGCTCTTGCTTCCATTGCAAAGCATTTTCTCTTCCTCCCTCCTTCAGAAACGTCAGCCCTTTTAAATTTAATTTTTTAAAAATTGAAAATTTACACGCACACATAAAAGTAGAAGAAAGAGTCTACTGAAGCTCTATATATTCTTCATCCAGATTTAAGAATTTTATCAAGATTTGCCACCCTTGCTTCATCCCTTGCCTTCTATTGATGAATTATTTGAAAGTAAAAATCCTAGACATCATGTCATTTTACCCCTACACAGGTCAGTATACAATTTTACCTTTAAGGGCATTTTTTTTCCTATGGGACCACAATGTCAGGATTGCTACTAATAAAATGATTATGGATTTCTTGGTATCATTTCAATTGTCTCAACAATTTCTATCTACAAATGACTTGATTGAATTGGGATCTATATGATTCTATACATTTCATTTGGTTCTTACATCTCTTAAATCTCTTTTAATCTAGAACAGCATCCCTCTGCCCCTTTTCCCCAATGCCATTTGGTTTTCTGAAGAAACCAGGTCAGTTGTCCTGTTGAATGTCCCATATTCTAGATTTGTCTGTTTGCTCTCTTGTGGTGCCATTTTACCATTTCCACTAGCTCCATATTTCCTATAAGCAGGAAATTAGTTCTTAGGGCTTAGTTTAAGGCTCAACATGTTTGGCCATAATACTTCTTAAAAGGCACTGTTCTTCATGTTACATCAGGAGGCACATAATGAGTAGCTGTACTGTTTTTAATCATGCTAAAATTGATGTTTTCAAATGGTAGCAGTCCAATTTTTTCATTGTAAAACTCTCCTTTAACCTTTCTCCTAATGGTTTCATCTAACGATGGTCAGTGCCTAAATTAATTATTTCTCTAGGAGTTACAAAATGATGATTTTTAAATCTCTTATTCCTTTACTTTTATTATCTGTGATTCTTTCATGAAAAACAACTTTATCTCATCACATATGGGCCACTTCGTTATCTTGAAATACAGGAAGCGGGAGAAATAGATAAATGTCTCAATTAATTCATTTTAATAGCCACTTTTCAGAATAAGGAGTTAGATTATGTTTGTTGTTTTTGTTATTGTAGTTTGGTTTTCTCTTTTTTGGTGTATTATAATGAGCTCATAAATTTTAAAACATTTAGTGTGTTTCACTCAATTGCAGTTATTCTTTCTGATGCTCAAATTATTCATCTGTGGCCATTGGGAGTCCCTCCAACTTGGCTCTCATGTCTTTTCAACAGAACCCCATTAGTCTTTGATAATTTATTTGCTTTCTGACACAACCAGCTGCATCAGGTTCATCTTGCACGTTTCCTACTCCAGCTTGGAAGCAGCCATTCCTCCAAGGAGCCTTTCTTCGTTTCAGTGGAAAGTAGTTTTTGGAGACAACAAACTGGACTCTAGGGATGCACACGGCTGCCGGATTGTCATTGCTTTTAGGTTCTGGCTTGACAGAGCTAGGAAATTTATTGTTGTTTTTAAAGAAAAACTGTCATAGATTTAGACTGATATTTCCAATTCAAATTTAACATTAAATGATTGTTACTTTTTAATATCTTAATTTATATACTGAAATTTTTGTCTCTAACATTACCATAATCATATTTTTTGCTTTCGCCTCATTTTCTCACTCTCATATATATATGTATATGTATATATATACATATACATATATATAATATATACATATACATATATACATTACATATATTATACATATTATATTATATATATATACATATATATAATATAGTTTAAAAGTTTTGTTTTAAAGTATAATATGTTTTAAAATAATGCCAATATTACAACTAACCATAAAACTAATCAACGAAATTTACTGAGATTTCTTGGTGGTTCCATTTCTCCTTGGAGTATATTCTATTAAGGATATTCATTAAAAATGCTGTTTCTAGAGTCATTTGGATAATTCTATTCTCCGTATGATTACACCAATGTGAAATTCATGCTATGTCCTGGTCATATCTCTCACTGAAAGTTTTAGCTTTCTGGTTTCCTCTTCACCCAGTAAGGCCTTACTTAACATTACCCAGTAAGTGATAGGCTTTGAATCCAGGCAGTCTGATGCCAATGCATGCACTAATATCTTGACTAGTTCACTGATCATAGGTCTGGGCCTAGTAAATGGATTTGAGTGGGGATGAGTATGGGGGAGTATTGAGCCCGATTACGAAGGCTCTGACTTCTGACAGGGAAGGAGGTAAATATGGATGTGAGCATAATGGGATTAATCTGACCAGAGTCTCTTATTAGAGTTTACTATGATTGCTTATTCTGCAGCCCTCGATGATGAGACTATTGGAAAAGTCAGTTTTCTTACGAGGAACAGAGGGCGCTGTGAAGGGTTCTGAGCTACTGTACTCATGTTTTCCTCATCTCTTCTCTTGGATGAGTCTTACACAGATACAGGCTTTAGCTTAAATGCCACTTCTGGGAAGGCTTTCCCTAAACTCGCCTACATTATGTTGGGAAACGCTGCTACGCCCTCCCATGTCATCCCATCCTTCAGTATTTTTCTCACTCACTGGAATGCAAATTCAGTGAGGCTGAGATCTCTCTCTTGCTCATGTTGTGTCCCAGCACTTAGCACAGCAATGGTCTCTCAATAATATTTGTTAAATTGATGAGATGTACTAAATGAATGAGTTACTTATTGAAACTGAAAGATCAGAATGGCTTGGTCTTCTCTATACCTATAATCTTTTGTTTGTTAGGGCAAAACCAAAAATCCACACCCAAACCCTAAAAACTTGAATACATGAGAAAATAGGCTAAAATCTAAAATTTAGGTCTCACCCAGATGTGGAAATCCACGAGAAAAGTGAATATATTTAAGAATTTAATTTAATAATAAATCTTTAAATTTTGGAGAGCAACAGTAATCATTAGGAGGCACTTGTTAAGGTAGAAAAAGATATTGCCATTAGCCATATGTTGCTGAACAGTTTTGAAAGCAGCAGCTTCCAGCTGAATGGCCTGACCCAGATCTGTCAGGCCATATTTGGCTCTATGTAAAATATGTCTTGTCTACTCAGTCCTTGGAGAAAGAAAAAGCTGTAGGCTTTTTGAGTCATCTACACAGAAATAGAGCTCACTAGGAAGTTAAGCAGTTATGTGCAAGATGCCTTTATTTTTATTTTTAATTTTATTATCTTTTAAATAGGTAATATATTCACATGATTCAAAAGTCAAATGATATGAAAAGGTATACACTGAGAAGTTTCCTTTCCACTCCAATCCCTTACCACTCTAGTCCCTGTTCCCCTCCACACCACGAACAACCACTTTTATTAACATTTATTTTCCCCAATATGTATTTAAGCAGATGGTAGTAAATATGTTTGCATTCTTGTTTCCCTCTCTGCCTCTCCCTCTTAGACAAAAAGTATACTACAGATATTATTCTACATCCTGCTTTTTCCCCCTACATATGTCTGGAAAATATTTCTATATCTCTACGTAAGGAGCGTCTTTCTTTTTCTTTCTTTTCTCTCTCTCTTTACTTCTTTCTTTCTTTCTTTCTTTCTTTCTTTCTCTCTCTCTCTCTCTCTCTCTCTCTCTCTCTCTCTCTCTCTCTCTTTCTTTCTTTCTCTCTTTTGCTTTTTTTTTTTATTTGCAATGTATTCCAAGATATCAAGTGCCCACACTTTAATCAGTTTCTTACAGATGATATGTAGCCTGTTTGCAATTTTTTGCTATTAGAAACAATGTTGTAGTAAATAATCTTAAACATGAAAGGAAAGATTGTTCTAGACTAGCACAAGTAAGAGTGGATTAGACCATTAAGTAGGGACAGTCTGGCAAATAGCTAAAACAAGTCCCTTTGTGGAAATGGGGAGTGAGAAGGGGTTGGTGAAGGAGGCACTGTAGCCAGTTGAATGCGTAATGAATGGCTAGGGAGATCTGTCCAAGAGGAATGTTTTTCTTAGACTTTTTTCCAAGTCAGATAAACAGAAGGCTTGGAGAGAACAACATCAAGTAGAGAGATGCCTCTGGATAGCCCTAGGCTCTTATATTTAATAAATTTTCAGTGTTTGGAAAATAATATCCAGTTTGTCTTAGGGAGATGGACAAATGATTAGAAAAGCCCATTCTTGGCCACCTACCAAAATTCTGACAATGTTTTTAAGAGGCCAAGATTTTAAAAAATAATTAAAAGCGACTGCCTGATAAGGCCCCGTCCCTCTAAGTACATGTGGTACAGCAGACACTGTTGGAGGCCCACCCAACGTCCATCTCCCTTCATCCTTGCTGGCACAACCCCCTCCACTCTATGGGGCAGACGGGCCTCGTTCTCATCCCGGGGTAGATTCTGATTAGTCTAAGTCAGGCATGGTGGCAACACACCCCATGAAGATGCTTCGTTGAGGTGTTTGCGTATGGATGGCCCAATTTGGCCAATGACAGTGAAACACAAGTCATCTAGAAAGGCAGGGGCAGCTTTTGAGAGAGCAGTTAGGCTCATGGTCCTCTTTCCTTTCTTCGCATGCCAAAAGGTCGTATCTCAAATGTCTGCCCAGTGTCTTGGTCTTGCCGTCGTGGGCTACAGAGAACCATTCCTGCCTTGAACCCACCACAACCACAAGTATCTGCATCAACAAGGGCTGGCTAGAACAGCAAGTTCCTGGGCAGTTACTCCTTCAAACAATGTTCTTTAATTACTTAGTTTTAATATAGAGAAGTTGGGGAGAAATAGATTTTCTAGTAATGTTTTTTTTTACTAGAAACAAATTAATTTTCACTAATTGAAGCCGAGTCGATATTGTAAAAACATCAGGCAGCCAATTCACTTTTCCTATAGCTCTTCTTCCTTTTCTAGTTCTCCTTCCTGATTTTCTTTTCCAACCAGACAAATTCCTTAGAGGCAAACTGAAGGGCTTACAATGTAGGTAATACTCTTAGCTACACAGTGCTCCTTACATGTTGGCTTTAGAATCTCTGTTCTGCTGACTCTCATTTTAGAGTTACTGCTTGTGGAATATTGCAGAAAAATCATTAGGGATATAGGCTTGCTTTAGAAAGAAGTTTTGTTGTTTTGTTTTTAAACTTCCCTTCAAGGGCAGTGGTTTGGCAGTGGTCCATGTACATTTTGTCAATTTGTTCCAGTGACAAGCATCACCTTACAGAGCAGCAGGCCACAATAACTAATATAGCTGCTCATTCTCTAACCTGGCTCTGGGTCACAGATTCAATACAAGTTAAGACTGAGAGAGTGAAATACCAGGTGCTGTGGAGCACAGAAGGGAAAAAATAATGCCTTTTTATGTCTAGTTAGAAGGTGATTTGGATAGTGGGGAAAAGTATGGATTTTAGAGCCAGAAAGCAGTCTCAGCTACGTTAATTTGAAGTGCCCACCACAAAGTGAAAATGTGGATCCCCTTGTCACACAATTATTAAGACTCTCAAGGCAGTGACAGAGGAGCACTAAAGCAAGTGCAGTGTTCCCAGGCAGGTGGCCCACCCATGAAGCCAATCCTGACACTGGAGTGTGGGTTCAAATCTCACTCCTGTCACCAGAGCTCCCTGGTTTGAGGCAAGTCACTCTCTCTGAGTCTCACTTTTTTCATCTGTAAAATAGTGATAATTGAACTTCCCTGAAGAGTTGGTATGACGGTGACATGAAACGCCTTGACACAGTATAGGTTCACATGCCTCTTACTTTCTTAGTCTGTGTTGTGGATTCCTTTCCTCAGCTGTTTTCTAGGCATCCATCTTTGACCTTCTATTCTTATTACTTACTTTCCTTTTAATATCTTTGATATTCAAAAGGGTATTAGAGGGAACATTATGAAATGGCCCATAGCTAATCATTTGTGACCTACAAAATGGCAATTTGACATGGTTCAACCTACTACAAACGCCTTAGCATGACTTTGAACAGCACTGCTCTAGGACGTGGGCAACTGAGACCCTTCCTTTGTGCCGTTTTAGGGGACATGCACCCCTACCCCCCTACCTCACCCACCCCCTTGTTCTTCCAGACACACCCTTCCCCACTCAACAAGGAGTCCCGGGGGCCAAATCCTCTACTAGACCACACTTGGGTGTCAGAGCCCAGGGTTCCCTGCCCAGATGACCTTCAGCCTGCTTCCAGGACCCACTTGGCATGTGCCCAGGAGCCTCTTCCACCTCTTGTTGGAAGACTGTGCACAAAACTTGGGTAGGAGAGACCACCACCAGAGGGCTGTTTGGGCTGATCGGTGGAGCTTAGACAGGTAGGTGGAGGGGTGCAGGGGGTAGAGAGGAAGGGACACTGGTAGCATGCACTCCAAGGACCTGGCAGAGCCACCCAAATCTGGGTGGGAAGAGGAGGGCTGGTTTGTGGCTCCTATATGTATGTCTGCCCCTCTCCTCCGCTCTCCCCCCAACGTAAGGCACCAACACACCTTTTGAGATTCACATATTGTTTACAAACTATTCTTCCAGTTTTATCTGAAGACATGCTTCTCTGTACCTCCTCCTAACTACTTATGATTTCCCTAAATAGTCTGGACATTTTTACAAACAATCATGACTTTCTACATGATGCTATCTCAAACCCTTCTTCCTTTTCTTTATCTGATGAACTCCTACTAGTTATTTCAGAACCAGCTTATATGTCAACTCCTGTGTTAGCCCTCCCTGGCAATCCTCTCTACTGTCCCAACCCTTACCCCTAGGCCAAGTTAGCTGGTGTGTGTGTGTGTGTGTGTGTGTGTGTGCATTTACCCGCTATGGTCTCATAACACCCCCTGTGAAAATACAACACACTGTATGTAATTGCTTTCTTGCCTCTAGACTAGACATGTGGGAGCTCCTCCAGGGCAGAAAACATGCTCCTTCATGCTTATTCTCAGTGCCTAGCCCAGAGTGTGGCATTCAGCAGACAGTCAACACATCTTTCAGTGTGGTGGTGGCATCAAAAGCCCTGTACCCCAGTGACCAGCAAATTACTGAATTCTTGTTTCCTGTTCTTGGAAATAGAAATGAACATAATTACCTTCCGGTATGGCCTTACGGCTTAAATAATACAATCCAGCCCAAGTGCTTCAGTGCAGTGATAAGCAGCATGGGCTCAATAGAGGATAACCATAATTAAAATAGATCCTGTATCCTGATTATTGGTCAAGTGGAAGAGGAAGTAAATAGTCCTTTTAAGCCAGCAATGTGATTCCTTGAAATTTGTGTTTAATACCACAATATTAATAGAACCGTGAAAAAAAAAAATGGGTTTTAAAAATTACCTGAGGTAAGGTAAGCAACAGTTGAACGAAAATTGTTTATTAAAAATGTACCAAGTAATATTTTTAAATAAATCCAAATCATTAGGGAACTCTCGGCACTCTTGGCACCAAACGGGTGGGAAAAATACTCCATTACAATCTATTTTGAGATGTACTCATAATAATGTAGTACAGGGAAATAAAGAAGCATAGTGGATTTTTTATAACTACCTCTTTAAGAACTTTATATAAATATGTGTATTTTATCTTCTCTTATAACTATTTAGGTATTCCTACAAAAATGTTGTAAGTATACATATATAAATTCTGTTTTGATGTTTTAAAAAAGTTAACTGCAAAAAAAAATGCTAATAGAAACAATGCAATCACTATGCATTGCTGTATGTATCATATCCAGTCTGCTAGGACTTGTTACCCCAAATTGGAGCCTTTTGTCTGTTAGCATAATATATAATATTAAATGAAACTGCTGTTATTTGCATTCTGGCACTCCTAAACCCTATTTTAATTAAGGAGAAAAACAAAGAAAATGGAATGTGATCTAATCTTGCAGGAAAGATAAAAACTGGTTGATTCCACTTATTTGAATCTTATTGCTCCTACAGAATGACTATAATAAAATTTGCTTAATGATCCCAATCTTTGTTTTCCAAGCTAGTGCAAATAAAATAAAATAAAATAAAATAAAATAAAATAAAATAAAATAAAATAAAATAAAGGATTCTACAATAAAGCAGGTGAAGCAAGTAATTGTTTGGCCTGTTGCAAAATCAGACACTTTTTCCTACAAGTTATCAACGCTATCATTATGTTGTTAACTGTTACAGCTTACAGTCTCACCGATGGGAGACTCCCAGGGCTAATTATGCTATTTTTTTTTTCATACTAGCACATCTCATTGCACATTTAAGATTCACTTAAAGCTATAGGAGATGCTCATTTAAAATCTTAGGATATACGAAGATACTTTTTTTATATGAAGCTATTTGAGGTTGAGAATAAATAAATTACGGGACAGGTGGAGATACTGACAGCGAACGGAGGAAGGTTTCAAAGGCAGAGACAGAAATCTGGTCCATCTTGTATACTCTAGGTGGTGGGACTAAAAATTAGCGCTAGCCTTCCATAGTTAACGACAATAAGATCATAGTAAAGCAGCTTTGCTTTGAGTTGCCTTGTGTGCTTCAAAGTATAATAAATGGAATACGAGCGTTACCCTCGCCATAATGCTAAGGCACACATGTTTGTATTCTACAGTGGAGGCTGAAGGAAGCAGAAGTTTTTATGGGAAGAGATGGCGGAGTTTGGCGTTGAGTTGTCTCTCCTTGCTTAAGAGATGCAGAGTGTGCTTTCGGAAGGCTTCGGACTGCAGCCGGAGTTCATCGTAGGCGTTCTGGATCCCGTCCAGCCTGCGCTGCAGTTCCCGGACTCTCAAGTTACTGTCCACGGCCACTGCCTCTTGCTCAAACCGCTCTAGGGCCTGCCTCCGGGCCGCGTCTGCTGTCTCCAGCTTCCCCTCGAGCTGGCGGATCTCCGCTTGCTTGTTCTGAAGCACCTTGCCCCTCTCCATGGACAGCTGCAGCAGCTCCTCTTTCTCGTGAGTAACGGCCTGCAGCCTGGCCTGCAGCTCCCGGCTCAGGGTGCTGTGGGCCTGCTCGGCCTTGGCCATCTGCTCCGTGGCCTGCTGGTGCTGCTGCTGGAGGCTCTGCAGCTGGCTGTGCAGCTGCTCCGTCTCCTTGGCGTGGGCGCAGGCCTGCTGGCTCTGCTGCTCCAGCAGCTCCTTCTCTCGGGCCCGTGCCTGGCAGGCATCCTGGGCACACCTCTGCTTCAGAGTCTCCAGCTCCTTGGCCAGGGCCTCGCTCCGGAGGGTGAGCTGCAGGACTTTGGCCTCCTGGTCCTTCAAAGCATGGCTGAAGAGGTTGTTGTTCTCCAGCCTCAGCTTCTCATTCTCCTCTCTCAGCTTGACGTTCTGACGCTTGTGTTCATCCTTGAAGCGGATCATCAGCTCGTGGTTGGCTGCCAGGGTCATAAAGCGTTTCTCCAGCTTCTGGGCATGCTCACTCTTGGCTTTCAGCTTCTTGACCTCCAGCATCCTCTTCTCCTCCAGCTCTGAGTTGAGAAGCTCCAGGATCTGGCAGCGCTCCAGGGCCTCATCTGACCTCCGCTTCAGGATGCAGATGAGCTGAGACTGCTCTTGGATGCGGGAGCGAAGCAATCCCTTCTCGCTCTTCTCCTCCTCGGACAGTTCCCGGAGGTCTGCCAAGGCTTCCCTCAGGCTGTCCAGTTCCTTAAACTCCATCTCCTCTTCCTGGTTTTCCAGTTTTTTGTTCTGTGTATCTAAGGGCTCTGCAGAGGGTGGAGAGTCCATCCTGAGAGCCTGCTCTTCCAGAGGCATAAGCACGCTCCTCCACTGCCAGCTGACCACACAGTCTTTCCCCACCCCTCGGATTTCAAAAGCCACAGTGTTGCTAGGGACTCCTGGTACTCTCCAGCAGCTGATTTTTCCAGTAAGGAGCCCTGTGATTGGTGGACAGGTCTTCAGAATGCTGTGAAGTAACAACAGCAGGGTCTGGAGGAGTCCTGAACCAATCTGGTCAGACTATGCTTGACTTTCTAACCAATCCCAGCTCTCAGCTCACAGCTCAGTGTCTGGCCTATACTGCACAGAGCAGAGATGCCAGCCCCAGTCCATTTCCAGCCAGCCAGCGTCATGGGAAGAAACCTGAATCCTCCTACTTTCCTCGGAATAAACAAATCAAGCCGTGACATGTTCCTCCTCCCTTTCCCCACTTCGGTTGACGTGAGAATAAATTACTGTCTTTGGAAACGGAGTTGGCCCTTAACATTTTGCAGTCCATAAATACAAACTAGCAGGGGAGCTCTGAGAGCCAGGACCCTAAACGGCTGTGAGATTGGAACTGTAGTGATTGGCTCATCTCAGCAAAAGAGCAAATCCCAATGAAATTTCTTTTTTCTTCCTTAGCATTTTCACCAGCTGGGAATAAATACTGTATCAGATATTTGGCACTCCCTGTTTTTATCCGTTAGCAAAATAAGTTTACAGAAAGAAGTTGAATGAATGATGTAGATATAATAAACATTAAAACAGAAGAAAAAGATCCAAATGAGGCTTACCATCATACAACAAAGTCCATTCCAGATGGACTAAACAGTTAAATGGAAAGAGTAAGACAAAATCGAAGTGTTAAAAATGGAAACTAGAAGAAAATAAAGGTGACCATAAAAGCTCTGGATTGGGAGCTTAGTTTAAACATCATGTAAGAGGTAAGTAAGGAAAAGCTTAGTTTGACTTTGTTGAACATCCAAAGTTAGGTATAATTTTAAAAATTGTGTGACCTCTGAGATCTTTTCAGGCTCTCCTTCCTCTCCACCTGCCTGACATTTTACTCCCTAGACCAACCCAACTATTGAAGTTCCCCTAAAAGACCACCTCTCTGGCCCTGTCCGTAGCTGTTCCTTCCCTTTGCCTAGAATGCCTTTTCCCACCTGTCCCTTGTCACTCAAGTAATTTACTCAGTGTTTTATACTTAGTTAAGAATCAGCTCCTCTCTGAAGTCTTTCCTGGCCCCGACATGTAAAATTGACCACTTACCTCTTTTAGTGCATCCACTGCAGCCCATTTATATTTCTAATGGTGCACGTGAAAGCCATGTTAGACTCATTGTTTACCTGCCTGGCCCCCCATTAAACCCTGAGATTGTTAAGTGCGAGGACTGTGTCTGTTTTCATCCTTGATGACTAGACCAGTGCCTGACACTTTGGGAAAACTCAGATAAATGGATGTTGAATAGAAGTTGAAGGCAAAAATCAAATTGAGAAAAATACCCCCCATAAATACGACAGACATTAAATGTATATTTTTATAGAGAGCCTACACAAATCAATAAAGCTATTTAACATCTTAAAAGGAGAAATCAACAATTAAATTCACAGAGGAGGGGACAGAAATGGCAAAGAATTGAATCCCACCCTTGATCCAATAAATACAAGGTTAAAATTAGGTAGAACTTTATCTATCAACTTACTCAGTTTTTTCCTTTATTTTCAGACTACCCAGGACTGATAAGGGTATAGTGAAATAGGTGCTATCTTATACTGCTAATGAAAATCAGTTGACAACATGTACTGAGAACTTACTTTTTATGCCTTTTGAACTAATGATTGAGCTTCTGGGGGAGACCTTTGCTCAGGAAATAGTCTGAAAGAAGTTTTCCTCAAAGCTTTTCATTGCAGTGTGGTTTTATAACAGCTAAGAGTCCAAAACCTAAATGTCCAAAAAAGAGAAAATGTTAAGAAAATTTTATTTTCATATAACAGAATATTATGTAGCCATTAAACATTATCATGTTCATAGGTAATTTAATGGCATGGAAGTGCTTCTGTTAGAAAGATAACTGAAAAAAGCAAGGTAAAAAACTTAAAATTCAGAATGATCTTCATACTGTGAAAACTGGAGCAGAGTGAAGAGTTGACAATTCCTCCAATCACTGTTTCTGGTGTCGTATTTAATTTCTCAAGTCATGACAATAAGAAAAATTCTGCAACAAATATGTGGGGCCGTTTGTTTTGTGAAACCAACCAGTGAAGTTAGTGAATAAGCCTGGGAGGGGGTGAAAACAGGAGAGGAGATGGGAGAGCAATGCCAAAGCAGAATGGAAATGAGAGTCCAGAAGGCAGACGTTCAGGGGCTTTCCACTTGGATGGTGAGTATGGATGACAGACATGTGTAAGGAAGAAGTCCAAGCAAGTTCCCTGGTACTCATAGGTTTCTAGAAGAAGCTAGCCAAGGCTAACAGGAATCATGCTTTTGGTGGGTTCCTAGGCCACGTGAGCAGGTCATGGGGTTCCAGGACCTGACTCACCACCTACTTAGAAGCTGCTGCAGTCGTGGTGGATGGGGAAATTTAGTCAGACCTCTCTGGAAAGAGTCAGAAGTGACTCTTTGAAATATTACTTCGTTTTTTAAGTAACGGGATTCTGAAGTATTTTCACTTGAGGGAGACACAAATTACAGCTTTTGATTTCTCCAGCACCCCAAGTCTATACAACACTCCATTATTCTGAACATGGAGCACTTCTCTCTATGGTCATAAGGTGGCGTATAGTCCAAGCAGCGTCTATCATAAGCCTTACCCTAGCCATTCCTGGCCACGGTGAGTGGTCCAGTAGGTGTGGACATGACCCACGCCGGGCCACTTTCTCCCAGAGATTTCTCAAGTTGAACCTAGAAAAGAGAAGAGCTGTAGCCGAGAGGCTGTGAGTCTGGAGCTGCCTGTGGTGTTCATTCCCAGTCCCTGAAGGACGGTATCCGAGTTCCAGATTACAGCCTGGGAGTCCCCAAAGTAATCTAGGTTCCTGCAATACGTCTTTAAATTCTGTGGGCTGACAATATATTTCCAATAAATCCCTTTGCTTGGCTTATTTCTAGTTGGGTTCCCAAAGAAAAAAAAACAAAACAAAGCCCTAAAACATGCAATTCAAGGAGATGCTTCTTTCCAGTTAAAAATATATATACTTATTAAAGTTATAGCCTTTAAGTCTCACTGGCTCAAAAGTCTGCCAACTGGACTTCACTAAAAAATTCAGGTTGCCCTGAATTTTTATAATGCATGGAAGTCTCATTTCACTTTCCTCTTGAAACCCAATTAGATTAAGGTTATGATTTATAATTTCTTTTCCAGGGAAAAAATATAATTATAAAAAATTATAATTCACTTTATAATGCATGAAGGTCCCATTTCGCTTTCCTCTTGTAGCCCAATGAGATTAAGGTTATGATTTATACTTCCTTTTTCAGGGGAAAAAAAATGTGACATGAAATCCTCTTGGATGTCCTGAGGCAGTTGGAAGTACTGTGGGCAGATGCGAGGAAGGTGTTTCTGCTGTCTACTCCAGTTATTTGAAGGTCAGGGACCTGGGGATGCAAGGATGCTGGCAGTCCTAATCCTAGAATCAATCTCATTACTGCTTTGGAGCTGGCTGCCTGCTGAGAGGTGGCTGAGCAGGTAACTGAAAGAAGGGCTGAGAAAGAAGCTTATGAATGTTATGAAGGGGCAGGAGCTGGAACAGGATTTGCACTTCTGCTACTGTTCCAGACTGACCTTGGAGGTGTGCTTCCACTCAGCTCATCTTGCCCCTCTTCGAGGTCAGAACAGGAAGAGGAAATAGAACTAGACTAAATGTCCCCCTAAAAGACCTTGACAGACAGTGGGAAGGGTGTTGGTCTAGGTTAGTTGCTCTGACTGGCAAGTGGGTAGAAGGTTCTAATATTCGTTTGGGGAAGGAGACAAGCACTCTAGTTGTTTTCAAAGACATTTGTTAAACCCCTGTTACAAGATCTCACACTCGCCCATCGTCCAGGCTTCCCCTAAACTATCTTCAATTAGTGCTTGTTTTGAGAAAGACAAGCTAGTTGGGTCCTCAGGAGGAGTATGTTTTATATATTAAAATGACCCAAAAATGTTGCTATGGAAAAATTTTGAGAATGAATGTTAACTTATCTTCAAAGCTTTTCAAATACTTTCTTAAAGTAAAAAGCCTACTCTTACTAACATAGCCCAAACTTCCCACTTAGAGGAAATAATGTCCAGCAATGCATTAAAAACTCTGGAGAAGTATTAGCCCAGCAGAAGTTATTTAGCTTTGCTAGTGAATTAAGATTTTAGGATTCCTAAATAAAGTATTTAATTTAAAATAAGAAGTCAGATTAATTTGACAACACAATTAAATCATATAATAATTTATTCTAAGGGTTTTTACAGAATACTTTATGAAAATTATACATATGTAGGAAGTACAGTATAATTTAACAATTTATATTCTAATTAAAACTTCGTTGCAAAGCATGGCTGTTACCATTCTCGTGCTGCTTTCATATAGTAGAGTTATAAGAAAAACAGAACCTTATATATGCAAGGTTTGGGGGTTTTGCTTTTTTTACATACTCTATTACAAAATGCAGGCTTGAGACCTACCTTAGAAGAAAATTAAGCCAAAAACTGAATTCCACCTTTGGCCAGTGGGTGGCACCAAAGCACATTTGAGACTTGGTTTCAACACCGGGAAGAGGGAAAGCAGTTTCTCAAGACAGAAAAGCACACAGTAAATTCAGTCTCATTGCCCTGACATGAAATTCCATATTTGAGTAGCGATTACAGAGTAAGCACTTTTCTTATGGTCAAATTATTTATCATCACTGACATTCTGCGTTTTTTCCCCTCGTAGGAGTATCTTTCTATCACTCTTTTCTTTCTGCAACCTACCTAGCTTCAGTTCCTGTAAGGATTTTCAATGATCAGGCCCTCCTAACTGTAGCAAAAGATTGTGGTATGAAGCACAGGATGGCAATCTAGAAACCTTTTCCTGTTGACAGCGCCCCACATTTAATATTTTTTGGCAGCTTTTTCTTTGAAGCAACAGCTGCATTTTCCTAGCTTTCTCAAATATCTTCTTTCATGTTGGAGACACAAATACATTACACATTTTGTTATTATTTAAGTCTCTTGGGCCTTGTAACCAAAGAAGGACATGCAGGTTGACTTTAACATGCTTTCGTTAGTGGCAACAGATGGAAGGTGAGGTTCTCTGTCCACATAGCCAGATTTTCGAGATCAGATGGCACCTATGGAATAGTCGTCAGTGGAGGAGCCAATGGGCTTTGGTTCATTTGGAAATCTTGGCTATCAACAGCATTCTGAGAGGCAGGGTTGCTTCAATCCACGTGTTGGGGGATTTTACCATCTTTTCCCAGAGAGCAACTTCCTCTGAAGTAGAGTCCATCCAATCCACTTCGGTACCATAGCTTTTACCTGAAAAAAGGAAGCCTTGCATTTAAAAAAGAATAACTCGTTGAGGGAGAAATGGGTCATTTTTTAATTATAATCACCAATGGAAGAGAGCTAAGAAAATCACCAACAGGGCAGATCTGGGACTCAATATAAGAAAAAATGTTTAACCATCTGAGATGTTCAATAATGAGACACTCCATAACTGGGAGTACTCCAATTACTCCCAAAGCAATGATTTCTCTTTATGTTCACATAAAAGCTAGATGACAATCTGTCAGGGGCATAAGGGAGTGGTAGGAAGGATTCTTGCATTGGGTTGCAAGTGACACTAGATGATCTCCAAGGAAGTGTGGTTACAGCTTTAGGGTCTAACAGACTCAATTTTGAATCTTGGCTCTGCTACTTATTAGCTCTGTTGCTTAATTTCTTGGCACGTCAGTTCCTCTGGGGCTAACATTAGTAACTATTCATCGAATTGTTGTGAGGATTAAATGAAATAATAATGCAAATAAAGCACTCAGTACAGTGACTAGTGCTCCATAAGTGTTAGTTCAAAGCACACTTATTATTATTCAAAGCACACTTTTAGCCATGAAGGGCCATAAATGTTTTTTCAGGAAAGAGTAATAATGAAGGCTTTCCTGTCCCTCTCCCCAGCCACACACAATAACATAAGCTCTGTGTGGACAGACACAGCATCCTGTTGATTTTCATATCTAGAGCCCTTGGCACACAGCCTGACATTCCTTCACTCATTCATTTCATTACACTTAACAGAAATAAAATATCTGTTTTCATTAGGAAGAAGCAAAGCAACAAACGAACCTCTAGTGTCTCCAAGAAGCATTTGGCTCATAGGGAATTAAAAATGTAACAAATACCTGTTCCAAAGCCAATCCGAAGACCTCCCAAAAACTGGTTGGTTAATTTGTGATGGTCCCAGACGGTAAGCTCTACACAGGCTTCCATTAGATCTTCAGGCCTGAACCCATCATACACCATGGTGTGGTTGAAGACAGGGTTGTTGGTTTTCCCCACAGCTCTTGTCTTCTGACGACTTTTCCTGCTTGTATCTGGAAGGATGGTACTATGAAAGGAAACAATATTGTGAGAGCATTTTACTTAGATAGTGAACATTCATGCTTTTCAGCACTTCAACATAGCTACTGAAGATTTGTGGAAGGAGTGGAAGAAAGAAGTGCAGAGAAACGGTGATGGGGGGAGGGAGAGTATCCTGCAGGAAAGATGCTGCATGTTAGAGTGGACCAGACTTGCTTTGAATCCTGACTCTGCCACTTATTGGCTGTGTATTATAGGGAAAGTTACTTAACCTTTCAAACACTTGCTTACACATTTATAAAATGGATATGGTAATGTCTACTTCATAAAGTTAATATTAGAATTACATATCAAGAAAATAACTTAGTTCAGTGCCTGCATTGTAGCAATTGTTTGAGGATTCCTTTAAAATTTGAAGCATGGTCTAATCCTGATTATCTGTGATAGCCTAAGGAATTATTAGTCTTGTACAGAATTGAAAAAGAAGAGAAATCTTTCCAATTTGCTAGATTTGACTTTGGGAATAAATTATATTATATATTTGTAATCATTTCCATTTAATTTATGGTAAACTTTACTTTACCATACCATGCCCCTTATAGAGGCTAGGTCTGAGATGCAGTCCTGAGTTGGAAAAATCTTACCAGCTGACATCAATGAAGTATATACAGGGAAAGTCATAAATAATGTCATGTAAACTTAAATAGCTACAACTGGTCTTCCAGTAAACTCTATATAGATAAAATTAGAGGGAGCTAGGTCAGCATAATAATAGTACCTGCTTAGTTACTATTTACTAGATACCAGGCACTTATATGTATGACGGAGAAAAAGGTTTGCCACTTAAGAACCCAAATTGTCTTAAGCTTTAATGAGCTAACTATTAGTATGTGTCTGTTTAGCAAATGATTTTCCAGATATTTGCAGGCTGATGCCAAAGGCCTTTAACAAATGGGCCACAAAACATATGCTTCACTAAGGAGCCAAGGGATATGACATCCCACCATTAGAAATTTCATCAACTCTTTAGTACCAAATATTATCCCACAAGCAGATGAAGTGTGATAAAAAATATGATGAATATTTAAATTTTAAAAAAATATATTACAGTAAAAGACACATTCCCATGAATCCCCTTCAAAATATTCCCCCTCACTTTGAGTATTCCATCATTCTTGCCACTTTCTGAAGCAATTTTGGAAGTCCTCTTTCATGAGTGTCTTTATTTGTGCTGTCGTGGCTGCCTTGATGTCCTGAATCATTTTGACTTTGGGGAAGAGCCAGAAGTCACACAGTGCCAGATCCAGTGAATAAGGTGAATGAGGACACAACGTAATGTTTTTATTTGACAGAAATTGCCATATATAAGAAGCGATGTGTAACACGGAACGTTGTCATGATGGAAGATGACGTAAAGACACTCATGAAAGACTTCCAGAACTGCTTCAGAAAGTGGCAAGAACAACGGGATAAGTGTGTTTGAAGAGAGGGGGAGTATTTTGAGATCGATTAATGGCAATGTGTCTTTTACTGTAATAATTTTTTTTTAATTTAAACATTCACTGTATCTTTTGATTACACCTCGTACCTCCTAGAAGACATTACATATCTGAATATGTGGTCTCTGGTTTAATTTGTATATATGCTCTCTAATCTTTATGATTTTAAAATTAAATGAAGCTTTGGGGGTTCATGTCACAGATCACTCTAATTCATGTAGCCGCTGTCTCAAGTTATTTTAACTATGAATGATAAGTTTCAGCATCACAGATACAGAGAACTAAAACCAACCAACAAATTGTACAACTGAAGGAGGCAGAGTTATCAATGCTGTTACCATTTAACAAAAGAATTTAGATGGCTGCCCCTTAGCAATGGTAGATCAAGGCATTCCTTCACCCAGATATGTACTTCTCCAGTTGTAGGAAGCTTTTTGTCTGTAACAGAAAAAAGAGAAAATATAAAATGTCACTGGCATTCCTCTCTTGGCAATACTGCATCTAAAGGTGCCAATCTAAAAATGGCCTGGCACAGTGATACTAGCTAGTGCTTGATGATATGATCCTAATTAGTTAAATCTATACATTCTTTATTATTATTATTATTATTGGGAAACAGTGTGTTTCTCCAGGGCCCATCAGCTCCAAGTCATTGTCCTTTAATCTAGTTGTGGAGGGCGCAGCTCAGTTCCAAGTCCAGTCACCGTTTTCAATCTTTAGCTGCAGGGGGTACAGTCCACCATCCCATGTAGGAATTGAACCTGCAACCTTGTTATTGAGAGCTTGCGCTCTAACCAACTGAGCCATCCAGGCACCCCTACAGAAGCTCAGAAGCAGCTCATTGTCTTCAATCTAGTTGTGGAGAAGGCAGCTCACTGGCCCATGTGGGAATCGAACCTTCTGTGGTTCAGAGCTCGCACTCTAATGAACTGAGCCATCCGACTGCCCTAAACATTCTTAACTATATATTTTCAGTCTGGGCTGTACTGAGCTCAGATAGCTTTATGAAAATAATTTCTATTCATTCCAAGTACAGAGTATCACATTATTTTTGTTAGGTTTTGCTTGGCTCAATATGATCAATTATAGATATCAGGTGTGTGAGTCACCCATTTACAGTTACATTCAAAACATCTCAATGAAATGCCTATACTATTCAAATGTTTATACCAGTATCAATTGGGGCCAATGGGAGGCATTTTAAACAGAGTGGAGTGTAAAGTAACCAAAACAGGCACAGACTAAGGTATAGTCACTCTTCTTCTTAAAAGTAGTTACACATTTTATAAGATTATTGTATAGACACACATGATAGCTAATATTATGGACAGGGAATTACTGAGAAGCTGGCTTAATCTGAAGTTGTTGCTTAGATTGGGTGCCCATGGACAGAGGAATACTATCGTACTTTTCTGGATGGATTAACCCAATCCATCAATCAACAAGTATTTGCTGAGAATCTATTATGTACTCAGCCCAATGCTAGGAATGTCACTGAATATACAAGGAACACAAGGACTCTATGTCCTCGGGAAATGGTTACTATTAAGGTAGAGAGAATAATTCAATAAAAACTATAAACATGCAATATGGAATGAAATGCCAAGTTATTACTGTAATGCTCTAAAAGATAATATGATCAGTAAGGGTGAGAATAGTCAGGTAAAATTGTATGGAGGAGATAGGACTTCATCCAAGACTTGGATAAAATGAGGCAAAAATGAAGCCATTCCAGAGAAGAAAAACTACATGAGCAAAAATTCAGACAAGGTCGAGCCCATTACAATACACGGTCCTCTAGAAATGATAGTAGGAAAAATGGGAAATGAGATGGGCAGAATTTCTATGCATGTTGGCCATAAATGATAGGATTCAAATTACATATAAAAGAATCTGCCTTTTAGAAAGGTCCAGAAGTAACAAGATGGTAGTTTGGCAGCCATTTGACCTAAATGTTTGACCTGGCAGCCATGTTTGCTTGCCCTCCAGTAATTCTTCTTCTTCTTCTTCTTCTTCTTCTTCTTCTTCTTCTTTTTTTTTTTTTTTTAAAGAATTAGAATGTCTTTCTCTAGTCAGTCACTGCCCTCACCATCCATTATTTTTTTTCATCTCATTAGCATCACTGCCTGATTACTGAAAGTATTTGTGTGTGCAACCCCTGATTTCATAACATTCATACAGATTCCTAAGGAAAATAACTTAGGGAACTTGCTTGGGAAATAAGACGGGTGCTGGCATTCATTTCCTGCCAGTCTCTTGCTCCTTAACTGGGCTGCAGACCCGAGACCCTCACATCAAGGGTGCAATTAGTTGTCTTGAGGAAAAAGCTTTCTCTCCTGGTGAGACCTTGAGAGTGGAAGACCAATGAGCTCTAATTTATTAGGGGCTTCATATAAATTGTTCCAGTTCCCACCTGTGAAAAAGAACACTCAGGTTCCATTCTTATCACAGCACTCTCAGTATGTCCAAATTTTGAATATAGGACAATGTGCAGATACGAACTTTCGAAAGAGGTGAAAGTTAAAACAAGGACTGCAAATTGGACTGGGGGTGGGGAGGGCGGAAATGAGAATTTTTCGTCTAGAAACAAAGTAGAATGGTGGTTACCAGGAGCCAGGGGAAGGGGAAAGGACCTGTTGTGGTTTAATGGATGTAGTATTTCAGATATATGAAATGAAAAAAATGAAAAAGTTCTTGAGATCTGCTTTACATCAATGTGAATATACTTAACACTACTGATGTTATACTTAAAAATGGTTAAGATGGTAAATTTTGTTATGTGTTTTTACCACAACAACAAAAATTAGGATTTTTCTCATTCATAACTGTGAGTTGACTCATTTCAACTATACAATTACTAAGTTAGGAAGTTTGTTTAGGGCTTCACCTTTGAAAATAGCAAAGGATTCCTTGGAGGGGGAGGGAAAAGGAAAGGGCATAAATCTGGACAGAAAATCATTACATACCAGGAATTGGCTCTGGGACATACTGGAGAGCTAACTTCATTTCACCTCTGTTTTCTGCTTCAAGGGCCACCGGTGCTGTCTGAAAAATGAAGGAAAGTCAGCAGGTATGAGACACAAACTATTTACTGTTGGTTGGTATTCTGTTACAGCACCATATCTGCCCCATTTCTGGAACGACAGATCACTCATAAGTACCCCGGATTAAAACAGCCTTCCCTATCAAAGCTAGACCATTGTTTTTATATCTGGGGTAAGCTATACTGTGTGTGTCTTGGAAAAGTTGCAGGTTACCCAGAAAATGGTTCCAGGCCCTTAGTCTCAGAGTTGGTGGAGGAATCACATGGCTTTCTTGGAGATGGGAGCGATGTTGTATGATGCTTTGGTTTTTACAGAAACACATACATTTTGTTAGTCATTCAGCCAGCACATCAAACAACTTACTTGTATTCTCTATCTTTTAAAGAGTTAGAAGAATGTGGGAATATGGGGGTGGGGAAAAGAAACCAAACATTACATTTTCAAAGCTGCATTAATTTAAATCAAATGAGTAGATGCCTGTAAGAGTAACAAAGACTGACTAATAATTTTAAAGTGTATATCTATTAGGTTGGTGCAAAAGTAATTGCAGTTTAAAAGGTTACAAATAATTGCAAAAACCACAATTACTTTTGCACCAATCTAATATTATTTTCAAGTATCAGAGAGATAGTTTACTTTCACATTCTGGTCCTGAAAAACCTCATTTCCAAAACATGGCTATGCATCAGAAACATAAGGCAAATTAATTAAAAATGAGATAATTTTGACATCTTCTAAGGAATTCAGATCCAGTAACTCTTGGGTAGAGTTAGAAATAAGAGCTTCAGTGATTTTGATGTGATATTTAAAAACCATTTCTGAAGTGGAATTGTTTTATTGTGTAGATACTAAATAATGGATTGTATCAATTATATATATCACATATATTATATATTAGATAGATAGATAGATAGATAGATAGATAGATAGATAGATAGATAGATAGATAGATAATCAAGGGTGTCAAAAAATGTATACAGGTGAACACTTTGGTCAGCGTTGCTCAAGCAGTAGTGCACTGTAAACAGAAGTATCTAGACGCTGATGGTAACCACTTTGAGCACCTCTTGTAATTGCAGAAGTCAAATGTGACTTGTATTCATCTTTTGTTATTCGTATATATTGAGTATTACAATTTTAATAGTTTTTTTCTTTCTTAAAATGTGTATACATGTTTTTAGTACTGTGTGTGTGTGAGTGTGTATCAATTCCAGCTGTGATGGACTACTAGCTGGATCACACCAACCCTCATACTGGGAATAAAAAACTGACTAAAAATCTATTTGAAGGTGGTAAAGAATTACTGAGATAGACAGGACTCAAATGAACAAGACGTTGGAGTCTGACATTTTTCTCTGTTTTCCACTTTGAGGCTTTAGCTGATTTTATGTAGTGCCAAACTGTGAGAATAAAAAGCCTAGCAGAAAGAGACTAAGAAACTGAGCAGGGCTTTTGGCAGTCTCACTGGGCTGATGAAACAAAAACTGGAGTCCATGGTCAGCTCAGGAGAAATGGCCTCAGATAATACCCTAGAGTGGTTCTCATAGTACGGTCCCCAGGCCAGCGGCATCAGCAACACCTGGGGACTTGTCAGAAACACATATTCTTGAGCCTGGACCTTACTGAACCAGAAACCTTGGGAATAAGGCCCAGAAATCTGTGTTTGAGGAATTCCTTCAGGTGAACTGGATACACGCTAAAATTTGAGAACTATTTCTGTAAGCTTTCAGTTGGAACCCACAGCCTAAGAACATGGGCAGACTAGATCAGACCACAGAAAACCAGAACCCCAGTGTCTAGTCAGTTCATTCCCAGACTGGATTAAGGTGGTCTGTCCCTACTCTGTGTGTAAGAAGCAAAAATAAACCTTCTCAAATGATCCCTAGAATTTTTCATATGCAATGTTCGGCAGGAATAACAAACGAAGTTGTTTACCAGGACAAAGGACCAAATGACCAAAACAAGATAAAAAATTTTAGATAAGAGAGACTCACAAATGTTTAAGATATTGGAGTTTCCAGATGCACACTTCAAATAACTTTGTTTACTGTATTCATAAAGATCATGTTAAGATGAAGAATTTTAGCAGAGATGTGGACTTTATAAAAAAGAATCAAATGAAAATACAAACCTGAAAACTGTAATAATTGAGAACTTGTAAGTAGGTATAACAGCAGATTAGACATAGATAAAAAAATTATTGAACTGAAAGATTGATTAGCAAAAAATAGCCAACTTGAAGCATAGAGAGGGGAAAAAATAAAGGAAAAGTAAACACAGAAACGGGCATAAGAGATATGTGGGACAGAGTGAAGAGAAAGAATGATCCCACACTATAGATAAGCATTCTGAACGAAAATGCAATTTACAGTAGCTTTCTCCTGTACACTAGGTCCCCGACCAATCAACCAACCAAGCAACCCCAAAGCTCTGAACTTACCTTCCGCTTCAGAGGGTACCACTTCAATTGTTTATTCTGTTTGTTGTCCCAGTCCCAAGTTTCCAAATCAAGTTCCACTTCCCCCAGAAAACTATTGCGTTTAAATGTATCCCGATGCCATACAGACAGGTTCAGCTTCTGTGTCTTTAAGATTTCCTTTTCAATTTTATACTGCAGTTCAAAGAAGGAAATTAAAGTGAATAATATTATTTTATGCCAAAGTTATAATAACATAGAGATGAAGAGAAAAGTCATCTGTGTAGATCAGATTTTCTAATCTGCTAGGTTTCAAGTCTCAAGAATATTGCAAAGTCATCTTATTCTAAGTGTCTTCTTTCAAAGAGCTAAAATCCATCTTTCACAAAAGCTGATTTTCTTTGCCCCTCTGGAAAAAGCAAACCATGGCTCAAATATCATAGCTGGTAATAGCTTTCTGAAAACAAAAGCCAATTATTCGTTTTTTTTTTACTGGATGTTTTTAGTTCTAAGTAGGTATAACATAAATCAAATGCAATCTGAAAATACAAATGAAGTTTAATCCAATGGTCTGTTTTCTACCTCAGGACAAAGTATATTTTTTAATAGACTTTATTTTTTAGAGGAGTTTTAGATTCACAGCAAAACTGAGTGGAAAGTACAGAGTTTCCATACAGCTCCTGCCCCCATATATACACAATCTCTCCCACTATTGATATCCTGCAATGCAAGGTAGTTTTCAAGAAAAGATACTTGATTTTTCCTGCTTCATATGGTCAAGCAGAAAATATTTGGCATCCTAACAGTTTCATCTAAAATGCAGTCAGTCCTTGATTATATATAATCATGGAAGAGATAATAGTACTTCGAATCTAAAAATAATTTCTATTTGGCTTTATGATATACTACTTGAATATCCATTTTGGTTGTAGCAGACTTGTTTTTCTTTGAATTTACCATTTAAATTATCGGGCTTTTCCTGAGTATAGGGTTGAAGTAGCGGACCTAGAAATAGCTACGGTGCTGAGGTATATCATAGTCAAACGGCCATTAAAACTTGCTACAGAAAATTCACCCATGGATGACTGAGAGTTAATTTAACTCTACCTCTTTTCTCAGAGGATAACCAAATACTTGGACAGAATTTTCAGAAAGAGGGAATGAACAACACTTTCTCTATTTGTAGTTTTAAATTATCTGTTCCTCATCACTTATGATGCAGTTTGGGGGAAGAAAAGAATATGGGTATTTGAGCCAGGGATGTTTTCCATTTATCTGTCCTTCCAATAAACATTTTCTGGTGTATCTATCTCAGACGCTGTACTGAGTCAACATTTATTAAGTGTTTAAGGTATACTAATTACTTCATGTATATTTAATGTTCACAACTACTGTTGCAGGTAAATAGGTACTACTATTATCTCCCCTTCACAGATGTGAAGTGCAGACAGGTTAAGTCATTTACCCAAGAACACACAGTTTATAAACAACACAGAGTTGGTCCCAGCCCTCAGAGAACTTACAATTTAATGGAAAAGCAGACAAACCAGCAAAGTGCTGAGTGCTAATATAGTCTATTATAAAACAAGAAGCCTGGGGCAGCAGACAGCAGGGGGACTGAGGGGTTCAGGACAGCCTCTCATAGGATGAGGCATTTAAGGCTGGAGGAGGTAGTTAAAGATAGAATGTGCGGGAAATATTCCATCCTAAAGGGACAGAAAGTCCCAGTGCTGTGAGAAAATGTAGTTCTTCCAAAGAACAGAACAAAATCACAGCAACCTGAGCAATGACTACAAATGTGAAAAGATGAGGCTGGAGCTCAGGTTGTGAAGGCCCTCGTGTGCAAGTGAAGGATGGACTTGATCCTGAGGGTAATGGGCATCCTAAAAGATTTAAGTGGAGAAATAACAATCAGAATTACGCTTTTAGAAGATCATTTTCGTTGCAATGCTCAACTGTATCAGCTGTGTATCCTTGAAGTCATTCTATTTCTCTCAGCTTCTTTTGCCTCACCTGTAGGATGCAGATAATACCTGCCTGGCAGGGTATGTAAGGAAAGAATGAGATAATGCATGCAACATTTATGGTGTATCATCTCATACAAAGAAGATTTTCCAAAAATGTTTATTCCTTTCTTTCTCCTCTCTTGGTGACTGACTTCTTCTGTAGAGATACTACGCAACAAGATGTGGCTATTTAAACACATAGGTCACTATTTAGGATTTTCCTAAAGAGTTCATAGATACCCGCAATATCTCGTTATACACAGGATTCAAAGTTTTCTTCACTACAAGTGTTTTCTTCTTGCCCATTTTGCCCTTGTCTGGTAACAGGTAAGTCTTCACGTATCTAAAAAGAGAATTGAACAGACAAGAAAGTCAGAGAAAGCTGAAGTGATATTTCCACTTCTACTTTTAAAAATGCATTGAAAATTGACAGAAATAATTATTTCATGATAATGAGAAAAGCAGTAAGTAATAAATATCCTCACCAACACTTTTGTACTTAAAAGCTTAAAGTGATTTCCGTGGAATTGACAATTTTATATTGTTTTGAAGATTTTCAGAATTCTTTTCATTTGTCCTTATCTATTAAGGGCGTGTGGAGGGTAGGATGACAACAGACCTCAGAGTGCTTAATTCTATCGGTTTGTTTCTTATGAAGAAAGGCTTTGCAGAATTTTTTTTAAAAACTTTTTGTTACTGTCTTTTGAAAAACAATGTCAGCACACACCTAATCAAACCATATGCAATGTAAAATATATATATTGAGCCCACTTGTTTTTATAATAAAAGCAAAAAGAATTGGGCTTATGCTAGCAAAATAATTTAGAATCAGACTTCTGCATAGGGATAAGTGGTAACACCATTTAACTTTTGCAAAAAACCTGAAATGCAATTAAGCCTATGAGTTCAAAGATGAATTGTTAATTCCGCCTAAAGTTCCTCTGTAGAGTGTAATTTAAATATAGAGATTACTTCATTCTAGAATTTGAGCTATTTCTGTACCACTGAACATTATGACGTATGGGCCACATGTCCCTAATTTTAGAGAAAGTTTCGGAGTGTCGTGGAAAGAGCCTGGGATTCGAGCCCTCATTCTTCATTTTGCTGCTGACTGTCAGAATTTATGTAACAGGCTGCTTAGTTTCTGTGGCCCTTGTTTCCTTATCCCTAAAAAAGAAGGCACTGGACAAGATGACCTCAAAAGCCCCTTCCAACTTGAAACATTTTCTGCCTCTCTGACATTTTTTGTGATTTGATCATTTTGGTATATGAATACATATAGTAAATAAAACAGCATTTCCCCACAACTTTTCCTTTCACACATTCCTTTTAACACAGTCACACCCATGCCCTCCCTTCAATTACTTTCTGACCTCCTCAATTTCTACAAGATTAAGAGTAACTTAGAGACAACAGTGACCCCAAACTGTACTTACGGGTCCGAACGCTGTTTTTTAGCATCTGCTGCTGCTAAGTCTTTACACTGGGCCACAAAGATATGCAGCTCTTTCAGTGAGTCCACGTAGTCAACGGCGAACTGAATGTTTCCTTTCACTTCCAGATTGCCAAAGTCTCCACTGTAAACGCTCATCACACTGCCACTGACCTGAAAGCATCAGAAACATGCAGCACTCATCTCTGTCTCGTTCTTGAACCCAACACAAGGATCATGGATATAAATCAAACCTTGCTTGCCATTATTTCTCTAGTTTGCAATTAATTAATATAAAAGCAATTAATTTAATATGGCATAAAGACACAGCAACACAGACAACCAGACATGACATACATAGCCCAACTAGTGTTTAAAAAAATTGTCCCTAAAACACATAGATGAAAAGTGAAATGAAAAGTTATTTAGATGCTGGCACGTTTCATAGCAGGGAGATTTTATGGTAAGGGGTATTCAGAATTCCATTTTTAGGCATGTTTAGTATTTAAAGTGTTAAAGAAAGGAGATGTGAGAAGCCCCAGGCACACAAATCACAGTGACACATTGCTTGATCCAATTTCCAAGGCACTAAAAAGGAATTTTACTATGTTACCCATCCACTGAATCTAGGAAAATGCTTACTGAGCCATAAGCTTTTAGAGGTCAGGAAGGGCAGAAAATGGATGATTGATGAAGGGAGTTTAAAGTCTTCCCAAGACCATACATTAGATTGTTAGCAGCAGAAATTCAATTTAAATAGATCCTTAAAAAAAAAAAAGTTTGAGAAATGGGAAGCTACCGTGTTTACCCAAAAATAAGACCTAGCCGGACAATCAGCTCTAATGCATCTTTTGGAGGAAAAATTAATATAAGACCCAGTATTATATTATATTATATTATATTATATTATATTATATTATATTATATTATATTATATTATATTATATTAAAGACCTGGTCTCATATTATAGTAAAGTAAGACTGAGTCTTATATTAATTTTTGCTCCAAAAGATGCATTAGAGCTGATTGTCTAGCTAGGTCATATTTTCGGGGAAACACGGTAGTTAGAATTTAAGCACAGCTTTATCATTTGTTTAGCATACCTGGGCCACATACTTGGAGAGATATGTACATGTGTATGTGTATGCATATTAGAGAAATATTTGGATTAGTGTATGTAGATATATTTACATATATACAGAGGGTACCAAAAAATGTATACACATTTTAAGAAAGGAAAAAACTGTATTAAAATTGTAATAATATATACCAATAACAAAAGATGAATACAAGTCACATTTGACTTCTGCAATTACAAGAGGTGCTCAAAGTGGTTACCATCAATATAATTTTAATAGGTTTTTTTTTCCTTTCTTAAAGTGTGTATATATTTTTTGGCACCCTCTGTATATTTCTACACACATACTACAAGCACACACAACTACCTCACTTTAAGAAAGAAGTTCTACATAAAGTCAAATTCTTTAAATCAAATGTGAGCAACCACATTGAAAGAACTTTTCTTTTAAAACCCTGTTCAGAATCCTTCTATAAGGCACGGAATCACCTCTCCTATTCTTTATGGGATTCAGCACTTTTATTCATCAAGCTTGCTAAGAGACTTACAATTCTGTACCTGCCAACAGTATATAAAAGCCTATCTGATATAAGTAGACTTTATACTAGATACCCATTTTTTGCACAGAAAAATTTAGTGGTTCATTTTGTTGGAAATTCAGGTTTATTTTTGAAGTGCTTACCTCCAAAAAACCAAATTAATTTAAAACAGGTATGAACTCTTTGATGCTTTAAAAAAAAAAAGAAAAAGGAAGATGTAGTTAGCCAGAAGCTAATGGTGGTTTAGAAGTAAAAGCTTGTGCCACTGGAATCTGAGAAATACAACAGGAGGCCATTTTACAGTAGCAGGAGCATGGCAGAGCAAGGTTCACGCAAGCGGTGAGATATTAACATGGAGCCTTTGTTTACATACAGAAGACAAGGACGTCATGCCAGAGGAGCTGCTAAGATTGGTTAAAGAGCTTGGGCTCTTCTTGTGTCTGCTGAGCTGGTAACTGCTTTCTGATGCCGTATCTGTTTCTCTGTCATCACTCTACAAAACATCATATAATATAGACAAAATTTGAATACAGAATGAGTCAAGATCAGAATCTCTGTTTAAAGATAATATTTTGGTATCCCACTGATCGATGATATTTCCCAAGGTCAAAGGACACAAGTGCTAATTGCCATGGAATGGGATTCAGGGTGGGGTCAGTGGTCTGCCTTGGGCCTCACTGAAGGAGGAGAGCAGTGCTTAGCTCCCAAAGTAACAGAGTGATTTTTTTTTTCACCTACAAGGTAGTCCCAAGATGCTACAAAAGACAGCATGACTGTGAGCTTTCTTATTCTTTCTTAATATTACATATTTATGTTTCTTGGAGAACTTTACTGATATATATGAGAAATTAACTTTACCCAGACAATAAAACGTCTACGTTTTAGTGTCAAACCATAAAATGTCATGCTTCATTTCTCTCATTATTAACATAGCTTTAAGTTTAACATAGCTCTAACTAAAAATCAAATCTTTTACTTATGACACTATTAAAGTAGGAAAAATAAATGCTAGTCTGATCTGTTTTAACTAAAAGTTATATATTTAAAACATTTTAAATCACCTCATCTGAATTTCTATAGCGCTACTGTGCTTATCTGTTTGTTGCTATAGGGAAGTATGTTAAATTATATATTCTACCCACATTAAGAGTTTAACACATTTATGGAAAAAAATAGTAACAAAGTGCTTATTTTATATATGTCTCAGGAAATATTTACCTGGGTCAAGAAAGAAAAATAGCAACAATAAGTATTACATTTAGATCTAAAGTTTATTAAATGGCAGCTTTAAAACACCATGGTTCAGAATGAGCTCCTTTGGAGGTTAGAAAGTTTATGAAGCAGTTCATGGCTCCTGGGGTGAGGGAAACACCTTTATGGCGGAGGAGTTAGTTCATGCCGACATATTCCAGGGCCATGCAATTATGTATCAATATAACAGATGCCAATTCTAGTGCAGATTAAGAAAGGAGTTAAAGAAAAACAAAATTGATGACTTATATGGATGAGAAAAGAATACTTAAGGATTAAAAACAAAAAAATCCAAGCCTTTCTAAAGTCTCTGTCGTCCCACTTTCCCCTACACGCTTGCAGCCGATTTCCTTCTATTATAGCATGTACTGCCTTCTACCTGGTATATCAGATCATTAGTTCATTGTTGGAAGGTCTTGTTGACCTGTAACACTGTTTTCACACAGTTGGCACTCAACACGTCACTGATGCTAAGTCTCAAAGGGATAATGGACAAAAAAGCGAGGCCTGATTTCATCTCCACTTTCTTTAGTATTCTGTTCAACCCCATGTACCATGAAAGGGAAAATGATACAGCTTAATTTGACATCTCTGATGCACAAACTCAAATGATTTGGACTCTTGTGTGGAACTGAGACAGCAGGTTAAAACTGAAGGGAGGAGAAAATAAAAAAAAAAAAACAACAAAAAACAGGCAGGAACTGGCATTATTTGCCTCTCAGATTATTATACAGTCCATTCACATGACCCTCCAAGATCAAAGCACATTACAAAAGTATAAGAGCATAGAACTCCACGAGGTACCCACGGTTGGCCTCCAACTAATGAGTCAGTTTCAAAGAATGAGTGGTTCTTTCCAAAGGAACCTTAATGTGGGCTCCTAAACCCATGCAAGAGTTGATTGTTGCAGTTACAGTTCATCTAAGGCCCAAGAATGGTGCCCAGAAGGTGGGAGAGGAGAGGTATAATGTATGTGTTGTCCAAAGCTTTCTTCATATTCCATCTATGAAGAGAATGCTTGAGGCGGAAGCTTTTGATTTCACCATCAAAAAATCAGGCCCAACCTGCAAATAGTAACAGCTAACACTTACTGGGTACTCACTATGTATCAGGCACCATGCTGTGTGTGTTTTCTCCACATTAGCTCGCTGAGTCCTCACAATCTAAGGAGGTAGATACTAGGAAACCAGACCCAGGGATGTTAAGGAACTTGTCCGTGATCACACAGCAAATCAGCAGCATAGTCAGGACTAGGAATGTCTGATGCCAAAGCTCAGACTCCTAAGTGCCTGGTTGCAAGAACATGGAATCTTAGTTAAGTCAAAGGACAGTACTAGATCTACTTTTTAGCAGCTGTTGGATTCTGGGAAAGTTACTTGACCTCTCTGAGGCCCTTTCTTCTTTTATAAAATGGAGAAAACGGTACTTATCACATTGAGTTAGTGAGAGTTAGATAACAGAATGAATATGAAGTGCCTGGTACTAATGAGGTACGCAGTGAGTGGTAGGTAATAGTCTTGCTCTTACTTGAGACAGTACGTATAGAGACAGTACTTATAGAGACAGTAAGAGCGCGGGAGTCAGATGTGGGCCTTGGTCCTGGTTCTACCTCTTTCTAGCTGAGTGAGCTTACTTCACCTCTCTTAGTCTCAGTTTCCTCATCTGTAATATCTGGGGATCGTGAGGGAGCCCGGCTCCCAGGGCTGCTGGAGGATTAAATGAGATAATGTATATAAAGTGCCTATACCCAGTAGACATCCTTAAAGTTTGCTATATCATTGTTAATTATTTTAACAGATGCTTTCAAGCTAGTCATGCTACCTAGACTAAGCTTCCAGAAATCAACTCTGCTCTAAACAAGGTGTACTTAGTTCATGCCAACATATTTCTGCCTGGATTTCTTACTTTGTACCCACTTTGAAACAAAAGTCACATTCCCAAATCTATGCAATTTGACTTCACTACCAGAAGGAGTTACCGTTTGAGTCAAATGAGACATACCTTGCCTTGTTCCAGGATCAACAACACTACCTCTATTGATAGGAAAGGCAAGGGTCAGTCCTGCTGACCTAATTGGTCTCTGCCACGGCTGAATACAAACACACCAACCTTGGCATAGCAAATCCACCTCTTTCGTTCCATTTTTCTGAAGGTACAAAAGACAAACTTGCCTCATCTTGGAGAAATGCTGGAACAGACTTGCTCATCCTTTTGAGTTTGTCGGGGTGGGAAAACTGATTATCAGGCTGTGAAGGCACTGTGGAAACTAAATAGCAGCATTTTCATTCAAAATTATCCATACAATTGTCAGACAAACATAAGGCATAAGTTGAAAACACACTTTTCTTTCATCTATGAACAGAGATGTTTTTGTAAAAAGGTTAAAGGCACAGTAATTCACATGCACGTAAGGTAAGCAACATGCAGTTTATAAAAGATATAGGGAAAACTAGCAAGGAGTTGAACCAAATAGAAAATAAAAATTAATTTAAAAACCATTCGTTTTTATTGAACTGGAGCTGGATTTGAATTATAGTAAAATGTGCTGCCTATGTAATTAGATTTTAACTTATTTTTTCACATCAGAATTTTGAACCACGAGATCTGTTAATTTATTGATTCATCTCCTTGAGATATATTTTAACATGCTGCAGGCTGAAAAACTATTTCATCAGACAACAAGGATCTTTGTACACAACTCAATCACAAATATGCCCTGGCTACTGAATGTCTAAGAGGAGGTTTGTTTGTTTAGTGATTGTGGGGATTACTTTTCTGACAATATTGCTCACTCAGAATTATGAAAGGTTACAATTTCAAAATGAATTACTTTATAGACATTGAAATTATTTAGATACCTGTCAATTCAGAGAATTTTTCAATAGAGGAACCTAAGGCCGAGTTTAAATGATTCGAGTTAGGATACTCTAAGAATTTAATATGAAAATGCAGCAGATGGTTTCTTTCTGATACAGTAAGAACATGTGCGGAAGTCATACTGTGTTTCCCTGAAAATAAGACCTGGTCTTATATTAATTTTTGCTCCAAAAGACGCATTAGGGCTTATGTTCAGGGGGTGTCATCCTGAAAAATCATGCTAGGGCTTATTTTCCGGTTAGGTCTTATTTTCAGGGAAACACAGTAATAAGGTGATGAATTCTATTCCTAATTTGTATAACTATTTAGAATACTATTTTCTTCTTTGTCTAAGAATCACAATGTCTAAGCTTTTCTTGTAGTGATAGCTTTTATACTGAGTTCATATTTTTCAAGGCACTTAGAACAGTGCCTGGCCCATATAAGTAGGCTCTATATACGTATTTGCTAAACAACAACAAAAAATATTATGATAGAGGGGCAGCTGGATGGCTCCATTGGTGAGAGTGCGAGCTCTAAACAGTGTTGCTCATTCGATTCCCACATGGGCCGGTGAGCTGGGCCCTCCAGAACGAGATTGAAGACATGAGCTGCCGCTGAGCTTCCGAAGGGGCAGCCAGATGGCTCAGTTGGTTAGAGCTTGAGCTCTTAGCAACAGGGTTGGCATGGGATGGTGGGCTGCACCCCCTGCAACTAAGATTGAAAATGGCGCTGCGCCTTCCAAAACTAGATTGAAGGACAATGACTTGGAGCTGATGGGCCCTGGAGAAACACAATGTTCCCCAATATCTGCCCCCAAAAAAATATATTATGATAGAGATGCTTTAAATTATCTTTTCAATGGGAAACAAATATATTGACTTTGCTTTATCCCTGAAAGAGATGCTAAGAAAACATAAAAATCAAATTATATTCCTATATGTAACTCAAAAAGCTCAAATTCAGCCCTAAGCATTAGCTAAAGTTATCTTTAGTTAAATGAAATCTAATGAAGGAAAACTGAAAACTGAACTACACATATTAAATATTAGCTTATTCACATAGTTCTCACCTAGCCTTAGGCTCACAAATGTATCAAAATACATTTATGGTGTCTCACAACATGGTACCAACCTTAATCACTTCCCGTGTGTGTGTGTGTGTGTGTGTGTGTGTGTGTGTGTGTGTGTGTGTGTGTATTTGAGTGACTTATACAGAAGCAGTGTAAGATTAGGTCCCATGAGGGCACAGGATAGCCCAATGAGTATGCAAAAACTTTTTATCACAACACTGTTCCCTATTATTTTCAAAGTATATCCACTACTCAACTGTAGTCAGTTTTACATTTATTGGGCTTTAGTTATTTATGTTTTGATCATATCTTTCATTTTTTCACTTAATTATTTAAGCATTTTAAAAAATTTTTTCAATTACAGTTGACAGTCAATATTATATTAGTTTCACGAATATAGATCATGTATTTCATTTTGTCCTGTGGTAAGAATATACTCTTCACTAGAGAAAAGGAATAATCTCAGCCCAGGCATTAAGAGTCACCTTAGAAAATATCAGTAAAAAGAGAGAAATTAATTATCCAGAATTCACTACATGATTACTCTATTTGCCTTGACCAATAAATAAGCTAATCAGGAGGTCAAAAATGAAAATGCAAATATATTGGGTGGATGAATGGATAGACAGACAGACAGACAGACAGAAAAATATCTATGCCTGTGTTTTATTTTCACTCCTCCGACTAAATATTGAACAAAACAGCACGATAAAATAAGATGCCCCAATTTAAGTATTTGCCAGTTCCAAAGCAACCGAAAAAGTCCCTTTTACCCACCACCCCTCCGAGGGACAGCAGTCTTGTTTTCTCTGCCGCAGCAGAGAAAACACACCAAGGGCTGAAGCCTGGATTGCCTTTTTACCTAGGTAGCTCTTAAGAATTGGTTAGGCCAAAGCAGAGCAACTTCATCTCTGGCAGGGGGACCTCACGAGGACACTTTCAGATTTCAGACTAGCTGTCACTGCTTGTCATTAAGACCTATCAGCACATCCAAAGACAGGGGAAACTGTTGTTAAAAATCCCATGGGTGCCTAAGGGCAAGCATGTGTATCATTATCTTCAGATCTCCAGCGCCTAGGATTATGAAACTGACTGAAATCCGGAAGCTTGGAAGACACACACGCATCCCTGCGTGCTTTGCTAGGCCCACAAACACCTTTTTAATGTCCTTTCTGTCCTCAACACAGTAGTCACAGGTAAGTACAGTCATCTTAAGATTGAACAGAAAAGAGTGAAGAATCATTATCTTTGCTGGGTGGTGGATATTAATTAATGGATGGACATTCGCCCCCACAAGTGTACATTTATTTCTTAAGATTCAGATGTTCACTTGCTTTACACATTGAATATATACCGGTTGAGTCTGGTTTTGAATCTCAGAGCCTAAACCCTGGACATAGTAACATTTCCTTCTACAGATATGAAGTGGCACACACAACCACACTTAATACTAATTGTCAAAGTACAGTTCTTTCTTCGCTCCAAATAAATGATAAATTGCTTCACGTCTACAGTCTTGTGTAAAGGTCACAGAGATCCAATCCTCAAGACCATACTGCAACAGAAAAGCCACGTGATATTGGAAGGTGGAAGGATATTGGAAGGATATTTATTTTAAGCAAAGACTCAAAGAGCAGAGAGACTAACAAAAGGATAATAACACTCACCATTAACATATGTATGCAATACATTTATATGTATACAAAATTATTTTTTAAAATCTGTAACTCTCCCTCCAGGGAACCACAAATTAATCTTTCAACACAGATAGTAGTAGAAAGTTTTCAATAAAACCCTTGCCAGAATGAAATAGTTTTGTAAGCTGCAAGAGTTTAGTACCAATAATAAAGCTGTTATTAATGGGGTTAGTTATTTCAGTATGTTTAACATCATGTGGAGTGGCAACATTTAGTCATTTGTGAGAAAGATCCTGCTACTCACTTCCTGGTATGCATTCATTTGTATCTCGTTCCTGATCTGCTTTTTGATCTACTCAGAAGAGCAACATTGAGAATAAATACCATTTTAACAGAAGGACTAAAGAGACATGAAAGTAAAGCTCAAATGTCAGTTTCACAAGTGAGACTGCAGAATACATCTGACAGGTTTTCAGCTTGCTTTGATCCATTCCCCAATATGACTCTTCCTTAGCTTCTTTAGGGCTCCTGTTCAACTAAAAATCCAACATCCAGCATAGGAGCTGTTTGGTATCTTTCCTCCAATTTGCTAAGCCACGGCACAGAAAATGGAAGGAGCACTGGACAAGGAGTAATGACACTGAGATTCTAGTTCCAACCCTTCCACTGACTGACTAGCTATAGGACCTTAGACAAGTCAGCTAATTTCCCAGAGCTTTTCTTATCTGTAAAGTGAAGGTAAAAATCCCTGTCCCACCTATTTCAATGAGGTTGTCGTAAACAGAGTGAGAAAGACAAAACTATTACATAAAAGTAAGGAATGATCTTTGAGGATCTCTGTTGCTGCCTTTATATGGGAGAGAATATACATTTTTATTATTATAGTGAAGGCAATTTAGAAAACAAAATTCCAGCATACAACTATAAATTATACATTTGCATGATTGCTGAGTATAAAAATCATACTCATTTCCATCCCTCCCCCCACCAAGGCACTATTCCATTATTCATTTTATATCGGAGCCAAGTAATAGCTGATGAACTGATAAGCTTCAAAATCTTCTGACTCCATAATATTCAGAATCAGTTCATTTTACCCTTGGTCTATACTGTTATTTACATGAGCAGAAGGCAGGATCCCCACTTTCGTTCCAGGATTATATAAAGCTTTACCAGGTATGCCCAGGGAGATACAAATCCTTAGAACTTGAGAATCAAATATAGAAACAACTTAACCGAGGAACCCACTCACAGGGAGTTCTGCTGCAAGTCAGCGTAGCAAAAATCAGCTATTTCCCATAGAAATACAATTTTCTATTTATAGAAACCCTCGCTTCCCAAGGGTCTCCGATGAGATCCTCGCAATGCTATCACTAGCAGAAGCCTTAAGAAAACAAACAGTATTAAATGCACCAAGTCAAAACCATTTCATAATAACTTAGGCACCATTCATCACACAGTAGCAAATGACGTTTCTATTTATCCAACAGCTTCATCCCGGTGACTGCCCAAAGCGCCCCAGAATCTAACACACAGACAGACATGCAAATACATAAAGATATTTACCATCTTCAGCACTACGTATTAATTCTTCTGGCAGATTATCTACTTTTGCTTGATCTGTTCAGGAGAAATTAACAAATGGTTAACGCGGCTGACCCTTGGTGAGAAAGAACAATGAGGTTGTCCCTGAAAGCCCCCGGAGTTGGAAGCAATTAGTCAAGATACAGTGAGGGGTGCAACCAAGATGTCTTCCCCCAAATACTTTCTCTTTAGATTAGCTACTTGAGCCAGTGCCATAGCAGGAGCTCCCATTTCAGCCCCGATGCAGCTTACATCAGCACACTGCTGCACACAGACTCCCAGGGGTTAGAGGGTTAGCTCAGAGAAAGCAATCGGCTGGCAGCAGGAGAAAGCATGGGGCTGCAACAGCCTCTCTATTCTTCTAAAAAGGGTGAGATGTTAACCATGACTAACACCTTCCCAAACCCATGGTCATTAACAAATATTTCTGTGTGTGCATCACCATTTGTGTGCGCCTCTGGGAGCCTTGCTTGGGAAGTCAACTGAAGACATGTAACTAGGGACCAGCTGCTAAGTGGAATCTTGGCAGGCGAGTGTGAGAGTGGGTATCAGTATTTGGAAGGGAGCGTGCAGGAATACCCATCAGCTGATGGTGATTTTTTTTTTAACCCTACACATTCCTGAGTACTTTAAAGCTGCACCATGGAAATAGCCTTAAGCTACCTAGGCAAGTTCAATTTGCCAAATTGAACAATCGGTGCTGAGGTGGTGTTTTTTTTTTTTTTTTTTTTCCTCAGGGCCCATCACCAAGAACAATCGGGGTTGTCCAACAAGGGGATTGCACACTCCTTCTCTGGAAGCATTCCGGAGGATGTGGGGGTTGGCCACCTGTTGAGGAGGCTTTAGAGGGAATTCCTGCAGTGGAGGGAGTTTGGAATGGGTGACCTTCAAGGTCCCTTCCAAGCCTGAGATTCCAACATCTTTGGCAGGGTTAGGACCGCATGCCAAATTAGGAATACTGCCTTCGGAGCCCTGGGAATCTCTGAATTTTAGACATTGTTTAGCGGCTTTTTTTTCTCCTTTTCCTTTTTAAATTCTGATTTCCTAGTCTCAATTGCAGATGCATAAAAAGTATTCTAAACATGTCAATGTTCAATTTTTAATCATAAGTTTGGCAGTGATTAACTTTCACTCAATGAACTTTCTCATGACCATCTGCAATCCTGGGGGTGTATCTTAGCTTAAAAACAATAAGAACAAAACCCCTAGAAATCATGATTGCTAAGTCCATTTGTCTGGCTCACAAGTCCCTATGCTCATACATTATGTTTTATGTTAATACTTCAGAAATCCTTCACCCATTAAAGCAGCAGCCAGTGGGGAATGGTGTGCCTTAAGTGTTGCGTGTCAGGTAGTCTTTGGGCTTATAGTTCCAGTGTCCCAAAGAAATACATGAAAAGAAGGGATAAAAGAGAAAGGAAAGTCCTTGAAGCCAGAGACTAATTCATCTCCATATCATGCAAAATTCATCAGACATCCAACACAGTCATATACAACATGGTCACTTCGTAAATGCACTTGACAACAGTCTGTTGATTTTGAATCCCAGCTATGCTGTACGATCCTAAGCAAGTTACTTTACCTCTCTAAGCTTCATTTTCCTCATCTGAAAAATGGGGACAACAACTTGACCCTCACAGGGTTGCTTATGCCAGATAAATGAAATAATGCATGTAAAACGCTGAGGCGAGTCTTGACACCTCGTACACAATGTTAGTTGTTACTGCTAGAATCACTAGATACCATAATCTTTTAAAACTCACTGTACTTGAATAAACATGCAAACTGGGATTCTTCAATACAAGGAAATCTAGTGTTCTAGTAACCAAACCTCATGCATTATTGTAAAAGCAAAGTTCCAGCTGGATTAGGGTGAGCCTCTTTACCTCACTTGGGAAAGGTTATTCTCATCTGTTAAACCCCCCTTTAGGGGGTAGCCTTGCATCACAGCATGCAGTGAGGCCACAGACGAGCACATAAGCACTTTGAAGCTTAGACAGGGGCATGAACAGTGGGGCAAACTTTATTCTCACTTGATGAGTCTGATGAAATGTCTTCTAGACTTTTGGAAGGCATTTTCCTAGCAGCGCTCCTTTCCAAAGTTTTCAAAACAGGACTGGGTTCTTCTTCTGAACCTGTTACAAGACAAAACTGATGAATGCTGCACAATACAAATAAAAAAAAAACGAAAACAAAAACAAAAAACCCACCAAACTCTTAATAACCAATGGACATTGAAATGGTAGGTTGAAAGGAGGCATTATACCATAAACCTCTACACTTTTATTTACTCTATGAAGCACTTCACAGAACATTTCTTCACTAATAGTATGTCCTTTTAAAAAATAATTTTTTGGTCAAGAAATATTTGCAAGCATAAATCAGATAGAAACAAGATTACCACATTAATGTCTTCTACACCTCTATTTTAGGCCCATGATTTGTTCTGTGCCAGACTTTGAATCTTTCCACTTCACTTCTCGCTTTTGAAGATAGCCACAACATGGTTTTAGGAGCGTTAAAAAAATTAGCTGAAAACCATAGAAGGCCGGATTCAGATGTTTAACATCTGTGTATAATAGAATACACAGATGGGTAAAGACTCTTGATCAACAGATGTAGGATTTTGGGGTTTTGTGAGCTAGTAAAATTTCCATCAAAACATTGGGAAATGACATGAGGTAGTCAATGTTTTATTTTGCTAAGGCATTTTAAATGGGAAGTGGTGGTGGTGTGATCTATCGTCTACTAATGTCTTTCCTTTATAAAAGGAAAGACATTTTAGGACCAAAAGGGGGGGAAAGGGCATAACCTCAGAATAACTAAATACATCTAACTGAATACATCTAACCTTACAAAAAACTTCTCTAGACAATACTTAATTTTTCTATTTTGACAGTAAAAACTCCGTCATGGATAAGCCCTGGTCTGAGCACTATCATTTATCACTGTTGTATTCTCAGGACCTAAAACAGTTGTTGGCAATAGGCATTTCAAAAATGTTTGCTAAACCAATGAATGATCCCATTAAGGAGTCAATGAATTTGGGAAGCACTTCTCTAGATACTAATATTTTACTGAAATGCATCCCACTTCTGCTTAATGTTAATAGGTGTTCTACAGCAAACAGATTCTACGATGAATTAGATTCAGGATGCCTTGGGTTCAAATTTAAAAGATTTCTCACTATAGACCTTCTCAGAAACTTTAATATGCTAACCACGTGTATAATCTCCTAGCATTTTCAAAAGTATTTGACCATGGAACCCCTCCTCCTCCTTTTCAAAGAAGCATGTTGAAGTATTGGTTGGTGAAGAGCTCAAACGTGTCAGGTTGCTAACTAAAATTATGGTGGCTTTGTAGTCAGGCTCCTCCCTACTTTCACCCCACCCCCACACACTTGTTTTAAAATAATAATTTAGGTTAGAGGATATAAAACTATGACCGTACCATTTTATATCTCTTATTTGGCTTATAATTTATTTAAAATACCTCCTCTGTGGTCTGTCTGGGTGATTATTTAAAATTGATTATTTCATTTTTAGATAGGCTTCTTGCTTTTTAATCAGTGATGCTGGTATATTATAAATGTAGCTATGTACACTAGGCAATAGTCTCCAATGTAAGTGCAAATTTACAAGCCCTTCTCCTCCTAAGGGTCAGTTTCCCTAGTAACTGATGGGATAACTTAATACAAGTCTACTTCAACAAATTTAACATCTTACATGTCTGGTTTCATAGACTGGTATTTCACTTTCCTTTTATTACCAGCAACATTTGCTAAAGGGCATCAGCTTAATTAATTAGGATTAAAGACGGATTCTTTGGTCAGTTTTCAAGAAGCCCTACAGCTACTTGCCAAGGAATCCAAACCTCACAAGCTGGCCACTCAGTAAATCTTGTTTATTCTCAATGAGACCGCAGGGAGCTTGAAAATGACATATCCCTATTAAAATTATTAGGAAGGTGATCAACACTAGTTATTGGGCAACTTTGGTTAAAATGTCCTGCTAGAGAGTATCTTTTATCATTTCATCACTCTCATCAGGTAACTTCTCATTCCTATTTGCTCCTATGTGTCTCTGCTAAAATGCCCACGTTGATCAGAACAGCACACTAAGACAAACCCTATGTTTTATAGCCTGGCTGAAACCAGTACCTCCAAATCCACTTAGATGAATATGGTAATAGATTAAGATCTTTATCTATTTAGTCAAGTCTGGAGTCAAAGAAATGCCACAAGCCAGACAATGCCTGTGGGTGGAATCAAATGAAGTCATCTGACCAAAGTCATACTCTAGGAGGGGAAGATTCTGCAGATTACTGAAAACAAGAGGGAGAGAGTGACAACAAAAACTCTATAGCACAAGGGATCCAAGGGAAAGAAAGTTCCAGCTGTGCACTTTGTTCCTGGTATTTAGCCAGTACTATGGTAAGATAGTGCTCTTAAAAGAGAAATCTGTGCCCATTTGTGGCATTTTTTTGCCACAAATCGTACTAAAGACTTCTGTTTGGATTGCTAATTATGAAAGAAATTCCAATTATTTCCAGGAAGAAAACTAGCAGGAATGTTTTAGAGGTAGTTTCTAAACCCAAAAAGTTTAAAAATATTTTTGAAAGCTAAAAGTTCTATTGTTGATTAACGAGAATGAGAATAAAGAGAATAAAGTGCCAGTGAGAATATTAACGAGAATTAATGTTCTAAAACACTGCCTTGTGGGAAAAGCTATCTCTATGTAACTTATTTGATTAAGGAATATAGAAGAAAATGTAGTTTTTTATTAAGAAAGGCTAGCGGGAACTGAAGTGATAAGAAGAATTTAGCACCATTTGGGAGTGTCAAATTAATTCCAATTTAAAAAACTCTATCACCCTTTACATCATCATTCCATAAGTCAATTCATTAACCAATAGATTAAAAACTTCAAAATGCTCACTGGAGGTATTTCTCCAGCTTGCTGCATTAGAACCGATGTTGCCATCTGAAAAATCAGAGTCAGAGACACCTTCTTTTTCTTCCTCTTTCTTTTGTCTCTCATATGGTGATGCCAGAATCAATTCAACATTACTTGTTTTTGTAGGGTTTTCCTTGGTGATCAGGAGAGGAACAGGTTGCCTACCTCTGGACACACTAATTGCTTCAGGTCCCACTTTGAAGCCAGGTTCCTGAAAAGCCCTTTCTCCAGCCCCTGCAAACTCACTTTCACTATTCCTGTACTCTGGGGCTTTTATAGTTTCAGTAGTCCCTATCTCACGGTCCACATGAAGTTGTGGGATTTCAGGGATCTCAACTCCACTTTCAGAACCACAGAGATCCACTGACAAATGTGTCATAGCTTCTCCTCCCAATACTTTATCACATTGGTTGACCTGAGATTTGAAAACATGACTCTTAAGCTTCATTCCAGGGGCCTCTTGGGTTCTGCCCAAGAATCTGGCCTGCTCTGGCTGTAAAGTCTCCTTCTCAGGAGTTTCTTCCTTCACTGACACCTGGGGCTGAGAAGAAAGAGCTTCAGATATTTCTTTAAGGAGCTTCTCAAAACCAATATCAAAAGCACTCTCAGTTTTTGATGGAGCCTCAGACTTTTTTACTGTTTCTTTTACTTCTTCAGGATGGAATTCAGAAGCAGCTTGCCTTGGCACCTGAGTACTACCTACTAACTTTGATGAACAAAGAGTCTCTGTGTCCTTTTCATATTTTGAGGAGGGAGTTTCCATTGTTTCCTTCAGTAGTTTTTCTAAGCCCGCACTGAACTCAAGTAGCTCTGATTTAGGTTGAATAATTGTTTCCCTCACAATTTCCGCCACTTCCTGAGGTAACTTTTTGCCATACTGAGCAACCGTGGAACCAGATGAGCTAAGTATTTGTTCTGATGGAGCTATTTTGGCAGCTAAATAAGATCCAACTTCATGAGTTTTATCAGGAACTATGTTGAAGGAATAAAAGTCCTTTCTGTCTGGAACTATGATGTCCATTGTGGCCGAAGAAGTTTGGGGACTACCTGCCACTTGTACTCCTTCAGGAAACTCTGCTTTTGCTTCTCCAGTAACTACTTCCCTCTCAACTGGATAACTCAAGCAAGCTTCTCTAAGTAGCTTTTGTAACACAACATTTACATCATCCAGCACAGGTTTGGGTGGAAGAATGATTTTTTCTACAGTCTCTGAAATTTCCCTTTGAGAAAGTAGTGCCTTCTCCTGGGGAGCAAGATGACCATCTCCAGAAGAAGGCGTATCTTGGGAAGAGTTGGCCACATCCCCAAAAGAACCCTTTCTATGAAGATGGGAAGTTGGATCCAATGAGTGAGAGCCTTCTGCAGCCATCTGAAACAAGTTCTCCGTGTTCAGCTGACCCTCACTACTTTCAGCTTTCTGGGTGAGATCTGTTTTTCCCAAAGTTTCTTCCCCCTCTGGAAAAGGAACTATTCTCCTTCTCTGACAGGCAGACAAATTGCAACTCAGTTCTGTCCCTTTTTCAAAAACTCCACTCTCTTCAGGCTCAGAGCTGATCCTAGTGGTAACGGGTTCCAAGTTGTTTTGTGAGGGAGAGGGTAAACGTTCAGCTCCTTCCTTCAGGAGTTTGTCTAGACTCGCAGCCCAAGTGTTTAGTTTGACCTTTGGAGGAGCTTCTGTTTTGTCTACACGCTCATTAATGATCTCCTTACGTCTTTTGGCTTCTCCATCAGTATCAGCAAAATCTGTCTTTTCAGGCCATGTCCTATTTTCAGAAACACCTGGTTCAAGCACTTGTTTTCCATGAACGTTTCCACCAGAAGAAGGTTGGATTATTGGTGACGAAGCTTCTGAAGGCAGCTTCTGTAAGCTGTCATTAAAAATGTCTTTGTAGTCTTTAGACAAAACCCTAGTTTTCACGATGGATTCTTGAATCTCTTGGTCTGTGTAATCCTTTTCTTCCTTGAACACTGGAGCACCAAACCATTCTGTATTCTTTTCCACATTTTCCTTTGATGACTCATTTCCTGGCAACTGATGAGTGGACTTTCTGGGTGGTCTCAATGGAAATGTGGTTTCATCTGGTGACACCTGGAGTGTGCACTTTGAATTTAATTTCTCTATTTCTTCTGTTGCCGGAACTTTTTTTTGGCTCAGAAGTGTCTCTATTTCATGGGTATTTTCCCCTGATGATTCAATATTATGGAATTCTTTATGTTTCTGGCTACTAAAAGGCACAGAATTGTTTTGGCTTGTTGTGATAGTATTCTTCTCAGCATGATCCTGACTGTTTGGCTTGGCTCCTAAGTCCCAAAACTTTCTCAAATTCTCAAATTGAGTGTGATTATAGACCTGTTCGGTACTGGGTTCATTCATTCTTTCTTTTAGTGACACAACTTTAAAGTTGTTGGGATTTGATTGACCAATTAGAGATCTGTCTTTCTCCAAAGAAGTATGTGTTTCACTCCCAACATTTGAAGGATGTTGCAGCTCCAGAAAAGTGATGTCTCTTCCAGAATGCAAACTGTCGGCTACTGGCCATCTCTTTACAGGCTCATTTATCTTATTCTGAAACGGAGACGCTTTACCTGATTGGTCAGATAAAGGATAATTTTTGAATGGACCTGATATTTGGGCCTGGGTCTCTTCAGGTTTATCTGAGGAATGACAACTGGAGAGATGGGCTGCTTGGCCATCCTCATCTAGGACCACTTGTTTGGCAGTGACTTGATTATATTCATTCTGGTCTGTAGATAAACTGTCCATGGACTTCACAGGCTGATATGCTTTGGCAGAAGGTTGTCCCTGACTGTGTGAAGATGTGGGTTCTTTCTGAATTAACTTAGCTGCAGCTTTCTCACCTTCCCAAAATGATATTCTGTCACTTACTCTTTTGTATTTCTCTCTTTGCACTTGGTTCTTGGGAATCTCACTAGCTGTTTCTTGTAGTTGGTCCTCAGGCTTTTTCCAAGCAGATTTGTTGTTGGCAGCCCCAAGGAGCGACTCAATATTCTCTGGCTCTAAAGAAGCTTTCTCAATGAAAGGAGCTCCTCCTTTGCTCTCTCTCTCTGTCCTCATGTTGTCTCTCAAACCTAATTCTTTGACAATTTTTGAAGAGTCAAAATTCACCTCTGAGTTTCCTTTATTTTTTTCATAAACATGGACTTTGGGCGCTTCTTCCCCTAAGCTGGCAGCATCCTTACTGTTGCAAAACACTTGGTCTGCTGCATCAGATCCTTCGAGGGCACTGTACGGATAGTTACTGGTTGGCGGAGGTACCCCATTTCCTTCTATGTTTTTCGAAGTTTGGCTATAGTCCACAGTTTTACTCCCTTGATTTGGACTGTAGATTTCAAATGGATGCAATATGCCTGGACCTTCCTTGCCTTGTTGGGACAAGTTAATAGATTTGGGTTTGATATTCGCATTATCTTGGCAATTTCCAGAAGGCAGCATATTTCCCTCTACCTGGAACGTCGAATCAGATCCCATAAGTGTTAAGTCAACTTTGGTGGATAATAGAGCTTTTGAGCCATTTTCATTTAGACTGGTGTCATCTGTCACCAAGGCAGTAGCGATCTGTGATTTTGAGTCTGTTTTTTCTTTGGGCTCTATTCTTCGGGGATGTTGGAGAGAGGACTTACTGTCATCTGAATGAGAACTTCGGTTAAACCAGTCTAGGACTTTAGATATGGAATCGTCAGTTGTCTTCCTTATCTCAGTGGCATATGGACCAGAGCGTGAGGATGTCTTAGCTTTTAGGGCCTTGAGAAGAGGAGGCTTACCTTGCTGATAGTCTCTAGAACTGCAATCTGGCACCTGAGATGGCTCAGGTTCAACACGAGACAGTTCATCTGCAATACAGAAATGCTTTTCTAAATAAGAAAAGAGAATGCTTAAAGAATTATTATTCAACAACTCACATTATCTTTTAAAAAAGCAACTTTGTATGTTTTACATGTTCCACACCATCAGCTGTTTATATCAGCATTTTTCAGGGATTATAATGTAAACCATCCTAATTAAGATATTCTACCAAATATGCCCTATGTAAAGGAAGGTAAAAGCAGTGCCCTGGAAGTATGGGGCTGGACTGACTTGGGAAATTTCTTTGAAGTCTCTGGTTTATTTTAAAAATTCATGTGAATTTTGTATTCTGCTCCATGTTATATTTTACACATTAATTTTCTCCCACTCTCAAATCTTTGCATGAAGTTAACACTCCAGGAACATATACCATGTGATTTTATGATTCCACCTATCCACTGGCACACTCCAAAACCCTAGAAAAGGCTTATAACCAAGTTTGAAAAACACAGACTTAGAGGTTTCCGGAGTTGGAAAAATAACTTTCAAAGAAGATTAAACAAGGAGTTCCGTCCAGAACCTTAGAATGGCACGATGAGGATATTTGCATTCCTGGGCCTTTCTCCTGATCTATTAAAACCAAAGTCTGAAGATGGGGTCCAGGAATCTTTGCTAACAGCTCTCCCAGTGATTGTTGTACACCGTGGAGTTTTAGGACCATGATCACAAAAGGCTCCTTCATTATCCCCTATTTCCCTCCTATAATTTGTGAGTTCGAAGTAGTTTCTATGAGTCAAATACACCAAAATGAGAACTGATAGAGAATGTGATCTACACCTATTCCCTGATGTTGGTTAACCAATGGCTAGGAGGCTAGAGGAGGATTTTTAAGTTCTTTCTAAGCGATCAAGAAAGTAGACAGAATCCTTTCTGAACCATTATCACACAGGGTACATTTAGATAAGGGAACTCAAACCTTCTCCCCTGTAGTTAAGGCTCAGTTGTTTTAGCATCGCTCCCTCTTCCATATAAATGCTAAGCTGTGCAATACGTGTTCCTGAAAGTTTCGTGACCCGAATTTTATGAAGTCAGCTGCATTTCAAATGGGCTAGAGGACAAATAAGTTAATAAAATTCTATCTGTAATTTTAATCACCAACTCTGGCTAAACGTGAAAACAACAAAATCTTAAACAATAATTGACACACAGTGGATACTGGTTCCCTTTCTTAATTACACATTGCACTATTAAGTATATGTCAACAATTGTGAAGTTTCCTTGAGAAATCTTTAAGAATTCTGTGTTAGTCTGTTTAACAGAAAACTACTCAACGATGAAAAATGTTTGTAATATACTGTTACTGAAAAAAGAAGTCTGGGCAATATAAACATAATTTAAAATTGTATTCATGCCTGAAAATTATTGAAAGGCTCTACAACTAAATGTTAACAATAGTCAATGCTGAGTAATGACATTACAGATGATATTTGTTTCATTCTGTGTGCATTTCTGTTTTTTAATTTTTTAAATAAAATTAGTTATTGGGAGTGATGGTAAGAGGAATCCATTTTGCATCCATCCACCATATATTTTAGCTATTGAGGTATAGCATTGTTTATCAGTGCATCTGAGGGCATTTTTCCTTTTCAAATGTTTTACAGTGAACGTTTATTACTTTTAAAATAAGAACAGTTATTTGATTCCAGGGAATATTTTGTTTCTTCTAAGGAATTGTTTTGGGTTCCCCCCCCAGGATAATAATGAGTATGATATTGACTATCCTGGAGCTCAAAGCTAAAGTCAAACACTTAGAATTTGCAGAGAGGCTATCATTTTTGTGGTCCTGATTTTCTTTTTGTGCTCCATGTATTACTTTTTATTTCTGTGGTAAGCAGGAAAAGAGCAGGGCATTAATAAGTGAGCAGAACTTTGTTTACAAACTCTAAGGCCAGAAAGCCTGTCTGCCAATCAAAATGCATGCAAATGATGATGCCTTCCTCCCAAATTTCATGGGAGGAAATTTCATTTTTTTGTGATGTAAAAAACAGAAAGCACAAATAAGTAGTCAATACAAAATTTCAAAGATATTCTGTGGTAAAGTAGGTGTAGTTTAAAAAACAAGGAAGGTTTACGAATTTTTTTCTGTGAATTATAATAAAGGAAAATATTACCAAAGAAATTTTTTTTTCATTTTTTGAATAAACACTTCAGTAATCATGATCCAATTGTTTGCCAATATTTACTCAAACTATAATAATTTCCTTTAATATGAGTTCCTTCATTTCTTGAAGAAGCACCTGCTAATTTTTCATTTTTTAAAGAAAATATTCTGTTCTGCTCAAATGATTTTAAATGTGCAGGGGGGAGGGGTGGTGAAAATGCTTTGTCCTTTGAGAAGTAGATTGATCTGAACAAGTATGAAACTGTAGAGCTAAGCAAAAGTGACTCAGGGTTAACTTAATACTGACTAATAAGGGAAGGTGAGAGCAAATGGATTAGAAACTCGACTGTTGCTACCTTTTTCCCAAAAATAAGACTTAGCCGGACAATCAGCTGTAATGCATCTTTTGGAACAAAATTAATATAAGACCCAGTTTTTTATATTATATTATATCATATCATATATCATAGCATATCATAGCATATCAGACCGAGTCTTATATTATAGTAAAATAAGACTTGATCTTATATTAATTTTTGTTCCAAAAGACACATTAGAGCTGATTGTCCAGCTAGGTCTTATTTTTGGGGAGACACGGTACTAAAATTTTTCTTGACTATAAAGATATAATCAAAGGGTTGGATGAAGACTTGTTGAAGATAGCAGAGAGTACGCAGAATGATTTTCCCCATTGTTTTTGTTTTCTAAAATATAAGAATTACGAAGTAATCATGTAAGTATAGAAAGCAGTTTTAAGCATTCCGAGTTGTAGAATCTTCAAGAGAGGGCTAGTTAACTAGTTGGCAGGAAACAGCAGTATTCTTATTGCCTCTCAACTCACACTGAAAGACTATTCCTGCAAAGCTCTTAAAGGCTAAGAACAAACGGCTAGAGGCCCTGTGTAGGCCAAAGTCTGAGGCTTTTTCATCGAGAGCACTCAAAGTCTAGTTTCCCACCCTTTGAGGATATGAAAGTGAAGGTTCTCTGGAGAGTAGAAGAGACACCAAAGGTTTGGATAAATGGCAATTGATAAATTTGAGTTAGCTGAGTAATAATATATTTACTCTATAAAAAGTATTAGCATATCTTTAATTCCTACTCTGTATAAACACCTTGATTTAACTCAAAATACTGTAATTTGTTTAAATAATTGATATGATTACAATTTTTAGGGTAAAACATAATGGGCCAGAACCTGGTTCTTTTAGCTATTGGTGATTGAGGAAAGCCTCCAAACCCATTGAGAGATATAAGCATTCCCCAGTGGCATCTGCCTGAATTCCAGCTGGAGTGGCTAAGAGGCGGAACGCCTTTCTACAGGGTTGGCTGACCCGGCCATTCCAAGCTCACCGGGTCAGCGCTTATAGCCTGGTAGTGACAACTCTCTTACCAGCAGGGCTTTGGGACAATTCTGATTCAAGCCTTGATAATTCTGATGATTTAGCTTTCTGTTCACTGACAGTGGGTGAATTCTCAATGGACTGTGGTCTTGCAGGTAAAACTTCTGAGGGAGAAGGGTGGCCATTAATCGAAAAAGAATCGGCAGTCGTTGGCTGCTGTGTTCCATTTTTTGTTGCACTTGGGCCTGAGGCTGACTGATGTAAAGGCAAAGACTTTCTGTATTGGGAAGGCTTAGGTTCCTTCCCAAACTCATCCATGTCCCCTACATCTTGTGTTCCATCCTTCAACCTGTCAGATTCTAAAACACGGAATTCTCCCACTTCCCGGCCATGGATTAGCCTGGGACTCAGTGGGAGTTCATCCTTCACTGCAGAGAATCTCACATGCTTTAATGGCTCTGGTGAGTTTGAGGAGGAGTCATCTTCTAAAGAATGCTCCTTCTCCGAAATTCTCTCATGGATTGTTAGGCCAGGTGACACAATTTTGCTTTTGGGTTCAAAGTTCTGATGCAAACGGACAGTTTCTGAGTCTGTGCTGCTGGAACTGGAGTTGCGCTTCAGGATCCCTCTCGGAGCCGCTCTCGCATTCAGGGAGTCTGTCCTTTGTCTAGGAAAAGACTGGTTATCTTCTTGCTTTAAATCATGTGATTTGTAGATCATTTTCCTGGCTTTGGGGATTGGTGCTTTGATTTGGGATTCACTCCCAGGGTCTGGAAAAGTCTGCTTTGGTTTCTCTAACGTTTGGCTTGAAATATCCAGGCTAGATGACTTTTCTTTTGACTCTGACAATTCACCTGAAAATTAAAACACATTAGGTGATATATCAAATGGAGAGTAACTCTATAATTTTAAACACCTCTGATTAAAAAAACAAACAAAAAGCACCTATGAGAAACTTAATCTACATTAGCCAGAAGTATTAAAATATCAAAGACAATAAAGTATGTAGCATAAGTACAGAACTAACTAAAAAGCCTTTAAAAATTCATGCATAAACTTCATTGAACTATACGTTTAAGATTTTGTGTTTTACATATATATACTTTGTGGTATTTTATACTTAATAACAAATTTTTTTAATGTAGTTTTAAAAATCCCTCATAGAAGTGAAGGAAAAGCACAGAAGTTACTTAAAAAATTCACATGTGGAAACCAGAAAAAATAGCTCAGCTGAAAAAACAAAACTCAATACCTAAAACAAAAATTAATTTTGTCAAAATGGAAAAAGAAAGGTAACATATTCCAGTGACTTTTTTTCTGTAAAATCGACTTTTTATTTTCTGTAAAATATTTAATGCTATATAAAGTATACCCCGTGGAGAGGGGGAAATACACTAATATTAAAACAGACTAATTAAAACTCCTACCTCCACTTTCAATTGTTAATTTTCTACCCTTTGTTCATCCTTAATGCTTGTGGAATTTTCTTACAGTTGTTTTTAAAGAGATTATTGTCTGGTATTTCCTCTTAATGGTTTGGAAGAATGGTAAAATTCCATAAGAAGCAGATTTAAATTTATTAAGTCACAAACCTTATCTAATACTCCTGAGGGATTGGTCTGATAATTACAGATTAGAAGATCATAACATTATCAGGTGGCCTTTTTCTCTCGAGGTAAACTCTTTGAATTTTAAACAGAATTGTGTCTGCACATGGTAGACATCCAATAAATGTTCTTAAATAAGTGACTGAATGCCTCTGGTAAAAAAAATGTCCCAGTTCACTGAGGGGGAACCCAAGGCATTAAGGTTGCACAAGCGTCAGCTCTAAGACTGGAATGCATGAGCCTCCAATTTCAAAAATTTCTGCTTTCTTCTCTCAAGCAGGAAACCAATGGGCATAGCAGAATAAGAAAACCATCAGGAACTTTCACTTTCTTTTAAAAGTTATTTTAGTTCAAGGAACTCTGAGAATTTCCCTTAGACCACAGATAACAAAGATAAAAATATCTAGTCCATAAAAATAATATTTACCCTCTTTTGAAGTCTGAAAAAAACCAGCTCTTCCATTTTTTGACTGCTCATTTTTGGTTTGTTGAGATAAGTGATCTTCTGGCAACTTGGAAATATTAAATGGATTCTTCCTTTGCTGGGGAAAAAAACATTGTTTATCAAACTCATTTTAAATGTCATAACAGCAACTCAGTGTTAGCAAATGCTTATTATCTCCAATATTTGATAGTTTTATACAGTAAACTCTATCTGGCACGTCTGAAAAACGATTGTCCTGGTTAATCAGGTTAGCATAGAATTACTATATATGTTTTACAAAAAGCAAACAAAAACAAAACAAAAAACAAAAAAACTGCATAAAATACATACAAAATATACTTAATTCCAGAGTCCTACAACCAGTCATTCAAACCTATTCCTCACATTTTATAGAGATGAGAAAACTTAGGCCCGAATATATCAAAGAGCTTGTCAAGATCAGGGTAAATCTGAGACTCTAATCAGGGCAGATTCCCACCAATGCTCTTTCAACCAACAAGACTCTCATTGTGCTAGATTAAAGCCATACCAAATATAATTGTAACTGACCTTTTCTATAAGAATTTAAAAGACACTTATCAAGGTATCTTGAAGTATTTCATAGTCACTATTACAATGATCAATTCTAACGAAGAAAGGGTACAGAATTTTTTTCATTCATGTAAGACTGAATATCAATGTTTACTGTGTTTAGTTTCATAAATTGGCAATTGCCTCCCCCAGGCAGACCACTAACAGAGTCAGGAAGCTATGAATAGGAATAAGGAGTCACATGGGACTACCAAGCCACATTCCATATGCTTAAAAGAAGCAGTCCCCATTGGCTTCAGACTTTTTATTCTCTAGGGCAAGAAATCTGGGTCCTCGGCACGATATACCACACTGAAATCTGGAGGACTCATCTTCCAAAGAATGCTCCTTCTCAGATATTCTCTCATGGACTGTTAGGCCAGGGGACACTTCATATATTAAGTGGTAAAAATTATCTGTTTTGGGTAACAAAACAGCACTACAAAAATCCTCTTTATTTCATGGTGCTTTGATAAAATGAGAAAAATGGCATTCTGACAAAAATGAGGTTTTCAAAGTCTGAGCTCCGTCTACCTTAGCTGGTGACCCAGATGACTTTCTTGAGTTTTCCTGGGACGTACCCATCATGGAGGAAGATGAATTTACCACCCTGGAATTGCAAAAGAAACAATAATTCAGATAAAAACTCACCCTTTGAGGAAGCATAAATCATGTCTCTGAAACCAAAAACTATTAAGGCACGATAGGAGAGGAAGTTTGTAACATCAAACTGCCAGGAAGGGAGAAGGAGTTGGGAGATGATTAAGCAGTGAAGGGAAAGAAATGGCAGAACAGAAATGAAAGACAGGCATGAGACAAAACAAAATAATCCATCAGAATCCCTGAAGTTTCTATCACAATACCAGGCACACAGAAGGGTCACAATTTAAATTTGTAGAAATAAACTTGTCTCAAAGTCAGAAACTAACATCAGATGCAGATGAAAGTGAGCAAACGACCTCAAGGAGGGAATATCATTGCTGAAATTAAGCTTTACGGCCTCATACCACAGGCCAGGGCCAGAACGGCAGTGCTCTCAGGTAGCAAATAATGAAAGAGAAGACTCAGGTGAGACAAGTGACTCGTCAAAGGAACAGAAGAAACAGCAGGTCTAAGAGATGCTGTGCACAGATGCTGGTGGGTTTGGGCAACTTACTGAGAACTTGCAACCCAACTCTCCAGGCCGGCCAGGTGAGTTCTTGTTCAAATACTAGAGAGATAAGGACAAGCACAGCATCCAGAAGATGGTGGGAGGTTAGAAGCTTGGAGCGGGCTTAGAGGAGTGAGGAAGATTCCCTAGACCATGATTACCCACCTGAGGGACAGGACAGCCCCAGGGTGAGAGCAAGCCAAGAATGAATGAGGACAAGTGAGTTGAACAGGCTTCCTCCTGAACAACCACTCCCTTGGCTACTGAGTAGGAAGGGCAAAAGAGGGTCATAGTGGCCCTAAAAGGGGAGAAAAAAAACACCTGCTCAGACTTCCTGCTCCAATGGCCTTGCCTCAGGCACAAGAGGTGAAGTCATTATTGGCTGAAACCACCGTGCCTGGTGAAACGCCCCCAGTTCTCTTAGTGGTATCATAGTCAAGACTTGGAAAATTCCTGGGAGGGTGCTGGCTTTCCACCACGCAGCAAAGGAGTTAGAGGTTGGGGTGGGGGCGAGTAATTTGCCCCAGAGCCACAAAGCCATGCTCAAGATTACTGTCCTGAAAAGAATGGGCTAGATATTCCTGCAGCTTCATTTCCATTCTTTACCTCTGCACTTGGTTATTTTTGTACGGTTAGTCCCAGGAATAGGCTGACATTTTGAGGAAGCCCTTCTTCCTTTTATTACCTTCCTCATTGTTCCAGAAAGGAATTACAGCAGATGAAGCAGATGTATATAACATATGGTCTGATGGTGTGGATGTGAGAAAGGCAGGAAAACAAAAGAATGGGGAGAGAAATGGAAGGGAAGAAAAGTAGGAACTTACAATGGAGCCAGAATTAAGGCTAACAGAAAAACACATTATAGAAAGCTATTCTTGCAACAGGTGGGCACAAATTTAAATCAAGTTTTCTAGCAGCCAATGTAAAAAAAAGAAATCTGGTCACTAATAGAATTCAGTGTCCATACAATTAAAAAAAAAAATCCAACAGCTCAGGACTAGAAAGCAATTTCTATTGAGTGTCATTTTAAGAAGCCAGGGGGGCAATGTGAAGAATCTTACAGCACATGCTATGCTCAGTTTCTCAGAATGTTTTGTATCATCTTCCTTAGTAAATAAAATAGTCACGTAATAATCAGAGGACTGGAGCCGAGTGCTGAGGGTCGGGGGTCTCCAAGGAACACTTATCTTCTGCCATCTTCCTCCTTCCCCCTCACTGAGAACAAAGGGTAAGCAGAGCCTCCATTCTCTTCTCTCTGCTCCCTGGAAATCCGGTTCCTGCGACTCTAAGACCCCAGCCCCGACTGCCCATATTGCACATCATGTTATCCCCTCCTTCCCAGCGATAAAACCAGTCTCTCACTAAATTCTATCTAGCTATGTATTTTAAGCATACTCTGAAGCCTCCTTCTGTGAAAACATATCGTATCTCTCATAGTAACCTGGGAGGTACCTCAAAAGTATATTGACCGTTTTTATATCTCCCACAATTCCCTGTACATTGCCTGGAACACAACTGGTGAATGATTGAACAAATGATAGCCAACTGAGCCAGTGGCAGGAAAGCCAGCAGCAGACAGGTGACTGTGTTTTGTTTTGTTTTGTTAATTCATATTATTTGCCAAACTACAATGAGGCACATTATTTAGGTTTTAAACAAAACGTCTTTGTTCCTGCTATTCAGAAAACAAGAGAGAGGAAGAAATGAGGCATTCAGAACACATGGTCAGACACTAAAATACAGGAAACACAGTACTCACTGGGTTTCTTGTGATTGGGATGGGAGGAAATGGGATGAGGGAGAGATACCTGGATAGCTATAGTTCACAAGCCTGCTTAACTAGAAAAAAAATGAAAACAAGAGTCTTATGTCTCCAACTCTATCTGAAAATACAGCTACTTCCTAGATTAAGCTCTGCATTACTTGTCTTGGGAAAATAGCAACGTTTTGCTTGCCTGTCTTTTACTGGGCAACCATCACTACACTAACCATCTTATTCTCCAATGATCTTTGCAACATCTCTATGAGGTATGTATCCTTCTCCCCATTTAACTTGTGAGAAAAATGGAGGCTCGGAGAGGTTAAGTAACCTGCTCGATGTCACAAAATCAGTTAGTGAAAGAGCTGGGGATTTGAGCCAAGTGTGTCTGACGCTGGCTCCCAAAACAATCGTCATATTGGCTAGGCTATACTGCCTCTGATTTCTCCCATTACTAACACGGGGCTTTCTGGCCAGAGGAGTCAAGTCCAGGTGATTCTTCTTTCCCAGTGCTCTTACATCTGTCACTTCCTTTCTACCTGTACTGGTACTGCCTTTATTTCTGTCAGCTGTACTCACTTCATATCTGACCTCCTGACTCCGGAGATCTACTCCCCTAAACCATTCAGCATTCCACCAGTAAACTGGAATGGTCTCAAACGCAACATTGATTCTGTCCCTCTTCTGCTCGATACCTTTCCCTGAATCCTCAGGGCTGTTGAATGAAGTCTGAACTCCTCAGGAAGGAACTGGAGATTTGTCCACCATCCGTCCCAAGACATTTTCCCACTCCTCCTGTCTGCTGACCCAAATGAACTGCCAAATGAACTGGTATGTTCTACTCACTGTCCCCAAAACTCACCTCTCTGCTGTCTCCACTCAACCTATCCCAGCTCCTCCCTCAAGTGTTTGCTGTGTTCTCTTTGCCCACATCTCCGCTTTCCCCTCCAGGCCTCGTCCAAATCTCACCTCCTTGGTGAAGCTGCCCGGGTCAGCCCAGCTGGCAGTGGGTCTCCTTGTCTCAAGCACATTTCCTTGGTAGTTTGGATTAAAAATTTGCTCTCTGCCTGGTACTATTTGTTATCATGTGATCAGATATTCTTATATGGATGCATTATTTTTCCTAAGAGAATACAGTCTCTTTAGAGCCAGATACTGTGTCTTTTGTATCTTAGAATCCCTCTCAGAGGGCAGTAAACTCTGTCCTGCATATAAAAGATATTCAATACATTCCACAAGATGCGCTTTTAAACCATACATCAAGCTAAATTCCATGCCCTGTGTTCTGTAATTTCTTCCATCAGGTACACTTTGAAAAGTGCCTGCAATATTAGAAAAGAACACTTTGATAAAATTGGTTTATTTCATTAATAGGATTATTAAAATGTTAGACTATGATATTGGCATTAGGAGTTCCCGCCTAAAAGTATCTGCATTTTAAGGCAAGTCTTTGAAGACTTAAATAAAAAATAATGTTAGTGCTGTGGCAGGGACTCTTGGGGAACAGGGAGGTCTTTGCACCCATCCTGAAATCACACTACACAGGCAGCCAAACACTCCATCTGCTCCCATGTCCAGCCATAAAGTGCCCCAACCTTCAAACTTAAAAAGCTTTTGAACCTTAACCAGCCTTTCTCTCTAAAACAGTTAAAAATAACAGCAGACATCATATATCTGCTTCTGAGGTATTTGCCAACTTAAATGCTAACAGCATCTAGAATCAGAAGAAAATTCTGCAAGTGATTTTTTTCCTGTGTCTTTTGTTGTTGATGATCTCTCCCTTTGGACAGTGAGCTCCTTGGAAGGTAACACAGTGTCTCATCCCCAGCACCCAGCACTGTGCTAGCACACGTTACCCTCAAGCTTGAACACATGAATAAACAAATAAAGAAATGGCTCAGAGATAATGTGAAGGAAGAAAATTAGGAAATCGGCTGTGCCAAGCCTTTCAAGTTAGTATTTTCTTTAAGTAAAATATTACTTCTCTGGTGCTACCACACTTCATGCTACAGATTTATCTAACACAGATATTCTCATCCACACGTAAAACACTCTGATGTCACAGTGAAACTATTCCTACCACAATTGATCTGAGTAAATCCAAGACCCTATAGGATTAAGAAAGATTCTTTTAAGAGCTCAATATAAGTGATTCTGTGGTGCAGGCCTCCAAGAAATGACACGGTCACATCACTGGATTGCAATCAATCCAGGGACAAAAGATCAAATGCATTGCCCACAGACTGGCTCATCACAAAAGCAGCTCTGAACTTCCATCCAGACAGGCTTATGTTACTGAAAAGTCAAATATTCCCTAGAGTGGAATGGATGTTAGATCCCTTCAAAGGAGAAAGAAGGCAACTGAGGGATGTGGGATAAGGAGGGATGTGGGAGGAGGATCCAGAAGGGGAAAAGAACTGGAAAGCTTGTGATACACTGGGAAAACTTTTTTTCTTTTCTTTTTTTTTTTTTTAAGAAGACTGGGCTGGCCTCGTCTGCAGCCACAGAGCTAACAATATAAGCTACCAGAGGCACCAGTCCTCAGAGAAGTGGTCCTAAAGGAAAAGATTAGAGAGAGATTCTAAAGGGTCAGTCTACGTCCAGGCTCCTTCAGACTAAAGAAGCACCAATGGCAAGGACTGGTGCCCTGGTCAGTAGAGAGATTACCACACTCTCAGTGTTTTCCGGTGCAGCAAACTTGCTTTAGAGAACATGTCATCATAAGTAACGAGGAGGGGCTTCTCATCCCAGAGCAGGCCTACCTCTGTAATCAGGACACATAACAGTTTGGGGCAGGCTCCTGACCACAGGGGAAGAGCGTCTCCTGTTTTCATTCTGATTCCCCACCTTGGCTCAGTCATGTGCTGCAGACTACCACGTACCTGTTGTACAATTATTTGGGGAGGGACATGATGTGCTGTCCAGGTGTGGTTTGTGGACCAGTGCCAGGCGTGAACTGCTTGTTACTTGTTCACAATGAGATAAGTACAGAAATCGAGAGTATAAATTTAGCATTGGCTGAGACATCCCAGCACACTATCAGTGGGCTTGTACTTTGCATGCCTTTGTTGTTTTCTGTATTTCATTTTTCCAGTGTTCATTTTTATTATATTTTATAAAAGGTACTAATCTGTGATAATTAGAAACACACACAAAAAAATTTAAGATTATAACACTGGTCCTTTACCATAGTGTGTGCCAACACTGCCCACAGGCTAGCCAACACCGCCCTGCTGAAGGGCAGTAACCAGAGCTAGAACTGTGAGCGTCTGGCATTTCCCTTTTGCACTCTGAAAGGAAGGAACCTCGATCTCTGCTCCTCTGTCCATCTAGCCTCTCCCTGCTTCCTGGTGTGACAGGTGCAAACAAAGATGAGTTCCAAGAGAACACAGGTAGTGTCCAGTGCTTGGGTACATGTTTAAGACACACACTGTTTTCATTCTTCACAGGCAGAACCCCCAAAGAACTGTGCCCCCAACAGAAAGAAGGAATGTTGCCACAAAGCCCATTAGAAAAACTCCTTCGGAAACTGTAATAACCAGTCACTGTGGCCTCATACTCCCTGACTGCCGGCTAAGACAATATTGACAGGTATTGAGTCATTCTATTGAGCTTCACTTGGTCTAAAAGTAAAGGCCCCAAAATACACTTAACACACCCAGTTCCCAAAGGTTAGAATATAGGTGAAAAACACTGCAAGAACCTGAGACTGAGTGATACAGGGCGTCCTGACATGGAAAGTAGGAAGTAAACAACAGCTCCATATACATTTCTGGATGATTACTACCCACGCCATGCAATGAGCAAAGCATGCTGGGTACATCTAACATCTTTATCCTTGCCTTCCGGACCTTATCTCATCTATGTTATAATAACATAATTATAATGGGACCTGGAAATTGCAGATTTTCCTGCTTCCTAAGAAATGCTAAGTGGTTCGCACGCCTCATTTCATTTTCTCTCACAACATCCTGGTGAGGCAGCTCTGTTCTGGTACAAATGAGACCAGAAAGACTTTTTGAGGTCACACAAGGAATGCAGAAAACAATGGAGACACCAACTGTGGAAACTCAATAGCCTCGAATTGAGGAAGAGGTGGGGTAAAATCTACCAGCTCGCATGGGGTCATGAGGAAAATGAGTTGGGCTAGTGGGGCAGTGGCACCTCTGTCCCTCAGGCCCTTTGAGAAGAAATAAATTCCTGGGAGAACAGAAGTCAGACCCAGATAAAACTGTGCAGTGAGCCAAGTTTGACTCTGTAACCCCTTAAATCTTCTCCTTTCTCCTTCTGTGGCACTTGTGCCCTCTTCCCTTAGTCAGGGCTCTGGTGTCCCCATCTCATCCCCATCAAACCTGGCTCTTAGGAACTGCTCTCAAACACTTGGTGGTAAATCTAAATGACTGTTCTCACTCCCAGAGTTTCTCTTATTGAAGGTCTCATCTCTCCCTATGGAAGGCAGGCAGGCTTTCATCCCCTTAGGGGGTTGCAAGCAGCTGGTAAATGGGGAGTCACCAAGGCGAAAGGGGTAGGGTCATCTTCACACCCTTTCCTGAGCTTCCTGAAATAGCTCCATGTATGTGAAATCCCATGCTTCCCTTCATGAGCATCTACCATGTACAATCAGCTACTTTATAGGAAGGATGTACAAATGTACGTTTCAATTGGCCGATGACAACTTGTATGGAAAACACCGAAATATCAAGACTGAAAAACTGAGGACAATCTACATCTGTAGAAAGCATTTACTGGGTACCTACTATTGAGTGCCTGGTATCCTACATACATTATCACTAATTCTCTCCACAGCCTTTCCTGGTATGTCTTACCATACTTAATGAGACACAGAGAGGTTATGTGATTTGTCCATGGTCAAGTGGCTAGTAACTGGCATAGTCAGTTCATGTCTGTCTGGCTCCCAGGCTCAAGCTTCTTCCACTGCACCAGGCTGTTACAATTTTATCATAATTCATCTCTTCCCTGAAATGACTTATTCCCCTATATTCATTTTAGAGTACCTCTTCATTCTACTCTAAGGAAAAATCCTCGGTACAAATAAAAAAGCTATTGATGGTGCTGGGAGACATCACCACTTAATATTTTAAGTTTATTTAATATTCAGATTTGTTAGAAATGCTGGAAGCTGGGAACGCGTACTACTCAGGCTTTGTCCACATCGGGCCCCGAATTTTCTCATACCTGCCCTCTTCCCCGTTCCCATGAGACCAGTCTGGCATTTGCACTCATAGCCCGCCATTTTGCCTGTACAGCACACAAAGCCATGAATCCCACATGCAGCAGCTCTGTCTTACCCTGGGCTTCCTGGTGCTGCATCGTCTTCTGGCTCTTCTACAACACCGGTGAGCTCTGGGGGAAGGAAAGCATCTTTGTTGACATTATTCACCCAGCTTTCCTTTGCCCTGCTTTCTCCGTCCTTACTCTGTTCAGCTGAAACAGGAAACAATGAAGACAGGAAGGTTATCTCTCCCCTCTGTGACCTACACCTTTCTTATCAGCTCTTATCACTGAAGGCTGGGACCTGAACTTCAGGCCTTCCCTGAGTGCCAAGGCAATCACTAATGAGTCTGAGTATTCAGGATCAGAATTATACCTGCAAGAGAAGTCAGGAGATTGCTCTGATGTTCCCCTTGCCCCAAGTAGAGTCTCCTGAGAGCATGGGTGTAATTTTAAATGTGCAGGTAACTCCAAAGACAACTGAAGCAAATTCAGACTGCCTCTAAGTGAATCTGACTTGAACTGGGGTCAGGACCCAATGTGTCTGGCCCGGCGACGCTCGGGGAAGGGATTTTCTCTGACAGAAGCACCATCTGCCAAGCATTTTCTGAACATTTACAATGTGCCTGACCTGAGGCTGGGCTCCGAGATACAAAGAGAAACGAACACATCTAGTCTGGAATATCCCTCTCCACTGCCTTCTCTTTCTCCCAGTCTCTACACAACCAAATTCTGCGTATTCCTCATTACCCAGCTCAGATGCCAGGGCCCACACAACACCTCTGTGCTCCCTTTTCAGCGAATAACCTCTTTTGCCACTACACACACAGGGCTGCACCTCTTGAATAACTAGTATCGATGGAGTGATGACAGTTCCAGGCATAGAGCTGAGTTCTTTGCACGCATTGTCCTGTGAGGAGGGAGCGACTTTCCAAGTTTGCAGATTTGGAAACTGAGGACACAGAGTTCCAGAAACTTCCCTAAGGCCACGTGGCCAGTAAGCACCAGGAATACTTTCATCCATGTTAAGAAGATAAAGTAATATGAGGGCTCCCAATTTCCAAACATATTCACATTCCAGGGTGGTAATTCCCCACAAGTCTCTTTATACGAGTCTAGTTTTTTCGATGACAAAATGGAGTACACAGTGCTCACCTGTACCCCTCAAGATTTCTGAAGGTCTGGATGGCTTTGGAAATCAAGAGCCTTGTGAGCAACGCATGACACATACTAAGCAGCCAGCCCTGATCGGCAAGGACTGTGGCTCTGAGTCAGAAAGACTGAAATTCCACCCCTGCCATTTGCCAGCTATATGACCTTGGGCATACAGAACTTTATACACCCCATGTACAGAATGGGGATAATAAAACCTACCTTACAAGATTCCTGCCACAATCAGAAATAATAGACAGTAAATGCCTATCATATATTAGACGTTCAACAGGTGGTTGTTATTCGCTGTATAGAGTACAGGCTACATCTAAACAGGGGCTGGTCGCAGGGATCAAAATTTACACTGATTAGTGCAGAGTTAGAGAAGGCACCAGTGAATATTTAATAAACTCAACAGAATTCTTAAGAGGCCCTCAAAATACTGTCTTTACAGTCCTTTAAATGACGTACACAGTTGACTAAAGAAGTACCAGATGTCAAGGTGATTGAACAGGGAGACTAATCTCTTTCTGTCTAAGCTCTTCCCCCTATTCAGGAGAAAAGGTTCTGAAATCTTCAGAGTTAGAAACCAAAGAAAGAAGAGGTGGTAGATCCTTATAAACCTTGAGTGTCTGTGCTACTGCTGGTTAACACAGCATCTAAAGGGCTTCCTTTGTCCTTCTACGCCACAGAGTCACTCAGCCCCACCCTCATCCATCCAAATGCAGGGCAAGAAAATGGGAAGCCAGAGGGCTACACGTTATACAAAGTGTACCTTTAAATGAGCTCCGTGGAGAGCTTCTCCGTGGGAGAAGAGGGAGGTACAGTCATCCTGGGTCTAGCAAGGTTGTGGGCAGAGATTCTGACACCCTTCCCTTCTCCCAACTCCTCCTTCCCAAACCAGTGCTGGCTGTAGGTGTGCTAGCCATATCAGCTCACCTGCTACCTGGAGCCTCTTCTTTCTCATGGATGCTCTGATGATATCTGTGCCGTGGATTTTGTCTCTGTGCCTTTTTGCTTTGGCTTCATAAAACCATTGGCCACTCATATTCTTCAGCTGCTGGTCATCCTTAATTTTTTCAGGCAAATGTCTACAAAAGGAGAAGAGCTTTACTTTGCTGAGAACCCACAGTAAATAAATGAGTTCATTATGACACTGCATGGAGCAATTTGTAAACACACAGCCAAAATAGAGCTCTCACTACTTTAGAAGAGTCCACAAACCTCCCAGATGACTCACACATGTATATTCCCCTTTGACTGACAAGTCAGAGAAGCCGGGGCCAACATTTGTTAGAAATTCAAAGACTTAATCCATGATCCCCAGATGATGTCTGAAATGTCTCGCGGGCAGATTCACTTTTTGGCCAGTCTTCTGTGCTCACTGTTCAAACGCAAATACCTCGGGGAGAGATGACACAGTAAGCTTCCCCAAGCTTTGGTATCCTTATCTGTAAAAAGGGGTTAATAATAGTAACCCACTTCATGGGGTTGCTATGAAGATTAAATTAGCTTATGCATGTCAGCCACCCCCTGCACATGCCTGGCACCTAATAAACACTCAGTGACTGACTGGTGGAGTCGTTATCAGCTTATCGGTCCTTTTCATTTTGGTGAAATGAGTTTATCGGAGACTTTCCTGGAAGCCTGTAGGAGACAGCACATGATACCACTGGGTCTTAATGTCAGGGGAATGAATACTGACTGAAAAGGCAGGCTGGAATCAAGAAGGATCAAAATTATGCGGGTGGGGTAGGGAGTGGAGGCAAAGACAGAGGCCAATTCCTTTCATGCAGTATTGCTTTTAAGCGTTCCACAATCATTCCTACTCACTGAACAGCTAAAACCTAATCAGCAAACCAAGTATTGTCCTCCTTAAAACGTCCCTCATTTACAGCGTCTGGAAAAAACACTGTTCTGCTTCACAATTCTTTTAACCTCTGCATCTCTCTATCCATCTCAATAAAATGAGAACCACAAAATGTATCTGTTCTTATTCATAGAGATGTACTTAGAATAAAGTGGACTAAAAGCCTTAGGGAGACTTTGAACTCTTGTAAGATTATGAGCTACATAAATCCAAGAGGATCTGATGACTGTCATTCAGGCTAATATGCACACATCCTAACGTAGCAAATCTACGCATTTTAACCAGAGAACGTGTATGGTGGCCATACCAGGGGGAAGGCAGGGCTGTGCATGAGGGACGTACACAGGTATCCCCGGGAGTGGGAGAAGAGGGAGGTACAGTCATCCTGGGTCTAGCAAGGCTGTTTCCTGTCTCCCAAGTGTGCCTGGAGAGGGTTTTGCCACAGGGTCCAACTCTCTGCTGCAACTTCCTTGCCTCTCCCAACCACCTATCCCACACATGCCTAGTCACAACCCTTGGACACACACTGTCAGGACAGCCCATCACCAAATCCTGACAGGGAGTGTCATCACTTCGTGGTTCTGCATCACCAGCGAGGGTATAGTTCTCATTAAACGTTTCTAATGCTTTCCTGTTGCCTAAATTTTCAGCAGAGCAAACAACCCTCCTGGGCTGCTGGTGGAGCTTGTGCTTTCTCCTCCCTAAATGACCAAGCTTTAAGTTCACTTCCAGAAGAGAGAAGTTCTTCTAGCTCTCCCAATTAGAGAGGGAGTCCCTAGGGGCGGGGCCTGTACTCAATACCTCTTTGCTTGGTGTCTGGACAACAGTGCTTGTGGAGTGAAGGACTATCTACCATATGAGGCCCCTGAGCACCTGGCTTCGGGAGACCTTTTCAGATTCGTTTTCCAGCACCTACACCGTGCCCTGACTTGCCAGCACTCTAGCCTTCTTACTGCTCTCCAAAATGTTCTTTCATGACCTCGGTAAACATTACAAGCAGGAAAGTGTGGCAGAAAGACTATGGGCTTTGAAGTCACCCCAAATGAGGTCCAAATCCCAGTTCTGAGCTTTCCTAGATGTGACCTTCGGCAGGTTATGGAACCCTCAGTTTCCTTGATTGTAAAGATAGGGAAAAACAAGACCTCCTCTGCAGGACTCCTGGGATGATCAAAAGTGTTTATCTGAAAGTATCTAACGGGAGTACCTGGATCTTGGTAAGAGGTCAGTAAGGGTGAATGCCCTTGGGATGTCTTTCCCGCCTTCTCTGTCTGGCATGCTGCTGCTCATGCTGTAGATCCAGCTCACATACCACCTTGCAGCGGAAGCCTTCCCCAGTTCCCGAGGGCACAGTTCCACTTGCCATTATTCTCCATGCTCCCACAGCATCTCCATTGCAGCACCTCCCACACCGTATTCCAATGGTCTATTTGCACATCAGTCTCATCCACGAATCTGTCAACTCTGCACACTCCTTGAAGGTGAGGACTACATCTTAATCACTTTTATCATGCCAGCACGTAGCCCAGAGACTGGCACAAAGCTGATACCCCAAGGCTGTTTGTTGAGTGAATAAATCAGTGAACAAATAAGTGCTCAGCAACCATACCAGTCTGAGTCAGGCAAGAGATAAGAGATAAGCGAGATCCTGTCACTGCTGGGGCTGAGCGAACCGTACTCTGTCACAGTGGCTGTGCCTTCTCCTGATGAGGCAGGATATCTCACCTTTCAGCAGAATAGGAAAAACCATGATGAAATATGGCATCGGTCATCATCTTTTTAAAAGAAACCACAAACACTCATAGCATAACAACTCTCAATTTCTCCTCATGAGATTTATTTCCTTATTTTTGTTGTTCAACTGAAAGAAATTTTGTATGGGTCCTTGTGCAATTCTTGATCTGCTCCTGCCTAAATGACTGCCTACAAGCCTCTTCTCATGCTAAGCGTTCATCGCACAAGGGGAGTCGGGCTCACTGAAACACAGGGCCCCTGGAAAAGTCAGGAGCCCTTGGAGTAAAGAATTAAGGGTGGGTTTCTGGTTAATTTCTTATAAGTGGCAGAAGAATAGGAAATTCTTTCAAATTCAATAGGTGCAATTATGTATATCATCACTGCCAGATTTAATCAATTCCTTTATCTATCTTAGTCATTTGAAATATTTTATAGATGACTTCATACATTTTGTAAAGATGTAGATCATTAAAACAAAACAAAAACATTGCAAAGGTGGTGCTGTTAAAATCTTCTCTACCAGCCCACGTTGATCTCTTATTTTTTCTGAACTCTAATCACATCAATCAAATTAGCATTTGGTTCTCTAATTGGTGTATCATTTAGTTGAAGCTGAAAAAGTGTAAGTTTCTTGGGACTGACTTTTTATCTTCTCCACACATGCTTGTTGTGCTTTGTAGAGAGCTGAGGACAGAGAAGACGCTTAATAAACACCCAAGGGCTGGTGGGCAGACGTGAAAGCAGAAGAAGAGCACTCAGCATGGAGAGGACGCTGTCCTGCTGCCCTCCAGGCAGAACATGCTGGTCACTCCTGCATTCGTGCCGCTAATACACACATAGCATTTGTTTTGTCCTGGGTCCCACGCTGGGCAGTCAACATGCATCATCTCATTTAATGCTTACCATTTTACCACAATGTACGAAGAATTTAGTCAATTGCAAAAGGTGGTCATCTTCCCTCCCCTGTCTATGAAAGGTCACATCAGCTCATTTGTTCAATCACTAATTCATGAATCCCCTGTCATATGTCAGGCCTATGCTTGGAATTGTGCATAAGAAATCAATCGACAGCCCCAAGTGCCAATGTCAACTCCTGTGGGGCAGAGAGTGTGGGCACTTACAGAGGAAAGCCAGAGAGCAGAGACACTTTCCCTTCAGCCTACCCCACTTTTCTCCGTGTAATCACAGACCACACCCCAGCTTCCAGCTCTTCATCTTTATTAGACAAAGTCCTAACATCACAGCCAGGGCCTGCTTGATATTATCTGGTCACCTGTGTGTATAACAGGAATCAGCAGCTTGACCAGAGAAGCTGACTGGGCCATTCCCCCGCCCTTTTCTTTTTTTAACCCCTCATTATAGATGGTTAGACTATGTGATTTGAAAGTACTCTTAGATGTTTATTTTGAATGTGAGAGCTGGAAGAGACCTTAGAGTGTTAACAATGGCCTCCCTTTATAGATGAAACAAATGAGGTCCAGAGAAGTTAAGAAGTTTACCCAAGGTCACAGAGCTGGGACCGGAAGCCAGCCTGACTCCTGGCCAGGGCTCTTTCCACTGCCCCATTCTGCCTCTGAGAGCCAAACATGATTTTGGTTTCTAAGATGGCTATCACGCTTTACCCTTTCTGCGAAGGAATTCAACCTTTGATAGAGAATCTGAAAATCAACCCATGTGAAAATGAAATAAAATGCAAATGTTCCTTACAGTGGAAAATGAGAGGCAACGTGTGTCCCTGTGTCACGGACACATCATAGATCCCCATAATCTGCTGAGAGATAGCACAACATGTGAGAAACACGTCCTTTGTAGTTTGATATGCAAAGCTTCCATCTTGCAGGGCACTTAACCTCTTCCACCGCATTTCCTCATTGCTGAGTGGGTTCAGCTACACCACGATGCAGACGAAGGGGAGAAATGTATGTGAAGCTCTATGGACAATGTAGTTCCTTGACAAATGTTGGTTCCTTTCCCCTTTGCTTTGACAGAAACCATCACGAGAGGTCCTGGAAAGCAGTTCTTCAGTGACAACTGCCTTCATTTAAAAGAAACTATGTCTTACGGAAACAGCTGAGCATCGTAAGTTGTGGTCGCGGCTGAGATGGTATCCACCGTGAGACCGCCCATCGTCGCAGATGTGGTTGTGTCTGCCTGGGCTGGGGGACGTGGTACTGATGGTATACAGACACATGTGGGCAAGGATTTCCTGCTGGCAGGGTGACGCAAAGCACAGGAAACACCACCTCTAGAGTGTGTTATTTTCAAACCATAAAAGACTAAAATTACATATGTGTATGTATGGTGATGTTTCTTAAAAAACAGAGGGGGCGGCAAGGGAGAGAGTAAAAGAATCCATCTTGATCTGCTTCATTGTTGCTTTGTGAAATATTTCCAGCTAGTAGTTAGGGAAGCAAGCTGGGTAGAGATGCATGGTAATAACCTGGCCCAGCCCTTGAGGCTACAGGTAGAGAGGCAGCATGAAAGACAATGGTGGTGGCAACAGTGGCCTGGAACTACCCCCAGAGATACCACAATGCACATTTCCTTGGGTTCAGGAGTGTTTCTATCATTAACAGGTTGAGTGAAACTAGACAGGTCCCCTGTATGACACTCATTTTTCTCACCCATGATATCAGAATGGGAGGTAACATATAGACTAAATCATTTCCAAAGTGTCTTGAAATGAGCTTGGGTGTGAACAATTCAAAGCACTGGATATATCAGGCATGACAAACAGATTTCAGCTTGAATGCCAAATCTCATCTGCAGCCATACTGAAAAGGATTCTGAGGCAGGGTCTGGTCTTAGTGGGCAACAGTGCTAAGGGGCAACCCCTTAGCGATGGCCTGGTGGCTATAGGAGAATTCTACTCCAAAGTCCTTAATGAATTAGCATGTGAAGGAACAGTCACAATTTTAGTTGCCTTTTCAATGACGTTTTGCTTAGGTTAATATTATAATTATATAATTTATGTTTCTAAAGCCACATACCATTATTGTGTTTCCCCGAAAATAAGACCTAACCAGAAAATAAGCCCTAGCATGATTTTTCAGGATGACCTCCCCTGAATATAAGACCTCATGCGTCTTTTGGAGCAAAAATTAATGTAAGACCTGGTCTTATTTTCGGGGAAACACGGTAATAGAAGGAAGACTGGGGCACTATAAAATTACGTTAGGGAAACAAATTGAGATTTTAAATTTGCAATTGATAATCCATTGCATGTACAAAGGCCATTAAATAGTAAATTTCTTGAGGGCTGGGTCCCTGTTTCAATCACCCTAGAATTATCTTCATATCATTGTCCAGAGCAGTTCCCTCTACTTAATAGGTGCTCACTTAAATTTCACTGCATTAAATAATTGAGATTTTTTAGCAATAATTTCCTCCTAAGGAATCGGACTACTAACCAGAGACTTCTGTCCTTTTGTAGAGGCATAATTGGAATGGTGAATATGAAAATTAAAACATATTCATTGCCTATTATGAGCTGAGAAGATTAAGAATTACTCTACTTAATCTTGGCTTTACTCTTTTAACTTTGGCACTGTGGTCATTCCCAGTCTCTGAGTTGAGACTCAGAGAAATTAAGTAACTTGCCCAACAAACAACAATTGATGAGTGGTGAGAATAGGATTCAAGCTCATGTCAGTTTTAACTCCAAGGTCCATGTTGGGGAATTCTTTCCCTATATAGTCCTCACTGTTTTTCTGGGGGTGGGGGGGGAAGGAATGATGATGATGATGATGAAGAACAGCATGGGGCAGAGGGAACAGTACTGGACCAAGAGCTGTTCTTCTTCTGGCTTTGGTACTGATTTGCTGTGTGACCCTGGGCAAGTCACTTCCCCTCTCTGGGCTTTACCATCTTTATCAGTAAAATAACTGATGTGTACCAAAAATATCTCCTTTCCAGAGCTATTAAGCTGTAATTCTGATGGAAGAGCCAAAGACAAACAGCTGGGGATAGTGAAAGGGATAGAAAGCAACAACCCATTGAACAGTATTTTTGGAAATCAGAGACCTAGTTCTGGTCCACCAGCCCAGAAGCAGAACAACCTCAGAACCATCCCTATGAATCCCTTCAGTCCTAAAGCAAAGAGGGGGTCAGAGCACAAGTCCTCTTGTGGAGCAAGCCATGGGTTGGACCTCTTTCAGTGTCCATGGCTATAGGTCTCATGCCTATCTGCCCCCCTGCATGCTGTCACAACTCCCCAGGCTCAGGGTCCTGGACTTGTCCATGGCTAGTCCACATGAGGTGCTTGGACCTAACTAAAAGGTCCCCCAGAATGGTGGTGGTAAACTGGGCTTGACTCACCCAGATTTTTTACCACCCCAAGCCTTCTCCCTATTAGTTTACAAAAACAGAAAATCAAGCGCAGCACTAGTGGCAGCTGCGAGGACACCAACAGAAACAGTGGATGGAAGGAGAGTCTGCAAATACAGCACTACGAATAGACTCAGCATTTCTGCTAGAACTGCAGACTGGATGGTGCCAGAGGCTATGTAATCACACCCTTTACAAGACCCGTTTCCATGCAGAACATTGCATTTTTTTAGGATATTTTCATCAACTTCAGCAGGTACCCCAGAAACATCTCCACTCTATTCACACAGAATCACAGAAATACACAGAAGACTCAGCAGCCTGAAATGCCAGGGGCCAAGAACATACAGAAGGGAAAGAGGACAAATCTCTCTGTGTAACCTGGCTAGATAGAATTGCAAACCACACGTAACACCTTGGAAGTGGGAGAAATTGAAGGAACTTGCAGAATTCCAATATTCAATCCTGACATACTGAGATAGGAAGACCCAGGCCTTTCTTTTCAAGTCTCGCCATCTTGTCTTCTTAGAGGCTAAAGGAATTCCTACTTGCCAGTATGCTTTAAGAATCAACTGATATTTTCTCTGTGCCGTCCCCTTTCCTTATTTCTAAAAATGGGTATAACAGTCCTGTCCTTCCAAATCTCAGGGTCACTGTGAGGAACATAAAAGGATAATATGCATGAAAGAGATTTATAAACTGTGAATGGGAAAAGGATTAATCCTACCACGAGGCTCTGATGGCTGATCAGTGTAAATCCCCTGCCCCTCCTGAGGAAACTGCTCAAAGCACCCCACTGAGAATGGGGAGCACTGCAGGTGACTTGTGGGAAGGAGCATGACAAGTAAGGAACCCTGTTCTCGTGATCTCCACTACCCACAGCGACCTCCTGTCATCGTCACAGCTCAAAGACTACCTCACACCGAGACAGCCATTCCCTTTACTATGGCCAGTTCCCAGGATGGCCTGTCTGCTACTGTTTTCTCAGGGAGAGGAGGTGGAGTTCGTGAATCAGTACCTGAAGACCAGGATTTGATTCTCACTTCTGTCACCTACAGATTTTAGGAGCTCTGGCAAGTCACCTGACCTGTCTCTAAGTCAATTTCTTCACACGTCAGAGTGGGCGAAATTATATCCTCCCACACCCCATCCCCAACTGCACAAGAGTGTTGGAGCTCAAAAGAAATGAGTGTGTAGGAGCTTTGCAACTGTTAAGCACTGCCTATACTCAGACACTCTGGAGGGCTTGAAGTGAATTTCAGCTCATTTCAGTTCATTTATAAAGCATCCATATTCAGTTAGGGTCCAGATATGGGAAATGGTGCAAATAAATCCATTATTCATGATACTAGTGTCCCAGGAAGTAAGAATACGGCTTATGCTCCTTTGGGAAACTCCTGGGATGGGGATCATGTTAATACTAACTTACATTCAGGAAGCCTTTCACTGCCTTCAAAGCCCATGATTCCACAGGCAATAGGTGGCATGGCCTGGCCTCAAGCCCACTCCTTTATCATCCTGGCCTTATGCGCTTTCTACCAAGCGGGGAGTGAAAGTGGCAGAAATCTGATGTGGAACATTTGGCTTCCTCCCAACAAGGACAGTGTGTCAGAGTTGCTTGCCACTCCTTTTTGTGGGAAACGAATGAAAACCTGTCTCTGTCTGAGCCATTTTCAATTGCAGCTGAAACCAATTTCTGAAAGTATGGAGAAATGTGAGCTACTTCTCACATTTCAAATTTTTATTTTCTTTAAAATACTTTTAGAAATTTAAAATATTTCCAACATGGTTCATGATTCGGTGAAAATAAAGTGGGTTCAGCAAACAGAAACCATGGATATAAATATACACACACATCCATATATGTAGATGGATGTATGTGTTTGTATATATTTCATTTTTAATTCAGTGTGTAATAAGTTAAAGGAATTTAGTTAGGTTTTTCAATCAAGACGAGTCTTTCTGGCAGGAGTCCTGTGGGATAAATGAAGAGACACCAAAGAGGAAAAAGTTCCATCCAGGAAGTAAACCTAAAATTGGAACCCATAAATTCAGGCTCCAAGTCAGAACCACCACTTATGGTTGAGGAGAGAAAAAAAAGTGTCCCGTCTTCTCACAGACCGGCCCCAGTTCCCTTGGCCCAGGACCTCTCTGGCCCCTTACCTGACTCTCTCTTCTTCAACTCTCTTCAGGGCAGCATCCCGCTGCAGAACCGTCATGATGGCCTCTTGCTCTTCCTCCGTTAGGAAACTTAAGTCAATCATTTTGAAAGGCGTACACAAAAATAACAGTAACAAAGCTGACTGAAAATTCTGAAACCTAAACAACTCTGACGGTCGCCGGGCTGGTGAAAAGATGTGAAAACAAAATGGAATATTATCTTGTTCAGTTCAGTAGCAAACGTCTTGTTTTGGCTCTCTAGAAGTTTTGGCTGGGTAGAAGGGGGCCAATTGCAAAATCCTAAGCGTCCTTTCTGGTGAGGCAGTAGTGGTCTGTGGGACGTCAGCAAGAAGAGGCTCTCAGGAGGAAACTGCATTCCTTGCCAGACAGGTTGCTTCTACAGCGGCATTTCCACTCACGCTCTCTCTCTGGACCAGTCTTAGACACAGTTTATTCTCCTTCCGCTCTCGTCATCAACTCGATGAGTGTCAGCAGCATCTGGGAATCACCTATCTGGGGAATCGTGAGACAGTAAACACCGTGAGAGGCAGTTCCTACAAGCATTGCTTTTTATTACCACATTTAAAACATGCCTGGGGAAAAAAATGACCATGTGAGATGGTCTCTGAGATCAGGGAAACCAGTTCTGCCGGCTTCCTGAGCAAATGGCAAACGGGTCATGAAACATGCTTCAACTTAATTTCAGACCGCCAAGATGGAGAGCACACGAAAATACCTGTCAATGTTTAACAATCCATTGAGGAAAGGGACGGTTGCAAAAAAGAGCTGGTTCTTTCTCTCTCTGCAAACTTATGGGGACACTAGGCTAAACTGTCTCAGTAAAGCTCAGGAAGACCAGGGAGAAGTGATTCTAGTTGTCAAGTGATTATGGATAAGAAACTGAAAATAAAAATTGACAAACACTCACTTCTTCATGAGTAGGAAGGTGCCACTGCAGTGAGTATATATGTGCTCCCTAATGACAGGAGAGCTAGTAACGTGTTTCCCCAAAAATAAGACCAGCCAGACCATCAGCTCTAACGCGTCTTTTGGAGCAAAAATTAATATAAGACCTGGTCTTTTGTATTATATAAGACCGGGTCTTATATTATATTAAAATAAGACCAGGTCTTACTTAATTTTTGCTCCAAAAGACGCATTAGAACTGATGGTCCGGCTAGGGCTTATTTTCGGGGAAACACAGTATCAGGTAGAGGTAGTTTGCACAATAGTGGGAATTGTTATTCTTCACCAAGACCAACCTCTAACCTTTGCTGGACCTGGAGCGACTCACCAAGCTTGTCTCTCTTCATTTCTGAAGAGAAAAAATACTTACTGGTATGTGTATATATACTGGGGGAAAGAAAGAGGCAGGATTTCAAAACACCCCACCAGCCAAAGTGAGCATTTTTAAGTAGGACAATGGGCAAGAATCCTATTTTCTCTGGGGTATTTTAAATCCACATGCAATGAGAAGAAGGTGAGACCTAAAGAATGCCAGAGCTTCAAACAGGACTTCAGAAATTGTCAACTCCAGGATTGGGGCCCTTTTAATAACCACAGCACTCCATATACAGTAGACACTAAAAACCAGGTGTTTAGTAAATTTTAAAGCAGCCCAACTTAAAAATAAAATGGAGTGTGTATAGTAGTAATTTTTATGAATAGATTCTTGTTTGGGCAACATAGAAGTACTGCTTCCACCACTCGCTAGCTATGAACCATTTGGCAAGTTCTCTCCCACTCCGAGGCTCAGTTTCCTCATTTGTACTTACTTAACAGTAGGACGTCTCTTACAGGTTGTAGAATTAAATGAAATAACAAATATAAAACTGCACATACCTTGCATCCTGTACCAAAAATAGCTACTAAAAATATATTCTGGCTTCCTTTCTGAGTTCACACTTTTGTTCCATCCAGCAGAACATGAGGGTACTTAGTTATCTACTTTCCTTGCCTCTTTTGAATTATGTTTCTTATCTCCAGCATGAATTTGGCCTTTATGGACAGGTACTCTGATGGCCTTTGCTTTATCTTTCTGTAGCTCTTTATAAAAAGCCCACAGAAACTACTCAAATAAATATTAAGACAATAATACTTCATCCTCTTTTTAAAAAAATTCACATGCACTTGCATATATGACTGCCTGGTTGTTCATCTTTAAAACTACTCATCCTTCAAGATGAAAGTCTCCACCTCCAGGAAGCCTTCCCTAACTTCCATAACCAGAGTTAAATGCTGTTGTTCCTAACTATTCATTCCCTCCCGCAAACAGCACTATACAACCATGTTGTCGCTAGAGTAAGCAGAGTATTCGTCTCTACCTATCTTGGCCTTGGCCTGTGACTTGCTTTGACCAACAGAATGTTACAAATGTGAAGTAAGCATAGGTCGTAGGTGTGCTTGTGTGGTTTGGTTGCGCTTCTTGTACTCCTGCCATGTGCCACAAGAAGAGTTTGCCCCAGGTAGTCTCTTCAGTCTGGGTCCCAGAAAGAGAGATACAAGGATAGACCAGGACCTGACCCAGCTGAAGCCAGGGTCACCCCAGCGGACCTATAGATATGGTGGTAAGAAATAAATATTTGTTGTTATAGCCACTAAGGTCTGGGGTTGTCAAACAATCCTTTTGTAGCAGACACAGAAACTTTCTCCTCCATCTACATACCTCCACTGCTCTCATTAGTTGTCTGACTGCAGTCTCTTCCATTTGACTGTGAGTCTCTGAATATGAATCAATAAGTGAACAAATAAATGAATGAATGGACCTAACCCAAATATACAGCTTCACCAGGGGACAGCTATCTCTTTTGTTTCATGCATAGTAACTTCCTTAGATCTCAAAGGCTGGCAAGGAAATGGATTCAGGCCACATTCTGGGAACCACGTCCCCAATGAGGCATTACACTGCCATATGGTTCAATGGGAGATTGTTTTTAAGTTCAATGAGTGGGGGACAGGAAGAGACCAGAAGGAAAAAACCACGTAAGTTGTCCAGCAGTGGTAACTGGCAGGGGTGCTAAAGGGGGAAATGCTGGTTTCGACACCTTCAGGTAGAACAACAAGCTAGCCAGTGCTTCTGAGTAAAAGCTTCTAAGGGTTAAAAGTTTGGCCTAAAAGTCGGCTATTAGTGAGTGTAAGGGCAAAGGAGTGAAGGGTTGGAATCTTTGACCCCTTATGAACTAGCCAGTCACATGGCAGGGGAGCCGTAGATGTCAGTTACAATTTTTCAATACCAGGTGCTCCCCCAACTGCCAATATGCTGGGTGTTATCTATCATGGGAGGAAATCAGCATTTCATTCATTCATTCAACAAACATGTACTGCGAGCCTATTACATGCCTCAGTACTGAAGACATGGCAACAAATAAGACAGAAGAAAACGTCCTGTCCTAGTGGGAAGAAACAATGATCAAACTAAATAATAAAACAAGATAAATTAAAATAAAATAAAAATAAACAAATCAATCATGTAACTTGTTGGAAGGTGAAAAGAGTCATGGAAGAAAACAAAGCAAGGAAAGAAAGGGAACAGTGTGTGGCGGCAGGGGGAAGAGCTGGAGTTTTGAAGAGTGTTTAGGGTAGCTCTCAGTGAGATGACATTTGAACAAAAACTTGACAGAGGGGAGGAAACAAGCCACAGTGGTATCAGAACGTCCTGAGGTGGGAGTGTGACTCGCATGTTTAAGTAGCAGATTGGGGGCGGGGGGTATAAATGATAAATGTCTAACTATTAAAAAAAAAAGAAGAAGAAGAAGAGAGAAACATCAAGGGGGCCAGTGCTGGACTATCAGTGTACCAGGCGGACAGGTAGAGCGGGTCAGAAAAAAAAAAAGATTAGACTGCATTAGGCTTTGCAAGGGCTTTAAGATTTCTGGCTTTTCCTCTGCGTTGGAGCCGCATTAGAAAAGACAGGAAAAAAAAAACAACAACAAGGGAATAAATATTTAGTGGGCACCTTCTACATGCCTGGCACTTTACGTACATCATTGTATCGGCTCGTCACAAAGATCTGAGGGAGATATTTGACTATCTGTGTTGTTCAAATGAGGAGAGTAAGGCTCAGGGAGGTGTCTGCCACCACGCTTGTATGTGGTGGGGCTGGCATTTGCTTGTGGCTTTGTCAGATTAAACCATCCTCATACTGACATCTCATTTACTTCTCCCCTCCACACAGATTCTTCAACCTGGGGAAGCAGAACAGCACTCCTGTCTGGCTGTAGACCCTTATTCTCTGTTTAAGCATAAAAGAATCACTGGCCCACAGCCAGCGGTCAGCAACCTCAGTGAAAAAGCCGGGAGAAATGAATTTTGACCACAGAGATTCCTGAGGTGTTCACAGAAGGAGTCGCTCCTGTGTGAGCAAAACCTCTCCCTAGGTTCAGGCCTCTCTCCCACCCATCCTCTTCCTGTCGCTGAGTGATTTTTCAAAAATTCAGATCTGGCAAAGCCGTATTCCAGACTTCAAACCCTGTACCAACCTCCCATGGCTTCTCTGCTAATGCTCAGAGTCCTTATCGTGGCCTGCAGTCCTCTACGCAACCTCGTGCCTGCTTTCTTCTCCAAGCTCCTCTCCTTAGGCCCTAGTTACACTAAACTTTTTCAGTTCCTTTTGCCTTAAGGCTTCCGACTATACTGTTCCATTCCACCCTCCTGAAACACCCTTGCCTGACCTAATACCTTGTGAATCTTAAGTTCGGTGTCACTTCTCGTCCAGAAGCCTCCCCTGCGCTCCCAAGGCCGGGTTAGGCATTGCTCCAGTGTGCTCTACTAGCACCTGACTTCCTCACTGAGGGTACTCAGCACACTGTCTCGAATCCCTGTCTACTCGGGGTTGTCCCCCATTAGTTTATGAGCCAGGCCTGGGCCGCTGTGCGCTTTGGATCCCCAGCACCTGCCACTGTGCCTTGCAGGTACCACGCACTCCAGTATTTAATGCTGTACACAGGTGGAAGTGGATTGAACTTCCACATGACCCTAGCTCTAGGGCTCATAACTGAAAAATCAGGTCCGTAGTTTTCATTGAGGTCTAGCTCCAGGTCCTTCCAATGAATGCACGATTTAAATAAATCACATGACTTCTCCAGGTCTCAGTTTTCTCACCTACACGATGGGTATATTCACACCCACTTTCCCTTCATTCTGGAGATTATTGTGAGGATGCAGGACACTGTCAAAGGTGAATAAGGAATGAGCAGAAGTAGGAGCGGAGCACAAAAGGGAAATTTGAGGGCTCCAAATGCAGACTGTGCTTAATTCAAATTTCTCATGTGTCAGCGCTGCTATGCTACGTCTGTAAAAGTCAATACTCTTCTCCTTGTCAGTTGTCCAAAAGTTAAGCTGGAGAAACCAAGGCCCCAAGCAGTTGGGACTTGCTTTTCATGGCAGCAAGGAGAAGAGCTAAGCTCGTAGCCCGAACCCCAATCATTTTTCTGGATCAAACTCAGGTTAAAGCCTGATTAAAACAGCATTTCTTCCCCAACTTGCTCTGCTTCAAGGAAGGGGCCCAGATGGCAAATTCTCCTTTCCCAGATGGCTGGTGTTGTACCAAAGCCTGCAGACCCCAAGGAAGGGGAGGCACATGGCAGTTAAGTAGTGACTCTCACATGATGAGGTTTTCAGCAGAACAGCAAATTGTTCTGACAGTCCCGTGACATGAAGAATGAAGGCTTGAAAGAAAAATCTGGGAGGCAGAAGGAGAGCAGGAACAAGTCGGCTTGGGTTGGGGTGGGGTTAGGGAGAATGGTGCTGGATGAAAACAGGCCTGATCAATTAAGAGGCCTACTCCCAGCAGTGACAACCATTCCACATAAAACCAGATGCTTTGGAAACTTCCTAGATCACAGTGGCATCAAAGGATAAATGGCATAAGCCGCAGATGGTTCAGGAGACACCTAAGAAGAAATGAGTGGAGTGGGACAGTCAGAGAATCTTTGTTCACCTCTCCCCGAGGAGAAAGAGCTTCCCACAGCGTACCAAAGTGGTGGTCACCAAACCAGCAGGCCACACTGCCAAGGTCCCCATGCCCAAAGCTGGGCCATTCTAGTTCTCAGGCAGAGTTGGCACTTGGTTGAACTGGCCTGTAATTTCCACCCTTTGCCTCCAGTTTGCCCTGCCAACCTCAGCTCACCCTCCCTTTCGTACAACAATGGAAAAGGAACACAGCTTTCATGTTCTCCCGGAGTCTCCTTTGTTGACGGGAAGATGAACTTCCTCCTTTCCTCAGCTGTTCCTCACATGTTTTCTAAGCCTCTCAGGATCTTGGTCATTTTTTCTCTAGACTGAAAAATAAGCAGGTGGTGCTAAGTGCTTTACACATACGATCTCAGTGAACCCCCTGACCACCCAGTAAGGCAGGTATTCTCCACATCGTGCAGACAACACTGGTCTCCAAGATTTCAATAACTTGTCTATAGTTGCCCAACCAGAACATGATTTCAACCCAGGGCTGTAAGATTCGAAAGCCACCGGTTTTCATCTTGACTGCATCACCATCCACCTTCTTCTCAGAGAGATCACACAGCCAGTGAGAGACCTAGTCCTGATTCCCAGCCCAGTTTTTTCATCCTGCTGCTGCTCCTTCTGTACCTTCTTTCCTCACTGTTATTTCCTATGGGCAATATGCACTGGCCCTCAAAGCGTGGTATGTTCTTCTATGCACAACTCGTGAGGAAAAGGAAAATGATTGGGCCATTTGGGTTTGTTTTATGAACACACACGGAAAGAAGGACAAGCATGAGATAGAGGAAAAAAGGCACCTGTGTCAACATGCAGCTGTTTATACATACCCATTAGCCTCTTCGAGTGGTAGAGATGCCTGGAACCAGAAGCTATCCCTAAAAGAACCTTTTCTAAAAATTTAAACTCAATAAGAATTTTGTTATATGCTTACATAGAAATGTGTGATGATTCTTCCAAAGATAAAAGCCATTTTTCTACTTCATTCAACTCCTCAACAGCTAATGTTTCCCATAAAGTGACTTGGGATCTCAAACTAAGAATGTGAGAGATAGGAATAAGAGAAAACTACTTATACGTGATTACTAATACGTACCCGTTAATCTCATAGTCACAACTAATGATAATGTGCTTAGATTTCTGAAAAGATCTATGTTCCCACATGACGCAGCTGCTTGGCCAGGTGTGGGAATCACAGGTACAAAGGATCCCAGTAGGTCACACATGGCTGACGACAGGTTACAGAGTATAGGATTTGTAAAGTTAAGCATGTTCACTTGCATATCGGTGGTTTTCCAGCTGGCTGTAACAAGAGCAAACACCAAAATGCAGTAAGAGCGGAATCAGAGTCCTAACTAGTTCTTTGTGCAGATGAGGAAGCTGAGACACAGAGAGGTAACACGAATTGCTTAAGGTCACACAGCTACCTCATGTGAGAGCTGGGACTCTTGGAGGAGACTGCCTTTATTTCCAGGACATATGCAACTTCAACCTAAGTAAGGATTTGCAAATGGGCTCATAAATGGACAGAGCTGCATTTCACAGCACCCCTGAAACCAGCACACTGATAACAGCAGGCGTTAGAGATGACCCTACATTTAATTATTTTCTAGGTTTCAAATTCAGACGGAGTGGAGGCACCAGCTGATTTATTAACCAGGGTGGAATTCAACCCCGAATAATAAAGTTAACTGAACCGTAGCAATCACCAATTCAGACTGAAAAGACTACATCAAGTCTCACTTTGGATGCAATCATGTCCACTCCTGTCCAGCCTGGGCAGTGATGGGCTTTCTCCAAATGTAGTATTAACTCAGGGTTTCCCAATCCTGACTACATCAGCATCACCTGAAAAGCTTTTTTTTAAAAATACCCATGCCCAGGTTTCTTTAACCCCCCCATCTCATCCCAACAATTCTGTTTTAACTGGTCTGGGTCAGACCCTATCTCAAAATTTATTTATTTTTAATCCATCCAGGAGATTGTAAATCCAGCCAGCATTGGGACCACTGAATTGGCTGGTCTTCTCAAATCCAGGACCCAGGGGGTGAGGCAAGCAAAATACCAGAACACCAAATAGAAGGCAAGGTTGTGTGAGCACAGAACCTTGCACCTGTGGCACCCTGAAAATGACGCCTCTTTAAGAGACACAACTCGGGTGCAAAATTTAAGGAGACTCTCACTTTCAGGGTGCCACATTTGCACCATCAGCACTTGCATGACCTTGTCCCCATACATCCTGTGCCCTGGGTGCCTCGCTTGCCTCACCCTCTTCCCAGACATGCTCAGATCTCCTGGCCAGGCCGTTAGTTATTCCACCAAAGATATATCAAGTTCCTAGCGTGTGTAGGTCTTCCTTGCTCCTCTCTACCTTCTAGAGACACACTTGTTTTAAAGCTGATACAGGTGAATATTGCTCAAGACATCCTTGTACTATACTCCCGACATAAGCGGCTGCTGTATGAAGTGGAACACAGCAGTTCTGGAGTCAAAAGAGAGTTAGAGGGGCCCTGTTCATTCATCAGCTCTTTGGCAGTTCCCCTAAGGACTCTGTTTGTTTCTTGGTCTGTACCATGTGGGCAGCAAGACCTACTTTACAGAGTGATGGTGAAGATGGTTTTAGGCTGCAAATAAAATAGTGTGGGACATAGTAAGTGCTCCATGGTGACAATGAATCACCACCATTTCACTCAACCACCTTCCCATGCTACCATGGGGTTGGAGTGTTACTGTTGTTGCTTTTCCTATTTTCCTCTTACATTGTCTCCTGTATTCTAACCTCCCACCCCGTTTGAAGGAGTTTCTGCACATACCTCTCCATTCCCCACCCTCAGGCCTCGGAGGAGATAAAAAAAATCCTCTAAATTTGGGTATGGGGGATGGACAGTAGAGAGGCTGAGTGGGAGGATCACATTTTTAAGTTACCAAGAATTCTTCTAAATCTTCTCATTTTAGGCCAGGACCTCAGCTTTAGAAAATCAAAAGTGAAAGTCTAACAGCTTGCTCTCTTGTTCTGCATTAACAGCCCTCATTCTGCTTCCTCTCATGGTGGGCAGAAAGGGGTCTTGGCATTCCTGGGTTCCCAGCACCTACCATGGTGCCTGGCCCACAGCCAGTGCCTCATTTACTGACTAAAGGAAAGAAAAAAGAGATGAGAGGGGGGAAAGAGATAATACAACATCACAGACGGAAAGCCAAGAATGGTTACAAGAATGGGGGACAAAGTTTGATATCTTCCATAGAAGTACAGTATTTTCTAACTGTCTGTGGTGGGCAGAACGGTCCTCCAAAGATGCCCACACTCTAATTTCTGGAACTCGTGAATATGGTACTCCATGTTCAAGGGGACTTTACAAATGTGATTAAGAATCTTGTGATCAGGATATGGAAACAACCGAAATGCCCATCGGTCGATGACTGGATTAAGAAGCTGTGGTACATTTATACAATGGAGTATTACGCAGCCATAAAGAAAAAAGAAATCTTATCATTTGCAACAACATGGATGGATCTAGAGAACATTATGTTAAGTGAAATAAGTCAGAAAGAGAAAGACAAGTACCATATGATCTCACTTATATGCGGAATCTAAAGAAAAGAATATGTGTATGAACTAATCAGAAACAGTTTTGGGGACACAAAAAACCGAGAGTTGTTAGATGGGCGGGGGGGAGGGGGTTGGGGATGGGGGGAAGGGTGAAGGGAGTGGGGGGCGGCTGGTGACTGCAGGATGGCCTCAGGGTTTTTTGAGAATTACTTTGGGGAACTTATTCAATAGTGTTGTGGGGATTTTGTTGGGTGTCCGATGGACATGTGTCCTGTTTGGGAGACCACCTCAGGGATGCTGTGGATGCCTGGTCATGGCATTGTACACCAGAGGCTGGACATTAATGAATGCCAACTATAATTTTATGTGTATAATGTGATGGCTCGGTGTGAGGTCGGGGTGGTGGTGGATGGGGGGAGAGGGGTTCACGGTGTGAGGGATGTAAAAATAAACTAAACTAAAATAAAAAAAAAAAAAGAATCTTGTGATCAGGAGATTATCCCGGATTATCCATGTAGACCCAATGTAATCACAAAGTCCTTGTAAGAAGGAAGCAGCATACTTAGACAGAAAGAAAAGAAACAGTGGAGATGGAGGAAGGGGCCATGAGCCAAGGAATGCAGGCAGCTTCTAACAGTTGGAAAAGGCAAGGAAACAGATTCTCGCCTTAGAGCCTTTAGCAAGAACTCAGTGCTGGCAACTCCTTCTATCCTGTAAGACCCATTTCAGACTTCTGACTTCCGGAAATGTAAGATAATAAATTTGTGTTGTTTCAAGTCAGTAAGTTTGTGGTCATTTGTTACAGCAGTAATAGGAAACCATTTTCTGAGGACAGAAAATGTGCCTTATTCATCTCTGAATCGCCAGCCTGTTGCCTGGAACTCTGTTGACTAAATACATCGTCATAAACAACACTGAGGTGGACGCTTTTTTCTCCTTGCCCTCTAGCCAATCAGTTGCCAGATTTAGTGGATTGAACTTCTGCAATCTCCTCTCATTGAACCCTGTCTCTCTTTTTCTACCACTCATTTAGTAATTGTCTCTGAGCATGGCTTCTCTCATTCCTGGCTCTTCCTCACTTCTGTCCACTGTCCACAATGCAGCTACATTCATATCCCAAAGCCCCACTTTGATGATGATGCCCTACCTCAACTTAAAAACCTTCCCTAGCTCTTCCCTAATGGCAGAGTAAGTCCAAATTCCTTATCCTAGTATGGACCTTTTCCTGGTTCCAAGCTTCCTATTCAACTTTCTACCCCATGTACTCTAGGCAAACCACTCAACATCACCTTGACACTGTCATTGCCAGAACTTTGTTCTTGTTGTTCTCTCCACCTAGAATGTCTTTCCCCTACATTTGCATGCATCCAAACCTTATCCACCACTCAAATCCCAGCTTACATGATACTTCCTCCATGAAGCTGCTCCTGTGGTCCCCTTTCCCCTCACGAATATACCTTGCACAATAACTACTTCTCTCAGTGAGCCCTCATAGCACGTATCTGTACACCTCTCATCTGAAGTAGGAAAGAACACAGGTTCCAGAGTCAGATAGACCCAGGTAAACTGTGATCCTCTTATGCAGGTTACTTAGCTTCTCTGAGCCTCAGGCTTCTTATCTGTAAAATGGGCATCATACGTATCTCACTGGGTTGTTGAGAAGATTAAAGCTCACACATAGATGCTCAACACAATAACTATTCAATAATTACAATATTCACAACAATTGCATAACATTATACTAACTTATATACACATCAAATTCCCACTTCTAGACTCTTTAAGGGAAGAGTTTCTGTTCACTTAATTTTTGTTGCCACACAGAACCTTGCATGTAGTAGAGGGGGGAAAAATACTTTTAAATATTGAATAAGTCATTTAAGTATTGGGAGCATCTCTTTAGGTTCCCTGTTCTGTGTATAATAGGATGGCCTCACTTTTCTCCATTTCAGAGAGTAAGGGAGAAACTCGTACACTGGTTCTCTTTCTGATCATCACTGTTATATAGGATTCTTAAAATGGAAACTTTATACGACCCACTCTCTTTGGTAAATGCCTCAATACCACTATTCATCCTAGCCAACAATAAATGAGTATTATTTTCATTAGTATAAGTTATAGATTGTTGTTTTAATGTCATTGAATTCTAGCTCAGAAAACAGTATTGGTCTTGAGCTTGTGGGACAAAGTTCTCTTTTGCTCCATCACGTTTAGAAATCCCATGTTGGAGATTTTCCTTCGCTCCTCGTTGGGTATGCAACAGAGTTACATTCCTTTAGAGGCATTCCTTAAACAACTCTGATGCTAGAGCAGAAACTTGGCCCATTTCTTCTCTAGTTGGCATCATCATGACATTTAAAGTCATAAAATCTGTTTTGAAAATCTAGCCCCCCACTTACTAGCTTAGTGACCACAAACAGCTTTTACCTGAGCCTGTTTCCTCATTTCTAAAATTGGGACTAACCACCACCCACCTCCCTTGCTGAATCACAGGGGGCCATTGAGACCAGGTCTGGAAAGACATTTTATAAACTGCCAAATGATATACAATTACATTTTCCATTAGTCTTCTAACACGGCATGAGATCCAAGCACACACCCATAGATTGGATAAGAGGAAGGGATCATAGTACATTCTAGAAGAAATGAAGAATGCTTTCACTTTACCTGCCTTCATGTAATCCCTGCGAGACAATAGAGAACAGTGTTGTAATGGTAGATGTCAAATAACCACAGGCAAGCTCCCGTCACAGGAGTCTTAGGAACATCTGACTCGCTATCTGTAGTGTTCAGAGGTGATATTCCTGAAGGAAAGGTGCCATTCAGTGTAACTACCTGTAATGAGTCAGCACCACCTCTGCCCAGGCATCATGCCAGACGCTTCACGTATGGGACATCCTAAATCTTCAAAATCCAGCCACTACTCAAGGCAGGAGTTGTAATGCATAAGGACGTTCTCTGTGATTGAAAGGTGTTGAGCAATGACCAAACGCATCTGAGACAGCACTTAACATTACTTAGCATTTACCATTAAAATGGGCAGCAACCATCCCAACCCCAGTTCAGTTTCCCCCCAATTCTAGTCCCTTTAACTTATTTCCCAGTACATGCCTCACAGAAGTGTAAAGGCCCTAATGAGCAAATCGCGTGAAAAATTCAGCTGGTCTTTTGGAGAAAAACAGCTGGAGCTGACCTTAGGAATTCCACTAATTCCCCCTACCACACAGCCTAAAAATAGCCAAAGAGCATTTCTAACTAGTGATGACCTTTCCTTTAAAGGGAATAATATGCAAAAAGGCATGCTGGGGTCATTATCCCAAACCATGATAAATCCTCGGCCAAATGTTCCTATGAGAACTTGCCTTCACAAGGTCAACATTGAAATTTCTTTGTGAAGGCTCCCTCTGCCCTACTCCCCAGGCACTACTGGGTCTGTATAAAGACATTCACTATCAGCCATTAACTACCCCGTTTCAATATTAACATAAGACAGGTATTATATTATATTATATTATATTATATTATATTATACTATACTATACTACTCTATACTATACTATACTATATTATATTACACACAGTCTTATATTGGTAAAATAGGACCGGGTCTTATGTTATAGTAAAATAAGACCGGGTCTTATATTAATTTTTGCTCCAAAAGACGCATTAGAGCTGATGGTCCAGCTAGGTCTTATTTTCGGGGGAACATGGAATCTTTGCAGCCATGAGGAAGTCACTGCCCCTTCCTTGGCTTCAGTTTCCAAGTCTGTAAAATAAGGTGCTAAACTCTGATCTTTAAGGTCTTCTCCTGGTGTAAGACTCTGGGGGATACATTCAATGGCTCCTCACTGCCCACAGGATAAAATGCAGACTCCGCAGTGTTACATGCGTCCCTCCAAATCTGCCCTCTGCCTTCCTCTCCATTTTCCCCTACAGCGTAGCTTGAAGGTTCCTTAAATTTACCTGACACCTCTGTATCTTTGGAACATGCAGCTCCCTCTGCCTGTAGTGCCCTTTCCCAGCTTCCTAAATTCCTACTCATTTTTCAAGACATAGTCCAGGGGTCACCTCCTCTGGGAAGGTGAGTTTAGCCCCTTCCTCACAAGTTGGGTTCGAGTCTTCTCCTCTGTGGTCTCACAGGATTCTGCACTATGTAGCAACTGTTTGTGTCCTTCTGTGTCTCCCTCACAAGCCTGGGTGCTCCTTGGAGGTAGAGATGCCATCTATCTCTGAATTCGCAGTACAGGACCCTGGGCCTGCCAGTCAGTGTTTCCTGACACTGTGCCAAATTCCACCAGAGGACCACATGCATGTTAGAGTGTTATTCAAAAGACCAGAAATTGACTTATTTTTTTTATTTTATTTTTTTATTTATTTTATTTTTTTTTTGACTTATTTTTTTAAAGGAACATTTTCTCTGTTCAAAAATTGAGAATAAAAAAAAACTATTTCCAAGTCTTTGCCTTATTAGGAAAATATATATATAGCTGTTTGGAATTATGACATAATCTTGTGGAGCTGAAAAATATACATTTGTCCCTGAAGAAACCTCTCTTGAAGCCAACTGAACCACAGTTTTTTAAAAAGAAGATTCAAATTTAGAAATGATGTCCAAATTGGTAAAGCTTTGGGGTTTTTTGTTTGTCTTTTTCTTTTCACCAAAAGGAAGGGGAAATCTCCAAAAGGAATAAATTATACACTGAATTTTCTGAAAATTCTCAGCCAAGCCCTGGAAAATCATAAAAAGCAGAAATAAAGAATGTGATCTTGTATAGAAAACCAAAATGCCTTATTAACTACCACTAATATTGAAAGATATGTGCATGCTTTAATAGGAGATAAGAAACTGAGTTAATTAATAGGTAGAACTTGAAGAGTTAGAGAAGAAACAAACATTATTTCCTTCCAATACCTTCTTCTTCTTCCATCTTTACACACATTATCTCTATACAAGGCAAACCAGCAAAGTAGGCAGTGCCATCTGTGTTTTACAGATGAGGAAACTGGAATTTGTGGAGGATAAGGGACTGGCCTACACCCGTATCTCCTCTAAGCTACAGAGTTGGGATTTGAGCCCAGGTCTGCCTAGCCCCAAAGTTCTGTCCCACACACCAGGAAGAGTTGTGGAAAAGATGGAAGAAGGGCCAGGCACACAAATGCTCTGCGAAGGAACTCAAAGATACAAAGAGAAGCTGGTGTTTCCTCAAACCCTCACTCACCTAAAACACTGAGCTTTGCTCTACAAAATGTTGTGAAGTTTGATGTGTAATGCAATCAGTTACAAAGGGATTTTTACTCTTTACATGATTCCAGTTTACCAACATATATAAACAAACTCCTGACGTGTGGAGAGCAGGCAGGGAGTATGATATTGTAGTTTCAGCAAATCTATTTTTCTAAACCCTCATGAACAACACAAATCCTTGCACTGATCTGGGAAAGAGCTTTACAGCATTCGTCAATCCTTAAATCCCGCTCCAAAAGCAGGCAAAAATTATCACTGACACTTCGTTAGTCAGGGTCAGCCTGTGCCCTGCCTGGAGGGGCAGCCGAAGATGGGGTTCTTTCTGGTCCTTGCTTGGCCACTAATGACTGCAACACTTGGTTTCTGGTGACCTCGCCTGTAAAATGAGGCATTTGATCTCTGACCTTTCAGATAGCTTCCAATTGTATAATTTTTTTTTTTCTCATGGGCACAGAAGCAAATGGCCAAAGTGAATTCCAACACCAGCTAGCTACCAAATTATCTGAGGAAGGAAGAGTTGTGGAGGAAGGCTGTTGGGGGTGGGGGAAAAGTCGTCCTGCTGACCAGTGCACAATGCCTTTTGAGAGACTTAACATTTTTTCATAGGATATAGCTATATTGAAGGAGAGAATGATAATTAGGAAAACAGAACATAAAAACTGGGGGGAAAAAAACTTTTCTCTTCCTTCTGTCCCTCCCTCCTTCCCTCCTCACTGAGAGTGTCCTCTGTTTGGGACTGGAGTAGGCACGGTGGGTACAACTATTAAGTAGGAAGACCTGGTTCCTATTGTCAAGAAGATTTTGGCTCACAGCGATAGTGATAGCTCCCGTTTGTACCATGTTGGGGGTTTACACTATAGCTTAAGCGCTCTTCACAACAACCTTGGGAGGTAGGGAGGGGAGGTAGGACTAAGTATTATCATAACCCCCCTTCCATTGATGTAAAAACTGAGGTTCAGCAGTGTCCAGTAGCTTGTCCAAGATCATACAGCTGGAAAGAGAACACATTTGCAAAGGGGGAAGAAGACTAGAGATGAAGGGATCTATTTAACTCTCAATTGTCTGATAAGTGGGGAAGTGAAGAGATAATGGCACGGACCAGGAAGAGGTGGAACTTGAGTTGAGCTTTGAACGTGGGGTACGGTTTAGACAATTTGTTCCCTGCATTTACTAAATTTAATGCAGAAGGCAGCACAGTACTACTTTAGAGAGGGTGGAGTGCAGAAAACAAAAGGATGTCTATATTTACACACACAGCGAAGCACACTGTCTTTCATTTAAAAAGTGGACATTCTTTAGCCACCATCAGTAATCAGCGTGTGCATTCTCTGAGTATTCTTCCCAGGAGCAGAAACAGATGGCCCTGAGCCTTTTACCCCTGGCACTCACAGCGGGTGTCAGGGAGAGGGCTCAAATGCAGTTAGGGGTTATGTGATCTGTATCCCTGGGTGAGGGTGAAAACCCCTGACCTGGGCACTCTCAGTCAATACTGTAACTACCTGAGCTAACTGGACTTCTCCAAGTATTCTTTTCTGTGGGTATAACTGCCGTGTTTCCCCAAAAATAAGACCTAGCCAGTCAATCGGCTCTAATGCATCTTTTGGAGCAAAAATTAATATAATATAATAATATAATATAATATATCATAATACAATATAATACCAAGTCTTATATTAATTTTTGCTCCAAAAGATGCATTAGAGCTGATGGTCCGGCTAGGTCTTATTTTCAGGGAAATGGGGTAATCACATGCTTGCAGAGCAAGCCTGCCTTCCCAGGCTGCATTTATTGCTACCAAGGCTCAAGAATATAATTAATGAGCAACCTAGACCTGCTCTAAGGTGGGAAGGGAGAGGAGGAGAATGGCTGGGAAAGATTTCAAGGTGATGATAGAGCTTCAAGTAACAGAAGGGTTTAGTAATACAGATCCAGGCTCTGTATATCAGACAGATTGGGATTTAAGCCAAAGAACAGGAACTGGGGAGCCTGTGGAATTAGGCTGGAGGTCCTTAAGAGGTGAGACCTCAGACAGAAAAAAAAGTGAGATTCAAGTTAAACCACTGACCTGCTGGGGTCGGGAATTTAGGTGACAGAAACTCTAAGGTTAACTCTTAGCAGAATTACAGGTTTTACTTCTTACTATTGAGACTTTAGTCAACCCTCCAGAATTCTGATTCCAATTTTATTTCATCAGGTAATATGTCAAACAATACCTATTCCATCAGGGGTTCTAAGATGAAATTCAGAGGTATAATGCACACAATAGAGGGTGTGATGAGATTGAACAATCCCCCTCATTCTAACCCCAAGCAACTGGCAAGCAGTGAGGATGGGATGGAGGCAGGGACTATTGGTGATACCCAGGAAGTGGTTTTGGGGTTTGGACTAGAAGCTGAAAGTGACTCTTTCCATCAAAAAGAATTTAAGCATTCTCTTCCACCACATCAGAACCCAGTACTATTTGCAGAGCAAATGCAGTGAACAGAGAAACAGAGCTCCCAAGCTGGAGAGTAGAACCAGTTCCCGCATCTTTTCAGCCTTTCTGGAATCTTGAGAAGCTCATCAGGAGGCAGTAAAGTCTTCCATAGACGTCCCCCAATGAAGACTTGTCCCCAAGCAAGGGCCTCACACAGACTAAGCTTAGTCAGGAGGAACAGGATGGACATACACACACTCTATAACACAGAATACATATAGTCTAAATACAAAACGGTTGTTATACATATGGATATGTGTAATATATGTACATATTAGCTCTCAGGCATTTGCAACCAATTTATGAAATCCTGAGAACCCCTCACCCTATTGTTATACACAGAAAGCTAGGCAGAGTGGTTGCTAAGTGACTATAAAACCAGGTTTCTGGTGCCCACGTGGTGGGTGAAATCAGGCACTCTCCCCCATAAAAGGATGTCTTAACAAAGCTTATTTTTATCCAGATGTAATTGTTTATTGGGAGGGGCATGCTGTTGTTTCTGTGAAGATCCACTCTGTTGGAACACTGACACGAGCTGTACAACCAAATCCCCAGTCCGACACTGGAAAGAAAGTGTCATTATCATTCCTATTTTACAGAAGGGGAATTGGACTCAGAAAAGTGGAATAACTTTACCTCGTCTTTCTTCTTAAATACTATGTCATATACAAATGTGTATATATTATAGATATTGATTACTTTTTACAACTGAGATAACAAAATTTCAAGTTTTCATTTCGAAAACTAAAACCATATGAGTCAGGTAACACTCATAAAATCTCATTATTCTTTTTCCTAGCAGAGGTAGATCTTAAGTAAATAGTAAATCTATAATGGAAAACTGAAAATATTTAGGTCAAACAATCTTATCCATAATTTTGATTTCAGAAAAAGATAAACACTCATGTTACAAAATTTTAATCCACAAAGGTTGATCAGGAAATACCTCCTAAGGCCACGCTGTGTGAGAAAGACTCATGAGGTACCTTACACTGCAGAAAGAGGCCGGGATTGTGGCAAACCTGTGTGTTTGGGAGCAAGAACAGGGTCCTGGGAATTCGCACGGTCAAGTTTTCTCCCAGCTCAGTCACTCCCTAGCTATGTAATGTTAAGCAAGTCACTTCCCTGCTGGGGCTTCGTTCCTCTCCTTTGCAAAATTAGAGCACTGGGAAAGATGGTCTTTCTCAGAGACCCCAGTTGAGATTCAGACTGGTGGAAAGAGGACAATTCAGGCCACTGTAGAATTGGGCTACAATGGACCATCACCCCAAACCCAGGAGTACACTTCTCATTTCATCTCAAAGCCCCAAACAACACCATCCCGAGTCTTGCAGGAGCAAATCAACATAGTCATTCTTTCCGTATTGGATCCTCTAAAGAGTAGGCTATTTTACAACTAAACTAAACATCCCTTATTCTTGACAGTAAACAGCAAACTGGGCAAATTTAGCTATTATTAGCTAACCATAACAATAAGAATACACCTGAAACTAATAAAAAAAATCAATAAGAATATCAAGGGCTTACATAACACTTGCTATGTGCCAGGCACTGCTCTAAGCACTTTATATCATTAACTCAACTTCTCACAACAGTCAAGGTAAGCACTTTACATACAAGGAAACAGGCTTGGAGAGACTAAGTACCGGCACACTGGTCTCCGCTTGGGCAGTCCAGCTCCAGCACGCATACTCTTGACTACCTCACCACCCCGTCTTTCTTGGACAAAGGTGTCCCAAAGCTCAGAATCATTCTCTAGATGGCCTGGATGGTAGCTTTTTAAGTCTTAGGCTTTTCCTGCCCTCCTTCTCTCTGCTCTGCCGACTCTCTGGCTTGGTTCGTTTTCTAATCTCTAGCTGATTCCGCTCACAGATTTCAGTCTGGACTTCTCCAAGCAGCCCAAGGCGAGGAAACCCCAGGAGGCGTGGTGGGTGCTATTCAGCCGCTATAGCCACAGGCCATGTGACCCAAGGGCAAAATTCTTGGCCTGACCTGAGACAAAGTCCTAAAGTCAACCTTCCCAGGGTAACTAAAAAGTCATCTTTCTTTAACTCAGGGAGAACTCGGATACAATCAGAGGAGAAAAGAAACATTTTCTCAGGAAAAGTGTTCCATGAACTCAGATAAATTGAGACCAAGCTTTGTAAAAGTTTAATGGCGAAGATGGAGGTACACAATGGTCTGAAAATAGAGCTTGGACTTTACCGGCTGCTTAACCACCAAACGCCTCAAATTCCCTCTGCCTTATTCTTCCACTAGAAAGGCCAAAGCCCCCAAGAGCAGAAAAAAAAAAAAAAAAAAGAATGTGGTGAACCTCATAAATGTGTTACAAAAAGGAATGAGTAAATTAACAGAGATGTGAAGAAAAATATTGTGTCTAGAGGTGTAATATTCTCTGCCTTACTGATGTTTTTTCATCTTAGATACAAGAGAAAACAAAAAAAGTGGAAGAAAACACGAAGGAGGTCATGGAGAACTAGTCAGCCTGTCATGCTTTTAATTATGGGTCCATAATTATATTATTCCTCAAAATAATGGTTTTCAAATGTCACTACTATCTAGGCTGAGATACAAGAGAAATAAATGATATCATCATGGGGCTTAACTTTATTGCATGTTCATTTTATTAAATTTATGCACATCAGAAATATAGAAAATTACCAGCATTCAACATTCACCCAAAAAAGGGGGGGAAATTATACAAAAAATATATATCATCTTAACTCTTAACTTCAATTTATTCCCACAATTCCGCAGAGCTGGTAAGAAAAATATGTTTCCATCCCCTGGATTTATAACCTATTTTCTATCAGCCCTGGTTTCTTACACCACAGATCTCTGCCTGCTGCAACACAGCAGCATTTGCATAATTAATGCAGTATCTTCTCATTTGGGTATTGTTTCCTATTTGAACCAATCAGAAGAGACTTCAAATAGGGAGGGAAGGAGTGGGAGGTGAGAAAAGTGCAATTCATTTAAGCCTAGAGAAGTGCCATACTCTACTCCACATTTAAATCACAACTATGTACGGTCCTTACTAAAGTGAAAAGCACTTGAGTGTCCCCTCAAAGCTAAAAGGCACAAATCCAATGAGGTCTACTCTGTGGAATTCAGTCTCACCTGAGGATAGAGGCTTTTGTAATTTAAACAAAACTAAAATGGAAAGACATTTACTAAATACTAGAGTAGAAAGGACGAAGTTTTAGTATGAGCTCAAGCAAACCACATAGCTTGTTTGAGGGCAGCTGGAAATAAATCCCCTCAGGGATGTAAAACAAAAGGAAACGTGATCTTTCATCTCTTGCCTTAAAAGGTCATTATCTAGCAAATGTCTAATATCTTTCTAGGAATAAAACCAGAACTTTAAACAATTTGTGTAGAAACTTCTTCCATTCTCCTGTTTCCAAAATAACTCAAAAATCTCATTTGTAAGATTTTAAATGAGATGTTTAATCATCATGCAAAGTCACAGAAAGTCTGAACTGATCCAGGAGAATTAAACAGAGGAAAAACCCCACATTTTAGTTCTTGGGGTCTATTAGAGTCAACAGGAGCTTAAATGAGATCAACAGAATGGGTTTCTATTTTGTTTTTCTCCAAAGCAGCTATAAATACTGAGAGCTGTAGACCACTGAAGTGCAGGAGTCAACAAAGGTAATTTCCATTCTTCTATTTCCTAGTAGAAATGCCTAGCTCAAAAAGTACTTGTTGAATGAGTGCTAAATGAAAGGATCCAATATCCCCAAAAAAGGAGTGGCAGTGAGAAGTGGCACTTCTCACTCTGCCATATAAATAGTATTAAAAAAAATCCTGTTCATAGAAGCTTTACTTATAATAGCCAGAAATTAGAAATAACCCTCATGCCCTTGAGCAGGTGATAGTTCAACTGTGGTATATTCATACCACGGAAAACTCCTAAGCAGTAAAAAGCAACAAAAAAGGGGTTACATCCTATACGGTTCCATTTATGTCTTGAAATGGCAATGTTGTAGAAATGGAGAAAGATTAATTGCCAGGGGGTAGGGATAGGGGTAGGGGAGGTGAGAAAGAGATGCACATGGTTATAAAAGAAAAAGGCGACGGACCCTTGTGGGGATGAAACTGATCAGTATCTTGATGATGGTGGTGGATACATGTGATAAAATTGCATAGGACTTAATATATAATATATACATAGGCACACTCACACTAGTACATGCGAAATGGGGGAAATTGGGGTTGTATTCATGTTGATGTCTTGGTTGTGAACATTGTACTATAGTTGTGCAAGATGTTACCATTGAGGGAAATAGGTAAAGGGCACGCAGATCTCTATATTATTTCTTACAACTGCATGAGAAACTACAATTACCTCAAAGCAAACAGTTTAATTAAAAATAAGTATCTTGAAGCAACCGTTTCTCTGCCACCATGAGCACCACCAATCTGAGACTATGTGTGTGTGTGTTGGGAGGTGCGGGGGGAGGGTTAACACATAAATCTTTCCTAACCACCTATATAGAAGTTTCCCACCTCTAAACTCCCAATACACCAGTTGTTCTTATCACACAATCTAACTCCTGTTCTCACATTAAAGACAAATATTTTAGGACTTTTATATCTCCTTATCTAGAGTAAAAGCTCCTGTTTTTACACCTTTTTTGATACCCTGTCAGTGCCCAACACAGTGCTGAGCCTAGAGTAGAGACTGAATAAAAGTATGTTTAATAAATGAGTAAATGAATGAAGGAATATATACATTTTGTACTCCTCATAGTACAACTAGATAAACTGAAAATTCACAATGCTTTTGCTCAGATTTTCTCAGCTTCCAAAGGTCAGTAATAGCTGTGCCCAACTGCCCTGTAGGCCTACAGCAAGATTAAAGACCACTTGCCTCCAGCCGAGCCTGCGGTAAGAGCAAGCGCAGACATAGCTTTAGTCGGACAGCTGCACTGATTATTTGCTGTGTGATCTTATGGCAGTACATTTTTCTGAACCCCACTTTTCCCACTTGTAAAATGGGGCCTAATACTTAATTTTGCAAGGTTGCTATGTGAATGAGACATGGTGTACATAAACAGCCTAGCTCAATGGCAACCTAAGTAGAAGCTCAACAAATGTTTTTTTTTCCTTCCATAGCTACTTCCGGGCACTAATGCTCACTTCCTAGTTCAAAACGGTGGCCAGTTCTTAGTAAGTTTACGTCTTTTCAATAAATAAGCAGTGTTTTATTCATGCAGAACCTTTCTCTAAGAATCAAACGTTGCTTCCATTTACAATGGCAAAATATGGGAAAAGTAAATAGAGATAGAGGATGAAGTAAATGGGAAGAGGCCAGTTTAAGAGGAAGATAATAAGGACATTTACAGTAGCTGTGAGGGTAGTGTACAGCAGGCCCTTCTCCCCACAGAACACTATGGAAGCAGGCTCGTCTTGGGCGTGCTCTGCTTCTCCACGGATTCATGCAGTGGGCCTGTCCCAGGGCAGCGCAGATGCCAAGGGAAGACACCCCAAAAGCCCACTGATCCCTAAGAGAGGTGGGTGGGTGGTACTGAAGGGAAGGAGGGAGGGCCTCTGTCTATTTTCCCTGCTAGGGAAGTATTTGTTTTCAGGGTAAGTCTACGGCTTCCTTCTCAGGGCTGGGAGTGCCTTATCCCCTCACCCACAGGATGATAAATTTCCCCCTAAGTGTACAGCTGTCTGGAAATCTGTTTGCTCTGGATGTGTCACTGGGTCACGAGGAGTCCTGAGAAATACTTTACACATCGGTGTCTCCAAGCCCAGGCAGCAGGTATATTTGCTGACCCAGGAGGCAGGGATGAACAAACACCGGACATGGCTCCAGGACACAGGTTTTAAAAGAACATACTAACTCAGTCAGTCAGTCAGTCAACAGCATTGAGTCCTGACTTACCACCTGGCCTCTGCTAGAAACTGCGGAGGACTCACCCATAACCATGACGGTAAGGGGCCCCTCCCGTGGTGGAGGTCTGATCTAATTCAGCATGTTTATATACCTTTGCGTTACTTCTGCTGCAATCATCTGGCATGACACAACAACATATTTGTCAAAACAAAGGTCTTAAAAATTGATAGAATATCATTCCTAGCATATTCCCTATAACTACCAGAAGCATGTGAAATAGAAAGAATATAAAGATAAGTCCACGTTAGCAACCCAGGTATGGCATATCCCACAGATTTCATGAAAGATGAATGTGCTGTCCAAAAGGATTATAACTCTTTAAAGACTTAGGAGTTTTATTCTCTTCCCTATTAATACAATGACTAATAGCACATACTTATTAATTACTACGTACCAGGCACTATACTAAGCCCTTCAAAGAATCATCTCACTTAAGCTTCAAAATAATCTTAAGAGTGGTACACATAATGTTTTTCCTATTTTACAGACGAGGAAACTTCATCTTAGAAAGACCAAGGGTGTAAAACCAGGAGCATGTGATTCAGAAGCAATGTTTTTGATCTTTATACTAAGCTACACTACCATATGCTTGCTTGGTGTAGAGAGAAGACTAAGATTCTTATTGCTATTATTGAAATAAAAATGTATACAGCATTGATCCTTCAAACATATTAAGTTAAACAACACAAAATTGCCAATTTACAAACATTGTGAACTATAGAAATGGCAACTTGTCTTGGTTCAACCTAACATAACATCAAGACACGGAATGGTATGTTTCTAACCCCAGCACAGCCCCTCACTAGATATATGACTTCGGGCAAACCACTTAATATTTCTAGCTTTCACTTGCTTCACCCCATACAATGAAGAGGTTGGGTTGAATTTGTCTTGGGGTTGGTTCCCTTTCACCTCTATAATTATAAGGCAAGAAGGGGGAGAAGCATAATAATTCATTTGTTCAATATTTATTAAGTGACGACTGCATACCAAAGTGTGTTTTCTCTTTCATTCTAAATTCATCTGCATCTCAAGGATAGCCTCCCAGCAGCTTCCTCTGATCCCTGGGCTCCCATAGGTTAGCGACTGAGAATTCTTGTTATCTGTTATTTAGGGAAACTGGGGTGTGTCGTATCGTGCTGGTCGCTCCTGCCTCATCACAAGTCCACAGCAGAAGAGAAAACCAAAGGACCTATACACCACTTCAGGGTGAAGAGACGAAGCATGGTGTGGCAGAAGAAATGGTGCATGTGGACAAATGTGTAATCTTCCAAAACAAAGAACTCTCAGTAAATACCCTGGCTCACAGAAACTTCCAGAAAAATATTTTACTCCTTTCTGGACTTACACACTTGCCCCTCCCCAGGAAGACAGTCATGTAGTCTTTTAAATAATAATAATAATTAAGAAAAAAATCCAGAAAGGAAGCGCGCTCAGCTTTTCTGCATAGAGCACTTGAGTGTCTAGTCACAACCTTTGCAATTGTTAAGGGCTGGGAGTAGAAAATTGTAGGAAAACACCAAACTGCAAGCCTGAAGACACTGATTCAACACTTGGCAATGCTACTGTTTAGCTCTGTGAGCCTGGATTTATCACTCAACCTGCCTCTGCCTCTGTGTCCTCATTTGTAGAATAAAGATTGAGATAGGTGACCTCTACACAGTTTTCCTATTCTAAAGGTCGGCTTGCCCTTTGTCAGCTAAGTTTTTACCAGCTAATCTGCCATCTGTTCTTTTTTGCACTGCCCACTGTGGACACAGCAAACAGCTGTTCTCCAATACGCCCACAACAGCTCTTCAAATACATACTTGAAGACTCTTCTGAGTGCCCACTTCACTCCCTCTCCTCTGGCCTAAATCAAAGTCCTAGATGAAGTGTGGTTTAGCAAGATGTTGACAGTAACTACTTGGGGTCATATGCCTAAACCGTGAGCCCACAAGGAAGGAAATACATGCAGCAAATAGCTGTTTGCTCGCTCAACTTCTTGAAACTGAGAAAGACTCATAACTCCCAACCTCATTCCCTGGGAATTCTACCAGAGGAACTGTCAGAGGAATACAAAAGCTGCAAGAGAAAGGGATTAATAATCCTGACATGCGGACAGTCCAGCTGAGATCGAACTCACACACAGTACATAGCTGGTGAATTCCATAGGACTGATCATTCTTGCGTACTAAATTGGGGTGTGTACACAGTAGGAGTCAAAGGAAGCCAGATGAACAAGGTCAGATGGGGGGTATAAACTACTCCAAGGAAAGTCTGTTCTGTAGATTAGACTCTTTGAATCACTGAAAAAGACCACTCACCAGGGAAACCACGACACCAACCCAGACTCTAGTGAGGGATAATCTTCAAATTAGGGGTGACCCTGGGATCTACCCATAAAGCTCCCTCAAAGCCATCCTTCTGGAATAGTTCAGAATCAGCTCTCTGACGTGGCAGCAAAGGCAGCTGACAGCCAAATGTCCTTTGTCTCTCTGTGTTCCTTTCCAAGTCAGGGCTGCTCATTTCTCTCTCTTAACCTGTAACATAACTTCCTGGTCCATTGAATGCAAACCATCTCTGAACAGGGACCCCAATAAATAACTTGAAGTTGCTGGAAAGAGTTTTTTTCCTTCTCAAACAAGTACCTTTGGAAACAATAAGCCAAAGAGTCAAAATGATTTCATAAGAGAAGTAATCATAAAAGCAAATTGTCAAGAAACTAACCCTCCCTCCAGATTCTTAGTTTCAGAGATTTTATTACATCTTCTTCATTACAAAATAGAAGTACTTACAAGGAAGGAAGTAATTTGAAAATTATTATTAATCAAAGTCTATGTTTTAGAGATGAGCAGTTTTTTCTCTCAAGGGACTTTGAATTAGAAACCTTCTCCAAGGGCCAGACATGGAGAAAAGTTTCAGCCACCTCAAATTTTGATAACATCCATGAAATGTAAACCGATATAGCTCATAACTAATGTTTTATAAACCTGTCCTTAAAAATCAAGCACATGCTCTCAACACGTTCTGTCATGGAAATTGTTCCAACAGGCAAATAAATAGGTATTTCCATGGTTAAGGCTTCACAGCTGTCACATTATTTAGTTCTGCACAAATGAAAAATCCTATTACCAAAAAAAGGTTGGAGAATCTGCTGCTGGAATCTAGCAAGCAGATTGCATCTTCACACTGTTTTAGTCAGTGTACTCCCTCAAATGCAAATATGAACCCAGAAAAATGTTTCATTATAAATAAGTATGTGGTCTGAAAACAAGCCCAGCACAACTGGAAATGTGTCAAAATGAGAAGTTAGTGCTTTGCCATCTTTAACTAATGATGCATTACAGAAAAGAGCTCACAATTCCTCAATCCCCATGCTGCAATTACCCAAAAATGCAGATCTGAACTCTAAAGGACAACAGAACAAACCATAAAACCTCCTGCTTCTTCAAGGTCACAGAATAGACTTTCATATCACAAAACTCAAAAGAATACAAATTCCTAACTGGGCAACATGTTCCTCCCTGAACTGATCCCCCTAAAAGGGAATTTGAGTCTACAAAGCCTGCTAGTTTGGGCTTGATTTCTACTATTTCCCAGGTATTTGAGGAGAGGAGGAAAAAAATCAGTATGTTGGGGGGCAGGAATACAAGCAGACCGAAACATGAGTTTTCATTTCTTTCTGATAAAAATTTAAATAACTGTTTGAAGTTTACATCGAAGTAAAAGAAAAGCAGAATTTCCAGAAATTGCTTCAGGAATTCATGGAAAGTGGAGTCCTTCATCTGTACTTTAAAAGAAAAAAGAAAAAAAAACACAAGAAATACCAAGAACTACATGGTTCCCTCAAATGTTTTTTGACAAGGGTTCTAAAACCATTTAATGGGAAAAGGACAATCTTTTCAACAAATAATGCTGTTTTAATAAATAAAACTGGATATCCATATGCAAAAGAATGAAGATGGACCCTTACCTAACACTATATACAAAAAGTAACTCAAAATTGATCAAAGACCTAAAAGTAAGACCTAAAACTATAAACGCTTAGAAGAAAACATGAGGCCAAAACTTCATGAAATTGGATTTGGCAATGATATCTTTGCTATACCAAAGGCACAGGCAACAAAAGAAAAAAATAGACAAATTGGAATTCATGAAAATTAAAAAACATTGTGCGTCAAAATATACTATCAACAGAGTAAAAAAGCACCCCACGGAATGGGAGGAAATATTTGAAAATCTCTATCTGATAAGGGATTATATGATGATACGTAGGGATTATATATCCAGAATACACATAGAACTCCTAAAACTCAACAAAAAACCTAATTAAAAATGGGCAAAGGACTTGAATAGACATTTCTCCAAAGATATACAAATGGCCAATAAGCACATGAAAAGATACTCCACAATACAAATCAAAACTACAGTAAAATACCACTTTCACATCCATTAGGGTGGCTACTATCCAAAAAAAACCAAACAGATAATAACAAGTGTTGGCAAGGATGTGGAGAACTTGGAATCCTTGTGCACGGTTGGTCGGAGTGCAAAATGGTATGGCAGTTCCTCAAAAAATTAAAAATAGATTTACCATATGATACAGCTATTCAACTTCTGGGTGTATGCCCAAAAGAATTGAAAGCAAGATCTCAGAGATACAGTATTTACACAGCCATGTTCATAGCTGCATATTCACAATAGCTAAACCATGGAAGAAACCCAGGTGTCCACTGATGGACAAATGGATAAACAAAATGTAGTATACACATACAATGGTATATTAGTGAGCCTTAAAAAGAAGATAAATTTTGACATATGCTACAACATAGATGAAACTTGTGAATATTATGCTAAGTGAAATAAACCAGTAACAAAAAAAGAAATACTGTCTAATTCCACTTATATGAGGTATTTAGAGTAATCAAATCATAAAGACAGAAAATAGAATGGTGCTTGCCAGGAGCTACGGGTAGGTTAGAATGGGGAATTACTATTTAATGGATATAGAGTTTCAGTTTTACAAGATGAAAAGAGTTATGAAGCTGGACGGTGGTGATGGTTGCACAAAATTGTAAATGTGTTTGATATCACTGTACACATAGAAAAAGTTAAGATGATAAATTTTATGTATTTCACCACAATAAAAAAATTAGGGAGAATGCCTAGGTTCTTATTCTCTTATAATATCACCAAAGGGAGAGTTAAATGGTTGCTCTTTGGTACACACATTTATGTTTCAGAATTACCACCTGGCAATTACCTTGAGCAAGTGACTTAGTCTCTCTGTTTATCAGCTTCCTCATTGATAAACTATCTGCCTAAAAGTGTGGCATGAGGATTAGACGAGTTTGTATGCGTAAAGCACTTAGCCTAGCATAGCAAATACTACATAAGTATTAGCTGTTACTATTACTATCACGACCACTAAATCTATTCCAGAATCCCCAATAAAATCCCATCCGACCACGGAGAAACCACTTGCATGTCATTCTCTGAAATGATAATGGCCTGACCATCTCAACATCTGATCTAAAAAAAAAAGAGAATTTTCCCTTCCTCAGCCAGAGCACACTATTGGGAACTACGGCCCAAGTTATTCTGTCCTTTGGGCAGCAAAAGAGGTAAGTAAGATACTTATTCCCACTTGCGTTCATTCAACAAATATTAATTGTGTACCTCGTCTGTTCTGGGCACTGTACCAGGTGTTGCATTTATTCGCTCATGGTCAGTACTTCCCACTGTACCTGCTGGAGCGCAAGGCCTTGTTTCCTTACTTAAGTGTCGAGTCAGCTAAAAGAAATGTTAATATAAAAACTTTTCCCAGGGTGAAACTGACAAGAATAGAAAAGGGTACCCAAATTGTTCATTTTCATTTTTCTCCCTATAATTCTAAAAATAAGTTCTTCATTTACTTTCAGATTAAATAAAGCAGATTGTTTCCAGATATGTATTTATCCAAAATCGGTCAGGGTGGAAGACTTCAGGCAAACTTGCTTAGAAATTGACAAAGTGACAGAGCCGCCTGTCCTGCCTCCACTCCCCACCCACATACACCCCAGGGACCATAGCACACTGCTGGGCAATGTGAATAGAACTAGGAAGGCTGCCGTGTGGGGAGGCCCCCAGGACCCAGGAAAGGTACTGCACAGCACAGAGTACCACAGAAGCTACCATCTCCTCTAAAACTTCCAGCTAGGCATCAGAAGCTAAACCCTCTCAGAACTTAACATTTACTGAGGCCCAGGGAAGACTTAGCCACTTGTGAAAGAGCTGGTATGATGATCATGATTTTATGAAGTCACTCCATTGTGTTCAGGCAGCACAGTGGGGAAAAAACAAAACAAAAGAACACTGACTTGGGAGTGAGACCTGCCTGGGCTTGAGTTCCATGGCTACCACTTCATTGCTGTGTGACTCTGGGCAAACACCTATTTAACGTCCCTAAGTTCCATTTTCCTTATCTATATTTTATGGCTTAAGATTCCTACCTTTGAGGATCTTTGGGAGGATTAAAGGAAATGATTCATGTTTAGACCTAGCTGATGTTTGACACAATAGAAACTCAACAGGATGGATGCCCTGCCCCTCCCCCCTTATTTTCAGGCAGGAAAAAATGTCCCAAGGAACTCAACCCCTGATTTAGAGGAATAATGAGAATGGATCCCAGGCAAATACTGCCCCTAATTTTTCTAAAAGCCTAGTCCTGATAACTAATATGTTTAGGACTCTGACAGTACTTGAGATGTTAGGAAAAATTCAACAATTCCACCAAACCTTCTCCAATAGCCTTTGTCACCTGAAATCTGTAAGTGGACAGTCAGGAAGGCTTCAGCTTCGCCCTGCAGAGCCCCTATACACTTACATGCCTGTATACATCCAACCTGAAGAACCGGGCTCGTCTCTTATGTAAGGACCAATAGCCTCTTGGAGCCCTTCATATCTCTGAAAACTTGACTCAAAAAAAAAGAATTGGCTCCACATTTGTGGCATTTCAAGGAGTGTTAAAAGGGATCCCAAACCAGCCCCAGGTTTTAATGGTTCACTAGAAGGACTCAAAGGACAGCATACGGTCATAGTCACCAGCTGATTTTAGTGACAGGATAAAAGCAAAATCGGCAAAGAACAAAAGGAGATGAGGTAAAGTCTGAGGAAAACCATGCATGAGCTTCCCAGAGTCCTCTCCCAGCAGAGTCGCACAGGTCATGCAACAAGTTGTGACAACATGGAAAATATTACCAACCAGGAAAGCTCATATCAGATTCGGTGCCCAGGGTTTTTAGTGGGGACTGGTCAGGTAGACACCCCCTGCCTAGCATGTACCTGAATTCCAAACTCCCAGAAGGAAAGCAGGTGCTCAGCAGAGACTGCATGGTCTGCACAAACTGTTTAGGTACAGTGAGGTACTCTTACCATTTAGACTGGTGGGAATCTTTCTGAAGTCCAAGTTCCTAGATGCCAGTCAAAGACAACCTGGCCTTTCTAAGGATAAGCGGTCTCAGGCCTGTTATGTTACATCTTTTCTGCACACATGGAAGAAAAAACTAAATATCTAATTAATAACTGCCCATTGACCACTAAATTCTTATAGCCAATTGGTGTATTGAAATCCTTAAAAAGAAAATATAGTGAATGTAAGTCAGTGCTTCAAAACATTCATTCAGCACATTTGTACTGTGTCAGTCTGCTAGGCTCTGGGCATTAAGGAAATAACAAATTTTTCAGTCCCTGCCCTCTAGAACTTTCAGACCAATAGGGAAAATAAGATGAGTACATAAAGAGCAATAACACAAGGTGGTATGTGATGACGGCCATAAAAGAGGTATAAGCCAAACACTAAACCGGTTAGAGAAGGGAAAGGAAACTTCCTGCTGTGATCAACCAGGAAGGTTTTGGTAACAATTACCACAGAGCTACAGTTTTAAAGACAGGATTTGAGAGTAAGTGACAGGGCTGGGAAGAGCTCAACAAGGGGAATAAAAGTATCATTTGATTGGAATCAGTTTGATTGGAAGACAGGATTCATAGAGGGGATAGTGGAAGATGAGAATTTAAAACAGAAGCTAGGATCAGATCATTGAAGGTCTCAAATCTTGGATAAGGAGATTGTCCTTTATGCACTGGGTGATGGGGAGTGTGTGTGTGTGTGTGTGTGTGTGTGTGTGTGTGTGTGTGTGTTTACTTTTTTAACCATGATACTTTAGCATGAATGAAGGAAAGGAGACACTTCAAGCAAAAGGGCCAGGGCTTTTGCAGTAGACCTCACAAATGCCAAAAGGAAAAAAAAAAAAAAAAAGCCAGAGTGGCAGAAGACATGAAACACAAATGTCACTGGGAAGGAATCAGTAACAATGCTCCTCGGGAGACAAACGAATCAAATATACTCAAAGTTCTTCAACTGAGTTAACTGGGGGATTAGTGCATGGAATCAGGAATGCCTGGAAGGGCAGCCAGGTTAAAGGTAAAAACTAAAAACATGGCAGAAAATTCAGTGGGCACGTCTGGAACTCTAATGGAGATGAAGAACCAGTGCTCAGGAGAAAGGCTGTCACTGGAACTGTAAATAGGAATGTCCCCAGCTTAGAAACTCAGCTGTAGCAGTGGGAGTGATTGGACTCAGCAAGAAAAAGAATGCAATGAAATAAAATCACAGGAAAGAAAGCAAATGGCATTGTACTTGTCAACTGAAAAGAGAAAGAGCATTCAGGTTGGAGAAACACAATAGTGGTGGGTCACAAATCTGGGGAAAGAATTTCAGGAAAGAGGGAGTTATCAACCCAGCCAGTTGCTGCAAGGAGTCCAGGCACAGCCAGGGCAGACAAAACCAATAGATTTGGTGACTGGCATGCTACCAGTGACCTTTGCCAATAAAAGACAGGGTGGCCCAAAAACTGTGTGTCAGCCAAGGCCTCATGTCACTGAGGAAAAACGTGAGATGAAGTTCTGGAAGGGAGGCTGAGGGTAGAGAAAGTGGTATAAAGAGGGAACCCCCTTCAAAAGACATGGTTGTAGAGAAATGGTATCCAAACAATGGTGACACATTGCCAGGAGCAGCCGCCTACACCTTCTCCCTCAGCGGGCAGAGATGGGGAGAAGCTCTGGGACAACTAAGGGTGCTCTTCACAACCCTAAAGGACGATAATGATTGTGTGAAGCAGCTGCTTCCTGAACCAGCAATGGTGGACAACGGCAGAACGAAGGAGCAAACGAAGGGCAGAACTGTCAGCACCCTTCCAACTGGACACTGGTTTGAAAGTGGTAGAGCCACCCATTTCTAGTAAAGTGTGTGAACTACTTCACTACAATACCATGAAATAAAGCCAGGCCATCACTATCATCTCCATTTTACTAATAAGGAAACTGAGGCTCAGAGAGCAAACCTTGCTCAATGTTCACAGTGCTGGGTCTGAAAAAAGTCAGTCTCCTGAATAAGTTGTCCAAAGTTCTCCATGATCGGCCTGCCACCAGCCTTTCTGGCCTCAGCTCCCTCCAGTCTTGCCTTGAACGTGAAACTGTGCTCACCACACTACTTCCTGCCCTTCTTAACTGTGTGATCCCTATTCATCCCTCAAGTCTTCTCCCAAGTGTCACCTCTTCCAGGAACCCCTTGGCATGTGATCCTTCTTCCCTATCACCAGATACCTCTCCCCTCTGTGCTCGTATCTGATTATTGACATCACACCATGTAGTAATTATAGACGTGTATGGACTCTGAGTCTAAAACAATTTCTGGCACATAATAAACACAGCAAGCACTCACTGAGTATTTGTTCAGTGAACTTTTATGTCTAAATCTGATATGCTTCCCACTAACTCATGCTGCCCCTTTTATGAACAAATGTTCACTATTCAAAAATAGTTTTAAAAGAGGAGCAATAAATTCCACCAAAGAACAACCAATCATACCATACTTATATATTAAGCTAAACATAAACATTTGTTCATTGTAGGTACAGAAAGTGGAAGCGTGCGTGTACACGTACACACACACACACACACACCTTCATAGACCCGATCATTCCCACTCATAGCTCATCTGTCTTGGTGCTTTTGGTCTCAAAGGAAAAAGAGCAAACCCGGATTACCAAAGCATTCATCCTAGCCCAGCGAGGAAGACCTGAGGCTTGACACACGAAAGAGGTCAGGTTCCACAGTTTCATATTCCAAAAGCCCAAGGTGAGATTCCTCTATGAGTTTAAAGCACACATCTTGCTCTCTGTGTACCCCATGTCGCCCCAAGACTGACTTCAGCTCCTGACTGCTCACAGAGGGATCTTGGGGAAAGGCTACCAAAGAAGGGGAAAGCGGGGTGCACCCACTGCGTCCTTGCTTCCTCATCTACCAAGCAAACACCTGTGCTCAGTTCCACGGTAGGGTCACATCTGTCCCCAGCAGAATCTGAAAGGTGGAACCATGTCTCTGGCTCCTGGCCACCACGCTGTTCAGGTGGGGATGCAGGCGATCCTCTCTACATCCAGGCATCTCTAGTAACCAAGGCTGATCTCCCCAGTAGTTCTCCCCGAGGGACTGCAGGTATGTCAGGTTTTCCCTCTGGTCTGGATAAAGCAGACAACACTTAGGAAAACATAAGCAGAGACCTAGAAACACAAAAACACTAGTGTGGACTTGTGTCTGACTCTGACTGCTTGGGGAAAAGGGCCTCCCGGTTTCTTGCAATTTGCCCCTAAATGATAGTTTTGTGGCTCAAGCCTCCCTGCTCCTCCCCCCCCAGGAAACTCAGAGGCTGTTAACCACAGCATTGCATGCTGTGCACAAGAAAAATCTATAAAGCACGAATGAAATTCAGCACGCACTGGGTGTCAACTATTCCCAGAATCTTAAACTCAATTCTGGAGATAAGGAAAAGGGCCTTAAACATTCTGTCTAGATTCAAGCCTCAATCACTTTGCCAAAGGCACACCTGGGTCTGTTACTGAAAAGTGGCAAATATGCTTAGCTTCAAAGCAGGTCCTAGTTATCTTCTTGGAATAATTTGGCTCCAGTGTGCTCTAGTCTATAAATTAGAATATGGAGTTACCATTTTCCAACACACATGTACCTTCCTATACAAGTCTTACCTAGCAGCGCCATCTCTACAAGTACCTGTTAACAAAAAGCCTTAAAAGATGTTTTTATCTCTAAGTCCAAACAAGTGTGCCTTCCTTCAACCTCAAATCCATCTTCTATACGTTTGGCAGTGTTACTGTCCTAAAGAGAAATTCAGTTATTTTACTCACAATATTGAGACACTTCCTTGCAGCATTCAAAGTAAAGAGCATGTTTTTAGCCTGGTTTCAGCTCTGGGCTTCAACCCACCACATGAGCAACAACTCCAATCATAAGTTACCTGCTTTAGGTGCCAACTTGGTGGTCTCTCCCTGTTGCCCTTCCGCCTCCATGCCATTGACTGTGAAAGCCCCTCAATCTCTGCTCTCTACCTCACCCCCTTCTCAATCTAGCGAACTCCTTCAGGGCCATGGCTTTCCTTCATCTCTTACCTTCTAGTTTTCCCAGGCAGTTGCTCTCTCTGAAATCTCACAATGAGCTGTAGGTATTTCTACCAGAACATTTACAACTGTTTCGTAAGTATTACTTGAACATTGTTGCCCTTATTATGGGCATCTTCTTGATCTTTTTTTAACCCCAGAATCTGGTTGTCAATTTAATGGCTAGATGAAAAACCCAATAAAATAGTAAGGCAAATATCATCAACCCCCATTTTCTACTCATGGAAACTGAAGCATCTGTAAAATTAAATGACTTAATAAAGTGCAGTTGGATAATGGTAAAGCTTGTACTGTAGGAACACTTCAGGGCCAAGAGGAAATCTAGAGGAAGAGAGAAAGGGAAGGACAGATAAGGGAAGAGAGAGAGCAGGAAGGAAGGGAAGGAAATTGGCATTTACTAAATAGCTATTCTGTGTAAGGCAATAGTGAACACTTTAATAGATTCATTATCTTATTTATTCTTTGGAACCACTTGGTGAGAGATTATAAATATAAATTTTTTCAGAAAAGGAAACTGAGACTCAGAGAGGTTAAGTAACTTGTTCAGTCACACAACTAGTAAGTGGATCCAAAGTTTATACTCAACATTGACTGCAAAGCCAAGTTTATTCTACCACAAAGTGGCCTCTATCGGAAACATGGGCTTCCAGACTCACACTTGCCCATGGACACAAGTCAGAAACACCTTCCCACCATAACCCCTCCCCCAGCTACTGTACTTCATGACATTCTGGCTTCTGACTGCTCCTCACAACTACGTTATCATGGGCAACTTATTTATTGGGTTGGTGCAGAAGTAACTGCGGTTTAAAAGGTTAAAAATAATGGCAAAAACTGCAATGACTTTTGCACCAAACTAATAACGTGTCTGTGCCTTAATTTCCTCATCATGAAATGGGAAAACAATAGTACCAAAAAACAGTGTCAACAATAGATTAGTGAGGATTAAATAAATGGATGTAGGTACAGTGCATGGAACAGTGCCTGGTACATAGTAAATGCTCAATGAATATCAGATATCATCATCCTGTCTCACTTGCCTCACAGGGTTGAAAAAGCAGTGTGAAGCTACCAAACATAATTCAACCTGTTACTTTAGCAACAAAAGATCAGATAAAATACTTTTAAAATAACGAGTAAGATGACTCTTACATAACCCCCAAGTCCCATCACTGAAGTAGATCCATAGCACTTGCAGACTGAATATCTGTGGTTTCAACTGTTCACAAGTTACTTTGAATATGTGTCACATAGAAACTGCAGTTAAATCAAATATGGCACCAGATAGGTATGAGGTGGTGAGTCCTTGACGAATGAGTCTTAGGCCAACCATCCAGCAACAGCATCCCAATCTGTTTACGTTGGTTTTCATTAAATATATCACCTCATTTAATCCTCTGAACAACCTTGTGAGGCAGGTACGATCAATCCCATTCTACAGACACACTGAGGAAATGGTGTGCCAGGGCGATAGTCGCAGCAAGGGTCTCGGGATGAACCCCAAACATGTCCCAACATGGTAGACCTGAAAGAACCCTAGAATCCATTCCAAAAAGAATCAAAGAATTACACTGAAAACTCAGACCACATACTTCTAAAATGCAAATGACTAGTCTAAAATCAGCAGTGGTAAAGAATCTGCCATAAAATAAAAAAATCTAACATGCCACAGTTCAGTCATTCTCCCAGGGGACAGGAGAGGTTGAAGCCCTGATCTGACTGAGAAGCGGCTGCGGTTGGCTGAGATCCAGCCCATGCCCTCAGCCTCACAGCCCTGTGTTTTAATCAACTGACTCAGCCAGTGGCAGAAGAGCCCTGGAGCCTGTGGCCATGAGTAATGAGAGCACTAAACACATCTGTCTAATCAGAACCTGATGGGGTCAGTTCCGTCAAGACTAACAGTAAAACAATGCTTCTGCAAGAGAAAAAAAAAAAAAAGTCTGTGCTCGCTAAACATATACCAAAATTGGAACAATACAAAGAGAATTACATGGCCTCTGCACAAGGATGACACGCACATTCGTGAAGCGGTCCATATTTTTATTTCTCAACAGAAACTTTGCAGGCCAGAACTGTATAGCATGAAATATCCAAAGTAATGAAAAGCAAGGGCCTACAACCAAGACTAATCTACCCAGCGAGACTATCATTTAATTTACAATTGAAGGAGAGATAAAGAGCTTTCCAGACAAGAAAGAGCTAAAGGAATTCATTACCACCAGTATTACAAGAAATGTTAAAGGGACTTCTTTAAAAAGAATTGGGGGGAAAAGATCCAAAATATGAATAATAAAAAGGCAATAACTATGTACCTATCAATAGTCACTTTAAATAGATCAAATGCTCCAATCAAAAGACATAAGGTAGCTGAATGAATAAGAAAACAAGACCCACACATACGCTGTCTACAAGAAACACCTCAGATTGAAAGATACACATAGACTGAAAGGGATGGAAAAAGATATTTCATGCAAATGAAATGAAAAAAAGCTGCAGTCACAATACTTCTATCAGACAAAATAGACTTTAAAATGAAGACTGTAATAAGTGACAAAGAAAGACATTAAATAATGATAAAGGGTTCAATCGAACAACTGGATTTAACTCTAGTAAACCTCTATGCACCCAATATAGGAGCACCTAAATATGTAAAGCAAATATTGACCAACAAAAAGGGAGAGAGCAACAATAATACAATCATAGTAGAGGAATTTAACATCCCATTGACACCAATGGACAGGTCTTCCAGACGGAACATCAACAAAGAAACAGCAGCCTTAAATGACACACTAGACCAGATGAATTTAATTGATATTTTTAGAGCATTCCACCCAAAGTAGCAGAGTATACATTCTTTTCAGGTGCACATGGAACATTTTCCAAAATAGACCACATGGGAGGGTACAAAAAAAGTCTCAATATATTCAACAAGCTTAAAATCATATCAAGTGTCCTCTCTGACTATAATGGTATAAAACTAGAAATCAATTACAAAACACACATACACACACACGCACATTGAGGCTAAATAACATGCTACTACCCAATGGATGGATTAACAATGAAATCTAGAAAGAAATCGAAAGATACTTTGAGACAAATTAAAATGAAAACACAGTGACTCAAAATCTATGACACACAGTGAAAGCAGTCCTAAGAGAGAAATTCATAGCAATACAGGCCTACCTCAAGAAATAAGAAAAATCTCAAATAAACAATCTAACTTTACACTTAAAGTAACCAGAAAAAGAACAGTAAACAAAGCCCAAAGTGAGAAGGAAGTAATAAAGATCAGAACAGAAATAAACAACAGAGTCTAAAAAATGATACAAAAGATCAATGAAGCCAAGAGCTGGTTCTTTGAGAAGAAAAGCAAAATTGATAAGCCTTTAACCAGACTCATCAATAACAAAAGAGAGAGGACCCAAACAAATAAAATCAGAAATGAAAGAGAAGTGACAACAGACACCACAAAAATACAAAAAAATTTTAAGCAAATACCATGAGCAATTATATGCCAATATATTAGACAATCTGAAAGAAATGGATAAATTCCTAGAAGCAAACTATCTTCCAAGGCTGAATCAAGAAGAAATAGAATATCTGTACCAACCAATTACTATTAATGATATCGAATCAGTAATCAGCAAGCTCCCAACAAACAAAAGCACTTGACGAGATGGCTTCACAGGTGAATTTTACCAAACATTTCAAAATGAATTAAGACCTATTCTTCTCAAACTACTCCAAAAATTCAAGAGAAGGGAAGGCTCCCAAGTTCATTCTATGATGCCATAATTACCCTGATTCCAAAACCAGACAAAGACATTACAAAAATGAAAACTACAAGCCAATGTCCCTGACGAATATAAATGTAAAAATCCTCAACAAAATATTAGCAAACCAAATTCAGCAATACATTAGAAAGACCATACACCATGATCAAGTGTGATTTATTCCTAGGATGCAAGATTGGTTCAATATCTGCAAATCAGTTGATATAATACATCACATACAAAAATGAAAGATAAAAATCATATGAGCATATCAACAGGTGCAGAAAGAGCATTTGACAAAATCCATCATCCATTTATGATAAACTCTCAGCAAAGTGAAAATAGAGGGAACATATCTCAACAGAATAAAGGCCATATATGACAAACCCACAGCTAATGTCATACTCAATGGGGAGAAGTTAAAAGCATTCTCCTTAAGATCAGGAACAAGACAAGGAAGTCCACTTTCACCACTTTTATTCAACATAGTATTGGAAGTCCTGGCCACAGCAATCTGACAAGAAAAAGAAATAAAAGGCACTCAAACTGGAAAGGAAGAAGTAAAACTGTCATTATGTGTAAATGACATGATACTATATATAGACAACCTGAAAGAGTCCACCAAAAAATCTATTGATACTGATCAATGAATTCAGTAAACTAGTAAGATACCAAATTAATATTCAGAAATTGGTTGCATTTTTATATACCAATAACAAACTATCAGAAAGAGAAATTAAGAAAACAATCCCATTTACAACGGCATCAAAAAAATAAAAATACGGGGCCAACCCAGTGGCTCAGGTGGTTGGAGCTCCATGCTCTTAATGCCAAAGGCTGCTGGTTCGATTCCCACATGGGCCAGTGGGCTCTCAACCACAAGACTGCTGGTTAGATTCTTCAACTCCTGCAAGGGATGGTGGGCTGCGCTCCATGCAACTAAGATTGAACAGGGCACCTTGAGCTGAGCTGCCACTGAGCTTCCGGATGGCTCAGTCAGTTGGGGCACATCCTCTCAACCACAAGGTTGCCAGGTCAACTCCTGCAAAGGATGGTGGTAGCTCCGCTACTAACAATGGCAACTGGACCTGGAGCTGAGCTGTGCCCTCCACAACTAAGATTGAAAGAACAACAACTTGACTTGGAAAAAGTCCTGGAAGTACACACTGTTCCCCAATAAACTCCTGCTCCCCTTCCCCAATTAAATCTCAAATAAATAAATATAAATATAAATACTTAGGAATAAATTTAACCAAGGAAGTGAAAGACCTGTACTCAGAAATAAAAGACATTGAAGAAACAAACTGAAGAAGATACAAATAAATGGAAGCATGTACCATGCTCATGGATAGGAAGAATTAGATCATTAAAATGTCTGTACTACCCAAAGCAATCTACAGATTCAATGCAATCCTTATCAAAATACCAATGGCATTTTTCACAGAACTAGAACAAATAATCCTAAAATGTACATGAAACCATAAAAGACCCCAAATAGCCATAGCAATCTTGAGAAAGAACAAAGTTGGAGGTATCTTACAGTGTTTCCCAGAAAATAAGACCTAGGCGGACCATCAGCTCTAATGCATCTTTTGGAGCAAAAATTAATATAAAACCTGGCCTTATATTGTATTACATAAGACCCCGTCTGGGTCTTATATTAATTTTTGCTCCAAAAGATGCATTAGAGATGATAGTCCATCTAGGTCTTATTTTCGGGGAAACACGGTAGGTACTACCTGATATCAAACTATACTACAAGGCCATACCTAGTAATCAAAACAGCATGGTACTGGCATAAAAACAGACACATACATAGATCAATGAAACAGAATAGAGAGCCTAGAAATAAACCCATTCTTATATGGTCATTTAATTTATGACAAAGAAGGCTAGAATATACAGTGGTGGTCGCAGGGCAGCTGGTTGGCTCAGTTGGTTAGAGTGCAGTGCTCATAACACCAGGGCCACTGGTTTGATTCCCACAAGGGCCAGTGAGGTGCACGCTCCACAACTAGATTGAAAACAACTTGACTTGGAGCTGATGGGTCCTGGAAAAACACACTGTTCCTTGATAAAAATTTTAAATAAATAAATAAATGGTACTGGGAAAACTAAACAGACACATGCAAAAAAAATGAAAGTGGGCCATCTTCTTACTCTGTATTCAAGAAAAAACTCAAAATGGATTAAAGACTTAACTACAAGACCCAAAACCATAAAACTCTCAGAAGAAGACATAAGCAGTAAACTCTCTGACATTGCCCTTAGTAATATTTTTTTCTGATGTATCTACTCAGACAAGGGAAACAGAAGAAAAAATAAACAAAGAAGACTACATCAGACAAAAAAGGTTTTTCACAGCAAAGGAAATCATCAACAAAATGAAAAGACAGCCTACCGAATTGGAGAAGATATCTGCCAATGATACATCTGATTCTAATAAGGAGTACATTCAAAATTTATAAAAACTCATATAGCTCAACACTAAACAATCAAACTATCCAACTGAAAAATGGGCAGAGGACCTAAATAGACATTTCTCCAAAAAGGACATACAGATGGCCAATCGACATGAAAAGATGCTCAACGTCACTAATCATCAGAGAAAGGCAAATTAAAACCACAATGAGACATCACCTCATTCATACCTGTTAGGATGGCCATCCACAATGATTCAACAAACAAATGTTGGCGAGGATGTGGAGAAAAGGGAACCCTTGTACACTCTTTGTGAGATTGCAGATTGGTGCTGCCACTATGGAAAACAGCATGGAGATTACTCAATAAATTAAAAATAGAACTACCTTATGACCCAGCAATTCCACTTCTGGGTATTTATCCAAAGAAATCTAAATCACTAATTCAAAAAGATATATGCACCCTTGTGTTCACTGCAGCACTATTCACGATAGCCAAGATATGGAAGCAACTCACGTGCCCATCAATAGACGACTGGATAAAGAAGAAGTGATACCTATCTGCAGTGGAATATTACTCAGCCATAAAATAGAATGAAATCTTAACAATTTGCGACAACAGGGATGGACCTCCAGGGGAGTATGCTAAGTGAAATAAGTCAGACAGAGACAAATACCATATGATCTCACGTATATGTGGAATCTAAAGAACAAAACAAACAAAAAATCAGAAACAGACTCAGAACAAACTGATGGTTATCATATGGGAGGAAGTTGGAGGGCTATGTGAAAAGATGAAGTGATTAAGAAATACAAAGTGGAAAACCAATAAAATGAACCTAAGCCATCATAAAAAAAATATTACAAATTGGTAGTTAACAAAATAGTCACAGGAATGTAAAGTACAGCATAGGGAATATAGTCAATAATATTGTAATAACTATGAATAGTGCCAGGTGAATAGTAGACTTATCAGGGAATCACTTCATAAATTACAAGAATGTCTAGCCACTATGCTGCACACCTGAAACTAATACAAAATACTACTGAATGTCAACTAAAATTGAAAAATAAAAAGAGTATCCTAAAAGGGAAAAAAAAAGGAATTTCTTGATATAGGATGCACATTTTTTATTGCCCTCAGTGTGAATGTACCAGTTTGCACTCACAACATATTGTGTGTGTTTATGTGTACAAGTTTTAATAAAATTGATATCCTATTGCTTTAAAAAAAAGAAAAAGAAATGTTTATTCTACCCAGAAGTTAAGCAATGTGTTTCTTTCTCCCTCTAACTCTGAATGCAGACTTGTGCAATTTTTACTGCCCCTCTGAAATATTTCTTGATATATTTTATGGAAAGAAGAATCATCAAGGAATAATAAGCCAAATCTATTTCTACTAGTAACTGCACAATGTCTAGAAAATATGACATTAGGAAATGCTTTTATTTTGGCCTTCTCTTATCTCTGTCATCATTACAAGGGATAATGCACACGAAAGCGTTTTTGTAGGTTTAGGTACTTTGCATATATGTAAAGGTATCACTGCAATCACACGAGGGTCATTGCAACATAGCTCAGCAACTTCAGTCAGAAGAGTGATTCATTCATTCGTTCATTAAAGATACTTTACAAAGTTTCCATTGAGTATCAGGCAATGTGAAGTATTAAACCAAGTAGTCCAAGCCCTTGGGGGGATCAATCTTCTCCCAAATTGGTCTTTTCATCTCCATGGCATTCCAACCACAACTGTACTCTCTTCTCCTGTCTCCCTCCCTCCCTCTCTCTCTCTCTCCCTCTCTCCCTCTCTCCCTCTCCTAGAGTTCTGAGCCACTCGAGGGTGTACTTCTCCAGCATTCTGCAAGTCCTAGCACAGGAACAAGTCCCCAGTGGGCACTAAGGAAAAATGCCATATTTAAAAGGTGAGTACTTAGTACATGGCTTTATTACCGTAAATAATCTGCTTTCACTATACTTTTGTCAACCTACCTCCCCAAAAGTTGCCTGAAAGCAGTTCTCTCCTCCCAAAAATCGAAGGAGGTTCTAGATTAGAAAATCATGAAGGGGCACCCAGAGCTGGAAGCAACATGAAGTAGGAACATTTTCTGACACCTGATTCATCTGGATGTAGTAATTTTCTACCAAACTTCTATTTGAGCATATGTGAATGGAAAATAACCCAGAATCATAGATTTTTAAGATTGGAAGGCATCTCATCTGGTCCAACTCCCTCACTTTATAGATAAAGAAACCAAGGCTCAGGGAGAGGATATGTCTAACTCCAGGTTGCACAGCTTGTCTCTGAGGCAGGAGTAGAAGCTGAGCCACCTGTCTCCCAATTCAGGGCCTATTCCTCTCCCCCAGCTGCCAGGCGCTAGGACTGTGGGTAGCCCTTGCAGCAGTCAGTGGGCACGGGGACTCAGCCATGCGCGCACCGGTACACCCCCTTTCTAGCTGCTCTCTTAAGGCAATAAGAGACAGCCCTCAGGAGCTCTGGGACTCCCTGTGCAATGCAGAGTTCCCTTGAATGGCAAGACTGCTTTTATTCTGTGAAATGGGATCTTTTTTTTTTTTTTGTCCTTTTCTTCTGTTCAGGATAGTGATGAAGGTCAATGAGATACTAGCCATCAAATAATTCTATATTCTTTGAAGAAACCTTAAGAATATTTTCATCATAATTAAGTCCTACTAATGTTAAGTCCAAGAGTTAGATGCCAGCATTTTACAAAAACCGACATTGCTTTTAATCTTCCTACATCTAACCTTTTTAAAAGAACACAGCAGACATATTTGCATGCAATGCAAGTAACAATAACACTGACACTTGGTCCTCATAGTGTCTGGTAGGGGAAGGCAGAAACACCTATGTCATTATCCCCAATTTATGGAAGAGAAAATCTGTTCAGGAAAGCTACCTGTCTTGCCCAAAGTCACACAGGTAATAAAATGCAACGCTGTAGCCCTGACCTTATCTAAGGCTCTCTCCACCTTACTATGCAATTTAGCTTTAGGATTTTTCTGCTCAAATTTTCCATATAACACCACCAAGGAGCTACCTTTTCTGCTGCAATTGAAGCATTTAAGACACTTGAGTCACTTCAAAAGGAGCACAACTTGACCCTGCAACTTCAGCAGCAGCCCCACAGCAGGTGCTTGTCTCTGCTAGAAACTAAATGACAGGTGAATTACGGGGGGTGAACTTTGGGGTTCACAAACAGGATTGACTTTTATGATGTTTGTAATTATTCATAACTTTCTACATTCTTTCAAAAACAATCTGAGATGGCTCTTAGTTCTGACAATAATTCAATCAAAAGTAAGGGCTGTATTCATTGATTCATTTTTTAAAAAACTTACTCATATAGATGCAGAGAAAAAGATTTGGGAGGCCACATCTCAAGTGTGAATGCACTGATTATTCATAGTTTACTATTAATATTAATCTGTATCTATTTTACAATGAATATGTATAGCTTTGGTCATAAGAAAACAAACAACAATGATCTCACATATATGTGGAATCTAATGAAAGCTGAACTCATAGAAACAGAAAGTAGAATGGTGGTTGCCAGAGGCTGGGGAGTAGGGGAAATGGGGCAACGTTTGTCAAAGGGTACAACCTGTTATAAGATGAATAAATTCTGAGGATCTAATATACAGTACAGTGACTATAGTTAACACTGTATTATACACTTACAAGTTGCTAAGAAAGTAAAATTTATTCTCACTACAAAAAAGAATAGTACTGCTATACGCATGTATCAAATCATCAGTGTACACCTTAGTCTTATACAATGTTAAGTGTCAATTATATCTCAATAAATTTGGCAGAAGGACAAATATTATTTTTATTTTTAAAACACAGTCTTCTTTCTGAAAAGTGGGAAAAGGAACACACACACACACAAATTCGATGTATGAAATCAAATAAAAAATTCCATAAATCCTTACGTCAATTTTCAGGCTTGCTGGGGCCAATCTGAATTATATACTCTCAGCCAGCATTTGTCAGTCATTCGTCTCAGAAACTCTTCTATGGAAAACTTTGGGAAGCCCGAAGGCAAATAGTACCATCTGATTTCTCCCTCTTTGTGAGAGAGCAGCAACCTCATTAATTAAGGCAGTTTTCCTGTTAGTTTTTTTTATATCTTTAAAAATTCTTTGCAAACAGGTGGCAGCAAACATGTTACCAGGGAAATCTGGAAGCCACAGGGGCACAGTTCACCCAGCCTCCCTTGCCTGAGAAGGAGAACTGCCTGGCCTGGATGGTGGGGCCCAGTTTGCTCATGGGCGGCCTCACATTTTTGCAGGACAGCAGACCACTCTGCACAAGGTGCTAATTCATTCATTCCACAAATGTTTATTGAGCTAAGCCTGAGAAAGCCCTCTTAGGGGACAGTGGGATCATTCACAAGCCAACGGTTAGGGCTAACGGATCAGATGTGGACAATCAATCTTTCATTAGACCTCAAACCACCTCTAGGATAAAGCAAACAGGGCCCCTGCCCCACCCACTCACTAGCAGCTGGGAAGGATCAGGCAGACGTCCTAGCGCAGGACTGCTGCTTGTGAGAGGCCAAGGCGGTCACTGATGGCCACCAGAGCCACAGAAACTTCTCCACCATAAATGACATAACACCTCTGAACACTCTGAACAGTGTCTAGCACCTAGTGAGAACTCAGCAGTCATTTCTGCTGTTACTACTCCAGCTTTCCCTTATACCAGGAACACCAAAAAAAGTGGAAAGATCACAGGTCTCAGAATCAGAGAGACTGGATTTGAATCCCAGCTATGCCACTTACTAGCTATGTGACTAAAGGATGGGCTCTTTCTGAGCCTCACTTTCTCATTTGTAAAATGGGATAATTAATAGTATACCATTCCTCACGTGGCTTGGTGAGAATTAAGGACATATATACAGAGTGCCTGGCCCACAAGTGCCCAATAAAAGACAGTCAGTATTGCTACTGTCCTGCCCCCTTTTTGACCCCTCTTGATGGATCCTGGAATCTGATTTCACCTGGATACCACACTAAGGAAGAACTGCAGGGAGGAGGGAAGTGGTGGGTGGGTGGATGGGCAGGGGCGGGGGACTGCTGGAGACCTTCCACAGAAACCCATCAAAGTCCCCAGTTGCTTTCAGCCATCTTCCACTGTTTGGCTGCTCCATCCAACTGACAGCTGAAGCCACCGTTCCGTAGCTGCCCTTCTGGGAATAGCTGCCCAGAAGGTGACAGGAAACTGAACACTAGTTTGAATCCTACTTTTCAGTGTTTGTCTGTCTGTCTGAAGCCCCACTGGACTTCCTCTGCACATCCCTGCTAGTCTGTGTGGGTCAGGAGGCTGATTCACAGTCTGTTCTTATCTAGGCTTCCATCTCAACCCAGAGCCCAAAGCTCTGGAAGCTGCCGGTCACAAACTAGCACTAAATAAAAATAAGGACTTTTCATTAAGACAGGAAGTGGAGCCCCTCAAAGTCAAAGGGGATTTATAAAGGGAGGAGGGAGAAACGGGAAAAGGGAGGAGGCAGGATGGGTTCAGAGAGGCCCACTTCCTCCATGCTGATGGAGCCCTCTGACTTAGCCGCTGAAGTGGTGGTTTTTCACTTTAAAAGATGACAAATCCCATTCCTGTGATTTATAACTCAAAGCGGGACAAGGTCTGAGTGTAGGAAGAGAATTCCAAGACAAATCGGCTGATGTTCAAGTACAAGTCGTCAGCCCCCAAATCCCCCTTCCCAACACCCCACCTGTATAGACAGGTCCTACTAACACTCTGCCTGACTTCCCCTCAGCAATCTGGGGCAGGAAGTCTGCAGCCAGGTCCAGCCAGCAGCCAGCCCGAAGCCCAGGGTCAGTTCTAAAAAGCCCCAGGAAACAGGACAGCCCAGCAGAACCCCCGCCGACCCAGGCAGCTCTGCTTCCTGGAGACCCGACCCTCCGGGCAGCGCCGCCAGCTGCCTCTTAAGTAGGTGGGAAACTGAGGAAGGGAGCTCGCCGGGTGCCAACACGCAGTTCACGTTGGGGAACTCAGAAGACTACAAAGCATCCTGTCAACACCAACTCCCTCGTTTAACAGAGGAGGAAACAGAGACTCAGAGAGGGAAGAAGATTGCCCGAGGTAACACAGCGAGTGGGCAAAGAAGTCGCCACTAGAACCCGGGAGTGCTGCTTCCAGGCGCAGCCGGGCGGGCAGGGAGCGCGTCTCGCCGCCTCCCTCGATCTCTTGCCCGCAGACCCAAGCCGGAGGGTACAAACCTTGCAACTCCGGGCGCGGTCGGGACGGGGCGCCGCGAGCCTCCTCTCCCCCGGCGGGGCGCTGACGGCTCTGCCCGGCTCGCTCGCGGAACAGCCCAGGTGTCGCCCCGCAGCTGTCAGTGCAGGGCGGTGCAGTGCGGGTGGTGACAGCAGCGCAGGGGCTGCCCCAGAGCGCGCGGGCCAATGGCCTCGCGCCCGCGCCCCGCCCCCCCCGCCCCGCCCCCCCCGCCCCGCCCCGCCCCCCCCCGCCCCGCCCCGCCCCGCCCCGCCCGCGGCGCCAGCCCCCCGCCCTGCCCTTCGCCCACCCCTCCCCGCCCCCGCCGTTTTCTGTTTCCTCCTTGGCCATCACTGTTCATCACTGGCCTTCTCAAGCATACTTTGCCCCGAAACAACTTTTTTACTGAGCAGATCAAGACTGCCGCGCGGTTAGGTTGTGCCCTGTGCGTTAGGGAACCTTGGAGCCCGAGAGCGTGGCGCACGAGGAGCCCCTCCACCCATTCTGGGATCAGCCCCCAGCAGGGAAAGGGGCGCGGAGTGGTGTGGATCCTCGTGAGCCGGCTGCTTTAACCGCTCCGGGCATCCGTTGCCTCACGAGTAAAATAAAAAAAAAAAAAAAAAAAAAAAAAGACCTCACAGGGTGTTGAGGCGATTAAATGAAGTGGTGCTTTAAAGTACTATAGTAACACCTCATAAATGGTGAGGTGTACGGCCTGAGCCACCCATTGGCTGTGCAGGGAGGACTGGTGCAATGCTGGAAGGTGCTGGCTGGTGGGGAAGCAGGCACTCCTATAAATACAATATTGTATATAGCCAATCATAAACAGTTACTGATGATGGGGCTAGCCCAGGCAAACTTTCGAAATTGGTAAACCTTAAAGCCTTCTCCTTCTCCATCATCTCCCCAATTAGTGTTTTCCATCCAGCTGAGGGTGGCCCACGTCTGCCTCCGGTTCTTCCAAAGACCTTCCTTCTCCCAAGTTTACAAATGTGGGTCTCCAAGGGCCTCATTCAGTGCTGGGTACAAGACTGCTAACCTGACCTAATCCTTGCACCATTCATGTGCGTGTTCTGGCTTGCACCCAATTCTGAGTCTACCGCGTCCCTGTGTAAGGTATGCACAGGTATGCAAAAGAAGATTAAACCATTCACCCTGCCTTTGAAGAGACAAATTTGTAAATAATTTCAGTTTACAGTAATAACTGCCATACTAGGCGTACAAAGTATTATATATAGAGTCCCACTCTGGGAGAGAAGGGCAATAAAAGCTTAACAAGGTGTGAGCAAGATAAGTCTTGAAGGGGGGCTATAACTTAGGTCAGATGGAAACTGGAGAGACGAGTGGGTGCAGGGAGGCAGGCAAGACATAGAGATGCTTGTCATAGGTCGTGACTGTTGCTCAGGGTGAAGCTAGGGAGATAGGTAGACCGATACATACAGGAAGAGTAGCCGCGTTGCCTTGCTGAGGGAAGCGGCTGTATCCTGTTAGTGATGGCTGCTGCTGAATGATTTCAAGCAGAGGAGTGGCATGACCTCATTTGCTTTGGTACCGCGCTTTCAGTGTTGGTTATCTCCTCCAGCCTGGAGGGCAGGCACTGGGTCTTGCTCACCTGTGGGTGCCTTGAGTCACCTGGTACCTGGCTTTGAAAGAGTTCAATGCCTGCTGCTCCCAGTGTCACTCCTCCCCAGGAAACGAACAGCAACTCCTCCTACCAACTAGGGGGCGGGTCCAAGGCTCTGTGGCAGGCAGGTGGGAACCCTCAACGAGTCCAAAAAACTTGTATGGCTCCGAGGTTAAAAGCTGGAGATGTGATGTCAAATGGCCAAGGTTCAACTACTGGCCCCACCACTTTCTAACAGGTCTTTAGGCCAGTTACTTAACTTCTCTGTGCCGCAGTTTGCTCATTTGTTGAAGCAATGATGATAATGTTCCTCTCACTAAGGCTGCTGTGAAAGTTAAAACGAGAAAGTGCCTGTGTTTAGCAGAGTGCCTTGTGCACAGCGAGTACTGGATAAATCTTAGCATGATCATATCAAGTCAGCAGTGGCTTGTTCCTCTTAACCTATAGTAGATTGGCACTCTTCAAAATGGTTTGCATGTAAGTGACACTTGAATTTCACAGAATTCTCTGTTGATAGAGAAAGACAAGTGATGAGGGCTAGTGCAGTGCAGCGGTTAAATGTACAGACTTGGGTGCATTTCCCACCCACCAGTAAACTAGCTGGGTGACTTTGGACAAGTCATGTAACCTCTTTAAGCCTCTGTCCCTCTTCTATAAAATAGAAATAGTAATATTACCACTCCATGTAAGGGAGATGCTGTAATACATATAGCACATTGCCTGGCCCAAGGTAAAATCTCAATAAACGTTAGCTAATAGTATGATAAGGGTTAAAAGAGAGGTCTTACTTATACTTTTGTGAAAGGGAAAAGTAATCTAACAGTAATGTATTGGAAGGGGGAAGTGTAATCCCAGAAGAACACTAAGCCTAAATGTTAAGGTTAGTGTTGGATCTGTGAAAATTGATTGGGTCAGGAGTAGAAGTGAGCTTAGAAACCCGCAGGTGGAGCAGGGGCCTGAAGGAATTTCCTAGTTGGAAGTGGGTTATTTAAATTTGGAAACCCTGTCTGAACACAGAAAAAAATTCTTGCAACTCTATGGAACTGAAAATAGAGGGTTGTTTGCAGGGTCACGTATGATGGTTCTCTGAGCTCTCCTGGAATGGTAAAATGCCAGAAGGCTGGTGCTTTCAACTGAGAATCTGCGATTTAACCCCTAACACCACCCATCTGTGACTTTGTAGAGTCATAGGCACATTGCCAAGTTGTTTAGTTTTATAAGCTACTTAGCAGGCAATATTTACTTGTGGAATAGCCTAGGTGTGGTTCCTTCAGGCTTAAAATAGTCTCCCCTCAATTTCTGACTCACAGAATCTTTCTCATGCGTCCAGGCCTGAGACAAATGTCACAAGATTCTGCCCTCCTATGTTGAATGACTGGATCCTTCAAACCTCTCCAACTCCCATAATGTATTCCTCAAGCCTTTTCTGTCTTTACAGTTAGTTGTGACAGGATAGGCCACTCCCCAACAGTGTTAAAACTCATCCAATTCAGGGACCCCTTTTCTCTCTGTGTTTCTTCTCACCACCTCCTTCCTTCCCCCAACCCCATCTCTACCCTAAATGACTTGTATGCCATAGGCACTCAATAAATGCTTGTTAAATTGCATTGGCAGGCCGGTCTTTCACAGTAGAAATGTGACAGAAAGCAGCTCTTTTGCCTCCATGGAAAAGTAAAAACGACTTCCTTGTGAAGACGTGACTGTGTCTTGAAGCTATGTGGATTTATAATTTTTTACCCACCAAAAATTGAAGCTATTGCTGAAATGCTGTACAATCACATCTAGTGTGGTAATGTGGTTGGATGACTTAGAGCAGTAGGTATCAAATGTATAGCATTTAGAGCACAGTTCAGTCGTGGTACTGGGTTACCAAAGCAGGAGTCTGGTTTTCTGAATAATTTGCCAATACTGAATATCTTTTTAACTTTGGGAAGTACAAAACTTTGGCCTTGAATCAAACTGTGTTAGCAATCTCTCCACAGTCTTTAATAATGCCTTGCATTTCTGTCGGGCTTTGTATTTTTCAAAGCTCTTTCATTTTGACTATCTTGTTTGATCTTCAAATCAACCCTATGATGTAGGAAGGGCAGCTATTAGTATCTGCATTTCACAGATGAAGATAGGAAGGACTTGAGAGGATCAGGCTCTAAGCCCAAGCCAAATGGCAAGCTAGCGAAAAAGTCAAAGTTGGAATCAAAGTATCTACTATACCAGAAAGATTTCTGATATTCATGAAGATTGCAGCATCATTATTTATAACCTTTACGAGCAACTATATTATGCAGACATGTCTGAAACTATATTTATGTGTATACGCATATATTTTCATACAGAGTTCCTTTCAAAAAGTAAGGAAAAACCTTTGTGGTAATCATCTCCCTCAGATATGTATGTGTAATAATCATAATTTTTACTTCCATGCTTTTCATCTGTGCATTATCGACATTCATTCCAACATTCATTATTCTTTTAAAACTTCTTCATGTTTACTTTACCAGTGTTTTAAACAAATTTTTTTATTTTAATGCTTAAAGAAAGAACAAATATGACTTTGGAAAACAGAAGACCTCCATTTATATGAGATAACTGGAAGAGTCAAATTCGAAGAGACAGAAAATAGAATGTGTTTACCAGGACCTGGGGAAAAGGAGTATTGGGGAGTTATTGGATAGATTTTCCTTGTGACATGTTGAAAAAGTTCTGGAGATGGATGATAGTGATGATTGCAGAACAATGTGAATGTATTTAATGCCACAGAATTGTACATTTCAAAATGGTTAAAATAGTAAACTTTATGTTGTGTATCTTTTACCACAATAAAAAGAGTAGAAGACCGTCTTGTTTCATTAATATGAGATTCCCTCACATAGACGGCTCATTGTAATGTAACTCATGATGTTTTTTTATGTTTGTTTTTTTCGAAATTCATCTTACCTGAGAGCCCCTTTATACTTTCTCTAAAAGAGAAAATAGTGATCTGCAGAGAGCCCTACGAACCTTTTTAAGGAAAAAAAAATCCAAAATGGGGTTGAGGTATTGTATGATAAGGCAAGATCCCAGTAGATTATTATAGCTACTGTTAATCGAGTGCTTCCTATCTGCCAGGTATTAACTAAATGCTTTTACCTATTACTTCATATAATTGCCTAAGCAGCTCTAAGGGGTAACAGATGAAAAACTGAGTTATATGACGATTAAGTTACTTGTCCAGAGCTACCCAGCCAAACGCCTTCTCAGCCAGCTACAGAAACTCTGGGGCTGACTTTTCCAGGAGGTAGCAGAATCTCCTTCCTTCAAGATGCAGTGGTCTAGGATATGCCATTGGACTAAAGCAGGGTAATTTGCTCAAGTATTCCTTATGACACAACTTCCTCTGTGCTGTAATTGCTGTCACCTGTTCTTTACAGAATCACTGTGTCTTGTTGATTAGGCCTGGGCTGTCCAAGATGGTAGCCACCAGCCACAAATGGCTATTGAGCACCAGAAATGTGACGAGTCTGGATTGAGATGTACTGTAAGTGTAAAACACCAACCAGAAAAAAGAGTAAAATATCACATCAGTAATTTTCTGTTGATTTCATGTTGAAATGATATTTTGATAGTTAATTAAAAGATAATTAAATATAATACAATATCAAAATAAATTCAATCTATTTCTTTTCACTGTTGTTTTAGTGTGGCTACTAGAAAATTTTAAATTAACTATGTGGCTCTTGGTGGCGGATGATTACTAGAATAATGAGTGAGGTGAACACATGATAAGGTATAAAAATGTCAAATCACCTATACTGTGCACCTGAAAATAACATAACCAAATAAGATTGTATACCAACTATACTTATATACTTAAATTTAAAAAAAATTTGTGGTTCTCATTATATTTCTATTGAACAAGGCTGCTCAAGGCTGTCTGGGTTACTTTCTCTACCTCTGTTTTCCCCCTTCGGAGAAGGGGGGTAACCTTTGTTTCCTGATGACTCATTTGGAAGGTCTCCCTTCACCTCCTTCCCTCCAGTATGCCATGTCCAGAGAGGGCCTTCTGAGTTTTACACACAGGATAGGACAGATATATTGAAATATGTGACATGCCTTTGTGTTCATTACTCTGCTTTAGAATTCAAGGCATAATAATTACAAAATGTTGTCATTACTACTGACTGGGGTTTTTATCCCCTATTCTTGTTCTAGTACAGAAAAATCTTGATCAAATATACTTCAAGAATGGAATGCTTGGTAAAAATGAAACATAATCTTATTTCATCCTTTGTTTATTCAGTTATTCATTCATGCATGTACTCATTTCATATCACAAATATTTATTGAGTGACCATTATGTACACGGTGTAGCGCTATGAGGAATTCAAAGATGAACCAGATTAGTGTCTGCTGCTGATTCTTTTTCAAAAATATATTCGTTATTTCCTTGTTTTTTTTGTACTGAACCTCAACCGGCAGCATGATATAATGAAAAAACCCTGGACCTGGAATGATAAGACTCAGAATCTAGTCCTGATTTTATGAGTTATGTGAAATGAGCAGGTCTCTTCAAATCCAAACCTCAGGTTGTTTCATCTATAAAACTGGAAAGGCCAAAAATATCCACTTTGCTTATTGTGAAAATAAAATAATGGAAATGGTCATTTACATGTTACCTATTTCTTACCTATTAAAAGACACTGCTTTAGAAGCCAGGAGATTTGGTTTCCCTTCTGCACCCTACTAACAACATATTGTGTGGCTTTAACCTCTCAGGCCTGAGTGTCCTTATCTCTAAAATTAAGAGATTAGGATACATGGATTCCAAGATCTCTTCTAGCTCAAAACCCCAGGTTTTAAGAGTTTATCATTTTGAAGTAATCATTCTCTGAAGATCAGCATTTAAGTTTACCAGAGTCATAATTATCACAGCAATTCTCTAGCCATATATTCAAATCCTATATTAGGACTTGAATGTAGGCAACACTAGAAGCATCCCTAGAAACCGTGCTCATTAGTTTGCAGAAATATCTCTTCATCAGCTTATTTTACAGTGTTTTGTCCTCTGCACCTTTAAAAGCCAAATGGAAGAGGAAAAATAGTAAAGGAATTAAAAACAACTATTTCCATTATCTATCGGTGTGCAGCAAACCACTCCAAAACATAGTAGTAGCAGTTAAAATGATTTATTATTTCTCATGATTCTGTGGGTTGGGCTGTTCTTAGGCTGCTGCATTCAGCTGAGAGCTCAGCTGAGGTGGATGTCTGCTCTTCAGCAGCCAGACCTGAATGACAGCATAGACGGGTGTTGAATCTGGAGCCAGCCATGCCAGCATTGGGCTGCTGACAGATGTCTCCTCCCCACTTGGGCCTCGTGGGGAGCCCCAGATGCTCAAAGACTTGTTCTTTCTTTTTGAAGAGGTCTCATCGTCATCCCAAATTCATTCATTTAATCCTCACGACATCCATGTAAGGTCAGTGTTACCATCCCAATTTTACTGGTAAGGAGACTAAGGATCAGAGCGGTGAAGCACTTTGCTCAAGGTCACAGAGCTAGTTAGTCGCAGAGTTGGGATTCGCATCCCCTTCTGTCTCCTCTCAAAGTCTGTGTTTTTAACCAGAACTCTCTGTGAGTCTCAGCCCTAACCAGACTGTCAGATCAATGGTTTCAGACCCCCACTTATGGAGTCTGGAATTAATACTAACACAGCCTGTGTTTGGTGTGCACCCATATGCCCACCAAATTACAGCCTTGCCACTTACCCGTGTCATGCTTGCCTTTCACAAAATTGAATCTTACCTTAACTCTGTGCTTTGCATGTTAGTTACTCTGCCAGACAGAGAGCCAGCCCTGAATCCCCGACCCCTTTACCTTTTCCTCCCCATCACGGTCCTGCTCCAAACTAGATAAACCCCCCCTGCCTGGATCTGAGAACCCACTGTCTGGAAACTGCTCTTGCTAAGCCCCAATCCCTGACATCTGATTCCCCTGTTAGGTCCGGGGTGTTTAAGGCTCCAACCTAGAAACTAGAGCTGGGCTCAGATTGGGGCAGCGCTGGCCAATGGCTGTGGAATGTACGAAGGGGTCCCAAGGACAGAAACTAGGGATGAGACAAGGAGGGGAACCAACAACCAGGCCAAAGAAGTACCAATCCAAAGCAGCCTGGCAGAAAGGAGTCAGCCACGAGGGAGGAAGACTGTAACTGGAGCCAATGTTAGGGAGTACGTGGGAGCAGAAGGGAGGGAGGGTGGTGGTGAAAGCAGCAAGGACCTCCAAGCACTTGAATGTGGAGACAGAGCTTCTTAGGGCCTTTGAGTGCAGAGAGAATGGGGAATGTCAGGAAGCCGGTCAGACACGGAAACTGACTTCCCCAGGCTCTGTCTAAGCCTCAGGCACTCTCGGAACCACAACCCAGCCCAATCCCGGCCTCTAACTTATTCAGTTCATTCATTCACTTATTAATTATCAAATGTGTGAGCCTCCACTAGAATATAAGCTCCGTGCAAGCAGAAACATTGGTCTATCTTTGTCATCATTTTAAGGTCTAAACCTCAGAACAATTTCTAGCACAAAGTAAGCACTAACTATATATTAGTTGAATGAATGAATCATCGATGACTGTTTAAAAAAATGCGTGAAGTTAGAGTATCTTCTGAGTTGTGACAGTAACTTCAGAGTACCAAGCACATGTTGCCTGCTTATACTCATCAACGATAAAATTAGAGATTGGAATAAGCTATCGGCCTGTATAGTTAGTCAGATACTTCCCACATTAAAATCATTTGACATTTTCTAAGATAAAAAGTAGCATGTGTACTTGAGAAAAAAGTAAAAATACACTTTAGTCAGGTTTTAGAACATCTGAAAAGAAATAACTTATTGTTCCTTTTTTTAAATTTCAACGCTAATTTGTGGTCAGGATTATCCATGATACCAGGCATTTGCCACTGGTTTCAAAAGAATTTGCAACAAAGAATGCCTTGAAAATTGCCAAAAATTATACCGTCAACATTGTAGATAAAAAAAATTGCAGAATTTGACCACAAAATTTCTAGACGTCAGTGGAGTCCCAAAGGGAAAATATTCATGCAAAGCTTTGATATTTTACTTTGGATTACTTCTTAGAGCGCTAGATCAAACAATGCTCAAAAGTGTTCGAGACGCATGTAAGGTCCACGTCAGCCCCAAATCATCTGTGTGTTGACTACAGGCTGCTGTGGTTAGTCTGGGGGAAGCTCCCTCAGCCACCTTCATGTACAGAGTAAATAAATAAATATTCTGGGACTTGCAAAGAAACCATGGCAAACCCTGAGGGGGGCTTTAACGTTGAATTAAAGGAAACCACAAGCCACCAAACTGCTGGCCATAAACATGTTTACATTCTGTCTGATGGGGAGTGAGTGCAAAAGGAATTTGAGTGACTTACAGAGCTGTTGCCCAGGGTGTAATTTAAGCAGCCTCTGTGTCAAAGGGAAGCGGACACGGGGATGCCATCAGAGGAGCCAGCTGCACACCACTAGAGGCTCAGAAGGGCCAAGGCAAACTTGGCCTTGGATTGTGCAGGTGTGACCATGTGCTGGGTAGGTGCGTGGAGAGAAAGGACACGTTCACGGAAGTAACAGGTGTCATGCAAAGTGACTAGGGTCTGTAGAAGATTGCCTCAAGTCTGGTTTATGATCCTCCCAAGTGTCAGTCTGAGTATGAGGAATGGTTTACAGAATTTTGCTAAAGATTTCTCACTAAAAGTCATACTGAGTGTCTTGAGGTAGAAAGGATGGCACTGAGGAACAAACAGAAAAAAATACTACATTTCAATTCCTAACGCTTGCTAAATTTTGCCATTCTAAGTAAGAATACAGTTGATGCAAAATTCCCCCTACCCTGCCCTGGGTAATTAAATAGGAGTAAATGAGCCAATAGGAAGTAAGCTGCTTGCTTACTGGAGAAGCAGGCCCTGCTAAGAGGGGCAGTGGGAGGAGGGAGTGGGGAGGAGTCTGAGAAGTCAAAGCCAGGATCACAGGCCAAGGCTTCTGTGGTCTATACAACGTTAACCATGTGCAGACAACTCCCTAAGAGTCTGTGCCACTCTTTCTGCTCCCCCAGAGCCTTGGCAGAGACGGCAGAGCTGAGGTGTGATTTGGGACAAGTCACATCATGAGCTCTACTAGCTGCTATGTCCATCCCTAGGGAAAGGATGCCTGGGCCATGATGTGTACTGCCCTGGGTTAAGAGGTCAGAAAATGAAGTTTGTATAAATTAGTGCCACTTCCTCTTTGTTCACAATGCCTACCACACAGCTTATTTACTTTGTGAAGTGCCTGATGCTGAGTGTTAAATGCCAAAGAACCACGAGAGTAAATTATAGAGGAAAGGGACTATTCCTCTGGCTAGAGTCTAGAAGCTATTTTGCAATATGCAGCAACACTTGGTTTCCAAGCAACCGAACTATCTATAGCAGAACCCCAACTGGGGGATGAGTAGGTGAGGAGGAAAGAGCTAGGTGCGTGATCTCCAGCCAAATTGTCTGGGATGTGGAGTACGGCTCAGTCTAAGCCTGAAACTAAAATGTCAGGCAAGGAAACTGAGGCAGAAGCCCAACTGTACGGATTTGAGCAACACAAGATTAAGGAAGAGGTGCCTGAGAGGTCCAAAGAGCATGAAGGCTCAGAGCCAGAGAGATGAGAACTGGAATTCAGGCTGTCATTTCCCATCAGTGTCACCTTTGACAAGTGTCTTAACGTCTCTAAGATTCTGTTTCCTCATGTACAAAACAGGGATATTAATAATCTTATATTGCTATTGTGAGAATTAAGCTATATAAAGTATAAAGGCTCAAAATAAACTTTCATTCTATTAAATTATAGGCTCCTTAAAAGCAAAGAATGGATCTTAGGACAGCACTGGCCACATAGTTAATAAATGTTTACTAATAAATTTACAAAAACAAAACATATCCCAGGCCCTATTCCTAGGTGAGGAGGAGGTTATGGGTCTATACACATTCTCATTCTCATTCTTACTACTCAAAGTGAAGTTCATGAACCACTGACATCCTTTGGAACTTACTAGAAACACAGGATCCCTGATCCCACCCCAGACCTAAGGAATCAGAGTATCTGTTCTGGCCCGATCCCCAGGGGATGTGTTTGCACATTAAACTGAGAAGCACGGCTTAGTCAAGATTGACTGGAGGAAGAAGGAGGCCTGAGTCTCCTGCAGGATGGCACCTACTGGCTCCCGCTGGGGGCGGGTGGGAAAGGCAGGTAGTGTCCCGGCTGATTCCTTAGACGGTCACTGCTGTGTGTGGGGACTGGGGCAGATGGCCAGGCTTCTGCTTCGGAGGAAGTAGACCCTCATCTGGCAGGGCAAGGGCAGGGTAAAGACTGCAGGATGTGTGAGCAAAGACTGAGTTGCGGAGCCTCCGCATGGGCTCGAAGGCAATGTCCAGAGGCCAAGGAGGCAAGAAGTCAAGTCCAGGGGACTCAGGTGAGAGAGAAGCTAAAACAGGTTGTGCTGGTCTGGAAGGCCAGAGCCCAGAGAACAAGAGGCTGGGAGAAACAGAAAGCACACGATTCTACCAATACTGCGAAGCTGCTTATGGGTGAGACAAGAGAATGAGTTCTCATTCTAGGAGAGCTTGTGCCTTGTTCTGGGTCTTGCTCCCTTCAGCGTGTAGGTGGATGTGTCTTTACAGTCATGCGTCTGTCCTCTGAGGGGAAATCAGCATTACGATGCACTTGCTCCTTCTGAAGGAAGTTCTGAGGCTTGCTGTAGGGGTCGTCCTGCTGATGGAGAGATAACAGTCAAGGTGGGAAAGTGAAAATTTCAGGGACTGTGTTTTGAAAACTCTGTGAAAAAATGGACAGAAAGTCCCAGGACCCTTTGCTCACACTGTAACCCTGTGTGTGTTCAGAGAGGAATGGGCTGCTCCTCAGGAGACAATAAGCCGATGACCTCAGTAACCCAAACAGCAATCTCAGGACTTGCCACGCAGAATCCTATTATCCGAGGATGTCGGAGCTGGAGGGGACCTCATGGTTTTCAATCACTTTTTTATGCATGGAGCCTTGTCTTCCAGCACTCTCTGACTTGGATCCCCAACATTTTTTAAAGATTTTATTGGGAAAGGGGAACAGGACTTTATTGGGGAACAGTGTGTACTTCCAGGACTTTTCTCCAAGTCAAATTGTTGTCCTTTCACTCTTAGTTGTGGAGGGCGCAGCTCAGTTTCAGGTCCAGTTGCTGTTGCTAGTTGCAGGGGGCACAGCCCACCATCCCTTGCGGGAGTCAAACTGGCAACCTTGTGGTTGAGAGAACATGCTCCAACCAACTGAGCCGTCTGGGAGGCAGCTCAGCTCAAGGTGCCGTGTTCAATATTAGTTGCAGGGAGCAGAGCCCACCATCCCTTGCGGGACTCGAGAAGTTGAACCGGCAACCTTGTGGTTGAGAGCCCACTGGCCCATGTGGGAATTGAACTGGCAGCCCTAGGAGTTAGGAGCATGGAGCAATAAACGCCTGAGCCACCAGGCCGGCCTGATCCCCAACATTTGAAATGGACATTAGCAATGCTATTCTTATGCAGAAGTTGGAGCCCAGAGCCATTCTCTTCCACTCCCTAATCCCCAAGGCCCTCTGTGGCCCCTTGGTAGAACCCCATGTTCCATGGGGCAGTTTAAGAGGTATTGCTCTGCACCAGTTTAAGAGGCATTGTCATTGCACAAATGAGGAAAAAGAGGCGTATGCTGACAAGGTATTCCAGGACCTGGCCTGGCTCACCTCACCACCCGTGTGACTCCCTACACTTTGGCCACGTGGACTTTCTTCAGTCCTCGGAACATGCCATGCCCTCTCTTCTGAGCCTTTTACATGCTCTTCTCTCTATTTGAAATGCTCTCTGCTCCCATCCATACCTCCCTGTCTTCCCACTCCACTCCTGCCTTCCCGACATCTCCACGACCTACAGAGCTCAGCAGAGGCCTGTCTGTTCTGTTCCCTGTCCCAGCACACTGCCTGATCAATGGTAAATGCTGCGTGTTTCTTGAATGAGTGCGTGAGCACATTTACAGGAGACTTGCTCCATGGCTGCCTAGCCAGCTCCGAGGTTCAGGAATGCGGGCAGCCCTTCCATCCAAATATGGGGTGGTCACGAGCAAATCCTTGTCCAGGCTGGGTTGATTCCTTCTCAGGAAGTTCTGACTGGTGTGCAATAGTGCTAGGCTGAAGACCCAGGTAATGGGCACAACAATTTAGGGCATGCAAATTGAGCCATGCTCAGAAAATGTTGGTAGGTCCATGTGACAGCTGCCTCCAAAGTAGCCATAGAGAGTTATTGGCAGATGTCTGTTTCTTATGATGACGGTTTTCAGACATCGTCTCAATGCTCTGCCACCCGAAGGGTTTGGAAATAGATTTTAAACCTGACTATCTTCTAACACTCGTAACCATATTTGACATTCCTAGTAGAGAATCTTCCTAAAGTTCCACAAAGAATATTCACAACTTCTCTGATGATAAAATATAGCCATAAAACATAGTGTTTGACTTTCTCAGGCATCTCTGTAGTGGATGAGTGAATCTCTCCAAGAACACCTATCTGATAGGGAAAGAAAAAAAGAAAGCTAAATCAATATGAATTAATGTTGCACTAAAATTTTTCTGAAGACGCAAGCACCTACGAATGCTAAGTCAACATATTCCAAAACTGACTCTTCCTATTAGTATTAGTATGTGGGCAGTAAATTGTTAAGAAAACTAATTATCTCTTTAGATAGTATTACCCCAAACATTACACTTACGAGCTTTGTAGAATGACTCACAGGTTAACTCAAGTCTCTAAACTCAAGACTCAAGTCTCTACTTCAGCATCACTTTATTTAAAGAGACATTTCCTGGTAAACAGGTTTTTAACTAAAAAAGATAATTATATTTGCATCCCTCGAAGATAAAGTACAGACTACTTAACTATGTACACTCTCTGTCTATCGCTACTTATTTTTGGCACCAGTTATACAGCAAAACTACCTGAAAGGATAATTTCTCCCACAATAATCCTTTCCAATCAGACAGGATTTAGCACTTTATAAAGTATGTTCACATACATGATTTCATTTGATTCTCTCCCCAGCCCTGTAAGGCAGGTCCAGCAAGAATTAGAGTTATTTCATTTTCTAAATGAGGATGCTGAGGCCAGAGAACCTACATGACTTGCTCATGGTCATCCTGCTGGTAGAGGGTTCAGCCAGGCCTCACATCCAAGGTTTGTGACCCCAGGTCTATTTCAGAGTATCATTAGGTAAACTACGGTAAGTGTGTCCGATGCCTTAGATCACATTGCAGACGTACCATGAAGGTTTTCTAGTGGTGCGGTTCTCAAATTACATTCTTAGAACCTTAAAGATCCATCCATAGTGGTGCTTAGGGAGCGTCACAAGGAAGGTGAGAAGACAGGGTACTAGGCAACTCTCCCAACCAGGGAGCGGTTCTTATGTCTCATACACAGATGTTTTAAGTAAAGTTTCTTTGGAAGAAAGTAATCCACTGCTTAGAAAAAGTTTGAAACTCCAGTATACTCGTCTACACTTCTCATTTCACAGATTGGAAAAGACCCATAAAGATCAGTTCATTTGTCCATATTCACACCCAACTGAGACTAGAAATGAGACGCTTCTTTCCAGACCCAGTCACTCCCCTGTGACTGGGATAAAAGTTAAGTCTCTCAATGCAGTGTTTTGTCTACCTCTGAAGCTTTAGTGTATATCAGGAGGGCCTGTCATAGATTTCTGGGTCCCACCTCCAGAGGTTCCGGGGTGGGGCCTGAAGAACGTGCATTCCTAACAAATTCCCAGGTGATGCTGATACTGCTGAACCACTTGTCTACAGGTGAACACAATTGAAAAGTCCCCTGCATTGATAGCTAACTGTGCATTTCATTAATTTTATTTAATTCAGGGAAAATGGCAAAGGGAACTCCCTCATCAGAATTTATAAACCATGGCTTTAACCATGCCACTATACATTCCTCAACACCCTGCACTGATATTCTGTCACATGATGCAAAGATCCTAAACCCTCCTGTAGCAGATGATGATGTCCCAGTCCATATGCCCTCATCCAACCTCTGAGTTTATCTGCACCTGCAGTGAGCCGTTTCTATGCACAATGCCAGCTTTCCGTCTCAGTGGGTGGCATTTCTCTGGTGTCTGTCGGAGAACTTTCTTTAGCCAACAAAAACCTGCTCAGTCCACAAGTTGTGCGTGCGCGTGTGAGTGTGAGTGTGTGTAATTAATGCCCCCACTTGAAGGCATCCTTTACACAATGAGGACATGACTCTGCAGATAAATACTCCAATATCCCTATCCCTCAGTGGGGTAACTTTGAAGCTTTTTCAAATGATTCCTCAGAGTGTCCCCCACGAGACTGTGCCCCCAGCTTGCCACAGCCGTAGCTCACTCATTAATGCTCCCTGTATTGGCATGTCTCCCTTCCCTGCCCACTTCCTTTACTTCCTCATTCGTGCTTCCTGGGATCATTTCCTAAATAAACTACCTGCACCCCAACTTCTTGTCTCAGGGTCTGCAGGTTCTGTCTCAGGGACACAAACGAAAACACCCTGGTCTCAGAGTTTTTCACCAAGTTCTTCACCAAGGATCACCTTCGAGCTGATCCACACCTACTTCTGTTCACCTTTCAGTTCTGTGCTCTGGGGTCTTATTCACAGGTTTTATTCACTGGCTAACCCAGGTTAGGATGTACTCAATGCGTGTTAATAAATAAGTGACATGAGGATTCTTGCTGTGTAATAGAAATCCAGGCTGTTGAATCATGTGCAGATTCTCATGATTCATTAATTTATACTTAAGTAGTCACTCTTCAGATAGAGGCCCAAGTTCATCAGTCAGATGTGAAGGAGGCCAACTTTTAAAAACTTGGCATTATGGGTGTTTTTCAGGGCATCACTACAAAAAGCATCTGTGGAGTCTGAAATGCAGATAAGTTTCCTTTTGTACTGTTCGAGCAAGATTAACCTTCAGCAAATATTTACATTTGAGGAGTGGAGTTTCAGCAGTGATGGCATCTACATTAGTCAAACTGCGGTGCAAATCTCAATGAAGAAAGAAAGAACTATGTGAGAAACAATGAAATTGTACTCAAATTGAAGCCGAATAATAGAGATAGATCCTTATGGTTAAAAAAAAAATTAAATTAGTCAAATTTCACCCTAAATAAGAGAGTTGCTTCATGTATTTCATTCCACTCATTACTCATGGATTAATTTAATTTTTTTCTTTATTTAAAAAAGTTTTATTGAGGGATAATTGACGTAGGATACAGTGCCCATATTTAAAGTGCGCAAGTTAATAAATGTTGACATATGCATGCACTCGTGAAACCATAGCGCTTGTTTATTTTTAAAAGCAATATTATTGAGTTTTAAGTCTTTACCATTTCAAGATCCTATTTGGGGAATAATCCATTAATTATGATATTTATGCAGTGATTCATTATGGGCTAAAATCTCTTCACATTACTCCCTATTTGAAATGGCTATACAAATATGCTCGAAATAATTGGTTGGCACAATTCCCCAAAACTTATGAGGCATATCTGGCAAATAATAATAAAAGCTACCACTTACTGAGTATCTATCACTGCCCAAGTTCATTTTGTAATTCTTTAGATAATGTCATTTGTGAGCCCCACTACAATTCTATGAGGTATGTATTATTAATTCTATTTTACAAATGAGCAACTGAGACTTAGAGATATTAAATGACTTAGAGACATTTACATGGCTAGGACATAACAGAGCTGGTAACTAGATTTGTTCCATTGTGTCCCAAACTGTTAATTTATTCGCTTTTCATTTATTCAGCAAATACATATATACCAGGCCCTAGATTAGATGTTGGAGATACAGCAGTGAAGGTAATTGACATTGTTCCCAGCATAATAAAGTCAGCAGCCAGTGGTGAAGAGATTTACCATTTCATTGAAATATAATTACACAAATAATTGATTTTAATTGTTATGGATGCTATGAGGAGAAGTACAAGGTGCTGTAAGAGCACGCATTTGGGGACCTCTTCTAGTTTTTTGGAAGGCAATTAGAGGAGGCATCTATGAGGAAGTAATGTTTGACCTGAGACCTGACAAATGAGTGGGCCTATAGGTTTTTAAGGAGCGGGAGTGACATGATCAGATTTGCAAGATGGATAACGGGGAAAGCCACTTACACAGTAGGGAACAGTGAAGGAGGGGGTTGGGAAAGGCTTCCCTGAGAATTGCAAACTATAAGCTCAACCTCAGACAGGTTTGGAACCAGAATCCACATGCCTGTGTAGCATTAGAAAATCTCACACCTAAATAATGTTCAGTGTGGTTCTGAGTTGGTTTAATGGTCTGTAGCATTTAGTTAGTAAAAGCAAACTTCCTGAAGAAAAACCTTCAAGCCAAGTCTCAAAAAGTTTTTTCACATGTAAAGTTTCAATTTACAATCAAAACACCAAGAAACAAGCTACCAGGAGCAAGCATTAGCAAAAACCATAAAATATAGAATCAGAACTATAAAAACTGCAGATATTAGAATTGTCAGATTCGGAATATAAAATAAGTTTGATATGTTTAAAAAAATAAAAATATAAAAAGTATGATTATTTTAAAACTGATCAGATAGATTTGAAATAGAACTATTAAAAATGATATATGTAGCTAGATAGTATTAATCCTTTAACTCTTGACTATGTTACACATATTTTCTTCCAGGTTTGTTGCTTCTGTTTTAACTTAATTTGTGGTGGTTCTTGTCACTCCTAAATTTTTTGTTCTTTCAAGGTCAAATCTGTACATTTGCCTTTATGTCTTTTGCAATTTGTGCCTTGCTTAGGAAGGCTTTTCCTATGCGATGGTTATTTTAAGAAGCCTCATTTTTTTTAATGCTTATTGATTTATTTTAATCTGGATTTCATATTAAGATAGGAGTCTGATATTATTTTAATAGAGTATATTTGGGAATTCCAACACTGTTTATTAAATAGACCTTTCTCACTAATTTGAAATATCACTGTTAAACTAATTTCTTGTTATAGTAAATGAGAATTTAGTTCTCTTACAATTTCTGACCTCACTTACTTCCCTTCACCATCCTCCCAATTTTTGCTTAAATCATTAGTCTCTATTTATATAAAGAAAAACTGCAAATATTATGCACTGTTGAATCATTACTATGATTATGTTTCCTTTCTTGAACATTTTGTTTTTCTAGGAGTTTTTTATGTTTTGTGTTTCCTTTCTTGAACAACTTTTTATTTTTCTAGGAGTTAACTATTACCATATTATTTTCAGTTGTTCAGTTTCCTGTGACTCTATTCAAATGCTTGATCGGACTTGTCAAACACCTATTATTATTATTTTTTCCAAACACTATCAATTAACCTTTTTACTCCATTATTATAGCAATTAATATTTTTACTCCATTTTTTTTTCCTGGCAATCTCCCTCTCAGAACTCTCTAGTTCTCCTGCTCCAGTCTGGGTTGATTACATCTAGGCCTACTGTTATACTGGAATTTCCTTTGCTGCTTTCTTGCGCTGGAGCCTTCAAATGTCAGTATGTGGAGATTTTTTTCTCTTTAGAGAAGAAACGGCCAGCCTCCTGCCTAGGGGGCATGTACCCCATGGCTATTTGAAGTAGGATCTTTCTGGAAGTAGATCTGAGAAAGAAGGTCCCACTGTTTATTACTCAAACTTCCCCATAATCGGCATGTTTCAGCCTAATGCCATAAACCCAACCCACCTCACTCCTCCATGTCTTGTGTCCTGAGTCTGTCCCGGGTCTCTCTGGCTCATTATCTCCAGAGAACATGCTTCCTGTCACCTACAGAGGGTAGCTTTCTGACTTCAGGGGTGGGGAGGAAGACCTTTGGCTCTAACGGCTCCAGACAAATGTTAGCCAAAGCCTGCGCCTCATTCACCTTCAGTGGTGTCTGGTACTACCTCAAGTCCTGCGTCCTCTTGGGCTCTCATGTAGCGGCCTCTCTGCTCTAAATCACATTTCCCTCCTCCACTCATTTTCCACTTTACAAAAATTTTTTTCTGACATTTCTCATTTGCTGATGTCTCCTTTCCAATTCTGTCTGTGGATTTATACTACCGCTAACCCCCATGTCACCCCACCCCTCCCCCTTTAGTGATGTTTCAATAAGAGATAAATTTGGCCACATTTAATTGGAAATCTCTCCACCTCATAGAGCCATGGATGGATGTAGGTATGTGTATATGGCACTATGAGGTATATAAAATCCCACCCCATGGAAGCGACTACTGATGTGCTTTCTGTCACTATATGTTCGTTTGCAGTTTCTAGAATTTTATATAATCATACATGTGTGTTCTTATTTATTTGGATTCATCTCTGACTATATTTGAACTTTATTCAATTTTTTAAATTCAGTGCTATTCAGGAGTAATTTACATACAAAGTCACTGATTTTAAATCCAGAATTTGACGAGGTTTGACATTTGAATATCATCATGTAATCACCATTCCGATCAAAATAGAGAACACACGAAAAGGAGTAGTTTAAATTTAAGCAAAGATTTAAGGGAAGCACAACGCTTATTAGTTTCAGAGAAAGTCATATGCTGCACGCATGGAACACTCAGCCATTATCCCAGCACACACACAAATCAATGACATTTTACCTCCTTTTTTAACTTACAAAGCTGTGAGAACTTGCATTCTTGATTCTTCATGGGGAACTTAGTTTATTACTTTTCTTACAAATACCTCTTTGGTGTGTTAGAAAATAACTTCCAAGATAAAGTAACAGGAAAGGGTTTGTGAGGGAGTTAGAGTAAAACCTGAGCTATATCTGCATGCTGTTTATATAACACCTGGATTCATTTATCACAGTGATTCTTCTGTCCCCAACCAATCTAGTGACCACTATGGAAAGTGTCTCATAGCCCCAAAGTTTCTGTCGGCCATGTCGTCTCAGGCCTCTTTCCTCCCGTCTTGTCTCCCAGCCTTCAGTCTTTCCCCGTCCCCTTCCTGCCTAAACATCACTGTACCATTAATCTTTCTGAAGTCTTGCTTTTGTCATGCTGGGAAAACTTCCACACTCCCAGTGCTCACAAGATAAAGCTGTCTCCACCTTTGGGTGCCCATTCATGCTGATGGGCAGCTGAGAGCCATCTCAAGTGAGCCCTGGGGCTGAGCCTGGTTGTTGTGCTGGGTGAGCTGTCTGTTTTATCTTCCCCGACCCCAGCACAACATGTGGAGTGGCCTGGGTCTTAATATTACACTTGTTGCAAAGGGATAAAAATTTACATCCTAAACTTTACATAGAAAGCCTAGTAAGGCCCTTCATTGGTTATCGTTAAGAAATTTCAGCAATTTATGTGAATGCGGGGCTTCAGATGGCACAATAACGGAGAGGTTATGCTGCATGAGTAATTTATTTGTCACATGCACGTAATTTATTTGCCTGGGTTACTTTCTGAAAAGGACCATCATTTATTCATTTATTTAAACTTTCACTAAATATCTGTTGAACATCCATTACCTGTCAGGTTCTGTGCTAGGTGATATACTGGTATATTAGAGGCAGAGACAACCATTGTCAATGTTCTAGTTTATTTCCTTTCAGTCTTTTTTCAATATTTTTAATTACATTGAGAGCTTACTAGATTTAGTTGTGTGTTCTGTTTTATTTAATATTATATCATAAAGACTCTCACATTATAAAAATTTTAAATTAATAATTTTAATGGCTTAAAAAAACAAACAAAAAAAAAACCAAAGAAGTATTGACTACTCCCTTACAGAACTAACAGATTAGCTGAATGAGTCATGATAAGAGTAAAGAGAGCTATGAATGGGAGGTAAAGTACATTCTGGGAGCTGTGGTGGACACTACTGCCCTGCCCCTCAGCACTCACCAAGGAAGCCAAAGGATTCTTCCTACAGGAGACTCTCAGCCTGAGTGAGGACTTCTCTGGCCCACAGGGAGCAGCAACATACAGGCTGGAAGTGCCAGGGACTCCATGCCCTAAGGAGTAATGGCAAATGAGAACTGAGAAGTAACTACCCAGCTTCCTTACCCTCTAGGTGGGACAAATCGGAGGGTGTTCTATGCTATCTTAGCTTGGGCTGCTATAACAAAATGTCATACTCATAGACTGGGTGGTTTACACAACAGGACTTTATTTTCTCACAGTTCTGGAGTCTGGATGGCTGAGATCAGGGTGTCAACATGCTTAGTTCCTGGTGAAGTCTTTCTTCCTGGTTTGCGGCAACTGCCATATCACTGTGTGCATGTGACCTCATCTTTGTGTGCTCTCAGAGAGAGAGAGAGAGCTCATGCGAGCTCTCTGATGTCTCTTCTTATGAAGATACTAATTCTATTGTGTCAAGGCCCCACCGTTACGATCTCATTATGGACACTCCTCAATTTTTAATTACCTCCTTAGGCCTTATCTCCAAATACTGTCACATTTGGAATTAGAGCTTCTACATAAGAATTTTGGTTTCTACATATGAATTTTGACAAAATTCAGTCCATAGCATATACTGTCTCCCAGAGTTCCCCAGTGAGACTGAGTTCCAGTTACCCTTCTCCCAGTAACCTATTCATTAACGCACCCTGACTTTGCTTCTTTATCTTCCCTCCTGATTCCCCCATCTTCCTACCAGAGCTTCTTGAGACCACTTCCCCAATAAACTACTTGCTCTCAAATCCCAATCCTAGGGTATATTTCTGGCAGGAACCCAACCAATGATTGCAGCACATAACAGGGAGACCTGGCCTAGATCTGATGGGCCTAGATTTCAGCTTGTCATGAATTCTTTCCTAAGGTCTCTTTGGGAGGCCATTTAAGGTCTTAAGCAAAAGAATACATTTCTGGCAGAATGTGAAGAAAGGATTAGAAGAGGTAAAAAGTAAATGCAGGGCAACTAGTTGGGAAGCTATTTCTTCAGTCAAATAAGAGAGAAGGCTATGACCAATGCTAGAGAGGAGGCAGTGAAGACGGAGCCTGACATGGTGTCTAGCCCATAGCAGCTGCTCAACAAATACTTTTGGATGAAAATTAGCGAATGGGTTCAATCTATCCAATCTCTAGGTAGACTGACAGAACTTGAAGACTGATTGGACCTAGGAATTGAGGAAAAGGAAAGAGTCGAGAATAACTCCCAGTCTTCAGGCTTCAACAGCTAAGTGGATGCTGGTGCTATTTACTGAATATGGGACACAGCCCCAAGGAGGAGAGGCAAGTCGGAGGGGGTAGGAGATGATGAATTTGGGGCATGATGTGCCTGCGAGACATCTAATTGATACTGAGCAGGCAGCTGGGTCTAAGGTTTAGAGCTGGGTCAGAGGTGCATATTTGGGTCCCACCAGATATAGATGCTAACTGAATGGAGCAAGTCCTCTCCAGCCACACAGGCAATGGGCGCCAGAAGAGCTCCATATTTTCATACTTTCTGGCATTCTCTCTAAAACAATATTAGTACAAAGGAGAACTAATATTTATTGAGAACCTACTGTGGGCCAGGAATTCTACATATTTATTTCATCTTGAGAACAGCCCTGAGAAGTACGCAATATTATTACCATTTACAAATGAGGAAATTGAGATGCGGAGAGGTAAAGGAACTTATCCAAGGTCACACCGCCCATAAGCAGCTTCAGATAAGTCTGGATTGTCTTACTCCAAATTTTGTGTTCTTGAGGAAGATAAGCACCGAAAGTGTGATTCTGTATCCTATGTCTCTCAGTCTCACCAGACTCCACAATGAGCAATTCCCACAGTCGGGTGCATTCAGTAGAAGGATATTTCAATGTCAGGGTCCAAAGACTATTCTCTGGGATGCGCTTTGTTCAGCTCGCATCCCTCATTTGGACAGCTCCTTCTCCAGTGGTCCCCCTGCTGGTGACGCTGTTATTTATAGCCCTCACTGAAGTCTCAATTTCTGTCTCTGTATTTGCTTTTTATGGACATATCATGTAAATAGAATCACATAATGTGGTCTTTTGCAATAGTTTTCTTAGCTAGTATGCTGTACGGAAGGTAAAATATTTCGTATTTCCTCAACACTATAGGAAGTATAGGGAGTAAACCAAAATCTCATCATTTCTTCTTATTTAAAAATACAGCACACTACCTTGGACTTGCTAATATTGATACATCGTCCTGAGAATGTCCCAACTATTTTCCCTTCTACGAACAAATACCTTTTTTCATAGATCTGCATTAAACTTATACACTAATTTAGAAAGAATTAACATTGACATTATTCAATGTTATATATTTTCTATTTAGGTACATAGTATTTCCTTTCCAACCTGGTCTGTTAAGTCAAAGTTTTAGAATTTTTTTTAATAAATTATTATTTAGGTTTTGAATATATGTTATTAGTATTGTAGTTAAACTCTATTCTTTTTGAGATATTTTTATATGACACATTTTCCCATAGTCTGTTCTAAGTCACTGTTTCTGATAGACAGGAAAGCTATTGAATTGTATGGTATGATTTTGGAAAATAGTATGGAAGTTCTTCAAAAAATTAGAACTAGAATTACCATGTTATCCAGAAATCCCATTTCCTGGTATTTACACAAAATAATTGAAATCAGGGTCTCTAAGAGATACCTGCACTGCCGTGTTCACTGCAGCGTTAGCCACAAAAAACAAAATATGGAAACAACCTACATGTCCATTGCTGTATGAATAGATAAAGAAAACATGACATAGTCATAGCCTGGTATATTATTTAGCCTTTAAAAGAATGAAATCCTGCCATTTCTGACAATACGGATGAACCTGGAGGACATTATGCTAAGTGAAATAAGCCAGTCACAGGACAAATATTGCATCATTCCACTTATATGAGGTATCTAAAATAGTCACACACATAGAAACAGAGAGCAGAATGGTGGTTGCCAGGGGCTCGTGGAAGGGGAAAATGGGGAGTTGCTGTTCAACAGGTATAATCTTTCAGTTATGCCAAATGCACAAATTTTAGAGGTCTGCTGTTAAATATAGTGCCTGTCAACAACATTGTATTGTACACTTAAATTTTTGTTCAGAGGGTAGATCTCATGTCATGTTCTTACCACAATAAAAAAAGAAAAAAGAAAAAAAAAAGCAACCGGTAAACAATTATACAAATACAGTTCTTAAAAGATGGAAGTTAGCATTTATACTGCTTTATTCTCCAGATGTGAGGTAGCGTTACTCCATATGTTCTAATTCTTTTAATATGTTGTTGGAAGCAGAGTTTCATAGACTACTCCCTGGTGTGGGAGTGAGCATCTTACCTGAATTACAGAAGGTTCCAGAGATTGGGCAAGCTGATAACTTGAGCCAGAAAGATGAGGTCATTCTCTTTACCAGTCTCTGCAATCTTGCAAAAGGAGAGTCTGAGACATGTTTCTTGGACCAGAAACTAGACTGAAGTGAGAGGCCCTTAGGCAGAAGGAAGATTGGAACTGTGGTCAGTGGAGTTTATCCTGGAACCTGTCCCCATCTTGACCTCTCCCACCCTCCTCCACACTGTAGCCAGAGTGAACTTTTGTCATCATAAAAGAGTATAGTTCAGAGGACTCATCATCTGCCCCCGCTTGCTTCTCCAGCCTCCTATCTCACCCCTCTTCTCTCTATGGAACCCTATTATTTAACTGCTATTAAATTTCCTTCAGATCCATAAAAAACTCATCACTTTTGTTTTTATCTCTAGGACTTTCCGTCTGTCCCAGCCTCTCTCACACCCAGCCCTCCAAACTATATAATTCCTGCTCATTGTCAAGTCTCAATTGAGACCTCACTCCCTCTAGGAATTTTTCCCTGATCATCAAGACTGGATTAGGTTTTCCCTTAGCACTCTGATTTTACCCCTATTCCAGGGGTTATCCAACTGTGTTGCAATTGCCTATTAGCTTGGCTGTACCTACCTCCTCCTAGACTGAAAGTGCCTTCGGGTAGAGACGGAATCTATCCAACGTCTGACCTCATGAGATACATCAAGTTAGAACTGCCCAGTCAACTTGTTCCTGAATTCCTGGTCCACAGGAACTGTGAGATAATAAATGATTACTGTTGTCTTGACTCACTGAATTTTGGTTAATTTGTTATACAGCAATAGATGACCCCTACACTATCAAAACTTAGTGGTTTAAAACAACAACCATATCTCAGATTCTGTAGGTTGGATAATTGGCAATTTCTTGCTCCTTGTGGCATCGAATGAGATCAACTCAGCAATACTCAGCTGATGGATGGGCTAGTTGGGACGACCCAAGATGGCTTCACTCATATGTCTGGCACTTTGTGGGCTAGAAGGCCGGGCTCAGCTGGGAACAGTTGGAGCCCACACTTGGAGCCTACACTTGGCCTCTTCACTCGAGCAGTTTTATAGTTCTAGCTTTCATGTTCAGCTCTATGATTCAGTTTGAGTTAATTTTTTGTATGGTATATGATCAGGTCAAGGCTCATTTTTTTTTTCTGAACAGATATCAGATATGCAATAGTTACAGTAGCATTTGTTGAAAATACTATCTTACTATCCTTTCCTCATTTTTGTCTATAGCAGTTGTGTATATATACAGAGGATGCCAAAAAAAATGTATACACATTTTAAGAAAGGAAAAAAACTGTATTGAAAGTATGCTAATGGGAACCACTTTGAGCACCTGTTGTAATGGCAGAAGTCAAACGTGACTTGTATTCATCTTATGTTATCACTATATATTATTTAATTTTAATACAGTTTTTTCCTTTCTTAAAATGTGTATACATTGTTTTGGCCATATATACATATATATGTATGTATGCATATATATACACACATACATATATATATACATATACATATATACATATACATATGAGAGCAATAGACAAATACATATGAGAGAAATAGACGAATAGACATATATATGTATGTATATATATGTATATATATATGTCTATTCGTCTATTTCTCGATTTTTTTGCCATGTTCTATTGATTTGTCTGTATATCCTGTGTGGTTATATTTTAACACTGCCAAAAGCATGAGCATTCACTGTAGCTGAATTGCTCTCATGGCATCATACACTAAAAGTTCTCAGGGACAATCCAGCCTCTTGAGACATGACACTCTGTCTCTAGCTGACCCTCCTGGACACCTCTTCCTCAAACAGGCCAAAGAATTCATAGAAGTAATTTCAAAAATGAATTAGACAGAGGACATAGGTGGAAAAAAAGAGATGATTAGAAGAGATGAAGAGAAAAGGGTGGAAGGCAGAGCTATGTCTCTGGCCTAAAGGGAAAAACTGTGACACGTAAATGAAGTGGGAAACTATCTGATTTTCTAATACTGAAACATGTCAATGGATGGTGAGTCAAAACAATCCTCTCTGAGTTTGTCACCATGCCTCTCAAGAGCATATTTTACTTAATGACCTTTCTTGTACAAAACACCAATTTCATTGTTTCAAATTTGTCAGGAAAAAAGTTTTTGGATAAGAAGTTATAGCAGGACATTTCTGTTTTTCAAAAGTAACTTTGTCAGTAAAATTTCTGATTTACTAGAAGTTTGAACTGGTTTGCAAAGCAAGTAGGTTAATCACTAGCTCATGTCTCTAAAATTTCTTGGAGATTTACTATTAATACATTTAGTTGATTGCCTTAGGGCCTGTTTGGAGAGGTAGCGATCCTCAATGAAAATAGGTGAAAATGTTTAAAAAGTATAAAATGTTCACCAACTGTGCATACCACACTGATTCTTTGTGGTTTCGCCAAAATCAGACAACATATTTGGCTTTTTCTACCACAGACACTCTTTTACCTCTATTTCTACATCGTCCAACATGGCAAGGCTAACAGAAAATTGGGGTCAAATGAGGAAACTCAGCAAATGGTTTTTATCTGGCTTCAATGTTTGACCACCAACTGGCAAAGACCATAAGAAAAATTGCATAGGAGATAAATGATAGGGTAAAAGTACGTTTTTGACTATAGGCCCAGGCTCTTGTAAAAGAAGCAGGCCTAAGATTTATAGGAAACGATTTGGGAATGACTTCAACGTGCTGAAGAATCACAAAATTGTTTTTCCATTTAACAGAAAAAATTCCCATATTTAAAGACTTTGGGGTGGTAGTTTGTTTTTTTTCTCCAGCATCTATTTTTTAATTTTACTTCACGATCCCACCTGTTGCTGTTTTTCTAGGGAAGATCGAATAACTAAAAAACTTTCATTGCATGTGTCGATCACAGCAAATTATTGGCACTTAACAAATATGTAACATTGATAGAATAAAAGGAGATTCAAAGGAGATAAAACACATAAATTATCTCAAACGGGTTAATTTTAGGATGACATTTTACTGATGAGAGAAACTCCCTTAACTGAAAGCGAAGTAACATTTTTTTTACTAACCGCTTCAGTTCCCTTCTTTTAAGAAGTTTCTTAATATGTTCTCACAATAACACTACCTCAATCCTAAAACATCATGTAATAACGTATTTTTAAAAAATCAAATTCAAGAATGCCAAACAGGTGACTTAGGAAGAGAGTGGAGGCCCAGCCCAAGAAAGCACCTCACTTCTGTCTTCCCAGGACAAGAGGACAAATAACTGACTCCGATGTAACTAGTGGAAGTAGGTGCTCCCACGATGTAAGAAATTGTCTTGAGACAGAGAAGGAGAAAGAATGCGGGAGAGGAAAGGGAGAATTTTAAAGGCTGTAGGTGTGTGACATATGTTCCCCTAGAATTAGGAGACAGCTGCAAAAGGTGGCAACGCAGACTGATGGACTCTATATTGGTTTTCTTGAGGTTTACGAGTAAAACAGTAAAGCAAGAAGGAAAATAGGCAGGATCAAGGACTTTAAAGCTGGAAGTTACCATCTAAGCATTTAGTCAGGGGTTGGCAATTCTGTTGGTGTTAAACCAAAAAAAAACTCTTACAGAGAGCGAAAGCAGACAGAAGAAAAGCTGCTGTGGTGGACGGGGTGGAGTGGGGCAGAGAAGGGTCGAATGCCCATCAGGCGCACACACCCCTTTCTCCGTCCTAAGAGTTGTTTAAAAACCACCAACCAGGCCTTTGACAACTGAAAAAACAGAGACGCAAGTGACCGGCTCACGGTCCCAGCACAGAGGCCGATGTCTTGCCCCTACACAACGCACCACTTCCCGGCTTGCCACTAGAGGGAAGCAAGGAGAGGCGTGAGCCTTCTGTGGAATCATCTGGGTGAGCTGTGCTGTGCAAATCCCGTGGGGAGGACGGCTGGAGGGCGCAATCGCGGCTGCGGAGCGCGGCGGTGCAGGCCGTCAGCCCGGACGCTTCCTCGTGTGGCCACCGGGTGGCGCCCCCGGTCCGCCGCTCGCGACTGGGCTGGATTGTTGAATGGGGAGGCCCTAGCCCGCGGTCGCCTTGGAAACCGAAAGAGCGGCGGCGACAGAGTGGGTGGCCCCGGTTTGTGGGCCCCAGGGAAGCGCTACCTTATCAGCTCCCTGCTGATAAGGGTACACGCACCTGGAAGCTGTGAGAGGAGGTTGGAAGATCGTCTGGCCTCCTCGCTGGGTCCCTGACTCCTTTCAGTCTGATTTAATAGGCTTCAGACTCTTAAGCATCTCTGCGCCACCCCCACCGGCCCTGGAGCTTGCTCGGCCCCCACACGGGCCTCCACTGGGCACTGTTCCTGGGCCCTTGGGAGCCGCAGGGAGGGGTCCTTACAGGCACTCTCCAGCTCTTTACCCAGGAGACAGAGAGGGGGGTGTTTGTGGGTATTTTGTGTGTTTTTTTACCCAATCAGAATATTACCCCGTCTCTGTTTCTGCCTTTCTGTAGAACCCCCGGATACTAGATCTTCCGCTCCCAGAAGGAAGGCTCTGGATTTGATGCAGGTTTGTAACCACCATGCTGCCCTCAGTCTCTGGCACACAGTAGATGCTCAGTAAACTAGTAATGTTTTCCATTTGCGTGGGGCTTTATCACTTGAGAGTTTTCCCAAAGCATTTGAGCTTCATTGATAACCTGGAGAGGACGTAAGAAAGATGGGACAGAAACTGAGCGTCAGAGAGGTTTAGACACGTGTCCGAGGTTACAAAACTGACTAACGGAGGAGCTAGGCCTAGACACGAGTCTTGCTTTCCGTAGTGCTCTTCTCACTGAATTCCTAGTCTGGTGAATGCCTTCTGAGGGAGGACCTCACACATCCTTGCACCCTTCTCAACACCAGCGCAGAGCCCCCCCCCCCTTCCCCCTGCAGGCGCTTCGTAAACACTGCGTGCGTTTTTGACGCCCTTTACCCTTACCCTTCCAATGCATAAGATTTGGGGTGCATTTCTTTTTTATTAATTTGTTAGATTTGTACAGTATTTGATTTGTTTCCTCATTTCCCCTCCTACCCCATAGTTCTCTGCTGGGCAGAGAGTTGAGGAAGTGGTTGGGAGGTGGGGGAAAATGTCCCATCGAAGGGAAAAAAGAAGCAAAATAAGACTGGATATCTTCAATGTGTGTGCTAATTGTTCATGGATTTCCTTTCCGGCACTCCAAAACCGAACCCCAGTATATCCTCTTTATATTCACCACTGGTCTTTGAAGATAGAGAAAAGCCTTTTTGTTCTCCTCCCCCATCAGAGTTTTCATTATCCTCACAATAATCTCTTCATGGTTACATTTCTTTTTTGACATTTCTAAAACTGAAGGAGAGCAGGAGTTGGGGGGGAGGGGGAAAGGAGTTCTGGTTATAAATATAATATACTGCATTTCAAAGTATTTGTTATGAGCAAGTCGGGATCAGAAGACACCAATTTTTAAACTAAGAATCCAGTTTGGGAACTGCTGTTCAAAAATGTGCTACTGACCAAAGGATTTGAATTGGTAAAGAAAACACATACTAGTATGATGTACATCACAATCATGTGAGTGAAAGTTGAAAATGTTATTCATCCAGATATTTTAAAATACCTTGATTTGAATATGTGGTTGTTTAACATATCTTTAAACGGGCTGTATTTTACATTTTTAAGCAGTTTGGGGCTATATATACATAATCTGTACAAAAAGAGGTCTGAATTTTTTAAGCTAACTTTCAGGTGATGTTATCACTACTAAAAGGCTTAAGATGAATTCAGGTTTTGTTTCTTTTAACATATGCTGGAGAGCATTTCTAAAATATTTTAAAATTGTATTTAAAAATGTGTTCTAGCATAAGTGAGAATTTGAATTTAAAAGTGATTTTTGCTTTCCAAATTCAGGGTGTATACAACATTACGAGCATATAAAGAAAGTGAGCACACATTATTTACAAGTCAATCATTCAAATCAGACATTTATTGAATACCTAGTTTTGTGCCCATAGAAGATGCTGGCCTATGTGCCAATATTTATTTTTTAATTCCCAAAGATAAGGGTTTGTTGAAGTAATTAGTTGCTATTCAGTATTAAAGGAGTTATATTTTGTTGAAGGTGAGTGCCATGAGTTTTTTCAAATACACGGCGCAATTTACACTACAGTGAGATGTGTGCCTTTAAAGTTAGATGGCTCTTTCACAAAGGCTTTTGGAAGTACATTATTATTAATTATTAGTATCATTATTATTATTATTAGACTTACACAGTTTATAGCTAGTTAATGGCAAAGCCAGGACTAGACTTCAAGACTTCCAACACCCATATAGAGACCTTTTACCTAAATCATTCTGTCAACCCCTGATGGAATCTTATTCAGAGCTTTTGTCATTACTAATACTATTAAGTAAATATCTTCCATTTTAATCTACTATTTGTATAAAATATTGGCTAACAAATGTCAGGATCCCTTCCAAATGTCCAGAAAGGTATTAGGGCAGAACTTCCATCCTTCCCAGGCTCCACAAAATTGTGACAGGGATCATTGGGAGTCTGGTTAATGGCTCTACAAAGTCCTGAAAAAAGACATTAGGATCTGTCTAGATACTAAGCCAGGATCCTGAGACTTCACAGGAAGGGACATACTCTGTTTTTTGAGTAATTTTGCAGAATCTAGGAAAACATTATGGAATAACAGGACATTGAAGAAAATGGCTCTTATATGTCCATTTTTTACTAAACAGACTTCTTTTCACTGAGAAGCACTTGGGGAATATTTTTGGAAACATTTTCTATCAGAGTGACTATGGAGTAGACTCTGTAAAGGCTGGAGCCCTGAGTCTTTCAAACCCAACCTCCTCACCTGCCCTCACTCTATGGCATATGTATGGAATGCTCAAACAGGAAACACAGCCCTAAAGGTCACACTGGGGGCTATGATCTCCATAGCATTCATTACCTGAACCATTTTGCTAAAGTCTTTTAAAGGCTGTTCAATACTATTTTTTTAAAGTTCTGCTGGGATATGCTTCTTTCTTCCTATCAGAGTAGAGCTCTTCTATATTTTATAGCCACGGGCCAGGTAAAGTGCCATGCACAGAGCAGGCACTGAATAGATGGTTGCAGTTACTGACAAACAGATTAGGTGTCCATTTGTCATGAAATAATTCTAGGTGACACCTTCTTGGAAGATAGTTAAATTACTGTGGGGACAGAGCCAGGAGTGCAGTTTCCAGGCTCTTGGCCTCACATGGAAAGGTGCTGGCTCAGGTAGTAAATGGCCATCAACTGTGATTGGATGGCCATCAGCTATGGCTAGTTGGCCACCAGTGAGCCATTGGCCACTAATATAACTGCCGTGACTACACTAACAGGAAAGGGTGGCTAGCAAGAAGATGGTGGCTGAGCTAGCAAGTGCGGATTGCAGTTAGCACGGCGGATGGAGCTGGCAGGTGAGGTTAGTTGGCAAGAGACAAGTGGACAGCTGGTTGTGGATCATGTGGCTCCTGCTTCCTGTGTCTCCAACCCAGCCGCAAGCAAGACTATAGTGGTACCACTCCCCTATCTATGACTCCGTGGGTGTTCCTTTTTGGCCTCACCATGTCCTGCGTTCTTATGTGGGGAACGGGAGCAGAGGCCCCGCCTGACACCTTGCATGACAATTACTTTGTGAGTATTTTTCTCACCTTTTACTGAGCTATAAATCATCTAGGTGGTCAGGAACTGTAAATCCTTGTAAATGTTTATAAAAATCCCTATTGTTTGTAGGACATCATCAAATGCAAAAGTACATTCTGAGGTGATGTCATTAGCTCATTGCAATAATGCAGCTATTAAGCAGGCAATCCAATTGGCTTACTAATTTTCTGGAAAGTGTGTGAAACAATGAATCTTAATATAGTTTATGCATAAATCATACATGCTTAATGGAGCCACATTTTCATTCATATTTTATTAAAATCCTTTGCCATGAGCTGCAGTTAGGTAACTAATTATACATTAGAGAGTTGAAAAACATAAGAGCCAGGTAACTGAGGTAATTGAGCAAGATGAGATCATTTTTTCCTCCAGCACCAGATGGGTGCCACAGGTGGGAACCATAACACTTTGATCTCTTCCATATGACTCAGAAAGAAAATTAGAGATTAATGTTGGCATTTGTTTTAGCTTTTAAATAAAATATTTTACAGTAAAAATTATTGTTAAATAGTAGGTTATTGTAAAATGAAATAATTTGTCAGTGTGCTATCTTTTGTGCAATAGTCAAGTTGAAAATTCTAATTCTAAATAGAAAATAATATAAAAATTCAACTGCGTCTGAAACAAAAGGAAGCAATTTTTTCTTAGCTGTTAAATTTCTGTGAACTGTGATAGTATCATAATACACTTTGGTTTGTAGCTTATGGTATTCTTTTCAGTATTTTCATATCTGAGAAGATACCAGTGAATATATTCCCTTGTCTTAATACATTAAATCTTTTTGTTGTGTCACCTGTGTGATTTGTCAGTTGAAAGGCATTGTAGTACATCTGCGTTCACATATGAATCCATTAGGATACAGAGATGAACACTCCTGGCTAGAAAAGTCTCAGACACAAAGACTTAGCCTCACTGGAGGTCTGAGTGTGCAAGCAGCATGTCTACAGGGAAAAAGTGTGTTTTCATTTCAGAGAGTTTTTCCACTGTGGATTTGAATAATCTATGTAGATTGCCAATTCAGTGATCCAAATCAATGATGAATGTTGACAATAGTAAACCACATGGATTAGCCTTTCCACATATCGTCATACTTGGCAGCAGGCAGCCATTTGTGCTTTACAGTTACCTGAAATTTGAAGAAGCATGAGCTGGAGCTATAACTAAAGGGGGGGTGTAATAAAGCTCTTTCTATATGTCAGACGCTATGCTAGGTGCCCTATAAATATTAGCTTATTTAATCCTTAAAACAGTTTGCAGAATGAGATTTTTGGTCTCACTTGACAAACGACAAAACTGAAGCTCAGAAAGGTTAAATAACCTACTCAAGGTTACATAGATACTAGGGGTTAGATCTCAGATTAAAACATGTCTGTCTAATTCATTCATCTATCCATTCATTTATTCATTTGACAAAGATTTATGGTGCATCTATTACGCTATGTGGTGAAATACAGCAACATGCAAGAATTACATCATTCCCACTCTCACAGAGTTTCTAGTCATTTTAACACATAATTACAAAGGTTATGTGCTTTTTGCCACACCCAACTATTAATACATTGACTGAAAGTTAGGCACTTATTTTTTTTTTTTTTTGAGATTAATGGAAACTGGAAGATAAAAATCTGTCAAAGATTATAATCTGAAAAAAAGTGCTTTTGTACCTGTACCAAATCTTTGAAGTATTCCTGTTTACTATAACATTGGGCCTGATTTCCCCTTTATAAAAATATTGTTTCTGATAATTTTTTATCATTAGATGCAAAAGCAATTAATAGCTAATGAAAAGTTACTGTTAATGATAATACATTATTATTATTATTATTATTATTATTATTATTATTATTATTTTACATATGTAAACCTTTTCAGAAGTTAAAAAACACTTTAATATGTGGTCTTATTTGCTCTTGATAACAATCCTGGCCAAACATAATCCCTTTGGATCCTAGTTTCTTGGTGCTCATGGGAAGTTGTGCTTTGGCTTTGTCTTAATTTTAAAAAATTAACAGACATTTACCAAGTTGCTGCCATATGCAGTGCATTCTGTCAAGCACTGTGGAGAAATAAAATGATTGAAAAAATTCAGTTCTTGCTCGTAAAGAAGCTTGACGGGGGCAACAGATGAAGATGCGTACATAAGGGCGTGAGTCTCAGCCAGTTTGGGGTTGGGGGTGCTGTACTTGGGCTAAACTTAGACCTCACCAGACTCAAGAATCCGGTTGATTTGGACGCCCCCATATTGTGGCGGACGTTAGGTCTGGGGACATGGAAGCGGTCTAGATGGAAGAGCCCGTTTTAAATTAAGTTTTAGCAGTGCCTTATCTCGAGTAAACACAAGTAGAGGGGCAAAGACAGAGCTGATTTACCTTTCCTATGTGTCTTTTCCAAACAGGTACATTTCTTACCAGCTAAGCAACGCAATGGAAAACACAGCAAAAGCAGATAAAAAGGATATTCAATATGGGCCACCAAAAGAAGTGAAATTTCCTATCAGTGAAACGCTTCTAGACTATCAGTAAGCTTAGATCATTAAATGCAAAGTTTTCCATATATAAATGGCAATCATCGTTAAGAATCTTATAACTCCAAAAGGAAAAGGACACACTCAAAAGCTGTCAAGGGAGCTGGACTGGGGGTAGACTGGAGGCATAACTGCACTCTTGTGCTCTGTGTATATTTTTAAAAGTTTTTGAAACTTTGACTATAACACAGTCCAAGTCGTAGTTATGGAACAGCATTCATTAACGTGGTTTGAACTCCCTCCCTTCTTCCTTCCCTCCACTGTATTATTGGTCACTCTCCCAAATATACACAACAGCTTGCTGGCCTACCTCTTAAAATACAACATAGAATAGTCAACGTACATTCATAGAAAAGGAAAAAGTAGAAATTTTTCTTCTTTACTGAACTTTTCATTTCCAGACATTCCAATTTGCATTCTTTCCAAACAGCTACAGATCAAATCCAAATGATTTAGAGAGAGTTATTTTTAATAAGGATAATATTTCTTAATGTTTTGCTCCCCGGAGCTGGACACAAAATTAGAGGTGATACCTATTCTATGTTTATGTTTTATCCACCTAATGGAGAGTCAGTCCCTTGAGAGCTTTTGAGTCTCAACTTGGTTGGCTTAGGGTAGGTGTTTCAATGTGTAATTCTTAGGGAGTGATTACATGTCAGTCTGTTTCCAGATCAGAATGTACTTCATTTGGGCATTTATTGAACTAATACTTGAATGTTTCCCAAGTTACTAGGCAAGTGCTGGGTACAAGGATGACCGGGAACAGCGACCCGTGATCCCTGCCCTGGGGAACCATGGGAGACAGACATTAAACAGCTAATTCAAGCTGTTGAAAAAAACTACACAGCTATAATTAAGGTTCTATGAAAGAAAGGTGTAGGGTTCTGTGTAATGGTATAACTAAAGGACTTCACATAGTTGGAGGGGTCAGGAAAAGCTGGTATGAGGAAGCAATGCTTAAGCTGATCTCCAGGAAAGGAACAGGTCTTAAGGAGACATAGTGTGGTAGAGAGGAAGACTTATGCAAAAGACACTGGGGGGGGGGGGGGGGACGGGGAGTCCTTCTCACAGCCCAGGAAATGAGAGAAGGGGGAGAAGGGAGAGAGGGCAAATGCGGACTCTGGTGGTTTAGCCAAGGGTCAGATAAGCAGAGCCCTGTGAAACACGTGGGATTTGGAAATGGCAAGCCATGTATTGGAGGGGGCAAGGTTGAAATGGGAAATCCGTGATGCTGGTGATTAGGTCTTTGTGTAAGAGGATTGTTTTTAACAACATTCAGGGAAAATCCATCTTGAGAGACTCCAAACCTTTTGGAAGTGAAAAGGTCAGAACACTGAGAGAGAAACATCCATGGAAAGGGGCTTTTAACAAAGTTCCCTTTTATTTTCTACTTCCGATAACATTAATAACCAGATACTACCCGCACTCATTTCTCAACATAACTGAAAACTTTCCCCATCTCATCTTAGGATAGGTGGCCAAAAAGTCAGGCTCCGTGAATACAACCTGCTCTCTAATTTGCTCCCACAGTTTATAGTGATGACATCCAATTACAACTGTTTCTCTCCCTTCTGGGTCAGCCAGAGGCCAGTCTTTCTTCTCATTAACAGGGGTTTACAAGGAGGCCAACATTTAAAAATTCTCGTGATCTAGTGCAAGATCTAAATTAAACATCCCAGGCTTTTGTTCTCTTTCCTTTATTAAAACCGAATAAATAATCTGATGGACTGGAACAGCCAAAGCCTTGCTGTACTGTGCTCTGCTAGTGACATTTACTCATTCCATGTGTTCCCAGGTCTCATAACAAATCACCAAGACACCCCCCGCATCGTCTAAGGAAGGACTGTCCAAGGGTCCCCTGGTGGCATCTAATATTTCTCTGATACAATCTCAGCTCCTAACAAACAGCGGAGAGCACATAGTACGTAGTCAATGATTTCTGAACCATTGAACTTTTTTTTAATCTAACCCAAGAAAATAAGGTCATAAACTTCTATGGCTGTTTGTGAAGAGCTGAGACTGCCAGTGTTAAATCTACAAGGTGATCGTCTCTGAGTCGTGATGCTTTTTATTTTCTCCTTTGTATTTGTTTTCATTCCAGTTTTCTACAAGGAGTATGGGTATAGAGATAGAGATAGAGATAGAGATAGAGATAGAGATAGAGATAGAGATAGAGATAGAGGTGTGGATATGATTATGGGTTAAAAAATAGATAAAAGTATAGATTTGGGGAGAATCCAAATTTATTTTCCTTCTCAGAATTCTCAATGAAATTGCACAGAGGGAGAAAGTTGACACGTTACTAACATTTTAATAATAGAGGGAGGATAGGGGAAAGGTGACACATTGTGTTACTAATAATTTCATAGCCTTGTGCTTTAGAATAGTGCTATATCCTTTTCAAACCACTTTAGTATATATTACCTCTCCGGTTTATCTTGCTTCAGCATGTAGTGTGACAGGTAAGTTCCTTGGGTACTGAGTAGATGTGGGAGATAGGCAAAGGAAAAAGTATAGAGAATGGTGAAGCTTGAATTCCCACAGTGGCTAGTAGGGTGGAGTTCTGAAGTTCAGCTTCATCTGCGTCTTGGTAAATCCATCTTTTCATGAGGCCTGAGGAGATCGAAGTGAGTTCCAAGGAGAGGCTAGGCCAAGTTAGACCTGCAATTACCATGCACTACAGAAGGGGGGGCAATGAAGCCGCCAAAACCTTTGGGGCATCTCAGAATTCCCCGAGGCCTGCTGATGCCACTCAGATCTTTCCCAACTGCTCGATGCAAAAGGAACACTAGACAAAGCCCTGGGTTGTTTGCTCCTAACTGCTCTGAGGGGAGGGAGATAGCCTTAAAGGTAGGGTGGCCAGACATAGCAAATAAAAATACAGGTGCCAAGTTAAATTTCAAATAAACAACAAACACTTGTTTTTTTAGTATAAATGTGTCCCATGCAATATCTAGGGCTTGGGCTGGATGCAGTCTCCAGTCCATCTTTGCATGCTAAGTCGTCACAAAGGCAGGCAGGCTCACAGTCTCAAACCAATGGACACCACATACTTGAGATTTATTTGCCTGCTCCACCCATGCAGACAATTACCATTGCCATATTTATAACTGCAGAAATTATGTGGTAATTAGCACATATTTCATAGGTTCTTTTCAGATAATTTTCATTTGTAGTATCCTTATTTTTCTCCTTAAAAATGCAAGGTAGAGAAAGCACTCTTTCAAAATTTTTGCACATCTAAGCTTTAAGTAAGAAGGAAAGATGGCTGCTTATACTTACCCTATAACCTTATTTCTTACTATTGTGTGGAGACCACCCTATATATAATAGTTCTTCCATCTACTGTCATTCCTATAGCCTCTTATTTCCCCTATAGCATTTATCATAATGTGTAGATAATGGTTTGTGTGTTTACTTGTTTATTGTCTAGTAAAATATAAGTCCTTAGAGGGCGAGGATCATGAAGACACTGTTCCTCACGATCTCTGTATCGCCTAAAACAATGCTGGGCACATAAGCAGCTGCTCATTAAATCTACATTGTATGTATGACGGCGTGAAAGGGAACACTGATCAACTTACACTACGGAATTGTGGAACTGAACAGGAACCAGAAAGCTCCTTCCATCTCCGTCAATTCTCTTACTTACAGAAGAGGCCTAAATAGATTCAGAGGCAGTTTAAATATTTAAGTATTCAGAGCAGTATTTAGTGCAAGGCCTAAATAGATTCAGAGACAGTTTAGTGGGGAACCAACCTACAATCCAAGTTTCATAGTATCCAAATAGAGATCTGGTTTCCACTAAAGGATTTGCTTGCTTTGTTTTTATATTGCATTTTCTCCTCATTTGGAAAGCAGGAGCCTTATTTTTCTCTATACTAAGTATACAATGTCACAAAAATAAATGATATTTTGTGGGAAGGGCTGAGGAAGTAAGATTCAAATTCAACTGAAATTTACCACGTACTTACTTTATGGCAGAAATGTTCACATATGATTTCTTATTTTAATCCTTATAAAAAATGTGTAGAGCTGGGTATTGTTACCTGCACGGACAGCTTGAAAACTGAGGTTCAGGGAACTGACTCACCTGAGGTTAGATAGGTAAGAAGTGGTAGGAACAAGATTGAAAACCAGAGTTTCTCAGTCTTTAACCACTCCTCTGTTCTGTACACCACAGAAGTGCTATCATTTTGTTTGTTTTAATTGAGGCAAGTGGTTTATACAGAGCTATTTCTGTAGCCTTATTTTGGTCTCAGATTTAAAGTTATAAGACTTACTAGGTAATAGAGATATGAGTATAGAGAGATACTTAACACTTCCAATAACTACCAAATGGCCTATACCAAAGTCTTTCTGCTCTTTTCTCTCTCTCTTTCATACCTAACAGATGCTCAACAAATACTGTGGGTTTTAATAAAAGATATTTGTGTCAGGAAAGAAGCTTTTATTAATTATAGAAGTGACGGTATACCAATGAACTTGAACCAATAGGTATGCCTAATTTGTTTACCTCAAACAGAGGATGGACGTGCTCTTATAAAATCTTTGTTTTGGTATTTTTGTCTGAATATTTTTAGAATTCTGGAAAGCATGTTTTCTGTGTGCCCTTTCCCAGGTTCTCTTTAAGTTGAATTATTTATAGATCTTTAGAAAGTATCAAAATTATGGCTATGCATTAAAAATGATTGATTTGGAAAAAAACTTGAAGTGATCTCTCTAATATATATATTTGAGTGAGTAAAATATACTCAGAAACACATAATCACTTAAGAAAAGTTCTTATCCCTAAATAGGTTTTTATAATACATTTAATACTTTATGTCAATTCAAATAATTTAATTTTGAATTTTGTCTGTTTAATTTTCCTAAGATAAGTAATTGTAACAAATCTTATCTTTGTTTATTGTCAGCTGTCAAATAAAGGAAGGTACAGTAGAACGATTCATGGTTCAAATAAAGAGACTCAGGGAAAAAAACCAAAAGTGTCATGAAAGAGTGAGTATAAAGCCTACCTCTAGCCATTAAACATTTACACAAATGCTTTAAAAAATTGTGAATTATGATGAAATGTACTCCAGGAAATTATCTTATTTAGTGCTTAGAATTGATTCATTCACAATCTACTTAAGGGTTTTTTTTTGGTACATGTAAGGCAAGAAGAAGATACTGTTAATATATTAATTATAATGTCAAACGAAGTCAGCTTAAATTATGTTATTTAGCTCATGAGGACACTGAGTCTTATGTTGAAATTTTAAAGCTCTGAAACCACGTTCACCTTTCAGTTTCTTATTTCACCAAATTATAAAACATTGGTTCTCTATTTTTAATTTTCGTATCTGTTTTCTTGTAGATTTTTACAGATTGTACACGTTAATAGTATTTGAAAAGTACAGTCTCAGTTGTTAAAATGACCAATGTTTAAGATGATACATTGTTTTTATAAATCAGTTTAAAATGAATTTCAAAGGGGTGCTGTATATAACTATCAGAAGTAAAGACCAACAGAAATAAAGTTGGGAAGCAATACGTTATAACGAACACAACTCCACTCTTAAAGGGTTTCACCAATGAGGAAATACTGAGGGTGTCCCCCATTAAATCATTTATTTTATGTGTACCCTGAAACTTCTACACTTAACTGTTTTATTTGGCTTTTGTCTAAAAAGCCTACATCTACAAATCTTAATGAAACCTGGAGTCAGAGATCTGAGTTTGCATTCTGACTGTACAACTTACTGCTGATGTCATTTTGGCTAAAACTGAGCCTCAACTTTCCTTTTGTAAAATAGGGATTCTTGTCTTCCCATAGGGCTGATTTGCTCATTTATTCAGCAAATAGTTATTGGGCAAGACAAGCCCTGGTGGTGATATAACTGTGCCCCTGACATTGTCAGGATTCTTAAGGATCAGTCACTTGTAATCGGGACTAAAATAGAAACTCAGGGCTATAGATGGGAATGGAAAAGACAAGTTTGGCCTAGGTGCTTGGATGTAGGTTCCACATGATGAAGTAAGTCCATCCAGAGCACGAAAGAGGAATGAGTTGCCGTCAAGGGACCAATGTGTCTCCCAGTGGCCAGCATTGGAACTCCTAGGTCAACTTTGGGACTTCTATTTAGTTGTGGAAAGGACTAAGGAATTACTTTGCCATAGCCCATCAATTGGAACCAGAAACAAAGGTTTTATTTCCGTGAGGGATTAGCTCAAGAATGGGAGAGTTGATTCACACCAACACCAGTGAAAGGAAAATTTTTTGAGGTCACATGTATTTAAATGGCTAAATTAAACATGACCCATTAGTAAGATATTTTTCTCTTCAGTTATGTCAAAATCAGAAATGCCCCTCTTCCTTCCTATTCATCATCCCTTCCTATATGTGTTTAGACTGTCACCTCATTTATTACCTTTCTTTCTCTCCGCATTCATTGTTCCATGTACCTCATTAGACATTTTATAGTTCACTGTGTCCACTTACTTCCTTACCTCCTAATTCATTCTCTCACCCCTACTATCCCACCATCACTGCTCCAGCAAAAACTATTAATGACCACTTAGCCAGGTGCAATGGACTCTTTATAGTTGTTACCCCTCATCCCTTCCGAAGTCAGTTGCTCCTGTCATCTTGAAACTTTTTCCTTTGGGTTTCAGGACATCACTCTCCCTTAATTTTCCTCCTGCTTCTCTGACCATTTCTTACTGTTTTTTATTCATTGTGTTTTTCCTGGACCCACCGGTAATTAAGGTATTTACCAGGGTTCTCATCTCCAACCTTCCCGGTCAGTCTAACCTCTCTCTCTAGGTGATCTTATTTAATACCATGGCTTCAAGTTGCATCTATGTGGGAATAATTCTCTTATGTATATGTGATAAAATTTCATAATTCTATACACTAAAAAAAAAATAGCACATGTGAAAACTGGTGAAATCCAAATAATGTCTCCGGTTCAGTTAAAAACATTGTACCAGTGTCAATTTCCTGGTTTTGATAACGTACTATGATTATATACGACGTTATCACTGGGGAAAGCTGGGTGAATTGATGGGAACTCTGTACTATTTTGGCAAGTTCTGTTCTTGTTCTTGTGAGTCTTAAAAAGTTACAAGGGTAAAGCCCATGAGATGGCCTTATATCAAAACAAAACTAATCCTTTTTGTAGCTTATTTACTGAATCTCCTTTTTTCTATTTTATAATGTGATAATTATTCTTACTTCAAACAATAAATTATTTACTTCACTGTATAAGATAAACATCTTTTTTAGCATATTGGTGGATATATCTAACTAAATTTTATTTCAGTATATAGCTCAAAATAATTTTTCAGACATAGTGAATTTTGTAACATGTTATCAGACACATTTCCCTTCCATTTGAAATTCATACAGGATTTGGGAAGTTTAGTATAGATGCTATTAAATTTACATATAATGGCAAATATAATATAGTAATGTTTATCATTTTTAGAAATGTTTCTAAAATTTTCAATTACATTTTTAGGACATGTGATGCTGTTTTAATTTACAAATAAAAACATCACATGTTTGAAAACAATAGTCATTGTGTTAAAAATTTGATGTAAAAGAACTGGATTCACTTTGAGAAGTATTGTGCTAATTATGGAAATTAAAGGAAAATTTTCTTTAGCTATTATATGTTTCTTTATGAATTATATGTAATGATTTTTAAATTATCAATATCTTTGTAAATGTTTTGCCTATGTGTATCATGGTAAATATTTTCAAGCTGAAATTTAATTTAGAAATTAAATGTTGCCTTGCTAAAATTAACTAACATAAGTAAAATCTAATAAAGATTTATTTACTATTCAGAACATACGTGATAAAGGAATTTTCCACTTTTACAAAAATAAGTGGAAAAGCTCATATTTGGAAAAAAGATTAATAGTGCAATAGTTTGGCAAAGGATATTTTCATTGCTATGATTCAAGTTTCTACAAATATTTCATTTTAAAATAACTTCTGTCAAGCCAAAGTAATTAAATTTATTTCTAAGAAAACATAAATCTATTTCATTCAAGAAAGTGGAATCTTTGAGACTTCCTTGAAGAATAACAAAAGGTTTATTTTTCAGTTGTTGATTGATCTTCATTTTTAAATTAAACATTTTATTTTGAGGTAATTATAGATTAACATGCAATTATAAGGAATAATGCAGACATCCTGTGTGCCCTTTACCTCGTTTCCTGAAACATACTACAAAACTATTGTACAATACATATCACAACTACAATGTTAATACTGACAATATTGACATCGAGACAGTCAAGCTACAGAACATCTCCATCAATACAAGCATACTCATGTTGTCCTTTTATAGCCACTCACTCTCCTCCCAATTCCACCCCTTCTTGAACCCCTGAAAACCATTCATCTGTTCGCCATTTTTATAATTTTTTTCAGTTCAAGAATTGTTTTATACATGGAATCATACAGTAAGTCATCTTTTGGAATTGACTTTTTTCCTTCAGCATAACTCTCTGGAGATGCACCCAGGTTGTTTTGTGTATTATTAGAGTTGGTCCCTTTTTATGGCTGAGTAGTATTTCATGACATGGGAGTACCACATTTTGTTTAACCATTTACCTGTTGAAAGACATGTGAGTTGCTTTCAGTATTTGCCTATGACAAATAAAGCTTTTATAGGTATTTATGTACAGGTTTTTATGTGAACATAAGCTTTCATTTCTCTCAGATAAATGCCTAAGAGTGCAGCTGCTGGGCTGTATGGTAAGGAAATGTTTCATTTTGTAAGAAATTGGCATTCTTTATAACAGTGTAGCTGAACCATTTTACAATCCCACCAGCAATATATGAGTGATCCAGTTTCTCTGCATACCTACCAGTATTTAGTGATATCACTATTATTTTAGCCATTCTGTTAGGTGAGTAGCAATATCTCATTGTAGTTTTAATTTGCATTTCCCTAATGGCTAATGATGTTGAACATCTTTTCATGTGCTTATTATATATCTTCTTTGATGAAATTTATCTTTGTGTCTTTTGCCTATTTTCTAATTCGATTTTTTTCTTTTACTGCTGAGTAGTGAGAATTTTTTAAAATGTAGATACGTCGGAAAGTAGTCAGGTAGGCAGAGAGATAATCTTCTAGATATTAGTCCTTTGTTGGATATGTTATTTGCAAATATTTTCTCCTAGTCTGTATCATAATTTTTCATCTTCATAACAGTCTTTCACAAAGGAGTTTTTCATTTTAATAAAGTCTAGTTTACCAATTTTTCCTTATATGGATACTTTTCGTGTCAACTTTAAAAACCTCTTTGCCTAGCCCTAGATCCCAAAGATTTTATCCTATGTTTTATTCTAAAATGTTTATAGTTTCACCTTTTCCACCTAACTCATGGCCCATTTTGAGTTAATTTTTGTATCAGATATAAGACTTAGATCAAGGTTCATTTTATTTGTTTGCTTTTGCCTATAGTGGTGGAATGAGAACTCTGATTTCTTCCTCTTCTTATAAAGGCAGTAATCTTATCATGGGGCTCTACCAGGATGACACCTAAATCTAATTACCTCCCAAAGGCTCACCTCGAAAATACCATCACATTGGGCATGAAGGCTTCAACATGTGGATTTGGGGCAGGGGAGAGGGGCATAAACATTCAGTGCATAGCATATGACCTCATTCCTTTTTATGACTGAACAATATTCTGCCTGCTTGAATCATGTGTTGAGCCCCTTGACTGAATTTTTCATTTCAATTATTGTACTTTTTAGCTCCAGAATTTCTATTTGGTTCCTTTTTAAAAAATAATTTCTTTCTCTTTATTGCTATTTTCTATTTGGTGAGACATCATTCTCATACTTTCCTATAGTTCTTTAGACATGGTTTCCTTTAACTCTTTGAATATATTTAAGATAGCTGATGTAAAGTCTTTGTCTAAAAAGTCCAATGTCTGGGCTTTCTTGAGGACAGTTTCTATTGACCACCCTTTTTCCCTGTGTATAATAAAAATCCCAATAAGAACGTGCATGGATCATACCTCCTTTTTTCTTCACATTCTTCATAATTTTTTGTTGAAAACTGGACATTTTTAGTATTTTAATGTGACAACTCTGGAAATTAGATTCTCAATTCTCATTAGATTGTTATTATTGCTCATTGTAGTTGTTTGTTTAGTGACTTTTCTTAACTAGTTCTGTGAAGCCTACATTTTTTGTTATGTGTGGCCATGGAAGTCTTTGTTTGCTTAGCTTAGTGGTCAGCTAATGATTGGACAGAGATTTTTTTGAATGTCTCTAACCAATAAATTTCCCAGCTTTTGCTGAGGGGCTCTGTGTGATTGTTGGGACCTGCCTTCTACACTCAGCCAGGCAATTTACAACTTCACCTTCATCTTTACTTCTTGCTTCATCATAGCCTCAAGGTCAGCCAGAGGTGAGCGCTTACCAACTTCTTAGGTCTTTCCTGGGCACATGCACAACCCTGAGTATGCTCACAGCACTATACATGCATGTAGGTGCATGTAGTCTTTTGGAGTCCCAAGAATATGGCAGAGCTTTCAAAGCCCCCTATGGACATCTCATCTCGTTTTCCTTTAAAGATTTTTTGTCAACTGTTGTTTACTCCAACTGTTATTACCACCTCAGGAAACTATAATGTTCAACAATTGCCTCTGATTGTTTTTGACAAACATCAGTCTGGGAAAAGGCTATTCACACACTGGGAAAACTCTGAGTCAGGTCAAATAAAGACAAGTTTTGCTACTGAGATTGGCCAAGGAACTACCAGATGGGTCAAATTATGATCATTGTTTAGGGATTGGGCTTTGGAAGAATTCTACTCCCTTCTCTTCTCTCCCTAACCCGCCACCCCAGGCTGCAAAGCTGATGGTTTTTATCATGACTGTGGGGCTGCCAGTTTTAAGGGAAAGTTAAAAATGCCACGAAGCTCCTTACCCAAATTCAACCATTTTTCTTGAATAAATACTTCCTGGGAGTTATCGCAAGACTTTAATTTCTAGAGTTCTGAAAAGTTGATTTTGATAATTTTTGCCAATTTTCTCATTGCTTTTATGAAGGAGAGGATTTTTGGAGGTCTTTACTCCAACATTCCTGTTTATGACATTCTCAATAAGATTTTAAAGAGTGGGTTAGAAAGAAAGAGATTCAGTTTTCAGATTTGTCATATTATGAATCCTTTGGTATTAAAAATTCTTCAGAGACAGAAATAATTATTGTACTTTAGAATATTGCGAACAAAAGATCAGAGAAGTTAAACCACTAAATTTGACTATCATATCTTTTTAATCTTTGTTCCCATTTTCTGAAATCATTCAAAGCCTATCCAGTCCCAGTCCTTTTTTATTTGCCTGTATTTATCAATACTGAGCATCATAAAGTTAATTGCCTATTGCTTTTATTCAATTTATCAGTTTTAAATTAAAATTTTAATGCACTGAAATAACAATCCCATCATACAATCTATGGAATAACTTAAAGAGTATTAATGTTACATTAAATCCTGTCTGAGGAGTTTATTAAACTAGTGCCAATTTTGCTAAATAGTTTTAAGAAATCAAGTTTTTCAGTTCTCAAATTTAAAGTTTGTTGGATTAAGTAATAAAGAACAGAGGTTTAGTAGACTCTAGCACTATCACTAAATCATAAGTATTTAAATTATCGGAAAGAACTTTGCTATTCAAAGTGTTACTTATGGGCCAGCAGACTTGGCATCACCTGGAGCTTGTAAGAAGTACAGAATCACAGGCTTTGTGCCAAATTTACTGAATCATAATCTGCATTTTAACAAGATCCCCAAGTGCTTGGTATACTTATTAAAGCTTGAGATGCACTGGCCTACAGAATCAATATTGGGAAAGAAAATACTCCTTAAAGTATCCAAGTAAGTTAAGAGAATAAAAGATATGTATATCAGAAGTAAAATGAAATATTGAAAAAGTTATAGTAAAGAGCATGTTGAATTATAGGAAAAATAAGTAAGCTTTAAAAGAATTATTAAGATATTTTAAGTATATGTGTTTTATTAAGTTTAAAAAATGAAGGAGAGCCACCAGAGAAATGAGTATTAGAAATTAAAGGGAGTCTAAGAAATTTACAAGGAAAGAAGAGGTGATGTACAAATTGATGTACAAATTGCCAGTTCTAAAAACAGTCATGGGGATGTAAAGTATGACATGGGCAATATAATCAATAATATTGTAATAACTATGTATGGTGCCAGATGGGTACTAGATTTATCAGGGTGATCATTTCATAAGTTATATAAATGTCTAATCACTGCTGTACACCTGAAACAGAATATTGTATGTCAACTGTAATTGAAAAAAATTTTTATTTAAAAAAATAGAAAATTACAAGGAAAATACTGAGTTCACAAACATTAAAATATCTTAGTATATACATAATAAGACAGCAAGGGCAAGAGTAAACTCTGACTTGATTAAATAAGAAGCTTAGAAACATAAATGGGACATCCACAGAGGAACCCAGCCCATATTTCAAGTGTGTAAGTATTGGAATGGCAAGTAACCATCACCCTAAAAGAAATGAATTAGGGTCATTTGTGAAAAGAGCAAAGAATAATGTAAATTCCACAAGCGCAGTACTTTTTGTCCATTTTGTTCATTGATATATTCCTACTTTATAGAGGACTACTTGGCACATGCTAGATGCTCCATAAGTATTGATTAAATAGATGATGACTAGAGAAGAACAGTATTATTGGGAGATTGAAGAAATTAACATACAAATTAATTAACACTAATTTTAATGTTCAGTGATCCTATGATAGGAGGGTGATAGCCTGGTAGATTACTAGCACAAATTTTTTAATGTAAATTCCTATCCAGTGGTTACTGTTTTGATAGGTTTAATTTCAAGTCTTCCACGTTCCATCAACTTTTAGAGATATTATTGTATAACTTATTTCATTAAATGTTTCTTTCTCACTTTGCAAGCCTCAATATGTGACTCTGTTTTGAGTAAAATCAATGTAGATTAGCAGATGTAGGTAACTACTGTTGATTTTCACGACAGAACAGACACTTAAAGAATGAACAGAATTGGCACATACGGGACCTCCTGAAAGAACTGAGTGAAGACAAGTTAGAAGGATTAACAGTTGTAACAAGAAACGATGTTGAAACAGCAATGAAGGAAAAGTGGAAGTTTGAAAGAGACCAGGAACAAAACTTGAAAGGTGATTTAGGGACTTGGGAAATTATCATAAAGCTGTATCAAGCTATTTCTTGATGATATTAATGCTTCTGTTTCCTAATATGTGCAAAATGCTCGGAACATATTTCAGATGACATCATTATCACCATAAACACATGTAGGTAAATGGGCAGCAGAGGGAAATAACAAAGTGGGCAGACATACTGAAACCAAGTGAGGAGGAGGAGTAAGGGCAGTGAAAAACAAAGACAGATGAACACTGCTGGGCTTTTAGACACTGGACAATGTCCCATTAGATGCCACTCTGAACTCCTCACAGTAAGGATTGGTTTCTTCTTTTGGGAAATTCTCTTGTTCTATGGCTTCAGCCTCACTTTAGATTTGGGGATGATAAGGTGAATATAACACTGAAGTTCTCCCCACCCCATATCTCTAAGGGAGCTAAGCTTCCCATTTAGATGGGGAAAGATGGATTCAAGTTGGAAAAGGGGAAGTTTACAGGGCGTAGTTAGAAATGATGCTAGGTGCAGAATGCTAGGTGTCCAGGACATGGGCTTAGGAGATACCATGGTCCTTGAGGTAAGTCACACACAGCATTGGTATCTGTATTTTTTTTTTTAATTCCTATTCCTTCATCCCAAACTTGCTGCTAAGATTTCTAAAACGATTTTTGCCAGATTTCCCATAAATACCATCTTTTCTAGGAAGCTGGAAAACATGAGAAAGAGACTTGAGTGCTATCAGGAAGCAGTACTAAAAGCTGGGAGGCAAGACCAGGGACTAGATTTCCCTGAACTTCTCCAAGTACTTCAGAGAGCCTTCTTACACAAGCACTTCGCACAGAGCAGGCATTCCATTCATAGATATTTGTTGTTTTGAATGAAATAGTTACCATAACCAAACATGAATCAGCAAACTTGTTCTCCAAACTGTTCTCATAAACCTCCTCCTACCCAAGTCTCTTCATGGGCAACAGTGATGCCATGAGGTAGTAGATACTGTCTTTTGCAGGGCTCCGTTCCAGGGGAGTTTTGCTTAAGGTTGGAAGGGATATTTTAACAAGTCCTTTGAGATGGGAGTGGGACCAAAACTGATACTCGGATGTGCTCAGTAAACAACCTTTGAAGAGGAATGGGCCCCGTTAGTTGAGGTGTGCCTGTGTATGGTTTGGGCTGAGTGCCAAGTGTGTGTGTCATACAATCCCGGGGCGGAGCGGGATGAGTGAGGACGGCAGAGGAGGCCTGCGCATGCGTGTGCTCCAAGAAAGAAAGAAGCCCGCAGATGCCGAGGAAGAGAGGGAAAGGAGACCACAGACACGTGGTTGTGTTACATGCCAGGTCGTCGCTTGTGACTCAATTTAGTTTGTGAAGCAGCCGCCGCAGCTTCAGGTGACAGCTGGTTTCAGTGCATCGGGCCCATCCAGACCTACTGACTCCGAAGCTGCATCACGACAAGATCCGAGGGAATTGCTGCGCACAGTAGGATTTGAGAAGTACTGATGTAACCACTTTCGTCCAACTTTTGTTTAACTCAGTTGCAAGGACAAAAATCTAACCGAAATTGGCCTAAGCACCAAGAGGGTATTCATTTTTTCCGTACACCAAGCAGAAAGGGGCAGGGGTCTAGTGACCTGGACACACAGCCTCACGTGCTGTCAGATCTCAGCTTGTTGTTAATCTCCCCTCCCCCTCCTTACCTCTCCTCCCCTCTCCCTCCCCCACCCACCCCACCTCCCTTACCCCTCTTTTCTGTCAGTCTCCGCCCTGAAACTTGGCTCCTTTTGCTGAGGCTATTGTCCCCACGAGGCTGGGACTCTAACCATAGACGCCTTTGGTCTTACATTCTTATAACCTTAAAATGGAGACAACAGAGACCTGTTCCACGAGTTTCAGTGAAAATGTTTCTACGGAAAGGCACATGCTCACCCCTGGACCAATCCTTATGATCAGGAGAAGGGGTCGCTGTAACTGGGCTACATATTTGGCAAAGGCAGGAGAAGTGTGTTACCAGAAGAGAAGGGAGGAGGGGTTCTGGGAAAGGAGAACAGCAGTCACTACTCTATATCCACCTCTTCCAAAATCTCTAATGATGGCAGTTAACACTCCCCACAAAAGCTGTATGTGCCTGGGGCTGAGACAGCAGCAGTCTGCTCAAATAAGAGGACGGCTGACCATCTGGGTTATAGGAGTATTAACTGTTTAATGACAATAACAGGTGCCATTTATTAAGGGATTTTAAAAATACATAATCTCATTTACATCTTTGGAAAAAGACGTGTCTGGAGTTCTTCTGGATCTCTGGACAGAAGCTCATCCCCCCCTGGCCTGACTGAAATGCATCAGACATTCTGTGAACATTTATTGAGCACCAATGAATTGCCAGACCCTGTGCTCAGTACTGCATTTACAGAGATGAATAAGATGTGGTGCTGCCATCGGGCAGCTCACAAACAAGGTGGTCTGTGGTAGCGAGCCACAGAGCTGTTCAGGGACCTGGCTCTTTAAAACGCTTCCTTTTCCAAAATACTCAGAAGCATGATACTTAGCCTTAAGATTAAGTAGAATGTCATGTTTAGCAAGTATACCGGGGCAAATTGAAAGCTTATATAGTTGAGATAGATTAATATTTGTACATATTTAAGTGGGGAACTTATATTTCACTCTGGAATCTTATAAGTGGGGGTGGGAGAAGACATATTGTTATAACTATCGTATGCTATCCTTTCACGCAAATGAACTTTAGATGACAGAATCAAACAACATGCTTACAAAAATGGTTGCCGAGGACCATGGAATGATATAAGGTGAAATCACTTTGTCCAGAAGCATAATGGCCAGAAAAAAAAATCACAATTTACTAATAAAAAGTATATGTGATGTATTGTACAAGATGGGACCCTTATCAAGCTATCACAGCAATGATTTAAACTTGTGAGTTCCTAGGCATATAGTTTAATTGTCTAAAATAGTTCTCAATTACAGCCCCAAACCACATATCTACTTTAGAATTGTAAGTGTAATTTTACTTAGATTTTGAATCATGAGGAATAGTTAAACAATTGTTTGAATAGTTTAGATTTCCTTAAATTGTACATATAAAATTGGATTTATGAGATAATAGCATTTTAATATCAGACCCTAACTTCATAAAATCAGATTGTATCATTTAATGGTTTCAAGGACAATAGAAATGACATGGTGTTTTGATTTTCTTTCAACAGATATGCGACTGCAAATCAGTAACGCTGAGAAACTATTTCTTGAGAAACTCAGTGAGAAGGAATATTGGGAAGAGTACAAGAATTCAGGGAGTGAAAACCATGCTAAACTCATCATCTCCTTACAAAATGACATCAATAAAGTTAAAGAGAATGCAGAGAAAATGTCAGGTCAGTTGCAACGAAGCTGGTTCAAGTTCAGTAAAAATTCTTTAAAAGGCAGACATTCAGTAGAAGAAAAGAATGGGTACTTCTTGAATCATTCATTCCTCTCTGCTGTTAGCACAAGCAGTTATGAGCCTAATAAGGGCAAAGGTGGAGGGAGGGAGTAAAGAAACTATCCCAGGATTACCTATGAAACTGAGAAGGGCAAGTAAAAAGACGGGGAGTCAGATGTGGAGAAACCCTGAAAGCAACTGATTTCAAGGAAGAAGTTTCATTCAGTGGGTGGTGCCTATGTGCTCCTACACCTGGTCTGGTGTAAGTCCACTGAGGCAGGAGGGGCCTGGGACTGGGTTATATTAGAAAGGAAATTCACCGAGGCAAGCGAAAGCAACCTCGCCAGGCTGGACAACCAGAATTATTACATAATGAGAAATGTTCAAGTAAATGCTAAGTTGTAGTCAGAAAACACAGGAGAACAAACATGAGACGGGAAGTGGAGAGGGGATGGAACAGGATGGAATGAAGTTTACGAGGAGTAGCTCTGGGAACCATGAGACCACCTGTCTGTCACCGAGGTGAGCATAATGGCTTAAAAGAACACCAGAGTCTCAGAGACAGGAAAGTCAAAGGATAGAACAAATGGGAGAAATCTGGCCTGAAAGAACACTTTTCATAAGTTCAAGAACCATGTGAATTTCCTTTTATGTGAACCACCTGTTCACATCCTTTGCCCATTTTTTTATTGTGTTGTGGAGCTCTTTACATTTTCAGGAAATTAGCTCTTTAACTTATGTAAAATGCAAACATTTTTCCTATTTTTCATTAGTCTTTTGTTTGTAGGGGCGTATGTATGAGCAAATTTTGTAATTTTATAGTGCCCAATTTATCAGTCTTTGATTTTATGATTTCTGAGATTATGAATAAATTCTCTAATATTTTCTTCTAGAATTTTTATGGCTTCGTTTTTACATTTAAACCTTTTTTTTTCCAGTTGTCCCCACATCATTTATCAAATAATCCATTTTACTCTACTGATCTGAGATGCTGACTTTATCATACTTTAATTTCCCATGTATATTTGGATCTCTTTCTGTGCTTTCTATTCTGTTCCATTGATCTATGTATTTGTGCCTCAGTACCATACTTTAGTTTACAATAGTTATTCTCGCATGTTTAAAAATTTTAAAATAATTTATCCAGCATTTCTTTATTTTAGTTTTAAAATAGGAAGAGTGATCTTCTCATATAAACTTAACTCATTATCTTGGATAGAAATTTGGATGAGTTGTTTGAACTAAAATTTTTCACGCTTTTTGAGTGGTGGTAATAACATTTATATATTGAACTACTTGCTCATTGTACCTCAGTTTATAGCCAATTTTAGGTATCATGAAAAAATGGCTGTTACGGGCTTATCTCATTTGCTATTAGCTTGAGGCACTTCTAACCATGCAGCAACAACTCTTCCAGGGGATTTTAAAGCACTTTAGGGATCATTAATTGGACACAATGAATAAGAGCAAGACCGCTAAATCAATTCATCTGAAGCCTTACAATCATTCTTTCCTTGTCTCCCACCTCTGCCCTTCTTCCATGATTTTTCTGGAATTCTCCTCCCACATCCATGATGATGGGGTTTGTGTTAGTTACACTACTATACTTGCAAGGAACAAATATTTTAGAAAAAAAAGGGGGGGTTATTATAAGTGAAACAGTATATTTAAATAAAACTTTTTCAGTCTGTTTAAACTGGGGTGACCATATAATGGATACCATATTTTCAAGTAAAGTGTGATACCACCATGCAAACTTGCAACATGATGAGTCAGAAAACTGGTTTCATACTTTCAACCACTGAACTCCAGTCTATAAAATAAGTTGGAGAGGCTGAGAAAAGATTGCTAGAAATTAAGGGACCGTTTTTGAAATGAGCTCTTGGCATGTTATTAGTTCTACACTGTCTGGCAAAGGGGCAGCTGAAGGATAATTCCTCCACCTCAAATCAAGATGGAAGTTCTTTAAGGAAACTCCTCAGATTATTCGATGGGTCCCCTACAGTTTGGGGAACATTGAGATCTAGTTTATCACCCATCCCTGAGAAATCTAAGGGATACGCGGCTGACTAGCTAATACCAGATTTTCCCGAAAATAAAACCTAGTCAGACCATCAGCTCTAACACGTTTTTTGAAGCAAAAATTAATGTAAGAACCAGTCTTATTTTACTATAATATAAGACTGGGAATAACCTAATCTAATCTAATCTAATATGGGGTCATAGATTAATTTTTGCTCCAAAAGATGCATTAAAGCTGATTGTCCAGCTAGGTTTTATTTTCGAGGAAACATGGTAAGTAGTGGAAATGGGATTTGAACCCAGGTATGTCAGACCCCAAGCCAATATGCTTCAAATAGTCTCTCCCAGCTCTGTGATTCAGTGAGGTAGGGATGGCGCTCTAACACATACTGTGCCTGAAGAAATTTTTGTATGGCCAGTATTGCCACCTGCCCCTACTCAGTTTTCTCCAAGTGGGGCTAAAAGGAGGCCACCATCACAGCAGAGGATCCGCACAGTAAAGCTGTGTGACACCTGAAGTGCGTGAAGAGTGGACAACAGACTCCCAAGAGGCTGTGAAGGAGTAAACCAAAGCAGAGCCACACATAACAGAGAAAGGAGAACAAAGCAAAGCAAACTTGAGCCAGCGCGGTTTGCGGTCAGCTTCTGAGAAGTGATCACATTAGACCGGGCATTCGAGCAGCCGGCAGTCTCAAGGCAGAAAAGTCATGTCTCCCACACTGCCATTCACAATGTCTTAAACTTTTATGAGAAGGAGACTCTTCTACTCCCAGTTTCTCTGGCTGTATTCACGAATGAATGGTTAATAGTTGCTACCTAAAAACATCATCTAAATTGCAAAGGATAACAATGAGGTTTGCACATCCTCCCTTGTGCTGGTTGCTCTGCTTTTAAGAAGAAAAAGAGTCCATAGAGTTTTATATGGAATTTGGAACAGAGTTGGATGTTATTGCTTTTTTCATACTAATATGGCAATAGAGAGAGCTACAACTTTAGTCAGGGCATATTTGGTCATTGATTTTTTAATGATTTACAGCAGAGAATTAATATTTAATGTTACCAAGCTCCAGGTATTATGATTTCTTTCAGATGCTAAAAATGTAAAATCCATTACAGCTAAACTCGATCCACTGCAACTTTGAGACTGATCTATGTGTTTTGTTGGGTAGAAAGTTCAAACAATACCCAGCATTACTCTAGTGGACTAGGTCCTGAATTTAAAAAGAAACTCCATCAGAAATGAGATTGAAATGATTAATACATTCATGTGATTACTTTGAATAAGTAAGAAAAATACACATTATAGAGATGAGCATACGTAGGTTGGAATAATGAAGACTTCCATTTTCTTATTCTTTAGATGTCAAGTGAGACCAGTCCCCAAAACTTCATCAACTCTCTTGTTTATAAACCGCTGCCTCAGTCAGACATTCTCATTCCAACTCCATTACAGGCAGAAACTGATCATTCCAGTCCCCCTTTCTGGCCATTCCACAACTTGGGGTACTTTCCCCTTCTTCCTTTTACTCCCCCTTCCCCTCCCCACCAAAGTTGCTCCTGAAGTGCCATCACTGGCTGCGGCTACCGTGTGCCGAAGCCTCAGAGTACTGCCTGCCAAAGGCTTGCAAGTGGCCAAACTTCATTTTTTTTTTCAAAATATTTTTAGTATCTGTTGTGTCTCAGGACTGCAGTCATAGAAAGATATGGAAGAAAGTTCTTACACTCTGCTTTCAGAGTCTTCATCTAATAGGAGAAGTAGTTATGCCAGTACAAAGTACAGGTGAGGGCTGAATAACTCCTGCCAAGCTCGCTGGTCCCTTTTCCAGAGCCTTAGTTTGGCTCCAAACATTTGAAAGACCAGACCTGCAGATCTCCTACCCGGTGACCAAAGATCCCTGAGCGTTGTGCTCTGGCTGACTTGGTCTGTGGAGAAACTTTTCCCTTTGAAACAGTGTCCTAAATGGCAGCGAGGTTCCACAGCACTATTGGTTCAATACTATTATTTAGTTATAGAGTAAGTTGAATGGGTCTCTGGACCAGTCCTGAAATCTAGCAACTGTAATTGTCATCATTTGTATGGAAAAATACTTCCTGACTTCCAAATAATTATTCTTCAGTCATTATAAAAAAAAAAAAAAACAACACACAACGAATGGGGACTTATAATATAGATATTATAAAGCACAACTAACTTTATTCTCGAATTTGAAGTAGTACAGTTCCCTCCTGTTGCACCTGGCTGACTCCCTCCCTTTGTTCAGTCTTTGCTCAAATGTTACCTCCTCAAAGAAGCTTTCTCTGATCACCTTATCGAAAATAGAAAATTTCAGTTTTTCTTCATCACAAACATCACCACCTGAAATTATTTATTTGCTCATTTATGTATTTATGGTCTGACTCCCCCACTAGAATGTACATGTCATAAGGACAGGGGTTTTGTCTCTTATTCAGCAGTATTCCCTGTGCTTTAAATAGTGTCACGCATGTCAAAAAAGCTTGATGATGACTTTTATAAAACAATGAACAAACTGGACTCATTTATCCAGCTTTATTTCTCTTCACTTTGTAAAGTAGCCTTAATGTCACTGTTTAACAAAAGCACTTTCCTTAAACAGGAGTGTTGATTATATGATCTCTAAGCAACTTTCAAGGCCTAAAATTTTATGATCCTTTGCTCTCTTAATTCTGACATTTATGACCTGAGAAAATTGGCAGAGGATAAAGAATTTGCACTTCGTCTCTGTTCCCCTGTCTTGCTCTGAACCCAACACAAAGCAAGGTCTACCGACTTTCACAGCCCCTCTACCACTCTCTCCTCTTTTCGCTTTGTCCTTCCTGTCCCAGGAAACACATGCAAAGAATATTGGAAATTCAGTTAGTTGGAGTCAGATGTACAGCATGCTACACAAGTGGATAATCAAATCTTCTTTCTATTTCTTTTGTGGAATCAGAAGTTGTGGGACATGAAGGCCAGACGGCCACACAAGTAATAAGTGTTGGAAATTCTCTCTTTGGAGAGAGAGTCCTTTCAGATACAAATATTCACGGGAGAGATATCATCTTAAAACTAATTCACATTAGGATGTTAGTAAATTTTTGGAGCAATTTGTTCTAATTGGAGGTAGTAGATGCTTCATTAAAAATGTGCCCTGAAAATTCAGGGGGAAAATGTGTAGAAAGGAGAAGTGGGGATCATAGAAGCTAAAATCTACAAACATCTTAGTTTTACCTGATCAGTCTTGTGAAGGCTTCTCTTTTTCTTTTTAAAGAACAATATAAGATCACTCTGGAAGATGCTAGAAAGAGAATAATCAGAGAAACTTTGTTGCAACTGGACCAAAAGAAGGAATGGGCCACACAGGTATATTTCAATTTTCTGAAAAACAAAATAATTTCTTGTGGTATAATAGTTAAGAACTTGGGTTCTTAAGTTAGGAAGTTTTTCAGATTGCAGTTCTACCTCTTATTGGGTGTATAAACTAAATTTGTTACTTGAATATTCTGGGCTTCAGTTTCCTAATGTATAAAAAGGGGATGGTAATATTTACCTTTAAAGAATAGTAGGTATGAGGATTGAATGAGATGATTTAAGCAGCATAGTGTCTCATAGAGAACAAGAGCTCAGTAAATTATTATTCAGTTATTTTTAAAGTATAATAATAATGGCTGCAATGAATTATTAAAGAAAAGTTTGGGATGAATTATAGAATGAAATATAATTTGTCTAAAAAAATAAAAAGTACTTTCTTACGTATCCAAACCTAAGAGAGTATACTTTACATTGCTTGAGCTTTAAAAATTTGGGATACAAAAAATTATTTGAGATACAATTTCCAATCTTATATGTTTTCTCATCTCTGTTTTGCACGAAATGTATGACTCTCTTTTCTTTTCACTGTCCTTCCGCTGTCCTCAGACTACTCCTAAATCAGTGAGGTCCCGCTGGGATTGTCTCTTCATCTGGAACATCTCTTCTTCAGAATCATAAATTCTGGACTTTTCTCAAGTTCTTCACCAAATTTCACTTGCAATTGTTTATTGCTTCCCTGTTGGTTCAATTGTTCTTTTACTGTTATTGTCCTATGGCACGATTTTTACCGATTACACAAACACAGAAGATTATGGAGAACTGACCAATGGTTTGTCTGCTTCCCATGCAATTCGGCCACTTTGTAACTGAATATGACTAAATAGTGAAATCGACAATTAAGGGATCTGACCATAGTTAAGATGATAAAAAGTGTATATGTAGATCGAATATGCTTCCATATTCAACATGTACATATTCAACATGTACATATTCAACATATAATGAGGACTGTTCTGGATACTGTTCCTAGCATTTTACACTTAAGTCTCAACAACATTTTACATTACGTCTAAGGTACAGACTTGCTAATAAGAAAACTGAAGCACAAAAAAATTTTGTAGTTTGTCCATGCAAGTGACAGAATCGAGATTCCATTCAAGACGTCTCCTTCAGACCATTACTCTTAATCATTACACTGTATACTTCTTCTCTCTACATAACCAAACACCCACACACATGAATGGAGTTTCCTCATTTTATCTGGCTAGGTTATCATATAATCTAACTTCCTATAATCCACTGTTGCACATCCTTGGTTGTATATTGGAGACACCTGAGAAATTTGTTTAACCCAGTTAGTGCCTGGGACCCACCCATAGAGATGCTCATGTAATTGGCCTGGGATGTTGCCTGGGCTTCTGGATTTTCAAAACATCCTGAAGACTCTAACGTGTGGCCAAAGTTGCAAATTATGGCTCCTTTGTCAGTGAATTCAGCCATTAGCCAACTAACTAACTTCAGTTATGAGCTACTTCCTACTTTTGTTCAAATGAAATTCTATGTTCGAGGAAACTTTAGAAGTATCCATTGTAGCTGGAGTTTAAAAGTTCCTGGTTGCTAGGAAATTATAGGTCCCCTCTTAATTAGCATGATTTAAAGAAACAATTTTATTGTAAATCTTCCAACTCTAAAGATTTAGATAAATTTAGCCTTAACATATTTTAAATTTATTTCTGTCCCATGTTTACGAACGAAAAGATTTTTCTTAATTTCTCTTCTTTGGTTGTGCCCTTCAGTTGTTAACTATTAAATCTATAACATGGTATCCATATAAAAGTACCTCACAGATAAATATGATCTGTCATCCACTATAAAGTTCCTTTAGGTGAACCTGTAAATATCCAAGTAATTAAAAATGAATTTCTATTTTGTGAACCTGCTAACTAAGTAAGGCTTTGCTTGTTTTCTTTGTCTAAAATGCCCTTATCCGAGTGACTGTCTAATTATAGCCTGCCACCCTGAAACTATTTGCTATTAGGTTTGTAAATATATATATTGCTATTACTGACCTGAGAAGAGGAGAGAGTGGTAGAGAGTCTGTAAAAATCAGTAGACCTGGTTCTGAGTTGGACTCAGAGCAAGAGAGATAAAGAAGTACAGATTATGTGTCCTCTCTGGATTTTCTTAGGTCATACCTGTCAGAATTGAGAGCACAAAGGATCATAAAGTTTTAGGCCTTGAAAGTTGCCTAGAGTCTTTAAAAAGATAGTAATGTAATCTATTCATGCTTTTGCTATATGTTGGGTTACATGAAGAATGTTTGATCACTGCAACTTAGCCATTTTAATTATAGAGCAGATCACTTAATGGTTGATTTCACCATGGCAGTCAGATTCAGTCACAATAGAGGCTACACTGACTAGGCAGCCATTGTCCAGTTCTCTAAACTGACATGCCTATATTAAGCAGGGCAAATCAGCAAAAACAATACAGTAGGATAGTAAAGAAAGAACAACCGAACCAAAAGTTCTTAGGTATGTCTCCAAAGTAATTGCAAAAAAAAAATTTTAAATGAATGATCATCTAAATTAATTGTGCACCCTCATTGCTAAAATTGTGAATCGCCATGTGGCAACTTTACCTCAATAGAGAAACGTGTTTTTTTTTTAGAATGCTCTAAGATTCATTGACAAGGGCAACTATCAAGAGATCTGCGAGAACGACTGGCTAAAAAGAGAGGTGAGTGGAATGTTTAAAAATAATTTTTTTCTCATTGTTTTTGAACTGTAAATGACTTTTACTTATGAGCTGAAGTTATGGGGAAAGCATGGAACTGTGACTGGCTGAGGTAAAATAAAATTCAAGTGGAATCTTAATTTTATTACAAGCTGTTACTCAATGCATACCACAAATAATTTAAATAATAACTAGAAATCATTTTTGGCATTACAATTCACAAAATATACTCAAAGCTTCTTTATGCCATAAGATTGGTCTGGTCTTCCTCAGGACCCTACTTCCTTCTGGGTGATGAGAGCAAGGCTATAGGCTCGTTCTAACCTCTTGTCCGCTACTGTAAATTGCCCCTTTGGGATGACATGATCTCCCTTGAATCAATTCAGTCTTTTAGGTTTTCTTTCCTCCCCCTGCTCTTCTACAAGATGGATCCCTGATGTACAGGGAGGTGTGACTTACATGCCCTCTTGTGGGGAGTGTTAGTAAAAAGGGCTCAGATCTATGGGGTTTCCTTTAAACCCTAGCTCCCTCTGCCTTCCTACAATGGAGGAAGTGCTTTAGTCTGCATCCTACCTTGGTGACTTTAAAATGGATGGCTCTGGCCTTTGGGACACTGTGTTGCAGCCAACACCAAACCCACAGTTACAGACATTTGCCAGTGGTCACGATGTCTCTGCCTGCTGCCATCTCTACATCCCATCCCAGCTTGGTCCTCAGGCTCTCTTCACACCTCCTTCTGGAGATGATACAGGACCTAATGGACTCGGCTGTCCACCTGTCTCCCTACCAGGGCTGTAACATTGCTCTTGCTGGATGTGGTCATGGGAGGACTTCTAGACATTCTTTATAATGGGGTACTACGCTGTTTTTCTGGCATTACACGTACAAGTTCCTCTGCCCTTACCTCCTTACCCTTATCTGCCTGGAAAACGCCAACTCTTCCTTTAGGCACTGACTTTGATTATCAATTCATTTGAGGATCATTTTGTAACTGCCCCAGGAAGTCTTAAGTGTTTTTTTCCCCAGTGCTCTCTCGTTTCATTGTAACTCATATTAAAATATGTTGAAATTTAAAAATAAATAAATAAATAATAATAAAAATATATATATATGTTGAAATTGTCTGTTTATACATCTCTCTCTTCACTTTTCAACTATATATCCATGAAACCTAATAAATTATCTATGCTCACTAGTTATTGAATGAAAGAATGTCCATAATTATTGATATATTTATTGGAAGGATGAATCAAATATATGGCTTAGATCGTGGGTAAAGATGTGAGAACATGTTATTGGATGAAACAGGCAGGTAATCTTTGGTGTAGATGTTAGAGAGTGGTACAAAGGTGCAAATGTTACAAATGTGCAAAACTCATTACAATCCTTGTAAATTCCTTTTACATCCAGACAAGTAGCCACTGAACTTATGCTTAAGTGCCATCTGTGAAAGAAAACTCACTATCTTTAGGGAGACTTCATTTCAACTACATACAACTCTTGTTAGCTAGTTACTTGTATGTGATTCTCAAAAGTACATTTTCAGCATTAATTGGTGTGTGTCCTTAGCTCTGGGCTTATATTTTTAATTGCCCGCCAGATATTGGGACACTTGGATATCCCAAAGGCACTTCATATTCAACATACTTAAAGCAGAACTCATTGAGTTTCTCCTTTAATTTTCTTTCTGCATTTTTTTAACCATCTGCTAAGACACTTAAGGTAAAAATGTCACTGTCACCTTCTCCTCTTCCCTTTACCTTGCTCCCTATTTGACCAAATAGAGTTGGTAAGTCTAGAAAACAGAAAATTTAAATTTTAATATGCTTTCTATGATATTAACAATTATCTTTAAATTGCCTTTATAAAGTCATGGTAATTAGGAGTCCATACTATTTCCCAAAGCTAATCAAATGAATCCCCAATTTAAAAAAATAAGTGTTGATTTAAAAAACTCAAGGTGAGCTCAATAGTTAAAGAATATTAGGGAGGAATTTAGTTCTTATACTTTTATTAAATTAGCAGTATGTTCCTAATGATAATAATTTCACAGTTCAAATTTTATATTTTGTAAGATGTCGTACATACTAGGTTTAGAGAAAAATGACTATAAAAATGTATATTTGACTGATAAGAAGGGCTGTTTTGGTGCCTTGATCCTTCCTACCAAAGCCACAAATTACATTTTGTTTTGTACTTCTCATAAATCAGTGGAAATAAAAGACAGAAAAATGTCAAGTTTAATTGAATCCTGAGCAAAAAGAGCTTAGTAATAAAGGACAAATCATTTTAAGAAAATTCAATAAATTTAATTTCTCTTTATTCCAATAAATATTAATTTTAGCATTATTAAATTTACTCACAAAGTTAATTAAAACCATTTCTGGTTATAAGTACTATCACAAGAATTGAAAATTGCCTGGAAATAGAACAATGTATGTCGATTAATTTCTTTGAGGGAGATTTAGAATGAGTAACGAGGGATATTTAATAATGGAACTCCTGAAAATATTTCTCCATTTAGCTCTCTCTCAACAATAACCAAAAACTTAGGTCTCTGGGAAGAATCTGAGATATCCTGTTGCCTGACCTTCATTACCTGGTTTTATTTAGCATGCTTATTAGGAAAATGAAGAAAATTGAAATTTCCAAATGACTTTGACTAAGTTAACAAATGGAAAGAGAAAAACTAGACAAAAGGATTCAAAGAGGTTAGCAATCAGAGTTTCGAGTGCAAGGAGACATAAAGCCATCTTGGATCTTGCAGAGGAAAATTTCAAGGGCATATGCCTTATTCAGGATCCTAGGTCCCTGATTAAGTTATTAACTATTAAGTTTTAACTAAATTATCTTTCCCAATTTCTTAAGTACATTTCTCAGGTGTTTTGAGAGGAGCAGTGTCGGGGAGGGAGAAATGGTCTGCTACTTCCTCTTTTTCCATTTCTTACCCCAGAAATCTAAAGGTATTTATATGGCCATAAAAAGAAATTAGTTTTCATTTCCCTAACATTTCAAAAGGCTGGGAGGGAGATAGCCATTGAAGAGAACCTTACTTAGAACTCTAAAGGGGTAGGTGATGTCACAAGATATCCTTAGCTAGAAAGGTTGGACTTATCTCCCCAAAAGGGCCCTCATTCCCAGCTTTGGAAACAGATCAAGAACTGTGTGTGCTCCTCCCAAGCATGCCAACCCCTTAGGTCAAACATTTCCAAATGTTCTATTAATTCCTTCTGTTTACAACCTCTAACTATAATTTCTTTTCTCATCATTTGACATTTGAAAATTACAAACTTTTCCTTAAGGCATTCAAGCTTGTAATCAAACTGATGATCTCTCGACATAAGTGATCCCAAAGCACCAATCCCTAGCTTTGTAATTTGCTATTATGGACTTAAGTGGTTTTGCTAAATTGATTAAAGCAGGTAGATAAATTATTCTCTTCTTTCTCACTCCAATCCACCAGCAATATCTGAGCCTTTTCTGTGACACTGGTATCGTTTTATAATATATTGTTTGTATATTTGTTCACTGAATTGTAAACTCTTTTGAGAGGAGCCATGCCTAATTCTTTTGTGTCCTTCCACATCTAGCACAGAACCGTGCCCTTAGTAAGAATTCAATCATTTAATAAATGACTTATATGATAGACATATGCCTGTGTTAATGTGCTGAATGCGTCCAGATTCTAAAATACAATAATTAAATCTCAATTACGAATCAAAAATATTAGTCTTCTTTTTCTAAGTCTTCATCTCAGTTATACTCTTGGCAATTCCTGACGAGATACTGAATCTAAACGCCTGTGCCATTCTTGTCTCATCTATTTCCTCGAGACACATTACTTTTCCCAGTTTATCATTCTGTTTTTCTCACTAGCCTATCACTTTCCATTTTACACTCTTACTTCTGTTGTTCTGACCTCTCCCCATAAGCCCCTCTCATTCCAGCACCTGTATAGCTCATGCTGTTTTGGGAGGGAGAGGGGTTAAGTTGGGGATTTTATCTAGTAACATTCTTCTATATATTCTTCCCAGTATCAAGCCTTCTTTAGACAAGTGTTATCAAAATATACTTTTTGAAGACTGACAAGAACTGTATCAATGGGACCAGCAAATTTTATTCATATTTGAGTTAGCCATATTTCTTCAGTAAATGTTAATTAAACTTGCTATGTCTATCAATGACCTTTCATCACCTCTAAGACAAAAACCAGACTCTTCAGCATTGTTTGCCTCTTCCCTAATTGTCCAATTCCTCTCCTACTTCTCCCCACTCCCACTTTGTATCTACCCACACCAAAATAATTGTGCTGTCCACATCGTTCCTTCTGCCTAGAGTGTACAGTTTTCTCTTGTTAACCTTATGTAGATCCTCATTTACTATTAATATACCATACTAATAAATTAGTCTTATTTATCTCTCCCTCTAGCTCATATATAAGTCCAGTGATGTTTCTGAAGGGTAGAAAAGGACAGCTCCTGCCATTCAGTAAAAACTGCCTTACCATGCAAACAAGTTCTACAAATGACCTGAAAAAGAATTACACCCATTCCTTTTTAGAAAAGAAGGATAAAGCAAACCCAGTGCTAAATAATACAGAACAGATCTTCCCTTCAGGCAAAAGCATGTTTAGGAGTTGAATTTCTTACAGAAGACTAAATAGAACTAAGTCAGTAAGCACCAACCACTCATTTGCTTTTTCTAAGAACAGATTGCAAATCAAAGGAAGGAAGTTGAAATATTGGAAAAAGCCGTTCATAAATTGGAAGAAGAAAATTTGGTGCTCATTGATCAACTATTCAACTGTAAACTTGTGGATCTCAACATACCCAGGTGAAATTTATTAACATATCTAGAAAGTACTTTGTAAATATTTGTATCTGTAAAGTTATTTTTTGAAGATAACTTAATTCTTCAATGCTTCAGACAGATTGCAATAGTTGAAAAGAAAGGAACTCACAAAATGGCCATGGTGAAGGTATAAGATTATTATAATTGACCATTGGTACAGTGCAAATTTTGACTTGCTTTTTCTAGCAAAGCACTGCAATCATGATAGCAAACATTTAACACGAACGTCACAACTGCTGACCTTCAGAAGCCTTCAGGGCAGCAGGGAATATGGACATGAAATTAAGTGCATAACAGTGCAGAAGAAAGTGTATGAGGTACAAAGTTAGCACAAAGACGAGTGTGATCAACTTTGTGGTACCTTCCTGGAAGTATTCTGAGCTTCTGGGTACCTTGTGGACTATAGAATGGTTTCCTTTGATAGTTAATAAAAGGGTCAAACTACATTCTAGGCAGAGGAAATAGCCTGGCATTCCAAGTCACATCTATTCCTGTACAAAAAAAAAAAAAAAAAAAAAAACCAAATGTGTGTACATGCCTTTGTATTTGAGGTTATCTCTTTTTCTTTCCTGACAAAGAAGTCTTTATATACCAATCCTGATGGAAAATCAGGGCCCTGGAGTATGGCAGAATTTAAAACTCAAAGTGGCATTCATAATTTGAATAAGTAGTCAGAAACAATCTAAATAGCAGCATGTTTAGGGAAAAAGGGGAAATAAATCACACCCGTGTCGGATATACATGTGCAAGACAGGAGAGAAATTAAAGCAGAGAAGTTCAACATGGTGGAAGGGCCAGGAAAAAATTCCCACACAAGTAGTTCCTGTTGCTTGTGGGCCATGCAAAAATACTATTTGAGATACAATAAAGTATTTGTTGCTTATAAACTTCCTAACGTGTTCCAAGAAGGGTGGATACAGATAAGTTGTGGGTTGTTTTGTTTTTTTTTTTTGTCAGGATACGAGATTAGAGAAATTGGGAGATAGTACAATGACTGCATAGCCTGAAAGCTGGGTGGGGCAAGATGGAGAAAGGGGCCAACTTTCTCCCTTCCACAATATATCTGTGCTGCCGGGAGAGGTAAAAACCATTGGGGATGATGTATGGGTTAAGCTGAATTAATTGGTTGATTGATGGACTCCTGTATATGCAGACCTTAAGCTGATCCCCTTGAGGGCCCCTAGAAGGTGGGGCTTTCCCTGTCCCCCCAGTAGGCAATGCTCTCTTTTGTGAGCCCTCCTTCCTATGATCAGGTCCCCAGCTCCACACTCCTGCCCTCCTCTAATCCTTGCCATCTGCCGTTACTGCCGCTTTCTTTGTAACCATATCTAATCTCTGCCAGCTGTTGCTGGGCTTGTGGCTTCTAACCACTGCTCTACCTGCTCTCCACTGTACTCTTTTCCTCTTTTCTGAGTGAGCCAAACCTTAGAAAAGAGCTACCCTGTAAACTGCCAACCCCGCTTCCTGCTTTGGTCAGCTCAGTTTGCGGTATCTGATTTGGTGCTGACAAGAAACTGAAGTGCTAATTGCAACAAGGGGGATTCTTTCATTGGCCAGAGAGAAGTTGACAAGGGTGGGGAGGGAGATGAGAAACTTTCAATGGGGATTTTCATTAAGTTGTTTGCTGTATCATGCGCCATTTAACCCTATCCTCTGTCTTCCCCACAAAAATCTTCAGTAAAATTCACCTTGGTCATCACTGCTCTGTGGGTTGATTTTCTTTGGTGAGAGACACGAGTGCTTAGTCTTGTTTCTGATTTGGGAGACAGAAAATCAAAATCTGTCCTGGGGAAAAGAAATAGCATGGGCAACATTTATAAGAGCTGGATTGTGTGCCCCAGTATATGCTGCCATGGCACCCAGAACTTTTCCTTTGTAACCAGCATTTATCACATGGGTGATTACTTATTTAATGCCTGTTGCCTTGCTAAATTATAAACTCCTTGAGGCAACTGTTTAGGACATTTTAGAAAGATCTACATAAAGAAACAGAGAAAAGTGCAAACCTCAATTATCTGTTACACTTCTTATCCAGAAGGATAACTTCAAATATATTCAGGAGCTTTTCCTGTACCCACTTTCAAGTCAAACAAATAGAATACATATTATATATGTATTTTATAGTAACTACCCTTTCCACCTCTTCATTGAGAATTCAGTCCTGTATAATACTAGCGGGGTGGTAAGCAGGGTGAACTGTCCCCAGGGGACATACGAAACGTCCTACTTCTTACTTGGATGAAGAATGAGGTATTCTAGCTAATAGGGTTACTGCATTTCCCATCCCAAGCTCCCCCAACGTTTTCCCTTCACAACTCACACAGAACATGGTGGTATTAGTTTGATACATTGAATGAGGTGAATTCCAGCCAGTTCAGGAGCTCCAGTGCCACAGGATGGAGGCTAAGTGGTCTAATACCAAAAATCTCTCTAACACTAACTTCATATGATAGCATTCTTTAAAATATTTTCTGTATTGTTAAATATCAAGTGCAGCTGCCCTATGGCAGGATGCAAGTGACAATAAGCTAATGATTCAGAGAGAAGGAAGATTTATGAAAGTCACGGCATTTAATAAGATCTTCATTATTCAAAACGATCAAACCACGAGATAACTCTATGCCCTCAGACATGTCTGCCTGCAGACCAGAGCTATCTGTGAAATTAACTCTAAGTCTTAAGAAGGTTTTATAGATATAAATATTGTATGTAGTTACATTACTTGCTGGAGCCTTAAGCATTTTGAATAACACTTTATTTGTGTTCTTTAAATAACTGACAGTGTGTAAACCAGGGCATGCCCTTTGGTTTCTGAGCTGCTAAACATGAGAAGTTGTTTGCTTATCTACAAGGTTCCAGTGGCTTCAAGCTGTCTTCGGGCAAACCTAATGGAAATGCCATGCGAACCTTTCAAATCATATTTTCTGATTGAAAATTCTCTGGGACTATAAAAAGGGGAGCAGAATTAAATACATGTGCAGAGAGCCGCAACAGCAGACAGAACTCAGTGGGAATGTAGTGAAAGCCAGAACCTAGATGTCATCTTGGATTCCTACTGCTTGCTCTCTTTCTTTTTCTCTTTATTTTAAGAGAAATTCACACTATCATTTCTCCCCTGGATTACTACAACAGCGACCTAACTGGTGTCATGCTCACTCTCATTTCTGGGACTTTATGTGTGTTATTCCCTTATCATGGAATGCCCTTCCTTCACCCAAACTCTCCCCTGGCAAACAGCCCCTAGTTCTTAAAGACTCAGCTCAGGTTTCATCTCCTCCTGGAAACCATCCTTTACCTCCTAAGGTTAAATCAGGTGCTGCTTCTCTCTGCCCCACAGCACTTCTCACACTATGCTAATTATCCATCATATACAAACTGTCACCCTAAAATACTATGAGCCTGTCTCCCACCCCACTGGGCCTTATGTTCCTCAAGAGTAGAATATATGTCTTCTTTCCACCCATGTCTCCAGCACCTAGCAGAGAGATGGACACTACTGAGCAGGTGGCACAGTATTTGTTGACTGACAAACTGCTTTTCTTGTTTGTTCTTTTAGGAGACTCTATCTTACCCAAGCTGCTGGACTGGACATGCCACCTGAAGAAACACCTTTGGAGATGCCAGAAACATATATAGGTATTATTTTATTGTAATGGTGATCGTTTTTTTTTAAAAAAAAACTTTTTTTAAACAAACACTTATCATAGGAAGCATCTCATATCCAAAAACTATTCGGGGAATAGGTCCATGCCAGCTCCTCCATATTCCTCTTCTTCCTGAAGCGCTTGTCCTAACCCAACGCCTTTCTCTGGTCTGATTTTCAATCGAAGTAACCATGTTTCACAGAGAATTAAATAGATAGTGGTGGAGAGGGATGGAGTGTTTTCTACACTGGCACGGTTTGTTTTCCAATTTAGCCAACCAACAAAAAAATCCAGCCCATTCAAAGTTTCCCATGCGATTACTGTGACATCTTAGCCAACGGAAGGGCATAGAACTTAGAGTTTCTGAAAACGCGGCTCACTCTAACACATTTCTAATTCTCACATTCATCTCCCCCAAGAGATTCTCAAAGATCTTTCAAATTAAAAATGTGACAAAGTATATATTGTATTTTTATCTGTCCAAAATATACACATAAATAATTTATTTTCATTCATCCCAGAAGAGTCAAAACCGCATCCCTTAGAAGTAAAAAGTAGAGACATGATGAGCTCATCCATTGAGATCGGTGCTTTACACCTTAGTCATGAGGATGGCATCAGACCAGGCCAGTGTCTGACGACAGACACAGAAGAGAGTTCAAGTACAGAGTTTGGGGCCTCTGATATGAAGCACTTACTCAACGAGGATGAGAGGGATTTCAAGGTAAGGCTCATAAGAAAACAACTTTGACTACTAAGATAATGCTATTTTATTAATTGAGAAAATTAACCTAAACTATGGATATTGAAAAATTCTATGTGCAATTATTAAGAAAATTTGCCCACCATTCACATCTCGCATTGGATACACTCTTACTTCTGCCCAGTTTGCTACCTATATTCATTTACAGACCTCCATTACTAGTATGCCATGTCACTTATCTAATGCTGCATAACAAATCACCCTGAGACTTAGTGCCTTATAACAATAATCACTTATTTTCTTTCAGGGCTTCTGTTGGTTAAGAATTCAGGAAGGGCTCATTGAACAGTTCTCACTGGGACTCTCAGGCAGTTGTAGGCATATATTGGCTGGGGCCACAGTCATCTGAAGGCTTGATGGGGGCAGGAGTATTCACTTCCCAGGTGGTTCACTCACATGGCTGGCAAGTTGATGCTGTCTAATCTGGGGCTTCGATTCCTCTGCACATGGGCCTCTCTATAAGGCACTTTGATTGTCCCTTTATTATGGTGTCTGACTTCTCCAAGAGCAAGCAAGCAATCCCTAATACCACGATGACAGCTGCAATGTTTGGTGTGACTTAGCCTTGAAAATCATACACCATCCCTTCCATTAAAATCTACTGGTTGATATTGTTACAAAGTCCCACCCAAAGGGAGGGAATGTAGCTTGTATATCTTGAAAGTGTAACGTCAGCATCACATTGTAAGAAAAGCATGTGGGGCAGGATATATATTAGCATGGGCATCTTTGGAAAGTACAAATTGCCGCATCCGTATACCTGGGGTATCAAGCCTTTTCATTTTAAAACCTTTTGGGTACATTCCGATTACTCTCACATCTACCCCTTGCTATTTTCCTTCTTGATACAACCAACAACTTTAAAAGTTCTTTTAGAAATTAAAGTTGTAGGCGAAAGAGTGATATAAGAAAGCAGAAGAAACTGAATAAATCAACAAAAATCATTTTAACTACAGTTCAGTCCTGTTACCATCAAGTGACAATTTAAAGACTGAAATTCTAGTCTCTATTGCCTTCAAACACCCCCATAGGTATCTTGGAATCATGACACCTGGTATGTTATGATGACCTCAGGCTAGTGGACAACTATCTACAAAATTCCAAAATTGCATACCATTTGGTTGAGTGAAAGACCTCCTTATTTACCATGGAAATTTTTGGTGTGGTTAAAATGGCATTGTGTATGTTATAGACTGAATTATGTCACATTGTACCTCTCTCCCATGCATATGTTGAAGCCCTAACACATAACGTAACTGTATCTAGAGACAGGGTCTTTAGGAGGTGATTAAGATTAAATGTAGTCATAAAGATGGGGCTCTAATCCGATACAACTGTGGCCTCATAAGAATAAGCTTTATGGGGACATAGTGAGAAGGCAGCCATTTGCAAGCCAGGAAGAGAGCTCTCACCGGGACCCAATCATGCTGGCACCACGATCTTGAACTTTACAGCCTCCAGAACTGTGAGAAATAAATTTCTATTGTTTATGCCACTCAGTCCACAGTATTTTGTTATGACAGCTTGAGTAGACTAATACAGTACATTAGGATTCTGAAATATGTGGTAGATGTCCATCAATTTGCTTTTCTCCTATCTTACATTCATTGTAGCTCTATAATTATGTATTTTAAAAACTTTTTAAAATAGTTATATACAATTTTGAGTAATCAAATGTTGCCTTCTTTTTTTATTCTTTGATATTCCTAAGTTCTAACAAATATTTATTGAGAATCCCACAACATTCCAGGTACTTGTTAGATGCTTGGGAATTTAAGGAGAACAGCAGGAATTGAAGTCTCAAAGATGACTATACGGCAGGCCCTACCCTCAAACAGCTTACGTGGTAATAGAAGACAGATGGAAAAAATCATTAATTACTGTACAAGAGGAACAAACTATCTATATCTGTCTCCCTGAGCTTATCATTGCACCCCAGCACTTGGTACACAGCCTGGCATATAGTGGGTACTCAGGAAAGGCTTATTAAAATGCTGAAGGAATTCAAAAGAAAGAGTTATGGCTTGAGGAGGCTTCCAAGAGGGAAGGCACGTTAGGGAGGGCCTGAGCTATGTGAACCCAGTTTGAGGTTCACTGTGGGATTTCATAGAAGTTAGACTTCTAATTCTGGTCATTGATACCTTGAACATAGTTTGGCAGAATGTGGTAAGTGTTATCTATACAATAGCCAAAGGTCCTGTGAAAAGTGCAAAATTCTAAAGAATTTGTTTTAATATTAGAGTATTTAAAATCAGAGTGATGTTTGCAGATCTTTCCCTTTGTTCATGAATAATACAGAAACTCTGCTGTGGTTATGTCCTGGCCAACTGAGGACTACTTATATATATATATATATATATGGCCAACACTTTCTTTTACCAATGAGAGAGTTTGCAGAGGATATACCGCCCCCCCCCCAATTCTAGCTGGTGCGCCTGCTGAACCCCCCTAAAGACAAGCCTGCTAGCCTTGCTGCCTTCTCTTTAGGAGATTTTGTCTACCTACCACACCCCACTTGGCATATAAGTTTACTGAGTGGCTTTTTATTTTCGGTAGCTCTCATGTTTCACATGTTATACAGCATTCAGGCAACTAGGAGGGCAATGAAATCTGTCATATCAAGGCCAACTATAATAAAGAAAACCTGGTCTGTTGAAGGTGGTAACTTGCCGAATAACCTTCCTATTCTCTTCTGTGTCTGTTCACCGTAGGATTATGTAAACTTGGGCCCCCTGGAAGTGAAGCTGATGCGTGTGGAAAGCAGGAAAATGCCCATTCATTTTCAAGAGATGGACACTCCAGTCAAATTCTATGACGATGTCAGGAGCCCAGAAAGCCACATCACATATAAAATGATGAAGTCTTTTCTTTAGGACCAAAAGCCGCAAAGTAAAACAACAACTCTTCCTTATAAATTTTCTTTGGGAACTGAAACATATCAGTTGCCCATTTTATTTACACTTTGGTCCATTTTTTTTAACCAGTTGTTATTTCTAAAAATCAAAATTACATTTAAAACCAAAGTTCAAATACTTAGTTCTCCATTTACCTGCATGGTATGAGTGCCAAGAATGGAACTACACTTTATTTGTCCATGTTTAAGTAATCAGAAGCATGACAGTGGGCCCAAGATGTTCTCTGAGGTTCCTTACCACTTAAAAATTCAGTGATTAATCTATGATTCCAACATGAAATCGTTCAATGAGAAATTTTTCTGAGAAAAATGTAGAGGTTTACATAGCACTGACTGACTACACATCTTTCCCTCTGAGGGTTCTGAGTGGTAGATAGCCATTCTGCAATTCAAGCCCACTCTTCTTTAACCTGACACTATTTATAATGAACATAAAACATTTTAGAAACAAATAAATTTGAGGGCAGTATCAAAATATTCCACCAATAGGGAGATCCCTTTCCCTTCAGCTATATCAAGCCTAAACTGCAGGGTTCCTATCCAAGGCCATTGTCATGTCCCTTTTATGAGTACCACAAACCAAGGAAACTGTGAGTGTGCCTGAATTTCACATCAGCATTCCATTTAAAAGCAAAATCTACTTATAAAGCCTTCTACAAGAAACACCTTTAAAATATAAGGCCACAGATAGATTGAAAGTAAATACACCATGCAAACATTAACCAGAGGGAGGGTGGTATGACTTAACTATTAGACAAAGTAGACTTTAAGGTAAGAATTTTTAAGAGAAATAAAGAGAAAATGAAGAGACATTTCCAAATAATAAACGGATCAATCCATCAGGATGATATAACAATCTTAAATTTATATGCACCTACTAAGAATGATTTTGAATACATAAAGCAAAATTTACCTAACTATGAAACAGTATGGCAAACCTTATGTCATGCATATTTTACCACGATAAAGAAAAAAGACATAGACAAATTCACAGACTTGAAGATCTTACCACACCTCTCTCAATAACTTATAGACCAATAAGATTTTTAAAATCCTTAAGAATATAAAAAGTTGAACTATAGAATACACATTCTTTTCAAATGCACATGAAACATTTACAAAAATAGACCATATGCTGGGCCATAAAGCAAATCACAGCAAATACTCAAAAAATTGAAATATATAGAATACAGTTCTATGACGAGACTAGGAAAACAATCCAATTTGAAAGCAAGCAAGACCCGTCTAAAAAAATCCATGGTGAGCTTCTTTCCAACTTGGGCCCAGCAGGATGGCTCCCGCAAAGAAGGGTGGCGAGAAAAAGAAGGGCCGTTCTGCCATCAACGAGGTAGTGACCAGAGAGTATACCATCAACATTCACAAGCGCATCCATGGAGTGGGTTTCAAGAAGCGTGCCCCACGGGCATTCAAAGAGATCCGGAAATTTGCCATGAAGGAGATGGGAACACCAGATGTGCGCATTGACACCAGACTCAACAAAGCTGTCTGGGCCAAAGGAATAAGGAATGTCCCATACCGCATCCGGGTGCGGTTGCCCAGGAAGCGTAATGAGGATTAAGATTCACCAAATAAGCTCTATACATTGGTTACCTACGTACCTGTCACCACTTTCAAAAATCTACAGACAGTTAATGTGGATGAGAACTAACTGCTGATTGTCAAATAAAGTTACAAAACTGCCAAAAAAAAAAAAATCCATGGTGAAACAAGAAATTACAAGGAAATAATATTTTGAATTGAATAATAAAACATGACGTCAAAATTTGTGGGATCCAGCGAAAGCAGTGTTTAAAGGAAAATTTATAACTAAGTTCATGCATTAAAAAAGAAGGCTGAAAATTCAATCTAAGCTTTTATGTCAAAAATCTAGAAAACACAGCAAAAATAAACCTAAAGAAAGTAGAAGAAAGGAAATAATGAGCAAAAATCAATTAAATAGAAAGATGACCTATAAAAGAGAAAATCAACAAAGCCAAAGCTGATTCCCTGAAGGATTAATTAAAATTGATAATCCTCAGTCAGACTAACCAAAAAAAAAAAAGAAAACAAATGGAAAAGGAAACATCACTACAGCTTTTACAGACATTATTAAAAAGATAAGAGGTAATCAGGGGGAAAAAATTCTCAACTTGGCAATTTAGCTGAAATGGAAACAGTCCTTGAAAAACAGTTCTGGAGCGGCTGGATGGCTCACTGGTTAGAGCACAAACTCTGAACAACAAGGTTGCCAGTTCAATTCCCTCATGGGATGTCGGGCTGCGCCCCCTGCAACTAAAGATTGAACATGGCAACTGGACTTGGAGCTGAGCTGTGCCCTCCACAACTAGATTGAAGAACAATGACTTGGAGCTGATGGGCCCTGGAGAAACACACTGTTCCCCAATATTCCCCAATAAAATTTATTTTTAAAAAATTTCTGAAAAAAGGAAATAAAAATTCTGAATAGTCCTAGATCTGTTTTAAAGATCAAATCTGTATTTAAAAATTTTCCCACAAGGAAAATTTCAAACCCAGATGGCTCATCTCACTGGTGAATTTTTCCAAGTATTTCAAGCACATATAATACCAAACATATACAAACTCTTTCAGAGAATCAAGAAAAAAAGCACTTTCAAATCATTCCATGAGGTCAATAAAACCCTAATACTAAAACCTGGCAAGTCATTCCAAGAAAAGAAAATTACAGGCCAATATCTCTCATGAATATAGATGCAAAATCCTCCACAAAATATTAGCTTATTGAATCCTGTGTGTGTGTGTGTGTGTGTGTGTGTGTACACATGAATAAAGAATGCAAGTTTGGTTTAATGTTCAAAAATCAAAGTGGAAACATGAACAAGATCAATGGATTCTACATCAATATAAATATCCTGGTTGTGATATTGTACTATCATTTTGACATATGCTAGTATTGAGGGAAACTGGGAAATGTACCTGGGATCTATTGTTTTATACAACTATCATTTTGACATATGCTAGTATTGAGGGAAACTGGGCAATATACCTAGGATCTATTGTTTTATACAACTCCATATGAATCCACAATTATATTAAAATAAAAAAATCAAGGGTATAATGAACACAACATAGGAGGTGACTCATGTCAGTAGACGCAGCATTTGATAAAATTCAGTAGTGTTATAAAAATTCTTAATATTATTTATGATAAAGCTCCTAGCAAATAAGGAATACCTTTAAAACCCTATAGCTAACATTGCACTTAATAGTGAAATATTAAACATTTTTCCATTGAGGTCAGGAACAAGACACATATGTTCACTATCACACTTCTATTCAACAGCATTGAACAGGACTAGAAGTTCTAGCCAGTTCAGTAAAGGCAAGAAAAAGAAAATAGAGATTAGAAATGACAAAGTAAACTGTCTCACTTATAGATGCCAAGGTTCTATATACAGATATTCCAAAGTAATCTACAAACAACTAAAATTTATAAGTAAATTTAGCAAAGTCAAAGGGTATAAGGTCAGTAAATATCCTTTGTACTTCTTTATGCTAGCAACAAACAATTGGGGGAAATTAAAATAATATTTATAGGGACGGCCAGTTGACTCAGTGGTTAGAGCACAGTGCTCATGGCACTGGGGTTGCCGGTTCGATTTCCATGTGGGCCAGTGAGGGGTGGCGGCTTGAGCTTGGAACTGAGCAGCTGGTGGGCAGCCGATTTGCTCAGTGGTTAGAGTGCAGTGCTTATGGCACCAAGGTCACCGGTTTAATTCCCACCTGGGCCAGTGAGCTGTGCCCCCCACAACTAGATTGAAAACAATGACTTGACATGGAGCTGATAGTCTTGGAAAAACACACTGTTCCCCAATTTCCCCAATAAAACAATTTTTTAAAATTTTATAATAGCATCAAAAACATCAAAATCAAAGAATGCATCAAATGAAATATGAGCAAGACTTGTATGCTGAAGACTTCAAAACATTATTTACAGAAATTAACGAAGACTTAAATAAATAGAATAAACAGATACATCATCATCATGCATTGGAAGTTTCAAAATAATTAAGATATCAGTCCTTTCCAAATTGATCTATAGACTCAGTGCAATTCCAATCAAATATCCAGCAGTGTTTTTTTTTGTAAAAATTAATGTTATTTCTAACATTATTATGGAAATTTATAACCTAGACAAAAGACTTATGATAGCCGAGAAAATCGTGAAGAAAAACAGCAAAATTGGAGGACTTAACACTACCAAATTGCAGGATTTAAAGCAACATTTCAATTATTAAGATGGTGATGTACTCTCAACAACAAGGTTGCTGGTTCAATTCCCACATGGGATGGTGGGCTGCGCCCCCTGCAACTAAAATTGAAAACAGCAACTGGACTTGGAACTGAGCTGCGCCCTCCACAACTAGACTGAAGAACAACGATGTGGAGCTGATGGGCCCTGGAGAAACACACTGTTCTCCAATATTCCCCAATAAAATTAAAAAAAAAAAAAAGATGGTGCTGTATTGGCCCAAGGATAAAGAAAAAGTCCAGTTCAACAGAATAGAGTCCAGAAACAAATCCACACCAATTCGGTCACTTGATTTCTGAAAAAGATGCACTATAATTTTGGAGGGGGAAATGGGAAATGGTCTTTTTAATGAAAAACAATGCTGAGGCAACAATATACCTGCACGAGAGAATAATGAACATTGACACCTATATCATATCTCATACAAAAATCAATTCAGAGTGGGTCAGAGACCTAAACATGGAAAGTAAAATGATAAGGCTTATACTAGGAAATATAAGAATATTTTTATGTCGCCCTTTGCACACCCAATAGATCCTCAAAGCCTATGCTTGAATTAAAAATTACATTTGGTACATGAGTAATGTGGATTTGACAGTATTCCACACAGCCCCTCAAGCCTGTCGCTCCCTATGTCAGCCACCTCCCTGAAAAAGAAAAAAAAAAAGACATAAAAACCACTAACCATAAAAAGATTGATAAACTGGATTTTATTAAAATTAAGATCTCTTTTCATTGAAATACACCATTGAGAAAATCAAAAGGCAAGCGGTATATTGGGAGACTAGATTTCCTATACATGTATTTAACAAAAAAAAAACACATTCAAAATATATAAAGAACTTTTAGAAATCAGTAGGAAAAAAGACAATGTGTTTGGGGGAAAAAAATAGGCAAAAGGCTTGAATAGGCACGTCACAAAAGATTATATCTAAATGACTAGTAAGTACAAAAAGGAGATCAACATTTTTACTCATCAGAGGAAAGCAAATTACAACTACTAGATATCAGTATACACCCAATAGAATGGCTAAAATTAAAAAGTTGAAAATAGTAAATATTGACAAGGATAGAGAGCTACCTGAACTCTCATATAATTGCTGGTGGGCGTATAAATTGGCACAAATACTTTGGAATGTGTTTGGCAGCATTTATTAAAGCTGAATGTGTGTGTGTGTGTGTGTGTGTGTGTGAGAGAGAGAGAGGGAGAGAGAGAGAGAGAGAGAGAGGATCAGCAGTTCCACTCTTGACTCTATATGGAACAGAAATGATTGTTTATGTTTACCAAGAGACATGGGTAAGAATTTCCTAGCAGTTTTACTAATAATAGCCAAAAACTTGAAACAACACAAATGACTATCAGTAGAATATGTAAATAAATTGTGCCATATTCACACAATGGAATACTATACAGCAATGGAAAAGAATAAACTACTGCCACATGTAGCTATATAGATCTTATAATATTGAGCAAAAAAAGGCAGATACAAAGAACATATATAGTATGATTCTATTTATACAACATTCAGAAACAGGACAAGCATACTAATCTTGATGATAGAAGTCAGAACTGTGGTTACCTCTGTGGTGGAGAATGACTAAGATGGTACATAAAGGAATTTTCTTGTAATCTTTGTCAACAAAAGGTAACCACCACCAATCTCATGCCAGTAGAAATCCCCAATCCAGGGTGCTATAAAGGGAGAAAATTTATTCAGGTAAACAGTTTGCAAACCACCTCCAGTGAATAGCAAAAAGTGAGCTCTAAGGAGACAAAAGGTCGCAGGCTTTTACACAAAAAGTTCCCACCCTGGTTCCTAATTGGTCCATCTTTATGCAAATGAGGAATTCAAATCTGCACAGTCTGATTGGTCTCAATACCACTGTCCTGATTGGTCTGCTTCTCAAGTTCTGATTAGTTGTTATGGAGCCTCTCTGATTGGTCAGTATAGATGTGCAGTTCCAACTGGACAAGATAGGTCTCAGTCCTATTGGTCAAAAGACGATGCCAGGAGTCACACAGTAGGAACACAATACAAAAGGTTGACGGCTCAGCCTGTAGTTTTTCCCTGAAAAGCAGCATGTGTGAGAGGCCTCTGTCAGCAACAGCTTCTAGACTCAAATTAAGAATTTGTTCCCAGTTAACCCCAAGGAGTCCTTCTTGGAAGATATGTTCCTTTTCAAGGTCGACATCTTGATCTGAGTGGCAGTTAACTTAGATGAGTTCACTTTGTAAACGTTCATCAAGCAAGACACTTAAGATTTGTGTACTTGACTGACATAGTTTACACTTTGAAAGTTTCCAAAAAAATTGTCCCCCAAATACCAATATCCCAATCCATTCCACAAAGTGATGGAGTGGAAATGCCATGCTTATGTCTTACAGTGTGAACAGCAGCAAGAGTGCTTCCTGACAAGGGAGGTCAACAGAAATATAAATGTTCTTGGAAAAGTTAATAACAATATGAATGGATTTGCCAATTTTCTTTGTAAGAAAGAAAGATAAGCTTTTTATACATAGATTTATCTTTACTTTTCACAGATAGGGAAAAAAAAGCTTACTGACTTTCCACTGGGACAAATCATAGAGCTTCCAGTAACCAACAAATAAAGGCTATGTGACAGCCCACTGGTTTCAGGAGGTCAGCAAAAATTGACATTGTTTTTCTCTCATACTTGGAAAGTTCAGACCATGAGATTGTTAAAACAAGCCAGGCATAACATGGTAAGATTCCAGCATTAATTTGTTAGTGGTGGCAGTTTTTCCGTCACAATGTGAATTTGAATCAGAAGAAAATATCAAATGACTAAAAGTCTTGTTAGCTGCCAAGAAGATGTCAGAGCTGAAAAGGCATCCTTTGGAAAAGGAAGGGGAAGAATGTTCTTTCCTTCTGCTAATATCATTTCTTGTGTTTAGAATTTGCTGAATAGCAGTATCTCTAAAACAAGTATGCAGGGTTTTCTTAACCCCAATTCTAAACAGCTTAGAGTGGTAGCTTTGTGAGCTAATTACAAAGCGAGGCTCAATAAAGTGTTGTACCACTGTGAACTTCCTATCACTGTCACTGATTCGACGAAGCGTTTATCAAACGAGTCCTTCCACCAGGCACTATGTGTAAGGTATTAGGAAGGCAAAATAAAACTGTCCCTTTCCTCAAGACGCTCAGGGCCCAGGAAGAGCCTGGTGGCTCAGGGAGGCCTCTCAGAGCTCGTGCAACCTGCTGTCCCTCTTCCACACAAACTGCAGAGAAGGAAGCAAGGAAAGCAGGAGAAGACAAGACAAGATATTCTAGGTGAGGTGGGCGGTTGTGTCTCACTTGCAATATCCTGTGTTTAGCGCCTTTAATAATTGGTTTGAAAAAGCAATTTATGATGAGTTTAGGGGGATTTTATGTAGGTTTCAGTTCTGAGAGTAACCAAGCACATGAGTTTTATATGTTGTTATTATTCAAGACTTTGAAGGGTAGAGACTGGGTGTCAGCAGTTTTATCCTCAGGCTGGGAAATTGCTTATTTTTGCCCTGGAATTAGACAGGGTTGAAGAAATTCACGAGGTGTGGAGACAGGATATAGAGTATGGGAAAACACCTTCTGTGGAATCAGGCTGGCTGCCTCGAGTCTTGCAGTCACTTAACCTCTTTCAAGCCTGGTTTCCTTATTTTTGTTACATGGACCTAATTCCCATATTGCAGGGTTATTTTAAGGATTAGAGTGCATATCACCTGCATATAGTAGACGTGTAATATAGGGCAGTTGAAATGATGCCTGACATTTAACAGTATTCTCAGGAAGTAAGGCCCAAGATGTCTGGTTGTCTTTGCGGTACATCATGTGAACGATCATAGAGGGTGCCTGTGTCCTAGCGAGCATATGCTGTGAGGCGTCAACTGGTGTCTGGTGACAGCTGGACCCTGCATGCTTGTATCAAGGAGCTGGCTCCATCCTTGGGTGGCTGGGGAGAGGGACTCAGCCACCACCTTGTGTGAGGGCTCCAAGAGGCCATACCCTGGATCTGCTGATCTCCTCAGACTGCAGGGACGCGTAGAAAACCCAGTTCCAAAATTCTTGTAAGTGTTGGGGGAGGGAGGGCCCGCAGCTCTGTGGGTCAGTGGTAACATTTTTGTTTCTTTTTGAGTCCTATAGTCAGACACTAGAGCGATTCAGGGAACAGAGAGGCCCTGGGGATTTTTGTGGCAATAAAGAACTGTTTGTTAAAGGCCTGCTTTATCCTCACTTGTTTTACTAGATCTCAACACAACAGTTCTCTGTATTTTTCTTGGAATAAAACTGGCTTTTGCCCTAGACTCAAGGAAATGTGCCCTCCAGCCGCGGAGGCTTTCTAAATATTAGTGACTTTAACTTGATTAAGAATTTCCATTTCCCATTCCTGTGACTTTGTGAAGATCAAGTTCCCAGAAAGGCTGTTTTTTTGTTGTTTTTTTGACCATGACTCTTTAGGTTGGTTATGTTTTAGGTCATTCTGTTCTTATGATCTGAGTAAGTGCTAAAAAACTTCGAGGTACTTTTAAAAGATTCTTCACACAGAATGTTTTCAGCTTTCCAGCGGAGCGAATGAGTTTGAATGGGACTGCAGAGTCAGATAGACTCACAGATTCTTAGTTAAAGGTTTTGTCAGCATTTCCTTCAAGTCCTGTGCTCAACTCACTGACCTCTTGCCTTCTTGGGTTAGGGCCATCTTTTTGTACAGTCTCAGCTATAAAAATATGCTAGGCCTTGCAACATTTTCCTCCTAAGAGGAATGAAAATGAACTATGCTGGATTTCCCTCTCTCTGACTAACTGAGGCCAGCAAGGCATTTTTACCTTAAAGCTCTCAGATACCAAGTCAGAGGGATTATGGGCTCCGGCCTCACTGGAGGTTCTGGTGCAAGTGTGCAATTAACTTCAGATCTTTGAGGTTCTTTGTTAAATTTCATTTTCTCCTAGCCCCTTAAAAAGTGTCTTTTGTGACTTTTGTGCTATTTGTGTAAAAATGTCAATGTGGGATACAGCTGGGCCTAAAATCTGGCAAGAAGGTAGACATTTTCAACATGTCTTATAACATTTACTGAGCACTAACAGTTTGACTTGCCTTTTGTTCATTTTTTAAGCTTTTGATATTTTTTTGAATTTCATTTCTTTGAAACATTATAATTCTAAAACTATAAATGATCATTCTTTTTTAGGATATGTCAGATCTCAACTTACCATGTGTGATATGGTAAGTTTTTGAAGTCATTGATCAGAAAAGGCGTCAAGAAATTAGCAATTCTTTTAATAAAAATGGTATGAGTATGAGAACGGCTGCTAGTTTTCCTTCAAATCTCTTCTCCCCCTTCTTCTGTAATAATGCGTTCATTTAACTGAGTACATGGTCACTCAAACTAAAGACTATTTCCTGGCTTCCCTTGCAACCATGTGACAAAGTTCTGGCCAATGGGTTGTAAGCAGAAGCTGTGTACAACGTCTGGTCTTCTCTCCCCTTCTCTCCCTCTCTTCCCTCCCCATCCTGCTGCCTGGTATGCAGTTCTGCTGCTCAGCCACAATGCAGTGAGATAAAGGGAACACCTGAAGGGACATGGAATAGCAGGACACCAAACACCTAAAAGTGGACACATAGCAATCTTGTGGGCAAAGCCACTATGCCAGACTGTTATGTGAGAGAAAATCAAGTTCCGTCTTGTTTGCACCGTTTTTAGTGTGAATTTTCTGTGATACACAGCTAATAAAGCTAATCCTAATAGACTAACATGAATAATTACGTTCCGAGAAGTCAATGTTTTCAATAGTAAAATGTAGTCTCTAAGACCCTAAATAACGCCTGGGTAAGGATTGATTCTCAATTGAAAAGAAAAAAAAGGGGGGGAGGCAGGGCTCAAACTACTTCAGAAAATTTCTGCTTTATCTAGGAACATCTAAAACCTCTGGCCTTCGATGTGTGGGGTTGGCTGTCTTTAAAAAAGTGTTCTGTCACCCCAAAGTATAGTATGACTGAGGCTGCCTCAGGACCAAGGTTTCCTGCTTTTACAAGGATGTGTGGAGTCAGGGGTTCTTGACTTTGGAAACAGCTCATGGGACGTCCACCAGCATGGGGCTGACGTCAACTCTGCAAACAGCAGACTGGACAATTCCCCACGCCGATATTTCAAAAGGCTCTTTAGTAATACTAACAACAGCATACGCTTAAATGTTCTTATTATATGTACTTGACATATATTAACCTAGTTGATCCTTCTTATAATCCTATGAGGTTGGGTCTATAATTCTCCACATTTTACAGACAAAGAAACAGGCAGAGGGAAATTTAATAATTTTCCAAAGGTTCCCAGCTAGTTAAGGGGCAGGGTCAGGACTTGAACACAGGTGTTTTGCCTCCAGAATTCAGGCTCTTCACCACAAGCTATTCTGCATCCCATTAAAAATAATAGTAATTATGTACTGAACCTTTATTATGAGCTAGGCTGTTCCAAATGCCTCCATTTATTAATTCATTAAATACAACAGCCCCATGAGGTAAGCACTATTATCCCATTTTATAGATGAAGAAACTGAGGCACTGGGAGAGTAGCTAACTTTCCCAAATTAGTGTTTAAACCAACAGCACCTCTGCAGAGTCCCCACTATTACCGCTACGCTGCACCGTCTCATCAAGCAGCAGGTGCTTCCATCAATGATGGAGATGCTTTCAGAAAGTGAATGCTCTTCAGAAGATAGAATTTTCTGCAAATTGTCCTCTGTATATGCCCAGATTCCAGGCTGTCCTTTGCCTTTCTTCCATTTACCACCCCATCTCATCTCCAGTCCTAACCACTCAGCATTTTCCTTCCTCCCACTGATTTTGCAGTCTATTATCACTGCGTCTTTTTTCAAGCCTCTTTAACTCCTTCTACTCTAATTAATGCCATTAGCATATTCTTTCCTCTTCTTAGCTTTATTGATATAATTGACAAATAAAATTTAAGGATATTCAAAGTGTGCAATGTGATGTTATAGTATACATTGTGAAAGGATTACTACGCTCATCGAGTTACTTAGCACATCCATCACCTCACGTTTACCTAATTTTGCGGGGGCGGGGGGGGACATTTAAGTTCTACTCTCTGCAAATTGCAATTCTACAATACAGTTGATTCTTGAACACATATCAAAGATTAGGGTGTCAACCCCCACACCGTCAAAAATCCACATGTAACTTAAGTCAGCCCTTCGCATATGCAGTTTCCCAAACACAGATAAAAAATACAGGAGAGTGTTATCAACTGTAGTTACCACGCTTTGCGTTAGAGCCTTCCTCGCTGCTCCTTTTTGTGCTATAGCCTTGTGGGTCTCATGGACGGAAGCCTCCTTGGCTTTCACAGCTAAGAGTTTGGGAGGCCCATCCCTTGGATGGGAGTCTTAAAGATTGTGTTGATAAATGTAGGGTCCAAACCCTTCACTGCTCAGGGAAGAGCTGGAATTAGGAGTTCCTTCCTGAATGTACGGTGCTGTGCTTGGGACAGACAGGGTTATGGTGAGAGTGTGTCTCAGCCTTTCCTGTTTCCGATGTGGGTATTTTCTCACTTACCCAATATGTAGGAGTCACTCAGTTTGTTTCTGGATTTCTTTCAAAGGTAGTTGCTCTATGTATAGCTGTATATTGAGTGCGTTTGTGTGAGGAGGGGAGTTCAGGGCCTTTTGCGTCACCATCTTAGTCAACCTCCAGGACATTCTCTTTCTACTGATTGTCTCTTATCATTGGCCAGCCCCTCCAGCTAAACCTCACAGGACCTAAGTTTTCCTCATGCTGGAGGACTGGTACAATAGTCTCCGGACAGGTTTGCCTGTTTCTTCTTTTGTCTCTTTATAGTCCATTCGCAATATAGCAGCCACAACGATCCTTTTACCAACAAAAGTTTTTAAAGAATCCTCTGCTTAACAGTGGTGGCCCAGCTCAGAATGAAATCCAAACCTCCACATGACCTGAAAAGCCTTGGCCCATTGCCACCTCTCTGACCTCAGCTACCACCACGCTCCCTCTTACCCACTCTGCTCAAGCCTCCCTGATACTGTTGTTGCTTCTCAGAGATGCTAAGCACCATCCCATTAGGCTCTTTGTCTTTCCTCTGCCAGTGCATGTGGTAAAGGGAGCCAGTCTCCCCATCTTACCTTCTTGCTGTCTCACTTCATTCAAGTCTCTGTTCAAAAGTCACCTCATCAGAGGCCTTCCTTGATGCCCTCTACACAACAGCACTGGATTCTGATCACGTCCCTCTATCCCTTCACTCTTTTTCTCAGAGTATCATCACTCGTCATAAAATACCTGCTCATTTCCTATCCTTACAAGAAAATAAGCTCCATGAAAGCAAAACCTTCTGTCTTGTTTATTGATTCTTGCACCTAAAACTCCTGGCTCATAGAAGGCACTTGATATGTTGAGAGGATGAACAAAGAAGTGAATTTACTTTCATCTTATAGGAAACTCTTCTGTGTTTCTTCTCTCCCTCTCCCTCTTTCCCTTCTTCACTCCCTCCCTCCCCCCTTGCTTATTGTCTTTCACCTCTTTTAGTTCACAGCCAACCTCCTTAATACCACTATTCTTCCCACATTCCTCAATTCCATCTGGCTTCTGCCCCTGCCAATCAATGCCTGGGTATAGCTAGGGCTCCTAACTGCTGGAGCCAATGGACAGGTTTGAGGCTTTATTTCATTTGTGTTGACCATTCCCTACTTCAACTGTGTCCTTGACATCTCTTTCCAGATTATTCTCCAGCTTTGACTGTTCTTTCCTGGTCTCCATTAATCCTTGATTACACTTTAATAATGAAGATATTCTCCAAGATTCAACATGGACCTTTTTCTTACTCTACACAAATGTTCCTTTGGTAATCTCAATCACTGTCAGGTATTCTTCTACATAAAGTATTTTCTATAGTTTGAATTAAGTTCTTTAGATTTCCAGAAGTGGAATTACATGGTAAAGAATAAAAACATTTCTATGACTTTCTGAAACGGCTGCCCAACTCACAATCAGAGTCACTAACGTTCCTTCCCAGGGGTGATAGGAATCGAAGAGGTAAAATAGGTAACGGGGCAGAGAACTCCAGAGTTCTATGAAGAGGCAGTGAAGAAAAAAAGTTAGCTAGAACATTAGTTTCAGGAACAGAGGTAAGAGATAAGTTGGAATTGTTGTAGGCCTTGAATACTTGAGCGGGATCCCAGTGGTTAAAGTGCAGGACTGAAGGGCAGGGGCTAGAGTCAGCCAGGCACGGGAATCCCACAGTCAGCCAGGCACGGGAATCTCACAGTCAGCCAGACACAGGTATCCCACAGTCAGCCAGACACGGGAATCCCACAGTCAGCCAGGCACGGGAATCTCACAGTCAGCCAGACACAGGTATCCCACAGTCAGCCAGACACGGGAATCCCACAGTCAGCCAGACACGGGAATCCCACAGTCAGCCAGACACAGGTATCCCACAGTCAGCCAGACACGGGAATCCCACAGTCAGCCAGACACGGGAATCCCACAGTCAGCCAGACACGGGAATCCCACAGTCAGCCAGACACGGGCGTCCCACAGTCAACCAGACACGGGAATCCCACAGTCAGCCAGACACGGGAATCCCACAGTCAGCCAGACACGGGCGTCCCACAGTCAACCAGACACGGGAGTCCCACAGTCAGCCAGACACGGGCGTCCCACAGTCAGCCAGACACGGGCGTCCCACAGTCAGCCAGACATAGGCGTCCCACAGTCAGCCAGACACAAGAATCCCACAGTCAGCCAGACACAGGCGTCCCACAGTCAGCCAGACACGGGAATCCCACAGTCAGCCAGACACGGGCGTCCCACAGTCAGCCAGACACGGGCGTCCCACAGTCAGCCAGACATAGGCGTCCCACAGTCAGCCAGACACGGGAATCCCACAGTCAGCCAGACACAAGAATCCCACAGTCAGCCAGACACAGGCGTCCCACAGTCAGCCAGACACGGGAATCCCACAGTCAGCCAGACACGGGCGTCCCACAGTCAGCCAGACACGGGCGTCCCACAGTCAGCCAGACATAGGCGTCCCACAGTCAGCCAGACACAAGAATCCCACAGTCAGCCAGACACAGGCGTCCCACAGTCAGCCAGACACGGGAATCCCACAGTCAGCCAGACACGGGCGTCCCACAGTCAGCCAGACACGGGCGTCCCACAGTCAGCCAGACATAGGCGTCCCACAGTCAGCCAGACACGGGAATCCCACAGTCAGCCAGACACGGGCGTCCCACAGTCAGCCAGACACGGGCGTCCCACAGTCAGCCAGACATAGGCGTCCCACAGTCAGCCAGACACGGGAATCCCACAGTCAGCCAGACACAAGAATCCCACAGTCAGCCAGACACAGGCGTCCCACAGTCAGCCAGACACGGGAATCCCACAGTCAGCCAGACACGGGCGTCCCACAGTCAGCCAGACACGGGCGTCCCACAGTCAGCCAGACATAGGCGTCCCACAGTCAGCCAGACACAAGAATCCCACAGTCAGCCAGACACAGGCGTCCCACAGTCAGCCAGACACGGGAATCCCACAGTCAGCCAGACACAAGAATCCCACAGTCAGCCAGACACAGGAATCCCTCAGTCAGCCAGACACGGGAATCCCACAGTCAGCCAGACACGGGAATCCCACAGTCAGCCAGACACGGGAATCCCACAGTCAGCCAGACACAGGCGTCCCACAGTCAGCCAGACACGGGAATCCCACAGTCAGCCAGACACGGGAATCCCACAGTCAGCCAGACACGGGAATCCCACAGTCAGCCAGACACGGGAATCCCAGAGTCAGCCAGGCATAGGAATCCCCCATGTGATGGGTCACACTCACACTTCTCAGGAAGCTACATTTGCGGGAAGGGGAGGAGGGATTACCAAGTGTGGAAACTGTAAAACATGTATGCTAAGACTTGCAATCAAGAAAACATGCCTGAGAAGCTGCTGAATAATGTGAAACTAAAAATGCCTTGTGGGTCCTCTTGCTTCCCGTAACATAGGACAAGGCATCTGGGGAGTTTCACTTACCTCCTAAATCTCAGGACAATAAAGCTCACATTGATGAACGGAAGGCACTGGTCTCTATTGAGTGACTGGTAAAGAATCGTGTTCTCCTAAGCACCTGGGACCAGTATTCCTTCAATCTTCAGTGAAGACTCCCTCTTTCCACCTCATCTCCAGCCTCCAACCCTCCCCCGAAGGAGGAAATGTCGCTGGGCTATCATCCAAAAAACCCTAACGTTTCTCATTACCTAAAGTATGTTTCGAGCTATGCTTGCTTACAGGAACTGAAAAGGATTCCCGACGGCAAAGGCCAACGTGCCAAGCACAAAAATTAAGAGGGTGATGGGGCATCGTGTGCAAAAAGGACCAAGCGCAAGAGAATAACTACGCCATGCCTAAAAGAATTAAATCACTCCAGGTCACAGACTATAAATACATAAGGCTCCTTCCCAGTAGGGGAGAAGGTGCTGTTAGAACATAACCTAACCCTTCTCCATTCTTTGATCAAAAAATAAAGTTTCTGCTCTGCTTTACTCAGTTCTGGCACAAATGGCACTGGGCAGAAACACCTTGATTTGGGTCCCTGATGAAAGGTCGGTATCAAAATATCTCTTCTTACCTTTGGTCGGCCTGGAAACTGTCAGAGCCTGGTAGAGCACACTGGCCCCTAACATGGGATGATAGTAAAAACCTGCACTGAGTCTCTAATTGTCTACTACCTGCAGCTGTAAACTGCCCCCGTGACTGAGGATGTTTTGTGTTGCAGGCATGGTCTTAAGGGGTGGCTTCGGGGAGCGATGCAATCCATTAATCTGACCTCCTGTTCTTTGACATAGACAATTCCTGTTTTGAAACTTATGCACTATGCAGCAATTCAAGGCACGTACCCTAGCTAAAATCTGCCCCCCTTTTACTATGGTGTTAGTAAAACTGGTTTATTAAATAGCCCATCATCTTTAAAACATCTGACACCAGATGTATGCGTTTCCCACATCAATTACAGAACACCAGGTGGGTGTCCTATAATTCTCACACTAATGAGTCAGCACAGATCTCATAGGTTAAGGGCTCAGCCCCACAGATTGCTCCCTACACCCACTTCAAATGCCAATTCCAAGTCCAGGTTGTCACCTGTACTTAAGACTGACCAGCTATAAATCAGGGTTCCTGTGACCCTCCCCTCCTCGGGTTCAGTAATTTGCTGGAATGGCTCACAGAATTCAGGGAAACACTTAACATTTATTATATATATATATATATATATATATATATAGTGTTCCCCCGAAAATAAGACCTAGCCGGACCATCAGCTCTGATGCGTCTTTTGGAGCAAAAATTAACATATGACCCGGTCTTACTTTAATATAAGTCTTATATTAAAGTAAGACCGTCTTATATTAAAGTAAGACCGGGTCATATGTTAATTTTTGCCCCAAAAGACGCATTAGAGCTGATGGTCCGGCTAGGTCTTATTTTCGGGGGAATACGGTAATAAAGAATATGATCAAGGATACAGATGAACACCCTGATGGAGACATATAGGGAAAAGTCAAGCGCAGGAGCTTCTGTCCCCAAGAGTTGGGGTGAACCACCCTCTTGGCATGGGGGTATTTCACCAACCTGGAAGCTCTCCAAAACCCTTAATATTGGGGTTTTAATGGCAGCTTGATCCCATTGGCATGATCAGTCACTAACTCAGTATCCAGTCCCTCTCCCCTTCCTGGAGGACGGGGTTGGGACTGAAAGTTCCAAGCACTAATCATAACTATGTCTTTTTGGTGACCAGCCCCATGCTGAGGGTCTTCAGAGACCATCAAGTCACATTATTAGAACAAAAGAAATACCTATAATTGCCAGGAAATTCCAAGGGATTTGTGTCAGGAACTGGGTTCAAAGACCAAGTATTACAACAAAAGATGCTCCTAGTGGGCTTATCACTTAGGAAATTATAAAAATTCTAGGAGCTCTGTGCCAGGAACTGGGGACAGGGATTATATTTTCTCATCATCTTAGATTATCCCATTGTGGGGTCAGAGCCAGGAGTGGTTTCCGGGCTCTGGGCCTCACATAGAACGGTGCTGGCTCAGGTAGTAAATGGCCATCAACTGTGATTGGACGGCCATCAGTTGTGGCTAGTTGGCCATCAGCTGTGACCAGTGAGCTACTGGCCACTATTATAACTGCTGTGGCCACGCTAACAGAAAATGGGGGCTAGCAAGATGGTGGCTGAGCTAGCAAGCAGATTGCAGTTAGCACTGCGGATTGCAGCTAGCAAGTGGGTTGGCAGAAAAGCGGATGGCAGAAAAGCAGATGGCAGGTTGCAGATGGTGTGGCTCCTGCTTTCAGTGTTGCCAACCCAGCCTCCAGTGAGACTATAGTGGTATGACTCCCCTACCTATGGCTCCGTGGGTGTTCCTTTTTGGCCTCACCATATCCTGTGTTCTTATGTAGGGAGTGGGAGCTGAGACCCCACAAGCCGCCCCGCACTACACCCATTCTGTCTGTTTCTTTTAGGCCAGTATGACACCAGTTTAATTTATTGTAGCTTTATAACACAAAATGAACCATCATCACTTCATTTCTACTTTGGAAATATGTGATGTAAATTCCATCCATCACGAATTGTAAATTCTGCATATCAGTACAGTTGTTAAAGATTAGCCCCCAGCAATCGCGATTACCACATAATGGGTGTAGCCTTCCTTGCACCTGCCTCTTAAGATCTTCGTGCTAAGCCTTTGTGGAGTATCGCGAGCGAGTCTTTCCCCACCTACTGCAGTTCCTCTGCCTCCGCCAGGCCGGTGAAGCCTCCCAATAATTATGTGAAAGTAGAGCTTTTCAGTCCCTACTCTACTTCAGGACAAAAATGATCAGAGAAAAGCCGATTTCGTTTCGTGCTTTTGAAGATGGCCACTAAGCTAGTTGGCAGAGCCAGTGTAGTGTGCTTCATGCTTCCACGTAAAGTGTTCTTGAAAGGCTAAGGAAATCAATTGTAAATTCTGCACGTTAGTGCAGGCAGCTTGGAGTCCAGGTGCACGAACGGGATTGGGGGCTGCTCGCTTCTCTCTGTATTTCCTTCGTACAGTCCTAGTCAAGGGCAACATAACCCAACGCTTGTTTACCAATAGGATAGGACCGCTGCCAACTGCCCAGGCTCAAAAGAGGCAGATGTCTGAGTGCAGTCAGACAGGGTGAAGGGTAGCTCCCCAGGTGATTCTCACATAATTTTCATTTCAAAACCCCCTTTGAAATCAGCTTTTGTAGCTTATAAAGAAAAAGCAATTTGAGTGAGAACTTATTAGGAAACAGTTTCCATGAAACTTTCTGCTTTTCTCTCCTTTTGGCTGTCAGCCTACAATCAATTTAACCTACCCTGCTTTCAAGATAATCACATCTGCCCCAAAACAAATACCACAGGGAAGAACTACACAACTGTTGACAATGTGGGTAATTTCACACAGCATAAAGACTAAACCTGCTTGCTACATCAGTAACAAATGGGGTATTTACTAAGTGCTTTTACCAAAATTAGACTAGAAATACCAGCTAGTGACAGAAACATTTCTGACTGTTGACACACCAATAATGGCAAGAAATCAGCTTGAGGTTTTCTGGGATTGCATGGAAGATGACACTGCAGCCTTCCCATTCAGAGCCTATTCAGACAGCAAAATTCCACAAGGCCTAGTCAGACCCATGGAATGGTAGCACGTGTGGCTGAACAAAGATCCACACTAGCTGTAGAGGCCCCAGATGGAGGCTGTGGTGCCACCGTTTTGGCAGCTAAGAGGAACTTCATTTGGCAGAGTGCTGAGGCCTGCACATGCTCTGGGACCCAGGCATACAGGAGCCACAGTCATTCTCAATGAAGACAGTTTGTTTTTCTGCATGTAGTGTTGAAGAATGAGCATTTGCACCAGTACTCTGAATTCTCAGAATGTGGAACACGTTTGTTGATGGTGATGAACAAGAGAAGGGCCTTGAAATGACTTTAGTTCAAGGAGAAACTTATCCCATCCCAGGGTCAAATTTTGTTGACTTGTAGAGAAGTAAGATTCCTGGTCTAACAAGTCCTCTTGTTAACTATGGATTTTCATAGTTGCTGGTTACGGAAAGGATCTCTTAAAAACTTGAGTAAGAATAAGATGTTAAATCAAAAGCAAAATAATTTTGAAAACGATCTGGGATGGGTATAGTTGCTCTCTGCTAAAAATAATCTCTCTCTCTGTAGCTACTACCAACTCTGCTGGTTGGACAGTAAGGTGGTCTGGGCATGTACAGATTTATAACCTGATGTAGTTACGCATTCAACAGCGGATTTACCTCATTTGCTGTATTTTGATTAAAGTTAATATGATCATACATTGTGTTTTTCCTTGTCCATGATGTCTGGGCATCAAAAAAGGAGGCAGGAAATGTGAACCATAGGAGAAGACCATCTGGGAATAAAGAATGGTCATCCGTCTAGACCACAGAGGGAAAAAAATTCCCTTTTCAGTTTATACACATTTGAATTAACCACAGCAGGTCAGAGAGAGAACAATGCACCATGAAACCAAAGATGTGGCTCCTCTGCTTGCTAGCTTATCAATCTGAGGAAGTTCCTTTTCTAGTTCCTTTTCTGATTTTAATCTGCAAAATGACTAAAACGTGAATAATACCTATCCAACAAGCCCCAAAGGTGTTTGAACAATAGATGGAAATGTTTATGCAGCATCTTCACAAAATGAAACATACTAAAAATAAATAAATAAATAAGGTAATGTAAAAGGAACAAGCCATAGACCTTGAATATAACAGCCACTCAAACAGCAGTGTAGACAAATCAACACCTGTGATAATGTTAAAGGAAGTTAACTTACAAAAGTACAATTTCCCAAGTTTATAAGAAAATGGTTTAATAATTGTGAAACTTAAAAACTGGTAAAATTAACAAAGTATATTGGCTAAAGACTATTTTTTTCCAACCATGGCAAATATTATGCAAACATTTATCAATGCACAAAGCTTTTATTCCCTCTATTATGTACTCTGAATCCTATTTACTATTCAATATGAAACATGATACAGTCAGAGGTTTCTTTGGCAGACATAATCACATGCATCAATATGTCAAACTCAAAGCATTTCCTCCTTAAACTTACCTGACCAAAGGCATCTGATCAAAAGACAAAAATGAACAATTTGAATAAGTAGTTCAGTTTATCAATAAGAGACTAGAAGGTAACCAAAAGTACAAAGATAAATCTTTCTGGAAATTAAGTTAAAACAGAAATTAATTTTACATTTTATTAAATCAGCAAATATAATTACCTGCATTTACTTTCATTAGCAAAAAAATAATGATACTGATGATAAAGAAAAAGGAAAAAAGAAAATGCACCTCACACCAGAATAACATAACAAGTTTGTGGAAGCTGCGTTTTATTTGAAAATCCACCCATTTTTGCTAACATACATTTTCATATTGTAAACAAAAATAGAATCTGCAGAGACAAAGCAACAAGTAGGCTTAAACTCATGTACAGAACTGCTTTCCTACAACAAACTGTCCTTCTTAAGGCCCCTCTCAACCCAAATGTTAAGATGTATTTACACAAAGCACCGATCAACAGTGCAGTTTATTTCTTTGTTAACTAAACTCTTGGCTAGACATTAACTTTAAAGATATTATTTCCCCTTATTTAAAAGGTACATGATCATAACATGGCATGAGCCAAATAAAAGGTTCAAGGATTTTGTCCCCTTCCCTCCCCCCATAACACCTCCTAGAGTTTTACTGAGAAGGAAAGTCTTGAAGTGAAAGCAATTCCTCACATTCATTTTGGAAAGGCCCTAATATCAAATGGAAAATAATGACATGCCAAGCACAAAGCGGTAAAGTTCCTTCCGATGCACTAATGCCGAATTTAAAATGTAGTGCTTTTCCTAGTCAGTGAACTGTTCCCTTGCAAAATCCTAGGCACAGAATTGACTATATGGATTAATGCATTTATAATGCTTCCCTAAATTCCATAGAGACTGAGAATTCTTACGCGTTTCAGAACTCAGACCTATGGACTTGCCTTAAAATATTTAGTGCTCTGTATGTCAGCTGAAAAGCATTCTGAATCAGATTCATTCTTGTGGATAAAAATCAAACATACTGTGTACATCCATACTCATTTTCATAAGGAGGTCTGATACAATATTAATGTTACGTAAATTGATAATCATAAATAAATACAAATACTTAAGGAATGTCTACTGCAAACTGAATATATATTTTTTTAAAAAGAAAAGTTAACTTGAGTTACTGTTTCCGTATCTGTGAGGGAGGAGTGGAGAAAAGAAAGATACTGCACATTATGAGTTATGATTTTCAGCCCCCCAAAGAGTCCTGTGGTGTTACAATAAAGGACACAGCTCTTCTCTCCAGGCAGCTTTTCAAATACAAATTTCACACTTTCCAGATAAGGGCTTTTCTTGGTAGGTTACTGATTATGGGTATTAATAAGAGTTGAAAGAACTGAAGGGTTAGTCACCGAAAAGACAGATCTTAGTCTGAAATCATGGCAATTCTTGGCTTTATAAACTGTACTGATACATTCTTCTATAGACTAGTCCCAATTTCCTTCATGGGCCTTCATTGGGTTACTGTAGCATTCTAATGGAAGAAGAGAGTTTAAGAGACAGCAGTTTGGATTTTGCTGGAAGTATTTGCTGCTTGAGCACTTGATTTTTTTGGGAATAATTCCATTCTCTTCCATCTAGTTACATAAACTGTATCTGGAGGGGAAAAAAAAAAAGCATAAGTTAATTCATTGCACTGTAGGATATCTTCTCACACACACACACACAAAATGCTTTATGGCTTTTACCATAACTGGCCCAGAAGTGTTCATAGCATGTTTTATCACAAACCCTGATTGTAAAACAAAGTCAGTATTATCTTTATCATGTGCCAGAACTCAATACTTGAAGCATAATTACAGGGCCTTCCAAATATCTTTCTTATTACTAAAACCAATGGGTAGGAAAAGAAAGAAGACAAATGAACAATTTTTCCATGCCAAGTTCAGGAAAATCTCGCCATGAACACAAATATTCCATGTAAAAATCTCTTTTAGGAAAGCAAAATTTGAAATATTATTTCCAAATGATATGATAAAATTAGAGATAATTAAGGGAATAGTAATATTATGCTTACTAAATCATTTCTTCACTAATATAAATAAAAATCTGAAAGATCTACAAAAGAACACTTTTCAATAGGTCACTATTCACTCAGATACTTTGTGATATCCCTTAAATTGAACATCCAAAGATACTATTGAAGTAGAACTGCTAATAAACTGTTGTCAAATCAGAAGAGTACAAACTCAAAGAAGGTATATTTACACTGGGGGCTACAACACCAAGAACAAATTACACTGTTTTCCAGCAAAAAGAGGCAGTGTGGATCAAATGCAGAATCATTCTATCAAAAAGGGCCCAAGGATTCACTTGCCCTTAATTTAAAAAAAAATAATGTACGTTGGGGTTTTGTTTTCCTTTGGGAGAGAGGGGGAAATGTTACTATTTTGAGATGAAAAGGCATGCACAAAAATATAACCCTTTAAAGAAACTGTTAAAATGAAATTTTCACATGATTTCTGGCCATTATATTAAAACTAAAGACGCTCCTAATGAAGCCCTAAGCTTATGTGTAAAATTGTGGTGTCCCCTATGCTTCTTTCCAGACTGACTAAAACAGCCAGTTTTTATGGGTGGTGTTTTTCAGGGTGGCATCTGATCTCATCCATCTGCTGCGAGCAATGGATGTTTGTGTGCAGACATGAGAGATGGTCCTTTGACTTCACACCTTCTAATTATATTAAAAATATTCTCTAAAAGTTGTTTGTCCTTATATCCTATTGTGATGCTTTTACTCTTCACCCAAAGAACAGAGGGGGAGGATGAGAGGGGACCTGGAGTCCTTTAAAGAAACGAAGGAGAAGAGTGACTGGTGTTAATGTTTGATCATTTTTTCCTTAAAGTATTTCGTCCCCATCTCCCCCAACAAGCAGCAATACCTAAAGTGACTTATAAGAAATCCTCCAAAGAGAGCTCTGCAAAAGGGTCCTTTCCTGAAGCTCTGTGAGGACTGTGACTGGAGGGGCTGGAAGTTGCCGACAGCTGGGGGGAAAGAAGACAGAGAGAGGGAAAGAAAAACAGAGCTCAGAATGACAGAACATGAAAGCAGAAAATGTAATGAAAGAAGAAGTGATTTCTGTATTGTCATCTTCAATAAATACAAAGGCAGCCTTTGTAGAAAATGAAATTATTAAAACAAAAATTTCAGTTGCATGTCAAGCTAAAGGGTATCCAATGGCATGTGTTTTTTCAGAAAACAAATTCTTGTTTCTGAAAGTCCAAAAAAGTCGATATAAGCTGACCCACGTTTAAGACTTTTATTCTGTGTGTGACTGGGAGAGGGGAAAAAGTGCATAATTGTTTTTTGTTTTTTTTAAACAGAGGGAAGATGGCTTCCTGTGTCCAGGCTGTCTGTCAAAAGCTGTGCAAACTCTGACCTCCGTCCAGACTCAACATATCTAGCTGCACTATTCTTTCCTTCCTTCCCCCCGGAGGTGGAAGTCCTATCCTCGGTGCTCACACTTCTGCGCAGAGGCGGCTCCCACCTGTTTATCTAGCCATGTAGCTGATGCGCATGCATCTAAGGTCACCTAATCTAACTCCCCACACCTGGCCCTGAATAGAGAGAATGAAACTTCAGATTTTTGATTCTGCTTCCTGCTTGAATATGTATGCTTGATTCCTGGAATTTTCTCCTATCACTGAATTAGAATATACAGTAAGGCAAGTAAACTGTGTGTTAAACACTATCTTTAGTGTTTCCTCAAAGAAAGACAGTTCCTAAAGACCAAGATGTTCAATTTCATATAGGTATCTCCTTCAGTATTTTAAACCAATCATGAACCACTTTAGTTTGGAACAAACTTTTAATTTTTCTCCCCCTGCAGAAGACTGCAGTCATGTAAGCACAGAGCCATCATACAATGAAATGTCCTTTTATTAGCGTTCAATTGACCATTAAATCAAAGTTGACTAAGTGAAAAAGTAGTTTCAATTCATACTTCAACATTCAAACCCTATCAAGGATTTCAAGCCCCTAAATCTGTCTTTGCTGGTCCAAAGTGATCTCATTTCTACCTTATTATTAAAACAAACAAAAAATCCAAACCACTACAGAGAATGAATAGCCAATGACTTCCAGCAAACAGTACATCACCAGTGTATGCAATTTGTTATTTTGGACATCAAGTTCAATTTATAGGCTTAGAAATCACCCTCAGTTATAGTAGTGGTTGAATCGTTTACCTACTCCACACCTTGTTCTCAGAAATAAATGTTCAAAAACAATATGAAGGATGATGAAATTACACATGCAGCTACCGATGGGAGGACAGGGCAGCAGGTCTGGGTTTGGAGATTCAAATATCATCCATAGAAACAGATTAAGGTGCAACTTCATTGGAAAGACGTCTCCTCCTCCCCCTTCAGACCAACCATGGATAACCGTTCAGAAGCAGAATGACTTTGAGTAAAGTGACTATCAGTCACTAATCTGGAGAGTCTAAGATTAACTAGGTTTTTCTTCAAAACAAATTTTCTCTTTCATTTGAAGTTAAAACAAAAACAATAACAAAAACCTTGTTTATTGCAGATAGACAGCATCCAAAATTATAAGTCTCCTATGAGAGCCCCACGCTAACATGTCTAACATCACATGTTTTCATGAGTGCAACAGTCGGAAGACCTGACAGTCCTGGAGGACAATGCTCCTGAAGGATCTGGTCAAAGATTAACACTTTCCTTCACCCCAGTATACGAGCACACTGCTAGAGAGAAGTCCTAGAGGCTTACAAATACAGTTGAAAAGGATCAATTCTCCTTGGGAGAAAAGAAATGCTAGTTTCTAACTACTACTATTCTCCTAAATTGGCAAATAATTACACGTACATGTCTCAGAGTACAGACATCATAAGCTAACTTTAATGAAAGGCAAACATACCCAGGGCAAAGAAATTATTTAAAAAATTGATTAGTATTGATACACTAATCATAAAATTAGTGTACACTAATTTTGTGTACACTAATTTTTAAATTAGTGTATGACACACTAATCATAAAATATGATTAGTATTGATACAGTAATCATAAAATTAAAATGGCACCAAAGAAAGAAAATTCCAGGTTAGAAGAAGAAAAAAGCAGCAGTCTCAGAAAGTGAGACTAGTGAAATTGAAAGCTATGGGAGAATAACGGATTGGCTATTTAAGAATAAATTTCTGACATATCATTGGCTGTGCTTAAAATTCTTCGAGAAGAAGCTACTCTGCCACATCTTTACATGTGACTTTTTCAGTCACCCAAAAGTCTGGATAACAAATAGCAGTGCTGCAGAGACTCACTCTGTCTTGGCTGGAGAAGCAACGTCAACATCGGGAGAAAAATGGGTAGAACTTCCTTTGCTTGGGAGCAGTTTTGTGGAAAGGTGGAACTGACTCTAATCCTGGCTCTTTTATAAAATGTGGTTTAGAATATCTAGACCCAACACTTGTATCCTCTTTTATGACTATCTTGAGAATAAAATTAAAAAATACATGAAGCCCCCAGCACTTTGCCTGTCATATATTGGTCACTCAAATAGTTCCACCTTCCCTACTACCTACAATCAAATGCTCATCTATTCTTGTACCAGAAGAGGCCCAGCTCAAATGCCATCGAGTCTGTGTTGCTCCTGCTCTTCCGCTGTGCTCTCAGTACTGTTTCTCTTCTAAGGGTTTTTAATTCTACCACCAACCTGTCCCTTGTGCACTCCTAGTATACTCACCATTAGGTTCCTCAGATGTAGGAAACATAATTTACTGTCCCTTGTTCAGAAACTCACAGGGACTTACACATAGCAACCATTCTATGTGTTAAAAGAAAATGATTTTTGGTAATAAAATAAGCTCTGTATAAAAAATGGTCTCCAAAGTGGATATAAGAAAATATTAGAACTCTTATTTTTCACCCTTTTAATATTTCTATTTTTTACATGTTTTTTAATGTACCTAATATATTGTTGTAGGACTTTATAAATATAATATAAATACACGTATAGTGAGGGTACATGTTTAAAGAATATTTTCCTGACAGTGCTGTGCAATCAAAACATTTAGAAATAACAGCTCTACTTAATAGGATTCCACAGAGACATCAGATATAAAAGTGAGTCATGGAATAGTAAGTTGTTTCTTGGTAATGTTTAGAATATGACCAGGCTATTAGTAGTACATTTGAACCCACTTGCATAGGGATAGAAACATACAGTGTGGCATTCCAATAGTTTATATTGAAGATAATGCTATTCCTTGGCTGTCTCTGTGAAGTGTGGCTAAAAGAGAGGATTTCTCTACTGTTAAAGGGAGAGGGCCTGCCCTGTAGGTTGATTCTAGAGCCTCTGATAATCGCTTCTTGGGTTTGTGCTTAACATAACCCCACCTTGGGGTTATGCCCATCAGAAACATCACGAACTTATGCCACCATGACTCCTGTCACCCTCACACACTGCTCATCTTCACTTAGGAGGCACTAGACAGTGACCTAGGACATCCCTCTTTGAAGGTATGCTGTACCCAAAACCCTCTAAAACTGAAGACTACTGCTAAAAGTCTACAATAACTTAAAGCTGTTAACAAAAAAGAAATGTTATTCAAGGTGGCATTTATAGTAAGTCACTTCATTAGAATTATGGCAACCTAAGTTGACAAAAGAGTTAAAGAAAACCAAATCAGAAAAGAAAGGGGTTGGTGCTAAAGTAACTGAAGTTTAGAAGGTTAAAAAAAAAAAAAATACAAAAACCGCAATTACTTTTGCACCAAATTAATAATAGGCAACTTGCCCAGAAACACCAGGTTAGTGAGGAGTCAGGTGGCAACTGTTGAATTTGTGTCCCCTCAAATGCATATCTAAGTCCTAATGCCCACGTACCTAGGAATGTGACCTTATTTGGAAACAGGATTTTGCATTTCTAATCAAGTTAGGATAAAGTCATTAGGGTGGGTGGACCCTAATCCAATGACAGGTGTCCGAATAAGAAGGAAATACCACCTGATGACAGAAACACATGTGAGAATGCCATGTGACACAGAAATTAAAGGGTTGCAGCTGCAAACCAAGGAATGACTGGAGCTACCAAAAGCTGGAAGAGGCGAGGAAGGACACTCTTCTAGAGCGTCTGGAAGGAGCATGGCCCTGCTGACACCTTGGGCACCCAACTTCACAGAACAGAGAGAGAATCAATTTCTGTTGTTTAAAGCCATCAAGTTTGTACTACTTTGTTACAGCAGCCCTCCGACACTAATAACAGACTCAAATGCATTTCTGCTGACTCCAAAGCTGGTGCTTTGTTTCCTCTCAAAAAATCTTCCATACCAATTAATTTCAACTCACCTAGAATTTATGGCTATGTTTAACATACAGGAAAAGCTTAAAGTAGACAAGTAATTCTTTAAAAGGGGCTTCTCTAGTAACTACTAGACAGTCACGAAACCCCTTGTGCTTTCTATACATACAGTGCTCACCTGGTCCTGACGTTCAGCATGAAGATCTTACAGAACTTCACAAGCACTCAAGACTTTACAAATATGTTCTGGTTTTAAGATAAGAAATACAATTTCCTTCTAAATTAGATTTCCACCTTTTAGAAAAGACGTCCTCAGCAAAAAGAAACCACTAAAATGGTCTTATTCTACGGGTAGGTCTTATTAAGAACAGTTGTCACCAGATGTGACGCCTCAAATTTTTGTTTTGACTGACTCTGGTGTACCCTGGGGCTACAGAACCATTCTCAGCTATGGTACTAAATCCCAATTCCCAAAGTAAATTCCCTCATAGTATCTTCTACAAGGCCAGGATGAATGAGCACAACACACTGCGGATGAGGCAAAAGGCCTTCTTTACAGAAATCCAGCTGGTCAGATCAGCTGACAGAAGAGGCACTGCCAACACCCACAATTAACACACCAAGAAAGTTAAAACAAAAAACAAAATACACACATACACACACCCCTGCCCTAAAGGCAAAGAGAGCCATTAGTTCTTACACACAAGAACGTCATTAAAAAGGCCAATTTTTTTAAAAAAAGACTTGAATTATTCCAATATCTAAAGCCAACAGTGCCCCTATTTAGAAGGGTAAAAAGCACTCACAACTAGCCATTGTTTCCTTTCAGACACTTAACTGATGTCAGACTTACTTAAAATTAGCCATTACAAAAAAAACACAGCAGCCATTTTGCATCTTTAGCCACATCCACCATAAATGAAACTGGCAATCCTCCATTAATAAAACACCTAATACCAATCAAGAAACACACAAAACTTTTAACATGCTTATTTTAAAAATTAAATGCTCAAATGTAAAACTCTGGTTTTCATACTGCTTTTGAAAAAATAGACTGATATGTATCAGCAAGTTTCTCATAGAAGGACATGATAAGAACACAAGCACCACTCTTCCCTACAAGGATCTTCAACAACATCTAAACTGCCTCATAACTTTCCTTAAAAGAACATTACTTCACATCACAGTGACTTTCAAAAAAAAAATAAAAAAACCCTCAAACTAACTAGATTAAAACTGTCTTCATGCTCAGTAACATAATACCTACATACTGGCATGCAGAAAGAATTTACAAATTATTGGTCAGCAACGGACATTTCAATTTATATACCAGTAAGCACCAGTAAGATTTGTATAAAGCACCAGTAAGAGACGGTGTAAGAGTCCCCATTTTCTCCAGTTAAGCAGACACACTCATAACTTGCAACAACCAAATAGTGAGCAAAACTGAGGAAGAGCACAGAAGAAGAAAAAGGCATTAACCACAGGGATCGAGTATTTTCCATGTAGTCAGACATCTAGGAAGACGTTTTTTAAAAACAAAAGTACAATGTTAGGCATGAAACAGAAGTTAATAGCCATCTTTAAGCAACTAGCAGTTACATAAAAATATCTAAAAATTATAGAACCAGCACAAAAAATGGAGAGAACAGGGTTAAGAGTTTAGAAAGGCATAATTTCAATACTACAGTGTTATCTGCTAAATTAAACTATAATGAAGACAATTTTTTAAAGAACAGAAAGTGGAGCTAACAGCCATCTGGAAGGTATTATTAGCTACTTGCTCACCAGCAGGCACTAATGCAGCACTTAGAGTAACCTATATATAATGTAAAACACAACACATTGTTTGGAATGCCTCACTAAACGGCAAGAAGATAAACATATTTGCAAGGGCTGAGGTATTCTCAAAAGTATTAACTAGATTTAATACTAAATAAGCAAGAGACCCAGGGCTACAGGTTATGCCCTAGGTGAGTAATGGCTTACAACACACTTCAAGGAGCAGAGAACGATTTTTGGAAATAGCTATAGAACTGCGATTTGATTAAAAGATTTTATTTTGATGGAATTCCTCTTTACATTTAACCTACCATTTACTTTATAATGTACAAAGAGATGTCCTCTGCCCCAAGGAATTTTGAATCCAATTGAAAAAAGAGCAAAATAATGAGAGAACAATTAAAAGGTAATTCATTAAGAAATATTACTTTAGTTATAGCTAGCACTGAATTCAGGGACAAAAATTAATCCAAGGACTGGCTAAGAATCATTAAAAACTAAAGCATGAGAAAAATCTCTCCTACTTTATAGGTAGTTCAATTTTAAAATTATTAAAAATAATCAATTATGAAATTAAAGGTGTCTTCATTTCTCAGGTGAGTCATGACATTTTACCTTACAGTAACTAACTGCCAACAAATGAAACCAATTTTGAACACTGCTGCAAATTATTACAATAGTTATTAAGTAAAAAGATCAACAGAAAAGGTAAGCAGATTTCTTTGTTTGACAAATAATGTTCAAAAGCTACTATGAGTCAGATACTGTTCGAGGAAGCAGGAAGGGTACAGAAGTAAATAAGCCACACAGTCGCCTGCCTCTACGAGGCTTACGACCCAGTACAGGAGTCTCTTGCTAGATGGATGCATGAACAGACCGACGGACAGATGTGAGGAAGTGATGAGTTAGTTCTATAAAGCAAAATAATGCAGGATAAGGAAAAGAACTTCAGATCTTAGAAGATGTGGAAAGGAGCTGGAAAAGAATAGAGTGAATAAAGAGTAAATCCATTTTACACAGACAAAAGACTTCTATCAATATCAGCAGAATACTGGATACTTATTAAGAATTGTAAAGGTATAGGAATTGAAGAACCTGAATATTCTGTTTATTCATTATTGTTCTTACAAATAGGCAGACTTCGTGTGGTAGTTTTTAAGACAAAAGAAAAGCCGAGGGGATGTCTTATATGTTCAGTTATATTAAGATTCACCTCCTCAGATTTTTTAGTATAAAGATAAGAGGCCATAAATACTACCTATAGAAGATAATGCCAGTATCTACATAATGGATTAAAAAATTAGAAAGGCAAAGAACACAGGGAGACTGTTGTAAAATAAACACGAGATAAAGAGGTTCAAATTTGGGTGAAGGCTGTAGAAAGAAAGAAGGGTGGATCTAATGATGGCAGTGAAATTATTAGTGGGACTGTGTGATGAGACGTGTGGAGAACAAAGGGGGAAAGGGAATTAAAAGTAACATTAAAAGATTTGAGATTCTGACTTTCAAATGATTCAAACTGACTGTGAGGAGATAGAGTGTCCTTGAGCCACTTCACTGACACCTAATTTTCTCTTTTTTCTAGTTATCAATGTGACTGCTTCATATACTTTTCAATCAACAATACTTAGAGTTAAGTGCTCACTTCAAATTTGACCTCTCAACTAGAAACTTATCACCCTAATGTTCTCATTCCCTTCTCTTCTGGCATAAAGTCATTAGGAAAAGGCATTTCTTTCACTGTTTTCTTTTCATGCACTTTGTTGGTGTTTTGTTGAAAGAATTATGTGGATTTTAGAAGGCAACAGGATATAAAACCTGCGTTAAGAGTAGATGCTAGAGGGTCAGCAATTTTTTAAGGTAGAGTTGTACTAAGATTTTTTAAAAACTACATTAAAAAGAAAAAAAGTAAAATATAAAATGTTTCAAAGTTGAAAGTCTTCTCCAACACTGTAGAGGATGTTCTTGACAACTGTAGTACGTAGTTATATATATCCTGTGTGTGTACATGTAGTTTATAAGGAAACCCAAGGAGTTTGCAGAGTGGGTCTGATAAAAAGACGACGTATGGGCTACTGTAGGGCCATATGGACTCAGTCCTGTTAGTAAAAAGACAGTACGGTACCAACGGGCATTGAACCAGGATCAGGGATTCCTGGGAATCAGCTGCGTTTCACCAACCTAGCTGAAGAACCTTTCCAAGTCTCAGCTTTCTTTATCTATAAAATAGGATGGTGATACCAGGCCCCTCAACCTTAAAGATTATTTTCAGGAAATAATGTCATGTGAATGTGCTTGTAAACTGTCAGGCAGTAGCCAAACTTAAGGTAACAATATATTCTGTTTCTTTAGACAGGAGCTTGTAAGACAAGACCCAGACTGGGTGCAGGGTTTAGTCACACATCAGGGGAAAAAACTTCTGTAGTCAGCAGTTCCTAGTAAACTTATAGCTGTGCACTATAGCTTTTATTCTTACATACATTTAAGTTCTTATCACCTAGTTTCTTAAACCAAAATTTTTTTTTTTAAATAAATGATTTATGTCTAAAGCTAAAAGTATGAAAAACAAAGAAAAAAGAAGACACGAGGAAGACATATAATCTCAAGAAAACATCTACATCAATAGTTAGGGAAATCATGAATGTCTTACAAGATTATCAAAATCTAGTATGTTGCTTTAGCAAGTTAAGTCAGTATTTAAAACTATTGCTGGTAAAAGACAGAAGAGAAAGAAAACTATAAATACCCATAACCCATTTTATAAAGACAAATGCATAAAAATTAACTGATTTATAAAATGGTCATGACTGCATCAATTTACCCCAACTCCCAGTTATCTTCAATGTAAATACCTGAATGATTAAGGAACAGGAATAAAAGGTTACCTTAACATGAACAAGGGGGAAAAAAGCACCTGGGCAAATATATGAATTGCAAAGAACATGGTTTTTACCTCTTACTCAGAGCTGAATTCACAATCCACTCCCAGTTACCGGTGCTCCCCAAGATCCCAATTCATTAAAATGAGCTCAATATTCCAAAAAGCTGAAAAATGAAAGGATCTCCTATGCTTCACTGCAAGTTATCTGCTTGCCTTATGCTTCCAAATAATCAGTATTTCTAAAAGCTCTCAGATGAGAAAGCTATGAAGCAAATAACATCCACCACGAACGGGGAAAATGCTATCAACTTGTTTCTCAAGTTGTATGAAAGGAATTTTCAGCATTGTACTCCTTCCACATCAAGCACATTAGAACAGTTACATGTACACATTAATACCTGAGCTCCTGATACAGGGCCAAAAGGGTTTGGTGGTCTCATGACAGGCTGGCTGTATATTAAGGTTGGTTGTGTCATTACAGGTACACTTCCCATTTGAGGAGGCTACAAAATAGAAAAATGTCAAGTTACTGTAAGTAAACAAGACTCACATCTTCCTCTTAAGTAAGTAAACAAGAAGGATGACAGGGATAAAAATTACTATTACTTTTGCTTCAACTCAAAGGGAAAATTCCTGTAAATGAAAATAAGACTGACAGCTACAAATTTTAAGAGTATTTTGGTATGAAAAGTTTTTAATGTGCTCATTTTTAAAATCTGTGTAGTAGCTTAACTTTTTCTATACAATGAGCTGCAAAATTTAAACCTTACTAAAGTGGAGCAGACAAAATAATTTAGACCAAAAACTTTTCAAATTTGCCAACTTATATATAGGAACACTTAAAACTGCAAAATGACTAAGACATTTCTAAGTAAACTAACTTTGTATACCAAATGGAGTTCTTATGCCAGCATGCAAGTGAACACAAGTGAGCACAGCTGATTCTTTTAAGAGGTTTACTCTGGTTCTTTCATTTTATTTCAGACATTTTTAAAGAGAACCAAGAAGAGGCTTAAATTTACACACAAAGCAGTTAGTTCATTCTTGAATAATAGAAAATATTAGGCTGGTGTAAAAATAATTGTAGTGTAAAAGTTAAAAATTGCAAAAACCGCAATTACTTTTGCACCAACCTAATACAATCTCAATCGTCTCTTGCTTTAAAAATTACCACTCCATGGTATAAAATTAATATAATCAGTGACAAAACAGAGCACACACAGACCACTATACTATTTCGGTTAATGCAATTTAAAATCTTATCTTTCTATAAGTCATTATTTAACCTTTCAAGGAGACTCTTATTTGTACAGAGAACTTCACTTTAATTTTGTGGTCTGAGTTTTTGTGCAGACCCTTTCTTAGGTAATGACCACCAATCCAAGGGTTGTGAAACTTCTTCACGTGCAGGAAAAGAGCTACTGCCCTAAGATGTAAATGAAGCAGCAGCACAGGAGCCACCACAGCAATACCCAGGGGTGTGTGCTGTCTCCTACCAGCAGTGGTTCCTCAGACAAGTACAGGGGGTGGAAGCCACTACCTTCATTTAAATGAGTTTGTAATGAAGTATAGAACACCTAGCAAAGTTATGAGGGAAGAATAAGGCAAGTAATACTATGAACATTAACAAATGATATCTGTTGTATACTGACTATTCTAGAAATATTTATGAAACCAATGCTATGGTACAAGGTTCTGTGTTAGGCACTATCAGTATGTGTGGCACTAAGATCATTTTTCAGTTAAGTTTGTAATAAAAGCATGTTAAATATTTTCAAAAAGCTGTGTCTAGAAAAATACTTACGATGCCGTATCCTATCATGCCTGTTGGTGTAGTAGCAGGATAGGCCATTACAGGGGGTGCCTGAAATCGTGAAAGAAAAAATAAACAAGGAAGTATAATTCATGTATGTCAACTGAGTTCAAGGAATTAATAGCTGTAGTTCCACTAAAAGAATTGCTAAGACAGCTGTGATTAAATATGACACTTGTGATCATTAATAACTGTGTCAATTTTTCAACTATACTTTAAAAATATAACTGTGTCAATTAATGCCTGTGTCTTGCAATTAGCAGAAAAGCAGGATTAGAAAGGAAAAAATGCCATTTAAACTTAGATACTTAAACAATGATCCAAGATATCAACAGGCTTTTTTTTTTTTTTACAGCTTTAAAAATTTCAGGATTTTAAAAAAGTTCTAAAATTTAAAGTCTACCACTATCATAAAAAAAAAAAAAATGTTTACCCAGAAAAGGTAGTATTACTGCATGCTTTCCTTAGGCACTTCCTTTTTCAAGCAAAGAAAAAAAACTTAAAGGTCCCAAATCAATTAATAATCTGATCTTCCAAAAAATTAGTTTCTAAAGACCTCATTCACTTTTTTCAAAGAACCCCAAATATTTCAAACCACTACTGAGTATAGCTATTTGTATGAAGCACACAGCTCTTACGGAGTACGTATATTACCTAGCATTCCTTTTAATTTATTCCACAAATCATTTATCTTTTGCAAAGCAGCAATTTGGAGGAACAGTAACTTTTGAAGTCTGTTTGTGCTTTAATGCCTGCAAGAGCAGCCCACCACTATGTTTAAGTTGCCCTCCTCCTACTTTAACTCACGATCTGTAGCTATACAATCTGAGCACAGAATCATTTTAGATATATCTGCTGTCTTAACAACATTCCCTGTGTGTGTTATCTTATAATGAAAATTGAAACTGAATACAGGTGAAAGACCAATAACACTGCTGGAACATAAAAAAACAAAAAACAAAGAACTGAAATTATATAGCAATTTGAACGTAAGCATGGAGAAGGTAAATGAAGCGTAACTAAAGGGAATAGTTAAAAGTTTAGTATTTGGGTGAGCACGTAGGACTTATTGGTTTCTACCTACTTAAAAACCAAGAGCTGCAAGAGCAGCAGACAAACTGCCAAGTACAGCAGAAGCCTGTAAGATTTCATGCAATTGTTATTTTCAACATCACCACAATCAACATTTCCTTTCATTCAGAAGTCATCAAGTGCATAGTGGCAGCACAGATACACACACAGACACCCAGCCATCTGGCAGCAAATGGCAGAATATTAAGCAAGAAAAAAAATTTGTATTTCCCATGCCTCCATCAGAATCACTTCTGCAACACACCCATGAAATCAGGAGATGCTAGGAAGAATTTTTGGCACATTGAAAATCTGAATGTGAAAACAAGTAATAGCTGGAGGGTTATGAGATTCTGCTACAGCAGTGGTTAATATAGCATGCCAATTTATTGCAAAAAGGCTAGTTTTTGGTCACTTACGTATTGTGGAAAATGCATGCCATTCTGTTTTTCCCAGGGAGAACAATTACATAATGCAATAACACTGGATTAGAACAAGTACTTACACAACAGAAAATACACAGAGAGAGCATTTTAGTTCACATGTACATTCACTAACTACCTAAAATCCCTTGTATTTCCAGTATCTAATGGAGGAACATCTATACTAAAACACTATCAAGGTGGATCAGGGAAACAATCTTTGGCATTAACCCCTTACATACATAATAGTTTACTGATTACAAGTGTCATTAAAACATAAAATCTATCAGAAGTGTCAATAGTACAAAATTCAGTGCATCCCATAAACAAGGCTGCAGCACATAATGTCTGCCACAGAAAAAAGCGAGCATAATTAAAAGAATTTGTAGTATAACATCATTATATATTTTAATAAATACCAAAGAATTTGTTTTAACTTAAAAAAATATTTTAAAGACCTTGACAGTGTTTAAGGATTAATAAAAAGGTTAGAAATGTCCAGAAATGTCATAAGCAGCAGTTTACCTAAGTAGTGAATCACATCACAGCCCTAAATATTCGTCATTAAAAAGAAACTCTATAAAATACATACACACAAATATTTTAACAAAGTCCTTAAGAGATGATACACATTACCACATAGAACACAGGACCATAAATACTGCTATCTTGTCATCAACTCACACCCAATTTTAGGTGGTGAGATCCCTATCACTTTCGAGTAGTCAATCTTAGGTGAAGTGCTATCTATGAACTTGTAATATTTCAGACAGATTAAAACTAATTACATGCAGAATAAGAAAACATTCATAGTATTTTCATATCAGCATTTGGATTTGTATCATTCCTCATATATTATCAATGTATAATTCACACCTGAGTCTATACAATCTATTGACCTAACCTCTTGCCATTCCCTCGTCAGTGAGGTGAGTTACAGGGGGGGAAACACTGGATTTAGAGTCAGATGGGGGTGGATTTCAATTTAAATCTGCTTTCTAGTTGATGTGCACTTGCAAAGAAATCACATAACTTCATCCTTACAATTGGGATGATACCTACTCAAATTCTCTTAAGAGTGCACTGTTTACAGACTCAAGATAGTGTGTGCATGTGTGTGTAAAAACCTAAATATTTAAAATGCAAGGTTTTATTATTAGTGATGGTAGTGACCATTATCAGTGAAAAACTGCTGCCTACAAAAAGTGGCTAAATCAATATTATTTTCCATTTATGAAGACTGAAGCTAACAAAACTCTTTAGATAACGTCCCCCAAAATTTTATCAGCACTCTATTTTTTTAGGTCAACCTTACTAATTTTAACATGAAAATGGGGCAATGCTCTAGAAGGGATTTTATAACAAGAAAGTGACTAACACAAGGATAATGGGAATCTCTAATAACAACAGGGAAGCTACAATGTGTGGCTAGAATGTGGAGTCAACATGCAATAGCAATTAGCACAATTACAAAAAAGCATGTTTCAAATTTTTCCACAAGAAGAAACTAGTTTTCTCTGATCCAGGAAAATTTACTGTGATGGTAAAACAGCAGCTGACCAAGGATAGGCATACAGCCTTAAAGCAACTCAAGAGATAAATACACCTTAGAATAATTAAAAACATTAACAGAACTTCATTTAGTTAGCGAACTAAATGCTACTTACTTAATTAACATATATAATTAATTCTTATTATTAATGGATTCTATATTTGCAAATTCACCTATTCGCTAAAATTTATTTGTAATTCGAAAATCAATGCTTATAATGCTTTTGAGGTCATTTCCAGACGTGTAGAGTGGTGAACAATTTGTCTCCCCTACACATTGGCCCAACTGAGGTCGAGCAAGGCCAGGCTCTGTCTTGTTTCAGAGCTGATATGAAGAAGGCCAAGAGGGAAAATGGAGGGACGGTGCAATAGTAAGAAGCCAGAAACTCTGGTTCTGGTGCCAGGTGGACAGGGTGAGAATCTCAAATGTGGCACCTGTTACTGGGGTGGTTCAGACAAATCACTGAACACTTCTGAACCTCATTTTCTCTTTTGTAAAATAAAAAACATGTAATCAACCAGAGTAAGTGTTTTTAGGCCATAAGTTTATAATCTATGTAAGGAGTGTGTGTGTATACTTATACTTACACACAGTCGATTCTCCACTTGCACCAATTGATTTGCTGCACTTATGTTCTCACCCTGAATTAGTAAACACTGCACTAGTGTTGGGGGAAATATGTATGTGTGGGTGGAGCTAGCAATGATGGTTCAGTGTTTGGGTAACTCTAATAACTGAAGTGCAGCAAATAGGGAGAATCAAATGTATAAATTATAGGACAATACTAATAAAAGCCAAGCAAAGATGGTTTTTTGACCAATTGTGAGAGCAGAAAAAAATTAAAGATGTTATGTTCTTGATAAATGAATAATAAATTTGAGACCAACGGTGAAGAGTAGAGATTAAGACTATATGCTTTGAGGTTAGGCTATCTGGGTTCTAAAAATCCACCCAATCACTTAAGGACTCGGTGATCCTGGACATACTACTTAGTAACCTTTTGTCTTCATTTCCTCATCTGTAAAATGGGGACAATAATAGTTACTACCACTGAAGGTTAATTTGAGGATTATATAAAATAAAACGACATATTATTTATTAGAATAATGCCTGACACAAGTAACCTTTAAATAAATGTTAGCTACTAAATTGTACCTGTAAATATAGTCAACCTCCTTTAATAAAGAAATAAATCCTTCTTTAAAGAAATACAAATTACTTACATTTCTAAAACTCAATAATAAAATAATCTTTCCATTTATGCCTGTCACTTCAAAAACAGTTTTATGTTACACATTTATTGAAAGCATTCATGTTAGTATATCATGAGCTTTTTCCACTCACCATTGTTGCAGCATTCCAAGCAGTTGTTGGTGCAACCTTTGGTTGCCAGTTAGATCCTCCAGTTAGCTTTTTTTCACCCGGCTGACTCCAATTTACATCACTTTAAATAAGATAAGTGAGAATATTAAATGTCAATAATTATGAGATTTCTTTACTATATATTTAGATTGAACACAGCATTTAAGATGCAGATGACATCTGTACACATACTTTCGAGATGAAAGCCAAATCAACCTCTAAGTGGCATATGGGCAAAATAAAACACTCACTTCTTAGTGGTTCCATTTCCAATGCCAAGATCTAGAACAGGAGAAAAAGAAAGCAGTTAAAAACAACTCATTTTTATAAAACAATTTATTTTAAAGAAGATTAAAGAATCCAAAGAATACTTACTGCCCACAAGGTTGGCTAAGGACGAATCCAAGTCATCAGATACTAACTTGTTAGGTGGGAGTTTGGCAACAGGAAGACTCTGGTTCTGAGAGGCCACTGTTGGTTTGAGAAGTCCACCTAGTTCATCAAAGCCTTAAAGTTACAAACAAACGAAATAGGATTTGTAAGGAACTTTACGGTGCTACAGCTTTCTAAAGGAGGTCTTTGCCTTTTCTCCTTGCTTCTTTACTGGGAAAGTCCTCCAAAAAATGGGCACTAAACATGCTCTTAAATGGAAAAAGAATTCACCACTTCAAAGTGAACAGATTGAGAAGGCTGTATTTGCTCTGATAGAAATAATTTGTCTCAGTTCATGACAAAATTACATTAAGGTTAAAGGGGATGAAGAAACAAGATCCCAAGTTGTAAAAGAGAAGAGAATGAAATGTAATTCTCCCTCTCACATGACAAAATAGTCTTAAGGCTCACTTATACCTGAAGTAACACAGGTAATAAAATACATCTCTGTAACTTCTATTAAAGTTTCTTTTAAGAAATAATATTTTATATTAGGTTAGTGCAAAAGTAATTGTGGTTTAAAAGGTTAAAAATAATTGCAAAATCCGCAACAGACCTTGTTATACTCTCCAAAGTGGAGAATGTAAGGTATATGTAAAACAATACTCTAGAAGCAAGTGAAAATGAACCATTAGATTATCTTTTATTCTGTCTAAAACCAGTTAACCTAAAGTATACCTAAGACACTACAATTGCATAAAACCATCTAGTAAACTAGGACATTGCTTGAAAATGAAAATAAAATCCCTTAAATTCTCTTCAAAGAGTAGAAGGCAATGATAATCCACTCAAACCAACCCACTAAAGGACTTAAATAACATGTTCTAGGAATACCATAGAATTTGAAAAAGAAAGTCATTAAAAATGCTAGTTTACAAAATATGAACAACTGGTCTCTATTTCCTTTATCCTTTTTCCCAACAAGACAAATTCAAAAGGAAAAAGTCAAATGCATCAAAAAATATTATAAACCTACTAGTGCACAAAAAGCAATAAATTCCTAATCCATATATATTCTTTACCAGCTTGCTTACTTTTTCGATGACAACAACTGTATATTATAAAATTTAAAACACTTCCATATATTTCAATATATTCTTTAAATGGCTCGAATTTAATTACCAAAATCAAAGACCATTCCATGGCAAGAATAGAATTGTCAATTTTACAAAAACTTGATCATTACAAATTTGCAATTAACAAGATACTAAATGGCAACATTTAAGTAGAAAGCTGGCTCTACAGATTTACAAAGTTCTTTTAAAACTGAATAAGCGTATTATAATAAGAATCATCCTGAAAACAATACAAAGCCCCTGCACGCACAGCTCTGCTATTTAATCCCTCCTAGCAGTTTATACATGGACTATCTCAATAAGCCAAGGTACCATCAGTTATATTTTACTAGTTTTCAAAAAAGACCAATTTTCTTTCAGTAAAGGTAAAAATTATAATAACTAACAGGCACAACACTCTACACACAATCACTAGTAATTTAGCAGTCCAATCTTGGCAAAATCTTTTTCTCTTGAAACAAAATCTTCCCAGAATGAAAAATGCCACTATGAAAAGGTAACAGTTAGTATTAATAGTTCCTTGACGTTCTCATCTATTGGTTGGGGGAGGAAAGACAACTTCCTTGGTATCCCAATTTAATCTATTGATCTGTGTTAAAAGAACCATTATCTGTCCTTACATAGAATCAAAATAGAACATTATATTAATGTTAACAAAAGTTTTTTCTTACCCCCAGAATCTACAATAACGTTGGCAGATTTATTTCCAAATACTGATTCAAAGTCAACATTAAGGCCAGCTGAAGGATGTGGCTGTGCAACTGGAGAAGGAGTGAATCCTAAGAAAAACCAAAATGGAAAAAAGCTCAGTTCTTTAATAAGTCTACATTTATAGTTCTTTAATAATGATAATAGAATGGAAAAAGCAATAAATCCCCACAGCATAAACAAAGCCAACCCTACAAGCAAAATGTTTCCTATACCACCCACCACATCTTTGTGTGGTGATTACATTTTCCACAACAAAATCATCCCACTGACAAAGAAAACTAACAACTGAATAACTGAAGTTGAACTACTAGTATGTTTCGTTACAGGGGGGAAAAAAAACTTTTGCTTATTTTTAGTGTTTGCTGTCTGTTGATGACCTTTAAAAAACTGAACACATCTAAAATATACACAATGTAAGAGATCATTTGGGAATGAAATAAGTAGTCTATAGTGCTTTAAAATATATGAATCTACTCAGTATCCTCAAGTCTTTCTCCCTCTACCTACTTACCTCCCATATTTCTACTCCCTTCCTTTCTCTTTCCCTTCCTTCCTTCCAATGGTTAATCAAAAGCTATATGGTTAAGTCCTTTCAAGGAGTGACAGGATTCTGCAAGTTACAACTCATTAATCCTTATGTCCCCCCCTTGTGTCAAGGTGCATTTTGGATATCAAAGAAAAACAGACCAATTTTCAACTCCCAACCACCCTCTAACTTCAACTTAACTACTTCCAATAATAGGGTTGACAAGTACACAATCAAACATGCTAATTTACCTACCTCTAGTCTAAAATACCAGAATGTAAATAGAAATCTTATTCTTTCTTGTCCATATTACACTGATGCCAGTGGTATTAAGCCAACAAACACCCAGCTCATGTCTCTGAAACCACACTATGATGAGATAACAAATGTTAAGATTTTCAATTGTGTGAGGCCGTACTTTTGTGAGGTGAGGTTCTGAATTTCTAGGGGCTAAAAAGAATTAAAATCATCTAAAATTAATAGGGCTGTCACATGACTTGGAGAGCTTTCAAATCACTGAGTATATATCCAAATAGAGAAGAGTCTAGCAAAGATCACAAAGAAAGAATTCTTTCGTTTTGCTGAAGGCTGTAATAAATGGTTCCTAAGTTCTCTTCCATTTCTAAATTCTACAAACTCAGAATATAAAAAAAAAAATCTGATATTAGAAGATTAACAACTATATCATTATGGAGAAGAAACTTTTGATTCCTAAACATAGGCTCTCTTCCTCTCTCAACTTTCTGCTAAAGGACTTTCAGTCTTGTCTCAATCTCACTTTGAATTCTTAATGTACACCACCAAGATGGAAAGAAGTACAATGGGGTTGTACTAAAACGACTGGTCTTAATCTGTAAAAAGTAGGACAAGATTTGGTAAGAAGTCCAAAAAGGTCCCCAAAGGGAGAGGCCAGAAATCAGTGACTTATCAACAATGCCTCACACAAGCGAGTACACACAATAATACAACTTTAAAAGTAGCAGCATTTTATATCACAGCACGAATATTCTGTAGGACACAATATTTTTTTGAATGTACAAGTTTGATCTTATTTCCTTAAGTACTTAACCCTTAAACTACTCTTCACTCAAAGACTTTGGTTATACAATGAAAGCACAAATACTATCAAAATACAAAATAATTTAGTATATAAATCTGACCATTCTTCAAAAGGTTCCCAGAATAACACAGATTTAACAATTTAACAGCATTTCAAAGTGTACAAGCTGTATAAAAATCATACCATGGGCTAACTGGTTCTTCTCATAACTCGTTACAGAAAGAACCAATGTACCTACTTAAGAAAAGCAAAAATCTATCATGCTTAATCATGTGTCCATGCTATCACTGCAGTGTAAGAAGTACACGTTCTATAAATCATTCTGGAAACAATATATTGGCTATAATGTCACTAAATTTTAGAAAATACATGGAACAATAATTTATAAATAGGGTAGCATATCAAATTCCTATTTTCTCCTGCTATTTTGTCTCTACTTTCTAGAATTTGGTTGATATGAGAGATTAGCCTATTTTTTACAGTAATACAAAAACAACTTTGTTACTTTCTGTAAAGAGAGGAACCATCTTCTAAGGTTACTAGGGGACCAATCTGTGAGATTACAATATTATTACTTAAAAGTATAAAAGGCTTGAAAGCATACAATGTAATCCAAAGCTAGTCCCTCAAGTTTAAAACGCCACTACATAGACACAGAAAACAGGAAAATTTTAATAAACTATAAGAGCTGACTAGCTACCAGGGAAGCAAGCATCACACTTTCAAAGTGATTTTTTAATTAGTAAATGCTGGTTAACAACACACCTTCAAGGTAAGAGTTACGCATTATCGTCCCAATGAACATTATCAACTTATGGCCTTTTGTCCCAGGGTCACTTTTTTGGAGACTGTCAAGGATTGCCAACCTTTACTTTTTAAAAGTTACTTAAAGGTACAAAACTAATATCACCACTTCAAAATAAAATTTTATGGACAAAAAAAAAAAAACCAAATCCAAACAAAGATGAACTAACAGGTTCTCTGAGTTAAGGTTAACTGAATTAATCACTACATTGAACTAACTGCCTACTTTTTCATTTCACCAAGGTCCAGTGAAAACTGTCACTCACCAGCACCACTTCATAGATGAGCATTTAGAAACCACTGCCTTGCAGGGCAAATCTCAAGAGGACAATAATAAGTTAACTGAAAGGTACAATATGAACAAGCTTTGGGGACAGACATTCCAAACACCTTTAACAAAAATTGACTGGGTGGTTAATGGATTTTGGTGGTAGTTCCATAATAAATGAAGCCTTGTACATTTTGTGAAAATAACTGCTACTATTTATTAATTCCTATTAAACACTATGCAAAGGCTTTATAAACGGCATTGTTTAAACCTCACAACAACCCTATGATATAGTTATTATTGTCCTCATTTTACAGATGAGGAAACTAAGAGATTAAACAACTCACCCAAGGTAAAGATTTAGTAAGTGGTGGAACCAAGACTTAAACCCCAATTTGTTTAATTCCAGAATCTATTAGGGGGTTTTATATCTTACAAAAACCAGTAAGGTAGAAAAATAAATTTTTATTGTTACAGCTAGAGTAACTATATCTATCCATCAGGACTATTCATGTTTTATGAACTTGAGCTTTTCATAGCAAATGCTGGCTAAAAATGTGATCACTGGCAATTTTAAAATCTAAAAGCGATGAAAAAACAATCAGTGTTCAAAACGGTACCTGATGATTAAATAATAATTTAGGTAAGATGCACATTCCAAATATGAAATGATCGGCATATACAAGATGGTTTTTAATAGTTTTAATGATAGTTCTATGTGCCAGGGATAGTGCTAGACATTATACAGTCATATACGTAAACCTCCTGGCAATCCTGTAAGACATATTACCCCAATTTTCATGGGCTTAGAAAGGTTAAATATTTCCTTCAAGTCACACAGGTTAGGGAGCAGAACTAGAATTCAAATCCAAGTTCACTGGATTCCAAACATATTCTTTCCATCAAATGCTCTCATAAATTCCATTTTTAAATACTTTAATGGTGTCCAATTCTTACAGCCAGTTAAGAATCTCAATTCTTTATAGTTGTTGTCAAACCTACTTTTTCATGCCAACTTCACTAATCAACTCCTATGCACACACACAAAAAAATCAGCTGGATTTTGAGGTTTTATTGCTATTACACTGGCTAGAGCATATCTGGAAAGACACAGATGAATATCAAATTGGCCATGCCTCCCTAGAAACTGCTTCCCATTTCTATGGTCTTTGCATAGTGCTGGAAAAGCATGCTGTTTTCCAGTAGAATCTCCATAACACCTGTGCAACAACTTAAGCCAAAATTATCTAATGTTCTATCACTAACACCTATACAAAGAGCTTTAAATTCCATAAGCTTATAATATAAAAATGTTACAAAACTTTTCTGAGAATTTGAAAGTTTTCAGTATGGATTAAAGTAACTGGAAGATGACAGGCATCCACTCACAAAAACAATAAGGTGTCTAATCAAGGAAAACAAAATCGGGCCAAAAAAATGTTTTTTAAAAGCAAATAAGTATTTTTCCTTATAAATATTTTAAAAACTATTTTTAAGAAAAACAAATCCTCTTCCATAATTGACACATTTTAGAGATATACCATTACCTAAAATAAACCAGCTACAGTAGAAGGGTCATGGCACATAAGGGTAGTATTAGAATAAGCTTGAGTACCACAAAAAGAATCTGACAAGGCATACAAGGAGGGAAGGGTGGGGGGGAGGGAGGGAGGGAGTGAAGAAGGGAAAGAGGGAGAGGGAGAGAAGGAGAGAGGGAGAGGGGGAGGGAAGGAGGGAGGGAGGGAGGGAGGGAGGGAGGGAGGGAGGGAGGGAGGGAGAGAGAGAGAGAGAGAGAGAGAGAGAGAGAGAGAGAGAGAAATGAGGAGGAACAGTTAAAAGTGGAACGGAGTAATTAAAAACAAACAAAAAACCAGGGGAGTCCGAGTACTTGGTGCTCTTCAAATTACGCCTTACTAAAAAGAGCAAGTAAGGCTCCATTATGAATACTGTATTTAAAATAAGTATATTACATTCACAGTTGTTGTTTTTTGTAAATAACCAACACTGCATCTCTTAGGTAAAAAAATATGAAGCAGTCGGCTTCTTGGCTAATACGAATCTGTTTTCTAATGTCTTCTTTGACAGATAAGGAAGCAGGCCTAGACAAGGTCCCAGACATGGCACAGCTGGGACCATAACCCACTCCCCTTGACCTACAGTTCAGTGTTCCTCTAGCTTTAATGAGAACAAGCTACCTAGGACACTGAGCATCACATCAGATCAAAGTCCTCCTTTAGAAGGGCTGGAGGGTATCTACATAACTATCCTCTGATTTTTCTGGGTCGTTCTATAGTGCAGGGGTTAGCAAACTACAGGCTGTGGCCTATTTTTACATAGCCATGTGAGCTAAAAATGGTTTTTACATTTTTAAAGGGTTGTTATAAAACAAAAAAATGAAAGAGGAAAAGAAATGAAACAAAACGAACAAAAGAAGAAAATACAAGAGATTTTATCAAAACGAAAGGGAAAGGAAAGGAAAAAAAAATACAATAGATTTTATGTATCCTGTACAGACTGAAGTATTTACTATCTGGCTCTTTACACAAAACGTTTGCTGACCACTGTTCTAAAGCAGCTCGAGCCAATACAACCTTCTAATAACAGAAATGATCTATAGGTCTGCCCTGTGCGATACGGTTGCCGCTACTCATATGTGCCACCTGAGCAATGAAAATGTGGTTAGTACAACTGAAGTAAACTTTTAATTTTATTTAACATTTAATTTAACTAAAGTTTAAATGACAATATGTGGTCAGTGGCTAACTAGACAATGCAGCTTTTAGGAATGGCACACCTTGGGTGGACCTTTCATGCTTGTAGTACTGAGTGAGAAACTCAATTTTTATTACACAACTTCACTTCTTAGAAACTTTTAACTTGGATTGATAGCCTTTTCTAGGACAGGCATCAACAAACTACAGCTGCACGTCTTTGTCAATAAAGTTTTGGAAAACAGCCAAGCTTATATGCTTATGCATTTTCTATGTCTTCTTTCACTTTATAATGTTAAAGCTGAGTAGCTGTGACAGAGATTGTGTGGCTTATGAGCCAAAAACATTTACAATCTGACTCAGAACAACTTTGCTGACCGTTGTTCTAGAGTAATACTTAATGGTTGACATCAATGGTTTTAAATTTCCCCTCTTGTACTCATTTTCATTTAAAAAAAAAATCAGTATTTAACAATGTCTTTTCTCTCTAATGACAAAATTTAGCAGATGTGATTTTTAAAAAGTATACTTTATACTTTCATTCGTACTATTTGTTCTCAGAAAGAGTATGAAGGGATTTAAATGAAATCCTGTACTTCCCTAAGGCAAGTGCACTGCAGAGCAAAGCTGCAGGTCCCTTGCATTGGGCTTTGCTCCCATCAGCTGGATTATCTTGATGCATTTCACTTTTCTGAGATGCAGGTGATCCATTCATAAAATAGTAATAATAATCTCTTACCAATAAGAGAGTTGAGAGCTGGTACAAACATTCTCTAGAGGTCTTTGCAAACTCTAAATTATCAATTCTATGATTTTGATTTTCAAATGCACCTACTCACCTTGGAATATATGGCCATCAACTTGACTAACGTGCTTTGTTTTCTGGTCTTATTCTTGTCCCAACCCATAGGCCGTAAACTTAAGAAATATTAGGAAAATGACATTGCTAGTATATTCCTTGTTACAGACTTTCCTTGAAAAGCCAAAATAATAAAGTAACTCTCACAATGGCTTTTATATTTTATTCTGCTTCTGCTTGAATGTGAAACAGCTACGATTTTTAACTAAAGAATACTGTCTTCTATCTTGTCCCTCTTCAGTACATAGAGATTTGACAGGCTGAAGCTCAGGCACTACTCTGACCTATAAGATGGAAATAACATATAGCTCCAAAGGAAAGATGTATCTATTTCGTATCTCCAAGTTAAGAAAACTGACTTAAAAAGACACAGGCCGCCATATTTATAAAACATATACTAGTTCATACTCAGTAAATGTATAGAAAATATAAACTTGTTAAAAAATAAAAACACTCCAAGCCTAACTCTAGTAATCCCTCATTACCAAACAAATGAAGTACTATTTGACAAATTTTCTAGAGTAACAAAAAGTGAAATTTAGTTTCAACCACTTTTTATATAATTTTTAATGTATTACAATGACGTGAAGGAATTATTGTGATCAATAATTAAACTTTGGAGCTATTAGGCTAGTTTTATACAACTAGAGCACCTGCCTTGGAACATTCTCAAACCTCCAACCACTGCATTCTAGCCATCTCCCTTGCTCCCTCCATCTCTCTCTAACAACTCTAACAGAACAGCCAGCGCCTGGCCACATGATCTATATTTAGGGTACACAGGTGACTTTCTGCATAATGCTTTAATTAAATGATTTATATCTGCATCACCTTAAGCTATTACTTTGAATCAAACAAAAGCAGTTTTACCACCTTTTAAGAGAGGTTTAGCATCTTCTTAGCAAGATTCAACAACATTTTGGTTTAGAACATACTTAAAAATTGACTCTTCCTTGTATAATTTGTATGTGAAATTCTGCCTTTCTATGGATTTTTATACTGCAATTAAAGGCTATTCAGTCAAGTTACTTTTCATTCTCTAGTTTTTTATTTATCTCTAGGCTAATAATGAAGTGAGACCCTTAAGACAGGGACAAAGGGTATGTACGGATTTTAGACAATCCAAAATTCTACTATTCAGTTTAAAAAGGAAAAAAAAAAGATTAAGGTAGCTACTAATATAACCACCATTGCTCCCAAATACAGCGGGAAAAATATAAGCACACACAAATAAGTATGTAAGTTTAAGAGATATTACTCTTCAATCAACTCTCCTAATAACCAACTCTCTAAAGTAATAAACATGATGCAACATGATGCTAGACAGCTTGAATATTGCAATATAATATGATAGAGAACAAAACACTAAAAAAAGGTCCAACTTCAAAGGAAATTTTCTTTCCTAAAAACTTGCATTAAATAAAATCAGATACTAGTGCAAATTTAAAAACCTCACTATATTATTGCTATTTAGTTTATTTGAAAATGTGATATTAAAATCCAAAGTAATTATTACAGTGCTTTAAAAAATAATTAATGGATACGTAAAAAAAATAGGCAGTATAAACATTAATTGGAAAGAAAGGTTAAATGGTACTTTACCAACAAACATTTCATGAGTAGGTGTCCTAGTAGTAAAAGTGGATACATCTGAAGAAATGGGAAGGTGAACATCACCACTACTTTTTGTGAGGAAAGGATTTAAGCTTGGAATGGCATCATCAACAGCATCTACAGTAGCAGAGAAAGGATCTGTGTAGTCCAAGTGCATTACAGCAAAATGAAGAAAGGAAGTAAATTAATTAGTATTATAATTAGTCGAAAGATGCAAAGTGAAAAGTAGTAGCTATATTACTATTTATATTAATCTTAAATGCAAAATCACCAAGATGGAAGAACTGCACTTAACGTATTTTAAAATGAATCCTCAGAAAAAAATAATGTATGTGTCTATTAACAGTAGCATACTAAGGATAGATCTACTTTCCAACATTAGGAAGCCAATTAAAAAAAAAGAGAGAGAGAGAATATTAACCAAAACGCTTCTGTAAAAAAGAGCCACACACTTTGAACCACGTTCACCGCTCTCGGTAGGAATGTACTGGCTTTAGTGGCATAGCTATGTTTACTCAAATAACTGATAAAAACAATTGATATGTGTGCAGTGTTAAGTAAAATTTCTAAAAACAAAGGGAATTGGGGGTAAAAGGCTGTTTCTAATATGTGCAGATAACTCTTGTATAGGTTCAGAGGTAGGAAGTAAAGATGAAGAAAAGGTCTAATGATGGGGAAAGGAATTTTAGAAAAATTAACAACAGAGATGAAGATTGGCCATTTAGTAGACTGAACAGTTCTGAAGGCCAGTAAGAGTTTTAAAGCCAAATCATTTAGGCTTTAAATGATTTGCTGAAGAAATAACCAAAGTATTGTTCCCTACTAGAATGTTACTATATCTACTATTATCAAATCCTACACCAGAAGTTGTTTTAGAATCAGATATTTACTGTGCCTATACCTCATTCAACATAATTGTCATTCTAATGATTGAAAACCATTCATCCTACCTTAAGTGAATGGAGAGAGGAAAAAAAGCAAAACTACAGCGCCGTAATTTTTTCTCTTGTAACACAACAAAAATGATAAGACAGTCCTGTACCTCTAACCAGCAACCTGTTCTTCTCTAGTCTAGTCTGTGACCCTCAATGAAAAATACTGCGGTACCTTCACAGTATTAAGCACTGTAGTTTACTCTAAGGCTGTATGATGGAACAATAAGAGGGCAGCAACAGCCTGAAGACCAGCTCATTCACTACAATATAGGCATACTTTCCTTTAAGTCAATTAAACTCAAAGCAAGTGTTCCACAAACCCTGTAACTGTTTAAAAAAGAAAAATATGGAGAAAAAATTGAGGTCACTGGCTTAAATATAATAAATCACTTTTTTAAACCGTTAAGTTTTGTATCACTTAAGGCTTTTTCTAGGAATTAAGCATTACTATGAAACAATTCACACCCAAAAATAAAGTCCTATAAATGTATTAAAATTCACTGATGTACTATTCAAACTCAAATGAATCATGTTTTCACATCTTTTCCACACCTCTCCTCAACAATAAATGGAATGGGAGAAAAGAATTTAAAAAAATATTCAGAAATAAAAAGTAGAAAATAGTCAGATATAAGTTGGACTTTATGTACTAAAAATAAAAATGCAATGATGACCACTGTAACTTCTTGTATAAGAAAGCAGCTGCAGTAAGTTTAGAGTTTATCCGTCTGGTTGAAAGTACTTTTTTTAAATATTCAATAGTGGCATAAAGTTTTTAAAGTACACTATACTCCGTTGGACAGTAAGCAACACAGAACATCTCTCTAGTTTTCCATGCAAAAGAAGCCATGAGAGACATCATCTGGGAAAAGGACACATATTTCTGTAACAGATCCACTGGGTTGTGAGAAAAGACATGTTCTGGAAAGGTGACTACCGTGTTTCCCCAAAAATAAGTCCCAACAGGAAAATAAGCCCTAGCATGATTTTTCAGGATGACATCCCCTGACCATAAGCTGTAATGCATCTTTTGGAGCAAAAATTAATGTAAGACCCAGTCTTATTTTCAGGGAAACACGGTAGTTATCTGCTGTTCTACTAACTGACACTGTTTTACCTAAGCACATATATCAATCGTTTCCTATTATACGAAACATCCTAGAGAAGAATATGCAGAAACATGTGCAAGTGCATCTGTATGTAGGTCAATCAGACAGTGAGAAAAACCAGGTCTTAATCTACTCGACAAAACACTACAAGTAATCTAGGTGATGTTAATGGACTAATAGACACTATGCTATAAATAATAAAAGCATTCGTTAAGACAAAAAAATAATGTTCCAGCTATTCCAACTTAAACTTTATTCACTAGACTGGCAACTCTATTCTAAATTCCTTAAACTTCTTAAAAATAATAGTTTTTTTCCCCCATTATTTTTATAATTCATTTGGAAGATTAATTGTGTTACACTAGTCATAGAAAAATAATTTTAAAAATAAACATTAAAATAGAACCAATCCAGTCATAGTCTTGAGATACTCCATACTTTTTATACACAGAAAATGGAGTTTTTTCATAAAACGTTGTGTGTTTCATGCTAGCCAAGAGTAATGCAAATTAAACTTCAGAATGGTTAATTCTTTTTGGCCTGAATTAAAATTTGAAATCTTGCTTAAAATATACAATATTGGTAACATTGTATATTTTTAGATCTACTGTAACTTAGTTTTCAAAGTGTTGTGAAAACTTAAATTTCCTCAGCTATTAGTATTCAACACCAAGTGCTTATTTAGACTCCAGACCACTTCTTAAAAATTCAAAGGTTCAAAAAAAAAAAAAAAAAAAATTAAAAGGTTCATTAACAATGTGATAAGAAGAACAGGAAAGCTTGTGTTCTAAGTTCATTTTTAGGTGAAATCTTAAATGCCTTTCATATAAACATGCAAACCTTACTTTCCTTTAACTTTGTATCACTACCTATCTGTAACTGGGAGTATACATCATTCCTGTGGTAGTTATGATAAGAACTAAATTAAATACCAAATCTGATATTAACATCATTTTCAGCATATGAAAGCATGGAATAAAATTTCAGAATCATCAAAAATCATCTTTTGTCACACACTATAAAAGCTGCATAATGTAAACCGTTACGTTATTTCAGAAATAGTTAAAATTTTTTCATTATAATCAAAACTTTTTATACATAAGATTTACTTACTTATCTCAGTCTAACTTCAATTTTAAAAATGAAGTAAAAAAAACCTTAATCTCAATGTCATGGAAATCAACAACACACTGACAAAATTATCAAAGTTCTTAGCTTAAAATACTCTTCAGCTATCCAACATGCAGAGGTCAAAGCTCTGAAATTATCACCAAATATCTTTATATGAAAGTCAAGATTTTTAATTCTTCTTAAACTGAGGAGTTCATAGTGAAGATCACCATCCTTTCCTCGTATGTATGACTTTAAGCTTTGAAATAATATAATTGAAATAATAGTCAATTGCTCCTGCCTCTGTTCCCACTACACTTCATTTGTATTTTTAACACTTTTAACAGTCTCAGTTGTACAGAGCAAGCCTAATGTTAAAACGTAGGGAAAATTTTGATGGAAACAGTACATAAAGCAAAATAACCAAAAACAGAAAAATAAAACACAATTAAATGTATTCCAACATACTGTATTCACACATAGACTGCTATGGGATATATCTTATAACAGAACGTAGAACAATTCTTACAGGCTCAAATTACTTAAAATTATCTGCCTTCAAGTATGAACTCAATACTTCCAGGCAGAAACGAACTTCAACTTGTCTTTGTTAGAATTGTACATGGTATCCAGACAAAACAATTTCAGAGTTCAGTTTTTTTGAAATGTTACATTAGTTCTCATTAAGCCTTCTGTAAAAATTTTCATCTGTTTGGAAAGAAAACTTTTCAGCCTTAATTTAGAAAAACTACTTAAAAAACGGTGGTGAGGGAGCAAGCTACAATTGCTTAAGTGGTCATATTAATTCTACTAACCTTGTCCAAAGCAATGTACAATAAGCATGTAAATTTTGGCAGATTAAAAATCCTAAAACTAGGAATCACCATTAAGTATATTAAGGAACTCCTTTCTTAATCTTAACTGGCTATCTAGTGTATTCAGATAAATAATTCTAAAAATTTATTGACTTTAAACTAGCTTATCATTTTTAGAAATTACGCCCAGGTCTTAAAATTCAGCGAATTTAAACTTTCCTTCTGAGTCGGTCAATGAACTTTTAACTAAGTTGTGGCTCACAAAAGTAGTCCAAAAATCTAGTGTTTTAGTTTCAGTATTCCTGTCCTCTGCCTTATCATGAACCAGAAATAACCGGTCTGGAAAAAAATAAACGTTCACTCATTCAACAAATATTCACAAAGTACCTATTATATGTATCAGTCATTGGGGATATAGCACTGTACAACATATTTAAAAACTCCTACCTTCAGAGATTATACAAAATAGGGCCTTAAGAAATAAATACATAAAACAAAAAAGTTCTTAAAACTCAAATCATTCAAGATGAAAATAGTCTAATTCAGATACCATTAAGACTCACTAGAACAATTAATTTATCTTTGTTATGAGAGGTAAATCAACCAATTCAGATTTTACCTGTGAGTCAATATGAACTTTAAGGTAACTTGGCATTCTCTATAGTTTTTTAGACACTGTCCTTTCCCTTCCAAATAATATTTGAGTATTCGTAAAATAATACTTACATATATACAAACAAACAAAATCACCAAACCCAACCAAAGGAAATGATTTGAAAACATACTAAATGTCTAAGGAAAACTGTTTAAAAATTCACATGAACTAGGCTCACTCCTTCAAAGATGCCAAGGTCATGGTCATATGGTCACCTCAATATCAAAGAACTACTCAAAGGCACCAAACATTCCTGTTGCTAATTTTTTGAATACCAAAATCTTATAAGTCTGAATTAAATCAACATCTAAAGTATAAGTAGGATAAGTTTACCATGACATTCCTTCCTAGTCAGAACAGCTCACTGCCTGGTAACACCATCTGAGTTTTATTAGAACTTTATCGTATACTTACATAAGATGAGTTTTTTTTCCCCTGCAAGTAATTTTTTTCTCTATACCAAAAGTAAAATAACCATTATGCATTTACTGATTATAGAATAGAAATGCAATACTAGAAGAATGATTTCATACTTAAACATATATTTTGTCCATCTTCTTCATCTTCATTAAACCTCATTTCATAATTTAATTGAACTTGAACTCCAAAATTACTTTATAAATGAAAATGTCTTCAAGGAGCAAAATGACTTTATTGTCATTTTAATATTTTTCAAGTTTTCATGTATCAAGTGTAATCAAAAACTGTACAAATAAATGAAATACCACAGAACAGGGAGGGGAGATGCCTCTGTAACATATAAAGTAGAATTCTTTAATGCTTACCTCCCCACGTATTTGCTACCTGAGAAGCACTTGACATAGGAAGTACAGGTGGGTGAAAAGTTGGCTGCTGCAAATCAAGCAGATCATTTGGTAGCTTTGATGTGCTAGGAAAATATTTTGAAAGGATGGTTTATTCAATAGGTAAACTTTGCTACATGAGCCACTCCCTTCTACCTCCCTCCCCCCTCCAGTAAATAAAAACATTTAAAAAAAAAGTGAGAGAAAGCCCCCTTAATACATATCAAAAGGAAGAACAGTTTCAGCTAGGTAGCAGTTGCATATCCCTCATTTAACAACACACCCCAAGGAGGCCTAAAAAATATTCAAATGCCATATCTTACATTTATAAAGGATTCAAATATTACCCCTCTGGAAAGGATCAGTAATTTCCCCAGTAAAAAAATGATTTCCTTATTGAAATGAACCTAAACAACATGATTCTGAAATACAAATATCATGGAAATTTTATTTTTTTTGAAGGAAATTTGTTTTCCTATTTTTAATCTTTCAAGAACTTCAAGTGCATTTGCAATACCAATACCCCTAACAAAGTAAAATACCTGTTAACCTCATCTCCACTGCTTTGCAACACAGGCAAAAATTATCCATGTATATACGATATCAATGTAAGCAGATTCACCCCATTACACAACTCCAGGGGGCACTACTTACACGATATATTTGTTACCACAAGACGTTTATGTGATTAAGGAATATCAACTCAAAAAAAAAAAAAAAAAAGACAGAATCCCAGAGTTTCCATGAATTGAGACATTATATGTGTACATAGCACAGAGCACTTTTAACTTGTACTTACTCTAAAACAAGGTTTCGAAGGCATGTCTTTCAGACATAAAAAACAGTTTTATAGGTAGATAAACATACAAATGGATTCAGTTGTTTTGAGGAAAAATAAAAAATATGCAATAAGCATTTTGTAATAGGCTTTAAGATTTGCCTATTAAAAAGGTGAAAACTTTTGAATGTTTTAAGTGAAATATAGTCAAATCAGTTATTTATTTAGTACTTGTTTCAAATGCAAACAATCAACATTCTTTTTCATTTATCTCCCCATGACAGACTTGTTTTCAAGGTCCCCAAATGGAAAACTTGACACTTAATGGGTTCAATGCTATTTTATTGGGGACTAAAGAAAGCAGCATACAAAAACAAAACCAAACAAAAAAATAAAGCTGAGAGAAAAACATATAATTAAATTCAACAAACATCTACTAAGGCTTTAGGGAGGAGATAGAAGTTGAGTTAGTATAATTATACTGAGCTGCCATAGGAGTCAGCAGGTAGAAGGCAAGACCTTTCAAGGATGAATTAATAAAATAAACAGCAACAATAAAATCAAAGAAAAGCAAGCAAACAAAAAAAACCCCATCGCACTCTATGGTGCATTCACCATGTGCTAAACAACATGTACTGTGCTAAATCCTATACTTGACATCTGGAAGCCTGTTGGAAACGAAAATTCTTGGTTCTCACCCCACACCTACTGAATCAGAAACTGGGGGTGGGGCTCAGAAATCTGTGGTTTAATTAACCCTCCAGGTGATTCTGATGCTTGCTAAAGACTGAGAACCCCTGACCTATATCATATATCTTATTTGGAAACTGAGGTGTCTTTTTTGTTTTGGGTTTTTTTTTTTTCTTTTTAAAAGAAGATTAAGAAATAAAAAGAACCAGGATTCAAACTGACTTCCAAACTTCTACTTTAAACTACTGTGAGGTAAAAGACAGGACATATTTGAAAAAGCCGATTATTCTAATTTGCCTGGAAATATCACATTTCCATTGTTAAGTAGCTCAAATTAAGCAATGAAATTATTGAAGTTGGTTTGGTAGGCTTCAATACCACAGAAATCTGGCAACTAAACTTTTACTATGTTCCAGAATACTGATTTTAACACCAGGGATAGACATGTAAGACACTTAATATCCAATGAAAGGATATATGAAATATTAATATGTTTAATACCCATTACAAATATCTGCAAGAGTTAAAAGGGGTCCTGAACGATTAGATACTTCATAAATGTTTTTAATTATGATTAACTTTCATACAATGAAATGTTTGCCAGAGGTAACCCACATATTCCAATTAGGATAAACTTATAATGTCGCCATCTTCCGTGTCCTAAGTATACAAAATGAAAACTCATCACTTTATATTTAGTTATTCTACCTCCACCGCCACTTTATCACCACCTCCTTTGCTTGAATTTATGATTAAAACTGATAAATCAAACTAAACCTGAAGAGCTCTGCAAAATTTCTCTGAGGACTCTTTAAACCTAAGTATTCTGAGGGAGTCTTTAAGCCTCCACCTACCTGTTAGAAGAACTAGGGGTAGAAAATATGTCAATGGCTGGTGCAGTCATTATACCCCCTGCTGAGGTGGACACAGGAGAGGCTGCAGTTGTTAAAGAGGTATGCGGTTTCTTTGCAAGTTCTTTTAGGCGCTGTTCCTGTTGAGAAAGGTAACTACCATAAGGAATCTAGAAACCAGATTTCTTTGTACGGCCTCTGAAAAAAGCTAATTTTCTAATTTTGTTTCGACAGCAAAAAGGTATTCACTGACTGTTTACTAGTCATTCAATGTTGGGATGAAAAATTAGACTGTGTACTAGATGTCACCCCATTTAGATAACTAACTATATTTAGTTAGTTTCTATAGAGGTCCTAATTACTTTATGAACACTTGTACCTGTTTTTCCAAATAAAGAGAATGCACACACCTACCTTTAAAGCTTTTAAACGAGCCTGTTCTTCCTCTAATGCTGCCTGCTTTTCCCTTTCGTCCACTTTGGTAAGAGACAGGCCAGTACTTGCCAGGGAAGATACTGCATTGGAAAGTGTTGTCGCCCTAGAATAATTGGACAAAGGTAATTTGACTTTTTGCCAAGCATTTCACATTACAACCTGGTTATGAAATGGTCTGGTAGCCTTGGCATGGATAGACACTATAATTATGAACTATGAAGTCAAAACCAGTATTCATAGGAAATATTCTACCCAGTGACCTAGAGGATTAATAGCATTTACACACACTGCTTTAAATAAGTGTTAGATTTTAGAAAGCCTTCACAATAAGGGTGGGACATTGCCTCTTCTAAGCCCCAAGGGAGGGAACCCATGAAATTAGGAAAAGAGCTCACATACTCCCAGGAAAACCCTGGTGGGTAAAAAATACTGAGTTTCTTACAGGAAATGATTCTCTGTTAACTTCCAGCCTGTGTTTTGGCAGTACTACTACAGAACTAAAACATGAGTCCCAGTAATAAATAATGTGTGTAGGTATGTTTCCCTTTTAATAACCCAAAGGTATAGTTCCCAGAGGACCACAGGTTCCTTCAAAAGATCAATTTCATTCCAGTCACTGGTCCATCTGGCACCCCCTTCTCTCTGCTACCCTTTTGCTGAGTTATAATTTCCTTTTCATACGTATTATACATGCACAAGGCAACATCTCTCACTGGCAGATTCACAGTAAGCCACCTTCTTTCCCTTATACCAAAACCTTATCCATATAAGCCTCAACATGAAATTCCAAAATGCTAATTCTAGCAAAATAAACACACATGGTAAAGAATTGTAACCAGAAGAACAAATCCTCAGTGACCTTTATTCATTTTCCTTTTATCACACACCAAATATCACTAATTTCTATTCTAAGCACACAAATGACAAAACTATTTAAATTTTATGTAACATCAATTTTATAAATGAGCCAATATAAACATACAATTCAGAAGACAAGTAACATAGTTGTGACAGAAACGCAAGAGACCAAACAAACTTTATGATAAAAAAAAAAAAATGAGATAAACAGGTATCCATCCCTGCACTACTCAGCTACATTTTTCATTACTTTCTCAAATAACTGGGCCTTATAATTTTGACTTGTACATCTAAAAACTACTAGAAAATTCAAAGAAGCATTATTTGGAATTAAAAACTATTAAAACTCAGTAACAAGAGTTTCCTTTAGAAATTACTTAAATTTTTGTTGATAAAAATAAACCAAGTTCTAAAACAACAATCAAAAAGTCTAAAAAGCAGGAAGGTTCTCATTATACTTCAAACTTTTTCTTCATTCTGTTAAAAGGAAATCTTCATAAGAAGACGACAGTTACTCATGTCACCACCCAACACAGAAATCATGTTACAAGGTCAATGTGATACAGTCTGTTACTTTCAACTTGCTAGACGAATTAGTCCCAGTCTTGGGAATACGGTCAAAGCTTAATAGACTGATTAAAATATGTCGATAATCAACCCCATGAACTAGCATTAGTGAAAGATGATGAAATTTGATGTCAGACATCCTAGGTTTGAGGCTCAAAGTTACTACTGCATATTTCACAGGGCTGTTGTGAGGGTTAATCAGATTTGTAAAAGCATCTTACAAAACACCACACCAATGACAGCATCATCATCCTTAAGAAAACTATTCACACTGTTCCATTCACTATTCACACAATTCTAAACCAAGTAGTTATTGTCATCACCTTAATAGATGCTAGCATTTACTGAAGATCAAGAACTATTCCAAGAATTTACATGTATTAATCCATTTAATCCTTGACTCTATGCAACTCTATGAGGATGCTGTCATTAAACCCATTTTATAAATGATTAAATCAAGATAAAGAGAAGTAACTTGGAACTTGAGCTGGATTCATCTACTCTCTCAGAAACATCACTCTGCTATTTGCCCTATGAAAAATGATGTACCTGCTTGCAGCTGTAGAATCTTTGATTTTCTTTCCTTCCAAGGAAGCTAAATGTTGTTCCAAAGCATCAAGAAGACTGCTTGGGGCCTGAAATTGTACAAATATTAAGACTTTCATGATAATCAGGTCATTGGTCAAAATAAAGCAAATATCATCTGACATAGGAGAACAACACAAATAAATAGGTGTATTCCTCATGAACTACTTAACAGTGGAGTTGTAACTACCTAAGAATGGCACTATTCTTTGTATTACATGAGCATCAACTACAAAGGGGTATAACATAATCAAAAATATGAAAACTAAGACTAAGGAAACATGATACAGTAAGAGGATCCTGCAAGTGTTTAATTTTTTTAAATATTTAACTTATTTGAATTTTAAATAGAAACATACTCCTAAAAGCTAGACATACAGTTGAGCATATTCCTGAGTAATAAACTCCTGAGTAATGGAAAGTGTCAAAAAAATAACTATTTTGGAATAGTTATTGATAAATGAAACTGAAGACTTAACATCAAGGAAATGAAAATTTAAAATCACAGTGAGAGATAACTTCTTACCAATTAGAATAGCTAAGGTTAAACAGACTAGCAATATCAAATATTAGTGAAGCTATGGAACAACTGCAAGTCTCCCACAATGCTGGTGGGAGTACATGCACCTTGAAAAAGGATCTGGATGTTTTTTATAAAGTTAAATATACATCTACTGTAATTACACAAATTCCATTCCTAATCATTTACCCAAGAGACATAAAAAGTGTCTCCACAAGAAAAGACTTGTTCAACAATGTTTAAGTAGCTTTATTTATAATAGTAAAAAAACTGTAAATAATCCAGAAGTCCATTATTTGGAAAATGGATACACAAAACTGTGGTGAATTCACACACTGGAATAAATACTATGCAGCAATAAAGAAGAATGAATTAGTAGTACATTCAACAACATGGACAGATCTCAAAACACTGTGATGAGCAAAAGAAGCCAGATACAAGAGTAAATACTTGCATGATTCCATTTATATTAATTTCAAGATTTAATAAAATTATGCTATTAGAAATCAAAACTGATTTTTTTCGTGGAGAGAACTAGGGAGTGACTGGAAGGGAACACAAGAATGAGGGTGAAGGAATTGATTACATCTTAAATAGTGTGTTGATTACACAAATGTTTATATTTATCAAACCTCATTGAAATAGATACCTCAACATTTTTGAAACAAGAAAGACTAGCTTTTAAACTCTCAGGCTGTATGTCAAATCTCAACTTAATATGAAGACTTACTTTCAAAACATCACCTTTTCAGTGATCTGAGAAGGAACACTACCTTTAAGTGAAGCAAATGCATCAGGGGCATTTAATTACCCCAACTATTCTTTAGGGTTTGAGATACAAAATTTCTGGATTACAGAGATCTAAAAACAGTAGCTAATTTCTCTAACAATTATGTCTTGAACAAAGTCCTTCATCCTGTATCTCTCTTTCTCTCTCTCTCTCTCTCTCTCTCTCTCTCTCTCTCTCTCTCTCTCTCTCTCTCTCACACACACACACACACACACACACAGCACAAGGCAGACACAGTAGAAAATTAAAACAAAAGTTTTAGATTGTAACACTGGCTTCTATGTTGAACTGAGAACACGTGTGCAACTCACACAACCCTAACAAAATGTTCACTAAATCAACAGGCAAAGCACTGGACCCAAGAGCTACTGTCAGAGTCGATGAGAATGTTGGTAACAGGTAAAATTTTAAAAGTTCTTATACCACCACAGGCACTATGCTAGCTACCTTCTATATACGCGCTGACTATAAGGAAGACACTACTAGTATATCCTATTTACAAATAAACCACCTCAGTGAAAATTTAAGTTACTTATGGAAGATCATGTACTTGATAAATAGCAGGAGCCAACCTAAGGTCTGAAGGACATCTAGCCTGACAGGCTACCTATTAACTACTACGCTACAGAATCCTAAATTAAAGCTGTGGTGCTTTACATTTTTCTGAAGGATTTAAGCTGAGGCTAACAAATATTAAACCACCAAGTTAAAACAGTAATAACAAACTATTTCTAAAGATCCGTTCTAAATATATCTGGCTATCCTTTAAAAGCCAAACCTACATTAGGAAGACTGAAGGAATGTGATACACTTCACATCTTAAAAAGAACAATTTATAACAAGGAATAATCTCAAATTTCTACTGTTGTGCATACATAATCACCATTTTCCCTAAAGTATCAACAGCTTTGTTTCAGTTCACTTTCCAATCACTCGGAGATCATCAATAAAGAGGGATGTGGGAGGCTGGCCAACCCTACCAGTTTCTCTACCAGGAGTAAAGTACAGCCACATGACAACCTGTCCTGAGGCTGTTTCTGAAACAAAAGATGGGTGAAAGTGACAGGACAAGTGAGGTAAAAGGGAATGTGAAACTACCAAATCATCTTATACCACATACTGTTCTAGCATGATTCTGCTCACATTTAGCCCACAAGAATGTACTCAGTCTTCATGAGGTCAATGTATCTCCAATGCAGAGTATTTCCCTTACATATAACACATAACTAGATCTATTGAGTACTCTTGGCCTGAAGATCAAAGGGATGAATCAGAAAAAGTTAGCACAGAGAAATAAAATAAAAACTGTTACTTAAAAAGAGGACCCACAACAATTTAAAATTAGGTACAATAGAAGTCAACTATTAAGGAGAGAGCTGATACAAGGGTTATAAGGATAGTTTACGCCAGGTGCTTTCATTCTTAATACTCAGTAAACAAATAAACAGAAAAAGCAGAAAAAAATGACAGGTTTAAAGTTTTTTTCCTAGAAATATTTTTGAAGACTGTGATAAAAACAATATAATAATATCTAATATTGAGTGCTTAATGCTGTGTCTTTTAGGTATTAACTCATTAAATCATCCCAACTACCTTATGAGGTGAATACTGCAATTTATCCGTTTTAGAGATGATAAAACTGAAGCACAGAGAGTAACTTCCCCAAATCACAGGGCCAGCTAGTGGCACAGCCAGGACTCAAACAGACGGACGAAGCCTGCTCTCTTATTCCACTGTCATGTATTGCGGTTTATCCCTATTTAATACTCCTACCTGAGTCAAACAACCAAAGAGGAAGGTTTAAAATAAAAATAAATCCTGTATAAAATAATTCTCTACCAACAGCATAGTGCAAATTTTGTTTTTAAAATAATGTTCTCTAAGTTCAGTTCTTTCTTTTTTTGACAGTGATAATGATGGGAAAGAAATTAAAAGGAATAAACTAAACAAATGGTTTGCAGTGGCCAGCTCTACCAATACTAGAAGTGAGTAGATCATTGTTAAGAACAATCATCAGCAATACATCAAAATGTTACACTAACCTTGACAGCAAGGGCTGCATATTACTTATCACGTTGCCTTCACACCTAACAACACATAGCAGACAGTGAATTGGTATTATAACAACAAACACACTTACCTGTGAAAGGTCTGGTATATCACCTCTGTCAATTCCAACTTGCTGTAAGAAGAAGAAGCGTTGTATTTAGTAGTTAAAATTATAATAAAAGTGTTTTCTAAAAAATTAGAAAATGACATTTATGACTAGTACTGTGAACAATATTTTAGATAGACTTCTTTGAAATCAGAATATTTAATCTCTAAAGATATCATTCAATATTTCCAAGGGCTCAAATATTATTTGAAGGCTCTAAAAGTTCTAACAAGAGAGGAACTAGAGTGAGAAACTCACCAAGACTATTAAGTTACCATCTCTAAATCTTCTAAGTATCTATACCTTGTCACAATTTGGAAGACCCATCACTTCTAGTTGTCATGTGATAAAAACAGTATGGCAAGAATGAGAAAGGCTGATCACGAACAAACAAGTTCCTTGAGGGCATAAAAAAAGTCAAAGAACAAAACTGATGACAGTGACTTTGTCTTTCTCCATAAAGAATGCTTTCCAAGGCATTCATCATAGATACCAATTTTTAAAACCTATGTTCACTCAATTAGGACAGGTTTTATACAAATGCCAAGTGGTATCTAATCAGAACATAACTGTCTCCACAAAGCAAAGCAATCCCAAACACGCTTTCATGACGTTCAGGCACTAAACAATTTCCAGCAAAAAAGATAAAAACAATTCCTACTTATTCTAATACCCAAATTAAAGAACCGTTTTCCCACCCTGTGGCTATGTTTCATTTTCTCATCATTCTCTCTTCCTTTTCTCAACCTCTCAAGGGCCAGTCCCAGAATGATATCAGTAGAAAAACCTAATAATTCAAACTGAGATCTTAATAGCTAATCACTAGCGGAGACATTTGTCCCCTTGAAACACATTTCAAAAGGTTACTCATGGCTTTACTCCAAGAACTAAGATCTCATAATGAACTTGCAATCCCAAAGACAGCTTCATGAAAGAATATTTTAGGGCAGGAGAGTCTTCCTATTTCTCAGATCATATGGAACAGATGGTGTCTCCCATCTCAGACTAAGTAAGACCAGCAGACCTGGAGGTAAATAGTGCTTAAAACTTAAGTCACTGACTATAACTATCAAATCCAAGGAATTTAAGAGGCCAAACGGAAAAGTCAACAAATTAAAACTTAAAGAATTTACTGGAATCATAGCATAAACCCTCTTTTCTTCTGGTTTTACTATGTGACTAACCCTAAGAAATGGAAAAAAACATTGATTTCTCCTTGAGAGATACTTTACATTCAAAATAAACTGCAGAAGACTTTATGAAATAGACGATTAACAGCACATATGTTACAGAATGAAATATCACTACGGTAACACAGCTAGCTAGAATCAACAATTTGCTAGTTCCAGATTAACTACTTTAATATAATTGATCAATTATAGCTTAGTCATCTTCCAGGATTAATTACCCTAGCAAGATGGTGGTGATGGTAGAGGGTAGAGAAAGGTTAAGAGCTGCCTCTGTGCAAACAAGAATTATCTTGCTTGTAAGCATTACAACTGCCTTCTGTGGCAATTTCAGAAAATTATTTCTTAAGCAGATTTTCAAAATTAGATTATCCTATAATCTGTATTCATGGTTTTCATAATCAATAATAAATAATAAATACACTAAATTCACTTCCATAGGGGAATAAAACATTTGGAATGATGTGGTTCCAGTTGCAAGTCTCACTGGAGAGAGACTTTCACTAACATTGAATAGTCTCTACCACATTTAACAGAATAAATCTTCTAAAATACATGGCTAATCCCAAACATAAAAATCACTGCCACAGCTGTGTGCCACCTACCTAATTTTATAGAAAAATAATTTTAAAATAGATTACCTTTCAATATTCAATATTGAATTAAACATGTAGGATACATTTTATTTAGTACATCATATTCATATTATAACAGAATTCAATGCAGCTTATCAATGATTGAACACATATCATATTTAAGATGTTTCTTTTTTCTTGAATAATGACTGATTTCTTTAAAAAACACACTTAAAGACGAAAAAGTTAAGAGACAGTCATTTAAAGATAGTTTACCTCTGCAACTTTAAGAAACTCTGAGATTCTTGTCATCCTGGTCAGGAACTTCTTATAAATGTCAAGTCCTTCTTTGCATTGGTTCTTTTTCATATCAAAATATTTTTCTGTCAAAAGTAGATGTAAAAATACTTTTACTCACATCAAAATATAACACTCAAAAAAGACCAGTAATACCTCCAAAGAGATCATGTGTCTCAGAAAACACACTTACCCTATAGGAAAACATCAGTTAAATTCGCTTAATTATTTAAAGCAAATTAAAACAGACATGCTATTAAATTAAAGACAGAAAAATTACTTGACTTTACTCATATTACCAGTTTCTTCCATAACATTTCTTCCCTCACAATTCTCTATATATGTATTTCTATGTCAATACATATCACCCTTTATTCCATTTAAAACAGCACTAACTTCTATGTCCAAATATTCTTATTAATGACATAGTAACAAAGATGGCTACTTAATCATGTCCAAATATCACTTGGAAAGCTCATTTAAACTTAATATATAAACAGCAGTAAAGAGCTTAATTTACAGTAAACACAGACTGGAAGACTGTGTCTTCCAAAGTTTTATAGAAAACACTCCATTTTTCAAATGTGAAAAAAATAAGCTCAACTTCCCTATCTCCCTGGATTAAAAAGCATCCCTGAGTAAGTTCGTGTTACCCCAGCCAATGAAAAACAAATTAAAATAAATTCTAAAAGAAATAAAAAGAACTGGGGGGAGAACACACTGGAGTAAACACATTTGATATCTGACACTTGTACTTCAGCATTCTTTGCAGACCATTATTTGTTCACTCCATCCAAATCCCACTGGAAAAAAAATGAGCATTCCTAGGCAAAATTAACTGCATTCCACATTCAGTTGATCCTGAACAACCTGAGGGAATGAGGGCACTGACCCCCTGTGCAGTCAAAAATCTGCAGGTTAACTTTTTACTCCCTGAAAACTTAACTACTAATAGTTTATTGTTGACCAGAAGCCTTATTGATAACATAAACAATTACTACATATTTTGTATGTTATATGTATTAACTAGTGTATTTTTCACAATAAACCTAGAGAAAAGAAAATGTTATTAAGGAAATCATAAGGAAAATACATTTACCACATCAAAAAAATATGCGCATCTAAGTGGACCCACGCAGTTCAAAACCGTGTTGTTCAAGGGTCAAATGTATACCTAATACACAATAAAGCACCACACATTCCTAAAATACCTCAAAACACTTCATCCTTAAAAATAAATGTTTAAGGCATTTAAAACAACTATCAATTTTTAACTTAAGTTTAGAAAAAAATGTCAATTTTACAGTTAAAGTTCATTTTGAAGTAAATTGTGAGGAAATAAGATTTTTCTGGGACAGAAAATTTCCAACTTAATTTTCAAGGCATTTTTGTTTTTAAAAATAATAAAACTGATAAAAGAAAACACCGATATATCTAAAAAATAAAGTTCATCTAGCTAAATGTTCCAGTTGTAAAAATAAGAACCATATTTTGCACACTTTTTTACCCAAATTTATGAGGGAAATATAAGGACGTGCATTACACATGGAGAGTACTAATTCCATATCTATATAAATGTTTTTGGTTCTTTTATTTATGCTTCTGAGTTAAAAGTGTAACTCTAGAAATCAATAACAATATCTGTACTGCAAAATTAAACCCTGGAATACAATGACAAGTTTTGTTAAACTAACGACCAACTTCCAACAACAGAGTTCTTGGCCTTCTATGGTACATAAACATCGTATATTTGTTACCGGTACATAAAATTTCTTGTATGTTGTATCTGTTCTTGTGTTTTGTAATTATCTGTACATCAAATTTTTTATACCATACTATGTTTAAAAAAATGCTAAAATTCCTTTATCATACAAAAAATAAGTACCTAAATGTAAACAAACAAAAATTTGAATTAAAAAATTAAAACAAGAGATTTTTTTCTCCCTGAAAGTTTGGGCCAAAAACGTGGGTGTGCATTATATGCAGGAACACATTATACACAGCAAAATTCGGTAATCACTTAGCCTGTGTAACAGGTATAAAATTCTTTTCTCCAAATTGTTACAAGAAATGAATATATCTCAATAAATTTCTACGCAGCTCTAAGTAATATGAGTTATTTAAATGTATTTATTTATGCATATGACACAAGATAAGAAATAAAATGTCATTAAGTTACAGCAATATTTACCCAACAGGTTAATAATTCCTTCATTGTATGCTGCAAACAGTCTAATGGCATCTTTGAATAAAAGCATGAAGGCAGCATTTATTACCCCATTTGTAAGTTCATTACTATTAACCTGGGAAAAAATAAGAAAAAAAATTAGCTAATCTTATGTTTTAAATGACAATGACTTCCTGCAAATTAAAATACAGTGAATTCAAACACTTAGATGTATTAGGGAAAAAATAATTTACTTCTTGTAATCAGTTACAGCCAAATAGTGCAAAAATCTTAAAGAGTTCAGATTTACGTTAAAGACAGAAGCAAACAAACATCCTATGATATTCAATTTAGTTTTGAAGTAACTGAGAACAAAAGCACTTTAACTCCTGAAATCCTAGGCTATATCACAAAAGTGTTTTAATTAGAAGTTCATTTCAACATTAAATACTTCTAATTGTAAAATAAAGCCATTTCTAGGTGGAAGTTCACTTTGAATCATGAAGGATTTACCAAATATTTTAAAATCAAAAAATATTTACTAAATGGCTACTACAATCACCAAGGCACTAAGCTAAGCGAGGTAGAAGATACTTTTTAAATATAACTATATATATACACACACACCTTTTCTCAATATGACAAATGAACTCATCACTTCCAAAATGGTTATAATAGGATTTTTACCTCATTTGGTTACTGGGAGAATTAAATGGTATACTGAATGTAAAGAGCCGAGTATATAACCTTATACATGAATGATCAATATTTACAATTATTACTGAATTATGCTATACCAAAAAACAGCACTTGTCTATCAAGAATACTAGAAGTACCTTTAGTTTTATCTCAAGGAATCAATCAAAAGGATAAACCAAATTAACTTGAAGCTCTTTTATAGATAACACAAATATCTAGTACCTGAAAATGAACGTGTTGCTAGGTATAGAAAAGCATTAAGTACAAAATTGAGTAGTAAGCAACAAATTGGTAAAAATTCGCAGAATACTAACAAGGCTGATTTCCATTATAGAAAGAGAATCCTAATAATAAAGCAAATGACAGACAATTCACAAAATAAAAAATACAAATGGCTAGTAACATGTGAAATGAAGCTCAACTTCACTTATCAGATAAATTAAGATATAATAATCAAATTAAACTACTGCAATATCCTTTCTTGAGCACTAGATCAGAGGTATCAAAACCAAGGTATTATTCAGTGTTGGTAAGGATTGAAAAAAAGAAAAAAACAGATACCTGTTAACAAATGATTGGCTCAACCTTTTTGGAGTGTAAACTGGCAATATTTTAAAATTTTAAATGTTTATGTCCTTTGAACCGCCAAATTATTTTTCTAGGCATTAACCTTATAGAAATATTAAGTTGGCTATTCCTACAGAAAATTTTCATATATATTTACAATCTAAAAACCGTTATCAAAAGAAAACAGGTTTTCAGATCAATTCCTTCACCTCTCATCACTTTAGCTTGTATAGTCAGTGCTCCATATCCACTGATTCCGTATCCATGGATTCAACCAAACATGAATAGAAAATATATACTCTTTTAAAGTTACAATGTTGCTGATGTGTACTGTGGAGTTAGGCCTATGATGGCTGCATCTGTACTGAACATGTACACTTTTTTTTCATGTCATTATTCCCTAAGCAATAGTATAAAATATTTTATAAAATAGTATAAAATACCATTACGACAGTATAAAACAGTATAAAAACCATTTACGCAGCGTTTACATTGTATTAGGTATTCTAAGTACCGTAGAGATGATTTAAAGTATACAGGAGATGTGCATAGGGTATATGCAAATACTATGCCATTTTATATAAGAACTTGAGCATCTGTGAATTTTGATATCTGCAATTCCTTCTGGACACCAAAGGATGATTTTATACTCCATAATTCTAGAGATAGAGAAACACCACCAACGAAATCAGATTAAATCTAAAACAATTATAAAAATGGAAAGTAATCTGATTTGAGACCACATTTATGAAAATCCTCAGCCAAATAGGATATTAGTGTGAAAAAAATTAGTCTATGAAAACCTGAAACTAAAAACTCTAATCAACTATAATGATATAATTTTTAAAAATCTTAAATTATAAAAGCAATTGTGTAATCAACTTACATTAAAATCAAGAAGGGCATCCATTTGATTTTGAATGATTGGTACCGTTTTTAGGAGTTTTTCTGTGTTCATTGTCCTCATAACACCATCAGCCCTGTTTTTTTAAAAAAGAAACAATTGAGTTTGGTATTACAATCTCCATTTCCAACTCCCATCTGTTTCTCTATTTAAACAGAAAACAAGTTGCAATGAAACATTACATATTTTTAAGTCATTATTGAACCTAAAACCTTAAGCATAAATCATATAGAAAACAAAAACAGGAAATATTAATGTCCAATATCAAGGTGCTCATTTAACACTAAAAAAGAGATATAAAACATGACACATAAAAATCAAAGCTTACATTATGTAGCCAGGTTTACAGTGTATTTTTCACATGAGGAAATCATCTGATCCTCATACCACTCGTGTGTAAAATGGAGTTTTACAGATTTTTTTTTAAATTACCAATAAAAAAAATAATAATTTGCCTCAAATCACTGGTTAGGACTTGATGCAACCAGCAGCTGAACTCGTTTTGGTGAGCACTGCTTTAAGATATTTTATTCATTACTCAAGCTGCAATGGCTTGTAATACAGAAAACATTGTAACTAAAATAATTTTATTATAAAATAAAGGACAGTTTTACCAAGTCATTCTAATCTGGCCATTAAAATAAGAGATACTTAAGAGGAATGTTTTTAATAAAATATTGTTAAATAGCTTCAAAAAGATTCTTTTAAATATTTCTTTAGATATTTCTAAAGATAGAGAAATATTAGCAGTACCAAATAAACTAGAATTTTATAAAACTAGTACCAAAAACACTACATAAGAGGTACTGGAGCTAAGGTACACAATTAACACTAAGTACTTATTATACGTATATAGGGCTCCATATTAAGGGCTTGATGTATGTTTTTCAAATCCTCACAAAAATCCTATAGATGATCTTGTCCCATTTTACAGATGATGAACTTGAAGGTTAGGTGAGGTTTTATGTCCACGGTCAGAGAAGTAATCAGTGGTAAGCTCATTATATAAACCCAGGTGTATTAGACTTCAAAACAGCGCTTTTAGTAACCGCTGGCACAGTAACAAGGCACTTTCAGAAAGTGTGGCAGGCTTTCCCTAATTTACAAATGACACATACGTATAAAGAGCTGCTCTATGCTGAGCTACCCCTTCAACCACAAGCCCAGATGCCGAAAAACAATTAAGTAATACTAATGAAAAGCAACAGTAGTGCTTTGCTCAACAAAACAGAGTTTAAAGAACAAACACTACCCGCCTTAGGTAGGTAGCTACCAACCAACTTCAGTCCAACGATTTTCTCCAGTAAGATGTGTTAGCCCACAGATGCCTGTTTCCTCCCAAGTGCTAACCTACACTGATTGGTACTAAATGCTGGAATTTGGAATAAGGATACCATTACCTTGTTGCAACCCTTTCTTTATTTTCATACACATCACACTCTCTCATTTTATCAGTCATTTAGTCCCCTTTTAGTTCTCCCTCCCTCCCTCTCCTTGCTCAGGTCACTTTTTACCTCCCAGTCACTTCCCCTTCATCACAGAAGACCTGAATGCTGGTTCAGTTTTTCTGGGTTAACTTCAATATCTATCTATATGGACAGTCAATCCAACATCTTGATCTCAAAGTCCCTTGAAGGCAGTTCCTATTCCCATAGTCATCAGATACTGACTTCACTGCCCCGTTCACCCCCCCCCCCGGAAACCACATCAACTGCCCCCCACCTCCGCCATGAAAAAAAAGACAAAATTCAGACATCTTATTCTATGTTTACTTCCTTCATCTAGCTTAGAATTCCACAGATCATTATTATAATCGCTCCCTTGCAAATACTCTTAACTCTTTTGCACTCTCTTCTTTCCTTCCAGTCAACTGGCAAATTCAAAATCCTAAGTGAGCAAACATTTACCTCCTCCATGACTACACACATCCAACTAAATACTGATAAAGAAAACCACACAACCGAGCAAACTTCCAAAACTATAATAAATTCATGATCAGTCTCAAGTGGGGACTCAATTCACAAACCCAAAAGCTTGAACACAATTCGAACCAAATGCATGACACTTCACACTTCACGCAGAACGGAAGTTTTTATGAAACCTTAAATAGATTATAATTAAATTCAGATACTTTCTTCATAAGAGTCATGGATTAAAGGATAATCATCCATGTCCTTATTCAAATACAATACCTGGATTAGGCTTTCTTTTGCTTGTTATATAACAATGTCTTGTCACTTTAAACTGTACCAATTTAGAATTCAAGATTATTAAACATAAGTTAACACTACCAAAAAAAATGAAATGTTAAACAAAATGAAATGTTAAAAAAAAAAATGAAGGGACCAATTTTTAACAACCTACTAAAAAGACAAATCTACAGGAAATTTACTGGATCCATTTTTCACAGAACCATTTTAATGTAGTGTTTACAGTCATCTACTCAACTTTTCAAAAACTATATTAAACATCCACTATATTCAGACACTGTGGAAGGTCCTGAAGATATGAATATAAGACTGTATTGTCCTCACGGATGCGACAGTGTCATATAAAATCTAACTACAGAAAGGCTTCCTCAAAGAAATGATGTCTGAATGAATTCTTGAAAAATAACTAAGAATTTGCCACAGTAACAAAAAAGAGGCTTTATAAAACTAGTACAGTAGACCCTTGAACAATGCAGGGGTTAGGGACACCAACCCCTACACAATCAAAAATCCATATGTAACTTTTGATTCCCCAGAAACCTAACTTCAGTACCCACGAGTGATTGGTTCCAAGACTCCCCATGGATACCAAAATCCACAGATGTCCGCGTTTCTTACATAAAATGGCACAGAATAACTCCTACAGTCGACTCTGCATCCATACTGTGTTTCAGTTGTTTAACTGGGTAATAATTCATTTTGATTTTTGAATATCCAGTATTTCTATTAAAAATTATAGTTTGTCTCCACCTCACTTTTTTTTATACGAAAATATATTCCAAATGAATCAAAAATTTAAATAGAAAATACTGAACCTACAAATATATCCAATGAAAACATAAATAGGCAATTAATCATTTTGGTATAGAAAAGCCCACTCTGAGTTTGCTTAAAAGACAAAAGTCATAAAAATAAAGATGATTTTGATCACAAAAGATTTTAAACTTTTAATAATGTTTTTAAAAAACAAGGAAAAATATTTGCAGCTCATGATAATTTTCTTAATATGCAAATGTTTATTTTTTAGTGTTTACCATGTACTGTAAGCATTACACACACTATTTCATTTAATTCTCGCAACACTCCTAATAGATAAGTGCTATTCGAGGCTTCCCATCTGTGCCACAGCATTCTACTGCGGTACAAATGGGTGATATACATGCCGAAACATTCGTCCCTAGTCCTTTGGCCTCAGTCTTCTCCATTTAACCCACTATCCTACACAAACAGTATCAGTTTGTGTGCCACCATGTGAAAAAAAGTTAGCAAGCTGATGGGCATGTAATAAAAGATCCGAGTTCTCAAGATATATGCACAAAAGTATTAAAGGATATAAACTGTAAGAAGGCATGAGATATGTAATCCCCTCTCAGATGGTTCAGGAAAGAAGTACACACACAGAATAATTAAGCAAATGTGACAAAAATGTTAAAAACTGGTGAGTCTACAGATAAGTCTGTAAGACTTTATATTGCAGCATTTCTGGAAGTGAAATTACTTCAAAATAAAGTTATTTTTAAAAAGTCAGACAGCTGGCTGAAATAACTAACTGAAGTCCCTCATCTAACTGGAGTGAAGCAAGACTTCAAACCTAGATACATGCAAATGAACAGCCTGTGAGCTCTTAACACTATTCAACAATATTACTTAGTAAATAAATAGAGAAGTAGGCAAAGGACATCGAAAGGGAATTAACAAAACACAAATGGTATTTTAACAAAGAGAGAAAGAGACTCAATATCACCATTTAATTATTCAATCAACTGGTATAGAATGAACACCTTATGATACATATATTCATCAGAATAGAAGAAAATAGTGAAAGAGATATTTATAACTGTATTTAAATCAATAATTTGGTACAATTTTTATAAAGGACAATTTGGTATTTCCAATTAAATATTTTACATATATATATATATCTATATATCTATATATAGATATATATATATATATCTCCATCCTTTGACCTATCAATTCGAAGAATTTATTCTACAGGAAACTTCACTTAAGAATGTAACCATATGCAAAAGGATAGTCAATGCATTGCTCTTATAAGATAAAAAATGAAAATAAATCAAATGCACATCTAGAACATAATTTTATAGCCATTCAAAGGAATGAGATACATCTGTATGTACAGACGTTAAAAATGTCTAAAATATATAGTAAGGGAGCAAGCAGTCTTCAAATAATGTCTAAATATTACATATTAACTTAATTACATTAGACAAGAAATTATATACAATTAAATATTACATATTAATGTTAATGTAAATATTAAATAAAAATATATGTAATTTACCTAATTTTCTAAGTGCCCTCACACATTTATTTCTATTTACACATAGAAAACAGATTATATACACCAAAATGTTAACATTTCCTACAAGCTGCCTGAATTTTTTTAAAGTTTATTACTTTTGTAAACATAAAAAACTGATTACCCTAATAAATAACATTTTACTATTGGCTTCACAAGTCTTCTGCAAAACTGAAAGTATCTTGGGGTTTTTGCCATGATATAATAAATTTTAATTGCTGTCACGCCCTCAACTTATACCCTATTTCTTATATTTTTTCTTTACTTACAATTTTCTTTACACACATGTATAGGTAGGCATGTAGGCATATATATCAGTGTTTGTATGTCAATTTTGTGCTTTTTCTTGGTTCCACTCAATTATGGCTTTTCTTTGATTCACTTTCCTTTTCCTTAGCATTAAATGAGAATCACTTCTTTTAACTCAATACTAATTATGTTGTGCATAATCAAAGGCTGTTATTCAAATAATAAAAGTTTGCTCTATTAAATAAATGCAGCAACTGTCCTCAATCTCAAAACTGACCCTTCAGATCAGGAAAAAAAAAAAGTTACTATTTTTAAAGTCTATTAATCTGATATCTACAAATAGCCTGAACATCAGTTTTACTGAACACACTAACAATGAAGTATTAATATAAGCCCAACTGGAAAATGGTTTTATTGCACGGGATACTGGCGTTAAGAATCAAACTTCTAAGATAAATTCCTCTACTATAATCTTCTAAAGTATCTAAATATATGAAACAAGCTCTGTACATTTAGTTTGGGTTAAGTTCCAAGCTAATCAATCGCCTCCTGATTAACTCGGACTAGTGGACATAGAACATTTAAGTTCAGCTTTAAAATTTCATGAGTGGCTAAGAGGCTACATCTACATTTATACCAAACTGTTCACTTCAGTTTAGCAATTTAACATTTCAAGAGAGCAATTGAAAGAAACATATTAACTGCTTCCATCTTTGGGATCTTTGAGCAGCAGGGAAACTTAGAAAGGCATTCACTAGAATATTGCTACGGAAGCCAGATTCCCATCAGGGCAGGATTTCATAGCTACAAGGATGCCTCTTTAGTGGCTCTTTTGTGGCTTTTTCCTGAGGTCTCATCCTATATACTAAGAAAAATCCATATACCAAGCACTATCAGGTATAGAAATACTGACTAATTCATGTGATTAGTTCATGTGCCAAGATTATTATTTAGGGCATAGCAAAAAATAAATTCATCCTGTGCATCCAAGATTAAAAATTTTAAATACAAAACAGCACTGAAAGAAAACAAAGAAAAACAGAAAGACATCGCATGTTTCTGGATTAGACATAATGTGTTAAGATTGTTATACTCCCCAAAATGGTCTACAGATTCAATGCAATCGCTACAAAGTCCCAGCTGCCTTTTCTGCAGAAATTGATAAACCGATCCGAAAATTCACATGAAAATAAATGCAAGGGACCCAAAACAGCCAAAACAACCTTGAAAAACAGGAATAGAGCTGGAAAACTCACATTTCTCAATTTCAAAACTTACTACAAAGCAACAATAATCAAGACAGTGTGGTACTGGCATAGGGATAGACACAGATCAACAGAACAGAATTGTGAGTCCAGAAATAAACCTTTACATTTATGGTCAATTCATTTTCAACAAAGATGCCAAGACCATTCAATTGGAAAAGAACACAGTCTTTACAACAAATAGTACAGGGATGACTGGATATCCATAAACAAAAGAATGAATTTGGACCCATACCCCACACACCATATACAAAAATTCAAAGTGGATTAAAAACCTAAATATGAGGTAAAACTACAAAACTCTTAGAAAAATTATAGTTGTAAATCTTTATGACCTTAGATTAAGCAATGTTTCCTTAGACATGATGCCTAAAGTACAAGCAACCAAAAAAAGATAGATAAATTGGACTTCATTAAAATTAAAAACTTGTTTTTCAAAAGATACCATCAGGAAAGTAAAAAGATAAGCCACAAGATGGGAGAATATATTTGCAAATCATGTATGATAAGGGACTGGTGTGTAGACTAATAAAAAAAAAAAAACCCTCTTGCAACTCAACAACAAAAAAGACAAATAATCCAATTGAAAAACAAGCAAAGGATCTGAACAGACATTTTTCCAAAGAAGATATACAAAAGGCCATTAAGACATTCAACTTTGAAAGCTATTAATAAAGTTGATGCAAACAAGGAGATACAAAACAAAATCATAATGATAATATTACTTTACACCCAGCAGGATGGCCATAATAAAAAATAATAAAAATAAAATCAGAAAATAACAAAGTATTGACAATAAGGTGGAGAATCCATATACTGATGGGTCGGGATATAAAATGGTTCAACTGCTTTGAAAAATGGTTCGGCAATTCCTCAAGAAGTTAAATATAAGAGTTACCATAGGACCCAGCAATTCCACTCCTAAGTATGTACCCAAGAGAACTGAAAAGAATCCACACAAAAACTTGTACAGTAATGTTCATAGCAGCACTATTCCTAATAGCCAAAAAGTAAAGACCACTCAAATGTCCATCAGCTGATAAATAAACCAAATGTAATATAACCCATACAACAGAATACTCTTCAGCCATAAAAAGAAATGACGTACTGATACATGCTACAACAAGGGTGTTACCACTTGAATATACCATGCTAAGCGCAAGAAGCCATACATAAAAGGCCACATACTGTATGATTCCATTTATATGAAATGTCCAAAATAGGTAAAGCCATAGAATGAGAAGCAGATTAGTGGTTGCCAGGGTTTGGAGAAGAGAAAAATGGGAAGTAATTGCTAACAAGTTTGGGGCCATGAAATGTTTTGGGATTTGATAAAAGTGATGTTGTGCAACTTTGTGAATATACTAAAAACAACTTAATAGTACATTTTAAAAGGGTGAATTTTATGCTGTATGAACTCTATCTCAATAAGTTATAAAATTAAAAGGAACTTAAAAAAATCCTAGTGCAAAAGTATCTGATGTACTTCAAGAAAAAATGAAGTTCAATCTTTTAAAACTGGCCTGAAATTCCACAAGTCATAATCTAATAATTTCTATGTTTTACATTTTAAAATATTCAAATCCACTAGATGTCAAGGGAAAAAAAAGCTCAACTCACCCTCTTTTCACTTTTGTGAAATCAAACGCAACTTGTCTGTATGAAACTGCTTTTTCATTTAGATATCTACTATACCGCCTAATAAATGTAGACATGTCATATCCTGTAAGAAAAAAATGAGAGTTTTCATAAACGATTAAAATCCCAATTTGCTTAGAAAACCAACTTATTTAATCCAATGGCCGTGTCTTACTATCAACTCAATTTAGTGATTTAAATTGAAATTAAGTGACTAATGAATAATATCACATTCAAGTCTCTAAGACTTTGCATTTTTTAAGTCAGTTACGTCATATGTGGCTTTGAAAAACCTTCCCTCTTAGAATTTCTTTAAAATGATACACACATTTACTTCTAATGAAAATTCCAATCTTTCATTTGTCAAGAATTAGAAAAGCACATTCCCTTACATTACTTGATAACCTCATAACTCAAATCTAACATCCTATGGAACCACAACCCCACTCCTCAAATCATTAAGCAATTTTACAATTTCTGAATTTCACACTTCTGAAAATTTTGTTATATATTATTTAGAACCATAACTAGATGTGCTAACCGTATAAAAAATACAGAAAATTACTGCATAGTACAATGAAAGAAAGGCAATATGCAAGTTTAAGGCATAACAAAAAAAACAATTACATGTTTTCAATAAAACTTTCTAAATGAATACCTAAATAATTCTAAGATTTTGTTTCATTACAATCATGAGATCTGAAAACTTCAGCAACATAAAATCTGAGCAATGTTATAAAAGGAAAAAAAAACCCTTGTATTTTAGTTACTGTCTGGCTTAAGGAAGTCTATAAATTGTTGCTCCTCATTGAAAAGCCAGGTCCATTTTATTTTGGCTCATCTTCATCTAACAAATTTAACTTTACTTGATGATCTCTGTTACTTCAAAAACACAGAAAAACAAAAAAGAAAATGTAAAGTGACTGGATTTAACATAATCATCAATTCATTTATTCAGAAACATTTCATCAGTGCCTACTAAGTGCCACTGGAGAAAAATCAATGAACAAAAAAATCACTGCCCTCATACATTCTCATAGCTACTAGTGTATTCGATAAGATGTTTGTTATACATTCATTCACATTGTCAGCTTCTTAGTTCACATTGCTTCCTCTAATCAACTCTACTCCACCCTCTGATGGGGGAAATACCTCTCATCCTTCAGGGCTCAATCTCTGAAACTTTCCCTGAACTCTTTATGCTCCCATATTATTCTTACTTCAACTACAGCTTATAGCTATTATATGTGACAGTATCTATCTAACTCACTAGACTAGACATACATTTATATTTATATACACCTAGTATATATTTAATATAGTACACTCCACCTGACAAAATACATCAGCAATCAAAATTATTTTTCAAAAATACCACTGAATTATACGCTTTAATTATTGTTTCAGTTGTATCTTTATAATCTCTTTAGAATATGATCTTTAAATAAAAGGCCTAAAAACTTCTCTACGTGAAAGGAATGAGTCTTAAAACCTTAAGAAAGTAGAAAATCAGTAACTAATATGGCACAAAAAATTCACTTGGACATACGTATATACTCTGCTCTAGACAGCAGTGGTTTGCATATTGTTTCCCACAGACTCTAGTTCAAATGAACTAAGAGCAGCAGCAGGAATAAAAAGATGAGCAGGCAGTTTCGTCCATTAACCTGAAAACAGAGCAGCTCCAGTGTTATCTGTCATATATATCTACTACTACTTATTGGAAAACGGGATTTCACTGCTTATTTTTTTTCCTTAACTACTTACAGCACTACGTGTGTCATTAAAGCAAAAATAATCTTGTAACACTTGGTCCCACTTATAGGTTACTGGTCTTCCAAAATCTTTGGAAGATAGGGTATTCAATCCATTCTAACTAATACTTCTGTCCACCAAAAGTAAACTAGTATTGAACTAGACAGTCCCTAACCCAAACAGAGCTGGTCACTAAATTCCACTGATTTTGACTGCCACAAGAGCCACAATTCAGGTTCTCATTAACTCTCAACTAGATGCCTGGAATGATGCCTAGAACAGTCTCCATGTCTTCAAGACTTTATCCACTCTAATTCAACCTGCATTGAGTAATGGTGCTTTCTTTGTAACACACTTCCTCTCCCCTCCTCCCTCAACTCAAAGAAGCCACCACTTTTTCTCATTGCATTATAAAATCCCAACTCTGTGCCTGATTTTGGCCGCAAGAGCTTCTTGAGGGCTATCTGCCCCTACATGTTCTCCAATACATCATCCATACATCCTAGTCACACTCATTTGCTCTCTAAATCTTAAATGCCCCATGTTCTTTCACATCCATGTATATCTGAGTACCTTTGTTCAAGCCAATTCACGTCCTCATCCATCTTTCAAAGCTCAGCACAAATCTCACCTTCTCTAAAGATACTTCCCAGACTGAGCCTTATTGTTGAATATTCCCAAGTCATTTCGTATGTCTTTTATGAGGTTCTTTGTAGAGCTGATATACTAACCACCTAGTTGTGTAACTAAGTACAGTAGAGCCCATGAGGACAGAATGTGCATGGAGAGCCACACCAGATTACAGCACTTCTAAATTTCTGAATTAAAAGTAAAAATAAGATACGAAAGCAGGTGTATCAATGAGCAATTCATCTGAATAAAACACTAGTTACCTTTGCTACTAAAATGTGTAATATTCCCAACTACATTTCTTGGAATACAGCATAAAATGTTAACAATGAAAGCAGATACTTACATAGTGTTTCCTCTGTGTCAGGCAGCGTTTTAAGCACTTTACATTTATTAACTAGGTTAAGCCTCATGACAACCCTATAGGGTAGGTGCTATCATTATTTGTGATTTTACGGATGCAGAGAGGTGAAGTAACTTGCTCAAGCTCATGCAGCTGGGAAGTAGTAGAGAGGGATTCAAACCAAGGCAGTCCAGTTCCAGAATCATGCTCTCAAACCACTACCCTATACTGCGCCTCAAAGAACTTGGGGTGTCAAGTAGTAAAGTCAATCTTAATCTTCACATTAAAAGACAGTCTTTTCTTACCTACAACCTTCACTAAAATACGGGGTTCCTCCACAGCATTATGTTCTAAAAGACAAATTTCAACTCTGTGGTAATCATATGGGGTCACTCTTTATTTTCTATAATTAATAAGTTGTCTTTACCTTGCAATCCACTTTTATCCAAAAAATTGCTTAAGTTAAACAACGTGTTTCTTGAAGCCAAATACTGAATGAAACGCTGGAAAAAAAAAAAAAATCATGTCAAATTAAAGTTTCACCATCTAACAAACTAATTTCAGAATTAGGGGGAGAAATTGTGATTAACACTTTCCATTAAGCTTATCTAGTTTAAATTTTTCATCCTCGGTCCTCCCATTTACTAGTTACCGAACATAATATGTATCCTTCATAGCATACATGGCACCCTAAACTAACACACCAGGATTTTGAAGAACTACTTATAAATCAAAGACTCATCTTGCATCACTTACCCTAAAACAACCTGTTCAAAAAGACAGTATTAGACTCTGATTTTCATAAGCTTTGATAATTCTTTGTTGTGGGGGCCTGTACTGTGCATTACAAGATATTTAGAAGCATCCCCCTCCAGTTGTAACAAATGTCCCTGGGGATGGGGGGGTCACTCCCCTGCCCACCCCTACCCTATTTGAGAACCACTGTTCCATGGTATTCCCATCGCCACAGAATAGTGAAACCCTATGCATGCTCTATTACAGGCTAGTAACAACTGCCAGTGAGAAAACCTGAGGATTGCATATGCTAGCACAGAAAAATGAGCAGGGCATTGGATTTGTCTTAGTTGCTTAGGGAAAACTAAACATGAGTTTATCTAAGAACCACAATGAAATGCTATCTTTCTCCTCCTGCCAGTCGATTGTAAGGAAAGACAGTTAACTTTATGTTTCTTTGCCTTTATCAAGGTTTTCCTTCTAGTATTATCACCTGATTTACAGCCTCTGAAAGCCACCACTTTTGCTTCTTTATCTCACATTGTAGTTGGTTATATATTTGTGGCTTTATATTTTTAAAAAATAAAGAACAATTGACCCTTGAACAATGCATGGGTTAGGGGTGCCAGCTCCTGTGCAGTCAAAACTCCATGTATAACTTCTGACTCCCCCAAAACTTAACTACTAATAATAGCCTACTGTTGAAACTTTACCGGTAACATTAACAGTCACATAACACATACTTTGCATGCTGTATGTATTATATACTTTATACTTACAATAAAGATAAAGAAAATGTTAAAAAATCATAAAGAAAATACATTTACAGTATTTATTGAAAAAAACACACATGTAAGTAAACCTGAGAAGTACAAGCCCATGTTGTTAAAGGTCAGCTGCACATTTTAAAAAAGTGAAAAAGCATATAAACCTGATATTCGTTGGAATAAATGATAATGATCTTAAGTAAACACATTGTTGATAAAAGTAAACTATTATCCTAGTTAAGATCAAAATGTTTCAAGTTACATTGAAGCTAGTATACAAACATTTCTATTGACTCTGCACAGTGGTTATAATGAATTAGAAAGCAACTGAGTAACATGTCCTAAAAATGGTCATGCCTATTGACTAAGTATTTCAGGTAACACTTGCAAAATAATTTTTAAAACTTAAAAACTACAAATAAAATCATTCATTGTGGTGCTTTAACTAAATTTCCAGCAAGGATAACAGTTAAGAAAATACTGTTGGAATACATGATCAATTATGTAATAACTAAAGATGATAAATATAAAGAATATAGATGCTTATGGTGTGATATATAAACTAAATATAATATTTTATCTAGATTATGGTAATAGCTATAAAAATACTTTTGGACAAGTACCAAAAGGAAACACCAAAGTATGCAGCAAATAGATCTTGTTGAATGATAAAATTGTGAGTAAATTCCTGTTTTAATTCTGAACTTTATGATGCTCTATTTGTATCTATCAAAGATAACAGAAGAGTCTCATGACTAAAAAGCCCAAAATAACGAGTAAAGTGATGGATGTCAGAAAGTCACCATGCTCAGAAGTCTAACATCCTTGACTGACGTCCCTCCTCATCTCTATGGAAGTTAGCTATCTCCCAACAACCACTGGGCTACATTTTTCTCAGGTACATACCAATGTCGATTTATTTAGTTCCACTAGAATGTTCTTTTAAAACAATTCTAACTGTTCCTTTTAATACAATTTTACAAGTTAAGTATACTGGACTGAGAAAAGCATTTAAGGTAATAATTCAAAAATGAGCTCCTTAGGCTATCATGGAAAGCAAGATGATTCTCTCCAAATATTAAACTGCAAAAGCTTATGCATCTTATTTGTTCCCCTTTTGAGCAGAGAAGATTTCAGAACACCTCTCTACTGAAGAAGGCATTCTTCAATCAGTCCCTCTAGCAAAAGGCCATCACACCCTTGTAATTAATTAGGCAATGTGCTTTCATAGACAACCATATGAGATCAGACAGAAATCTACAGCAAAAAAGCAACTGGATACAGACAGACGTACAGTCCATAAATATACAAGGCCTGCAAAGACCAGTGCTGCTTATAGAACCCACCTCTAGGCATCAAGTTTTGCTTCTTGATCCCATTATTGAAGCCCTCTAAACTCTAACCCACTTGCGGCTTTCTGGTTTACAAGCCACCTGCACTCAAACTGAAAGGTCTACAGTTGTATTTCCTCCTAGGCACCTTGCCTTTTTAACCTATATTATTCAGTTGCTGAAGCCATTCCTCAAGTTTCAGTAGGAGAAGCTGAATAATCAGGCAACACATCAGTATACTTGTTAACCCCAAATTCTGCTTACCTCATTTCCATACACCATCAAATGATGAGTTGTAATGAGAGATTTGAAGACCACCACCCAACTACTGTTAGTAGTTCTTTCAAATAAACTGTCTGCCAACTGTGGGATGTTCACATTCATCTCATTTGTGCACTGAATTAAGTCTGCAAAAAAAAAAAATTAAATTTACTTTCTGGCTTTAATTTCTTGTTAATCCCAGATTTGCATACTAACAGGTGAAAGGTCTAAAAGAGTAAAGCATCAATAGGTAGTTTGGAGAACCTGTTAAAAAGCTCTCGGAACAACTGAGACCACTGCAATCTACGTGAGAATTAAACAGTGTATTCATTAGGATCACCTAAATGATCAATAACAGCAGAAATAAACCAAACTCCCTCAGGGAGTAATCTACCTCAAGTGTTTTATCGCAAAAGGAATTGTTTCAAGGCCTTGAGGAACTTTCAGTTCTCTTACTACTCATAAACCTTCAGAGTAACAAACAGCATTATTCATCCCTACCTTTTAAAAAACTTTTTTAAAAAAATCATACGAATGGAAGCATGAACAAGCTGAAGGTCAAACTACCTTTATTAATATCCTCCCTAGAATGCTGTGTTTGCACTAACAGGAAGACAACAGATACGTGTGGTATCTGAGAGGGTAGGATCTCAGTTTCGTTATATAAAATAATTCTCATTCTTTTCTCCCTTTAGTTCTACTGAGTTATCTCAGGTATCAGTTGGTAGTCACTAGCTAACACCGACAAACAAAACTGAAAATGGACTAAAGTTTCTTATTGCAATAAATTTCCAAATAAGAAATGATCCAGAAACTCTACTCACCATTACCCTGAAAAAGTTAAAACAATATTAAGTTCCAATTTTGCATTTCTAACTGGCATGCTTTACTATAACATAGTCTAATGTCCAATTGTTTTAGTACCAAAACTGGAGGGAAAAAAAAGCTTTTAAAAGACCACAAGGTTTCACCTCCAATTGCTTAAAGATTATTGCCAAATTCAATAAAGAAATTACAAAATAGCATCAAATTTAGAGAACCAAGAGGAAGACCAAGAAATGAGTTGTTTTACTTTTAAAGTATGTATAAAACAAGTATAAATATCTCAGTTGTAACTACTATAAAGGGGAAAAAAAATAAAGTTATTCATGACTCATTAGCAATTTGTTCACTTTTAATGCATAATGATTAAATATGAATTCAAGTGATCTATCTACCTTGGCCTTAACTGCTAGCAAGAAACATTAATGTAACTGACCATTTATCTGCTTATAATCTTTCAAAACTGTTTTAATAGGTCCAATTATTATAAAAAGTTATATTTGATAAGGAAACGAAACGCATTTTACTCCTACACAAGTAGTTATCCTGACCAACAATGCTTAAAGAACAAAGCACAACAAACAGTGCCCATGAAACACAATGGCACAAGGCTTTTACAATTCAGACTACTTGCAACAAAAATTAAACACTGCATTCAATTTGCAGGTGTATAGTTCAGCTTCTAATAGTAAAAAGTAGAATTTGCTCTCTGCCTTCTTTGAATCTTCTTAAATAGTACTGTATACCTTTCCTACAACACAGAATATATTGTGCTTGGCTTATTCCCAGAGCTAAGCTTTCTCCTCTCAAAATACAGAGGGGAAGGCCTATCCTATCCATCTCTTGCTCATTTTGAATCCTTTAAAACTTCAAGCATAGTGGTTAAGTTCTGAACTTGTTATATTCCTAGCTTTTTCCTGTATTTATTTTTATGTATCTAATTTTTTTATATCCTTCCAAAAACTGTCTTAAGCTATTCAATTCTTAAATATAAGTTACTTCCTCACAATGGCATCCAGTCATTTTACTCTTCATAATCTTATTTTATTCGTTTGCAAAATTGAACCTGTCACAAAATTTGTCACGCTACTGCCTGCACCAAAGGTACTCCAACGTGTGTGTTTATATACACTCCCTAAAGCCAATCAAGTAACCAAGACTCCTAAAGCGCCATCAATTCCACTTTCTCCTCTCCATCACACTATCATTACCAAAGCCAGAGTTCAGATCCTATTTATTTCTTAACTAGGGGGCACCACTACTCCTGGGAGCATTCAAAAATTGGGAAATAAGATTATCACACTCACTGAGGACACGAAAGAGGACTTCCAGAACTGCTTCAAAAAGTGGCAAGAACAATGGGAAAGTGTTCGAAGCGAGACGCAATATTTTGAGGGGAATTAATAGCAATGTTTTTTACTGTAATCAATTTTTTTAATTTAAACATTCACTGTACTGTCTGATCACGCCTCGTATCGCTATTTCACAAGAAGGATGAGGAGACTGACTGTCCTGTATTGCACAATCAGCACTCCACAATTAGAAAGTGACCCCAAAGCACTCCCCACCCCAAAGTGTCCCCACTGAGAAATGCTCCACTGACTTCCTCATTTTCAATGACACCTGACTTGGGGTCTCACCCACCTCACACCCCCAAACATTCTCTAAATTGGCCACAAAACGATCGACAACACAACAGTGACTATCACTAACTTCAATGATGTCCCCACTTCTTAAAGGATGGCATACATTTTGCCCCTGTCAATGTCCTCCTTGAAACTTAGTTTCTAACACAAAGCCACCATAGCGTTCTGTGATGTACCTTGCTGCTGTTTCACAGAGAAATCTTTCCATTCTTGCTTATTCTTCAAAACGAATGAAGTCTTCCCCTCTCTGTGAAGTCTTCCTCTTCACACATTAAGGTACCTTCCACACAGTCACTAAAGTTGGTACATAATTCTACACTACAGGATTACTCTGTAATTATTTACTTCCAAATCATTCTCTTCTACTTGACCAAGAGACCTTAAAAGGAGCCTGCAAACATTTTTGTTAGCAATTTATTTCTTTTTCTTTTTTGTAATTAAAGTTTACTGGGGTGACAGTGATTAGGAAAGTTACATAGATTTCAGGTGTACAATTCTGTAATACATCATCTATATATAATATTGTGTGTTCACCACCAAAAGTCAGTTCTCTTTCCATCACCATATATTAGAGCAATTTCCATACTATTCATCACGGAGGTAATAAACTGCTAGTCAGATAAAGCCTGATTTTAAATGAAGCCCAAATGTATAGAGACTTCAGTTTCAACTACAGTATTTTATGCACCGAACATATATAATCGATCTGCTGCCTCTGTGATAAGCTCTCCCCTCTGCATCACTTGGCTGCAGTTACACCGATGTCTCCTTTGCAATGCTTCCCACAAACAGAGTACCCTTACCTCAGGTGCCCAGCACTTGCTGCTGCTTCAGCCTGGAATACTCTTCCCAGATATCTATACTTCTTGCTCCCTCGCTTTATTCCTATAGATCTTTGCTTAAATGTCACAGTATCAGATGAATGTCTCTGAATATTTACAGCACTCTTCTACCTCTAATCCCTCATTATACTCCCTTACTTTGATTTCTCTCCAAAGTACTTACCATCATATCTAACTCATCCTAATTTGTTTAGTCTTTTCTCTCCCAATTAAAATATAAGTTCCATGTGAGCAGGGCTGTTTTGTTCTCTCCTGTATCCCCAAAGGCTTAGAACAGTGCCTCACATATAGTAGTCACTCTTTACTTTTTGAATAACTATATTCATTTTAGTATGCATATGGACAGTCCTGACATTTTTTCAAAAAGCACACAAAACTGGTAATTTTTACATAGACTAAACCCACAATCTACAACTATGTGCACAACCTGCTCTTCCCAAAAGGTTTAAGTACAAACCTGAGACCATTATGTGTGAAAATTTTCAAATTTCAAGTTAAAGGAGATCTAACAAATAAAGGTTTTTATTATAATGCTTATGAAAACTATAGTATGCTTTAGAAATGACCACATAAAAACTGAAGAATAACTCCATAAGCCAAAATATAACACTTCACATATAACAGGAAAAATGAAATAAGAGTTCATGATGAGATTATGAATCCAGAGTAGACCAAATGCAAAACCAAGGTTATATAAATATGACAGAAAGAAAAAAAAACACTGCATAGTTACACAAACTCTGCAGAACATACTTCCCCATAGCATTTTAACTCAACAAGTCATTTTCTCCATGAAGTAATTTGTCCTTCGCACAATGTTTCTACTATAGTAGTAACTTAAAAATGCTTCCAAGTCTGAGTTCCAACAACTCAGGAAGGAAATGTTTTCCCCACCTATGACTAACCAAAAGCAAATAGTTCCAAACAAAAGATTGCATATTATGGCAATCTTGATAGGTACTGCTTTTTCCATTTTCAATCCGAGAGATCTCATTTCTTAAAAAGCACAAACTTGGCATTAAATTTCCCTTACCAATCAAAAGGGTTCCAAAGTAGAAACACATCTTATATTGTTATAGTTATTTATCTTAAGAATATAAAAACTAAAATACTTTCTTAAATATTACATTAACAATTCAAAAAAACACTACATGGTGTAAAAGTTTTTGCTTTAGGTATAGGTGAGAATTCATGAGGATTTCTAGTATTTAAGGGAAGGAAGAAAATAGGCCTACGATGGAAATGAGCATTTTTCCAAAGAGAGATGGTAGAAGGAACCTTTTATTTTTTATATGCTGATCAAACAATGTTTGGAGGAGACAACATAAATGTGAATTGTATTAACATAGGTAAAGTGCTTGCCCACAGGTAAGGTCAAAGGAGCTCACTACTAAATGACAGATTTATTAATAGAATTAAATTTTTGTAAGAGATAAGTGCGATTGGAAACTTATACAAAGTAAATACCCAACTAGCCAATTTAATGCAAGTCCTAAATTTATTTTAATGGAAGTCCTAAATTTCTAACTAATTTAACAAAAACAGTAAGAAAAGTAGTGAAATGTAAAAAACTATTTTTGTAGTTAGGGAAAAATGTTCAGCAAAGTAAAAAAAAATAGAAGTGACTAGTTACCACACGATTTCATTAATCTTATAACCATATTCCTAGTGCATTAATCTTATAGCCATATTCCTAGTACAGCCCACAAGCCTATACAGACCTCCCCAGACAGAGTTCACTAACCTTAGAAACTTAGGGTACTTAGGGTTCACTTCCACAGCAAGTCAGGCAACCCAGCCAGTGGCATGTACTATTAGCAAAATGTAGAGGCCTGAGTTCCATCTAAACAGGCACTCAACTAGGCTAAATCAAAACTACGCTTATATGCAAGTAGATTTTCTAAATAAATGAACTTGGCTAAAAACAATAGCAAGTTATTTACCTTAAGAATATAGATTTTAAAAAAAAAGGTTAAAAATAAAAGTATCATGATAATGTAGCCAAGTGCTACTATGTCTTTCAAAAGAGTCACTTTGAATGATACCGTGTTTCCCCGAAAATAAGACCTAGTCAGACAATCAGCTCTACTGCGTCTTTTGGAGCAAAAATTAATGTGAGACCCGGTCTTATATAAAAGTATAGCATAGTAAAATAAGACCGGGTCTCACATTAATTTTTGCTCCAAAAGACGCAGTAGAGCTGATTGTCTAGCTAGGTCTTATTTTCAAGGAAACACTGTCCTCTTTGCAATTGCCTTAAGAATGAATTTAGGTAACATAAGACTGATTTTTTCAAACATCTAGAAAATTAGAAATATACTCAGTTTGGAAGGCAATTTAAGCAGTTCATCAAATGTTGCTTCATTATCCTATCTTTGAAATTTTTTCTGGGTAGGAGTACAAACAAAAGGAACAAATATTCACCAAGAAACGGTTAGCAGAGGTAAGAAAAGTTTTTGGACTTTTGTTATAAAGGATCAGCAACACTTTTTTCATTTAACATAAATTTTAAAGTATTTAGAAAACATGTTATTTGAAATCAGACTTAAGCCAAAAGAAATTATACACAAAGAGGCATATCTGCCCATCAGAAGTGTCAAATGTCTGGGAAATAGAATGAACTGTTTCTCCCCTTCAATTCTTTTGTGTGTGTAAGAGGTCATAAACTATGGTCCAAATTAAGATGTAACTGTTACAATTTTATCTTTAAAGTTTGTGGGGTCCTCTGTGAGAAATACAACATTATACTTTAACACAATTTCCATTAGAATTAACTTAAAAAATATGGTCTTCACAGAATAATTTAAACGTTAATAAGTCTAACCAACATTTTAACTGGGTGTTAAGATAAAAACTGGGAAGACTCACACAATATAGGGTGTTCAGTGTAAGTAACAGGACGGAGTTAATTTTAAAAGAGGAGAGAAAACATTCAGAGTTATTAGAAAGAAATGACAAAGATATCCAAATAATTGATAAAAGTACTACAAAGCTAAGGGACCGAAGTAAGTGGACATGCCCAATAGTGATAGGGTAATTCATTAAGTGACAGCAGTCTGACAATGAAATACTAAGAGACTGACAAACACATGGCAAAAAAAGAAGCCAACAGGGAGAAATGCTTGCAGTATATTAAATCAAAACCATGTTAAAAAAAAAAAGATTCCATTTTTTAAAAACTGTAGATATATTTTGATTTATACTGACTGTATTTGCCCAAATACAGGGTGATGCAAATAGGACACTTCCAAAATTACTCAGCAACTAAGTTATATATGAACAGGTGGTCAAAACCAATACGTAACAAAACTATATTACTATTTTTCCCCCTAATTTTACAAATTTCAGTAAGCACCTCTAACGTCACACAGCAAACACCAATCCTGTACTGCAATTCATTCTAGACCCTTTGGAGCCTATCATGATCACTGGCAGAAAGCACAGCTGTGACAGGTTCATTTCCTAATGATGTGAGGAAGAGGTGGTAAACATAAGAGCTGTATAGTATAATAGATGGAAATCTCGTAGCCACTGTTACAGAGGTAGGCCAATACTTTGATACAATAGAAATTCTAGTTCTCACCATGGTAGATAAGAAGGAATCTTCCAGAATCCACAAAGAAAGTAAGGCAAAATCCCATCTTACTAAAAAAAAACTAGTTGCAGCTAAAGGGAAAATCAATTTGTTAGAACTAGATAATGCTATTCCTGTTACTGTGTTCTCTGCCAAATGAATGGACTAAAGATTCATACATGTGAAAACTAAGAAATGCAAAAATTACCCCACACTTTGATAAAAGTACATGTTATGTGCGTATTTAACCTGGTTATTAAGCAATATGTTTTTCTTGCCTGCTAACTGATTTTTTTTTTTTAAATCACCATGTAAAAGGAGAGGTTTTTAACCCCCTAAAAAAAACTATTCAACAGAAATCCTGCTGTTAAGTCTTCACAATCCTCTTATCTGGCTGTGTTTATTTTAAATAAAGGATTTTTTGTTTGGTTTTGGTTTTTAAGAAGATACATTAACCTGAAAAGATCTCCATCAGTGGTAATTTCAGGTAGCTATGGAGGCCACCTAAGGAAATCAAATTTTTTAAAAAGAGGAATAAAAAATGTAACAGATTTAGGAGGCATTCCTGGGGATACATCACACAACTGGGGATATATCAAGTGCTGTGTGTCTTCAGAACACTTTAAAAAGCAACAAAAGAGAAAGGACTGACCTCCTTTATATCTGCAGAAGAGGAAAGAAGTAGAACTAGAGAGGGAACACCTAAGAGAAGAAAGAATTCAGATGGATCTAGGTAAACAAAGACAATCCTGGGGTACTCTATATTAATGTCTGGCTAAACGAGCCTCTTAAGTCATAGCTGAACACAAGCCAAGTTTGCTGAATTGTCCATATTTTAATTTACAAACTGCAAAATAAATTGTTTTAGTTAATAGAATCATTATGTAATTGCCCTAAAATTTTAATCATATAAAAAGCATCCTTTTCAAATCAGACCAAACGACTGTCTCTTAAAATTATCTATCATTATTTATGCATTTGCCTCTTAGCCTGTAAATCTTTTATAATTACACAAAATCTTACAAAAAAGAAAGTTTAAATCATGAAAATTCTCTATAGAAAAACATATACTCTTGGAATACTCTCAGAATTCATTGCCACAGACTTATTTTTCAAGTGAAAGGGTCCTCCTCCTCCCCCACCCCTACCCCATTATCAAAAGGTTTTTGTCTAGTATGTAAGCATTCTTAATATTAAAAGTCTGAAACGGTAGAGCTTCTCCTTGGCGTTCTGCTGTATTCCACATTCCTACCACTAGAGGGACGACTATACAGAGAAACAATAGGACTCTGGCAAGAACAGAAATGGGTTCAGGCTTGTCTATAAACAAACTCCCTAATTTTGAGATTGTTTAGGGTTCCATTCTAGTACTCCAACCTGGAGATTTCCAAATCTATACACCATACTCCCACCCCAGATTCCAAATAAGGATATCAGAGGTGCGGAGAACCATATTTTAGTAAGCACTACCTCAAAGATAACTATTATTTCTGTGTTAATTTTTAATTTGCTAGAAAATACTAGGTTGGTACAAAATTATGGTTTTTGCAATTATTTTTAACCTTTTAAACCGCAATTACTTTTGCACCAACCTAATATAAGATAATAAAAAGTTACTTATTGAATAAAATACATCACATAACAATTTATTTGAACTGAATAGGAAAACAAAATGAAAGCATTACAGTTCTCCAACATTAAAAAAAAAAACACATGATCTTCATAGTATAAACAAAGATGTTCTCCTTCCCTTCTTTGAAGATATGAAGTTTAAAATTATAACCCCACCTGTAGGAAAGAAAACATATTAAGTACCAAGTAATTTAAGAATAAATGCCCAAATTACAAATTTTCTTTTTTTTCATTCTAAAAACTTACTAGTAATTCATCAGCTCCATTAAGAAGTTATAACCAGGATTCTCAAAAACAATCTAATACTGGATCAGAAACACATAAAACATTTCTTTAAAAAATAATAAAAGGTCAACTAACAATACATCATGAGTACTGTGCTTACCTCCACATGCCGTAAATCAAAACAGTCCAGGGAGGCAGGAAAAAATGGAAAGAATCCTTTCATTCCAACAAGACCAGGAAATAGGAACCAAAACTTGAGAGGCTCTGTGAGTACATATCACAGATTCTACAGGGGAAAAAAAATTATCTGGAGTGGTTCAAGGAATTGCAACTAAGTCTGGAGGAAACCGTGTTATTAGTCCGAGATGATCAAGTGTCCTGGTTTTCCTGGAACGGTCCTGGTTTACACCTGTTGTACCAGTGTCCCATTCAGATAGCATATCCTTTCACTCTCAAAAGTGACCCAGTTTGGAATAAATTATATGTCACCCTAGTTATAAGTGACCTAATAAAAATCTACATGTAGCTAAGGAACTAACACACTACACCATCTACTCCTGGTGGATGTGCATTTTTCTTTCTATGAGCATGATATTCTGGTTCTTCCACAGCCCTCCTAAAATACAAACATGCTTCCACCCTGAGAAAAATCATCTAATTTCTTAACTTCAATGAAATTTCTATGCAAATAATTCTCAAATTTGTTCTCTGAAAATCAATCTAAGGCCCTCTGTGAAGTTGGAAATATTAGAACTTTCACCTCTATGTCCAAAAATATATCTCATGGTTAAAAAATAGGAACATAATCTCAACTCTCACCTGACTGTCCCATTTTTGTTTTAAGCAATCAAGACTCATTCTTTATTTTGTTAGAATAAATTCAGGAATCTTCTGTTTTCTTTTATCTTCCACAATGTGTGGCATAGTGTCCTGAACATATGTTGATATGATGGTACAAATATTTGTAGATTTGTAAGTGAAACAAAAGCCTATTTCTCCACTCATAAAGTTCAAGGGGGAGAAGAGTAAATAACAGGCAAAAAGTCCTCCCCATAGTTAGGTTAATGTTATTCTGTAATAGCCAAGCCTAAGTCTAAAACATAGGAATCCAAAAGAAGTTTTATGTCTTCTCTTAATTTAAATTCTGCCTAGTCAGAAAGGAAAATGGATTGCAGATAGCCTCTCTGCCAGTCTACTTCACCCGGAAAACACAAGTTTCATGTTCCCAACGCAACTGGAACAGAATCTTTATATGCCACCTTCCCCTATCTTTACAAACCGCAGTAAGAACAAACAGAAATCCTTTATATTCAACAATACTCGCTGCATACTCTAATATTCCAAATAGGAGTTAGAAACACAATAGCAGACAAAGCTCCTGCCATCATGAAACTTATCTACTAGTGCAGAGAGACAATCTGTAAACAAATGAACAAAAATACATGGTGGTATTTAAGAAAGATGGGACATGTGTTTGGTGGAGGTTGCTATTAATACATGATAATAAGGAGTCTGGGATAAAGGAGACTTTGGAAAACTACAGTAACAATGGTAGTGCGTCACCAGAGGCCTGGAGGACTATGGAACTGACCAAATTGATCGACCATCATCTTCCACACAGTGGGGAAGTATGGAGGCATCCCACATTCTACGTCACACACGGCTGCTTCAGCCTTGCCAATCAGTCATGTTGAACAGGAATCTTAATGATTCTGCAAAGCCTCTAGTTTTATGTAGATAGTAAGTAGACAGTGGGAATCTCATTTATTCATTCATACACTTCACAATTAAAGCAATCTGTTGGCCTTAAGTGAGTCAAAATTACACCAGCCATTTACTACAATTCATTCAAGTGCTATACCTGTAGCAAACAGGCATCAAGAGGCCCCCTGTAAGCCACTGGGTAACATGTGAAAGCCATTTCTGAAAAATCTTTTCTTGAACTGCTATAAAAAGTAATGACAGATATAGCCAAAAATAGTAAGCACCAAATATCTACATGGCTTTAAGTTTTAAAATAATGTCCTATAAATAGAAAATATGACCAATTATTAATACATTATTAATATACCACCATAAAACAAATCCAAAGTATTTTTCCTAATTAAACTTAAGCCTTTAAGTTTCTACAAAAAGGAATAATCACTAGGAGTATTTCAACAAAAAAATCCTTATCCTTGCATTTCATAAGCATACAACTACCTGTTTTTGTAAAATTCTATGACCCATATTTCCCTGTTTCTTAGCATTAAAAAAAACCTGATAATTTCATCCTGACAGATGCCTTTCTTAAAAAGCATAGTATTGCCTGAGATTGTTTTAAAAATCTGCTTTATTGAGCTGTCAAAATTAAAGTGAAGGTATTATATTTTTAACTTAAAAATTCAATGTAAATTATGCCTCAATAATGTTAACTAAAGGAAAAAAAACATCACCACCACCAGTTTCAATCTAAAAATCCAAGCTTCAGCCATCAAAAAATGTTGATATGGAAAAAAAAACTTTTTAAAAATGTTTTTGAATGCACGAGTATAGGGAATTGGGTACATGTTATTTAAATTCCAAAATAAAGTTATAATTTGACTCACTCAGTTTAAAAGCCATCAACCTAAGTATATTACAGGAAAAAAATTTAAGAATATTTAATATTTTGAAGATTCTTCCATCAAAAGTCCATATGATCACAACTTACTTTGTACACTGCACAATCATGGATTTATTTCCCCTAAATATAGGCTTTAAATATTTCTCAATACCAGGCATTTTGATAATAGACCTCTGCTGCTAGAAAGTTTAAAAACAATGAATTTAACTCTTAACATATACAGTATATAATACAATGGTTTTTAAATTTAGTAGTTCTTCTTCCCTTTAGTAACTACAATAACAATAATAATAAAAGACTAAGAATAAAAACAGTTGAAACTTTCATGGAAGTATCTACATTTAAGCAGATAGACAATGTCACATAATTTTTCAAAATCCAGTAGGTCTGTGGATGAATATCTCAAGAGTCCCTCAAATTTCTGAGAGAACTTGTCTTTCACTTGTTTATGAAAATGTAATATAAATCTTAAATGATCTAGACAAAAAGTAGCAAGGAAAAATTTAATCATCTTTCTCCCTTCATTCTAAAATACCAATCTTTCACCAATTTCCCCCTTTTGCTGTGTTAACAAAGGCTCCCCAAATAAGCCTTATACCCAACTAAAATGCGACTTACTACTTTGAATACTACAGCTTTTCAATATGATCCCTCCCTACACTTGACAAATAGTGGCGAACATTAACTAGTTTTTGCTTTCACTGCTATATTGGATACCTTCCAGAATGACTGGGATTGGAAGGGGGTGGAGAGAAAGAGTGTCTGGTTTTTGTTCTTTCTATTCCTTTAAAATTAATTTCTTTCTAAACCTCTTCTCTGACTTACACTTATTTAATAGTCTATCCTAAGTGCTACTCATTTGCAATCTCTGCTTCAAACAGTCAGGATGATGATACTAAATTCACCATTACAAAAGTTCTGCTCTAGTTGATTCTACCACGACTTCCATGCATGGCCCCATTCATTTCCATGTGCTAGGACTGTATTACAACAAACAGGATAAAGTGACATCAGAATGAGCAAAGGATCTATAATGAATTCTAATTCTAGATTCACTATTTACTTTTATGACTTCAGGCATGTTAATTAGCCAGTTTCAATTTGTCCATTTTAGAAATAGGAATAATTAATTTTCACAATATATTGTATTAGAGTACTTTGTAAGCTTAAAAGCACCACTACAAATATTAGTGTTAGTTTTACTTAGTATATTTTATTGGTAAGTTTTTCTCTCATTTTAGTAAACTATTTCTCCACCACTTTTCCAATACAGTATTATGAAACCGTCTCAAACTCAATGACTTCTGCAAAACCTTCTTTAGAAGGTTTATAAACCCCAATTTCTTCAATCGGGAAGTGTTACCATAGTTACTTGCACTTGATCTTAAAAAGTGGCAAAATCTTTATACATGCGGATTCTTTTATACTTTGCGAAGTTCTTTCATATCCTTAGTTTTCTGATTATCACAACAACCTTGTGACAAGCAAGGGATGCTGTTAGCTCCATTGTAAAAATTTAAATTCTTATCTAAAGTAACACAAACTAACAGCTGTACTGTAGCTGGATTCTTTAAAACAGTAATCTTTCCACTACAGGGAGGGATTGAGGGATAAAGACACATGTATGTATTTTCTCTCAATTCTGTCTCTTCACTCCAAGTGGTCTGAGTTTTGTCATCATCACTTCCCTATTTATTCTAGAATTCACATATTCTCTTCATAGCCCTCACAAATCTAAAACTTGGTACAGACAGTGAACACCTCGTCTGGTATAGCATCTCCTGCTCATTGGCATTATCCTCATTCTGGCTACAATGAACTGAAGTTGACTGGATACACGGAAGACATCATATTACCCTGTTTCCCTGAAAATAAGACCCAGAAAACGATCAGCTCTAAGGCGTCTTTTGGAGCAAACTGCTTATTTTTGGGGAAACACAGTATTCAACCCAAGTTCACAAGGAACAAGTTTCAAGAGTTTTGGGCATCCCCATCTCCAAGTGCCTCAGAAACTACAAAACTTAATTTATAAGCAAAGCTTGAAAAGCCAAGAATGTTATTATACAAAACAAACTAATTCAACTCACCAGGTTTTAAGTGAGTAGGGGGCTTACATGATTTTACATGAGAGGTACACATAATAGCAGTTTTCTAGTCATCTGCCCCAGAAAAGTAATCATTCTAAGTAAAAGCAGAAAACGTAAACTATATTTAAAAGGGCCTCAACAGCTACACTACCTTTTTGGTTGGTCACTGACTAAATTAGGAAAACATAACTGAAGAACAGAGTCAAAGAAAAAGCACTTCCAGGTTAAGTCTACAGACCCAAAGATAGGAAGCAGCTTAAGCGTAAGCTTCTCTCTTAAAAGGTTTCCATCTCCTGACAGAAAGAAATGGCGTTCTGCCATCACTCATTTTCAGGTATCAAATTCATAATCCTAGCGTGAACACTATGAACTTATCAAGTGAACCAACTAAAAACCAAGATCATATCTGAGTAGTTTCAATATAAAGATTAATTCTATCCAAGAATTAAAAAAATAAAACGAAAGACTATTCACCAAATAGTTCACTAGCCCAGTATTTTAAATCCATTATCTTCCTCAAAGAGGTATTAAATATTTACTAAGATACTATTATGCATCAAGCATATTCCGAGTACTAGAGATACCAAGATATAAATAAAGCAGAATCCCTATTTTTAGGAGAGATAAACATGCACAAGATGCTATGAGCAGAGAAAAAGAAAATGACTCTGCAGAGGAATAGGGGAGACATTTAATTATAAATGCTATCCTCCCATGGCTAGCTAGGTATGGCTCATGTGGCCAACTGGGGGAGAAAGGTGAGGTGAGGAGGGATGGAAAGAAGGATTCGGCTGTCTTCCCTCATCGAACAATGCCTTCCAGAACTGCTTCAGAAAGTGGCAAGAACGATGGCATAAGAATGTTCAAAGCGAGGGGGAGTGTTTTGCGGAGAGATTAATGGCCATGTATGTGTCTTTTTACTGTAATAAATTTATTTTTAATTTAAACATTCACCATATTTTATGATCACACCTCATACAACTTTGAAAATCAGCTCTAACTATAGTCCAACGTGAGATATACCGAAAGGGCATATGATTAATATCCATACTCTCTCTACAACCTATCCAACTGTATTTCTCCTTACACCCAACTTGTCCTTCCTCAATGCCAAAGCACCCTATTTACCCTCTCTGGTTAAACAGACTCCTCTGTTCCCCAAACACAGTTCCAGCCTTCCTACCTACAAATGTTGGCTCATGCGCTTTCCTCCACCTGAAAGGCCTTCTGCTCCTCACTGCTTATCATTTAAGGCATCAGTTCTCCCCCTTGTCAAAAGCAGTATTTCTCTCTCCTCAGATCTTCGGTGAACTTACCTCACATTTGCCTGGTAATAGATACCTGTATACGTCATCTTCCCTACTAGACTGGGTACATGGCCAGTGATTTCACTTTTAGATTTCTTAACATTCTCAACACAGTAACTTGGTTATATAATGGACACTCAACATGTAAGTGCTAATGAGTATATTAATTTCCTCAAAACTAACATCTTGTTTGGTAGAGATCCAGCTTTAAACTAAGAATAACTGATAATTAAGTATTATTTGCAGATAAATAGATGTTAATAGTTAGATCACATAAATCAAAGATATCCAAAAATCTTATTATCAGATCTTTTCTAGTCATACTGACCATCATCAGATAAGATATTGTCTTGAAGTCCATTCAAAAATTTGGAACTCAAAAAACTCGATTTCCAGACAAGCTCATAAAAGCCATGAGATCAGTATACCTTATTTTATTTATTTAGCAATGCAAATCACCATATATAACAATATTCAGAGGTCCACTTTCGAATGCCAAAGCTTATCTAGACCCCCGCACAAATGGCAACTGGATTGTGTATTCCTTCCTTTCTATCCCTTTCAATAACCCTACCACAAATTACCTGGGAAAAGGAAAGAGTACTTTCCTAGTTCCGTAACATTGGCATCTAAAGCTAGGAAAGCAGCTAATAAACGGGAGGAAAAGGATTCTAAAACGAGAATTTGGGAGGGAGGGTTGAAGAAACCAGAGTCTATCAAGAATAACTCCTGTCCTTCCCTACAAGACATTTAAGCACTCCCCTCTCCAGCCTCATCTCCCTTTTCTCCCATTAATACATTGCATTCCACCATACAGTACTATTTCAAGTTTTCCCTAAACACATGCTCTTTCTTGCCTCTGTGTCACTGCATGTGCTAATCTACTTAAGAGGAACCCTGTTGTCCATCTGGCAAATCACTATTCATCCTTAAAATTCCTGTTTACCTCCTCTATGAAGCCATCACTAACATACTTTAAAATTAATTACTCCAGTCCCTACTTTGATGCTTTATGTAAAAAGTATTATGCATTTATCTCAATGTATTATAATTATTTGTTTAAACATTTTCACTACTAGATCTCAAGTTCCTTGTAAGGTAAGGATCAAGTGTCATTCATCTTTACATTCTTTTCTAGACCTTGATCACTCTCCCTTAGCACCCCACTTATTGCCTCTGACCAGGGTTTTTGCCAGTACTGCCCAACGTTAAACAACTCAGTCTCAGAACTTTTTCCCCATATTCTTGCTCATAGAGCAAGCAAAAGACTTTAATACAGTTTCCTAGGGAAATTTACTAAAATAACATGAAATAAAAAATTATTTGCTCTTATAATTTTTTTTTTCACTCAGGCCTTCTCCAAGAAAGAGTCACATAAAATGATAAACGACTGAGTCTTTAGGTACACAAATGAGTTAAAGATTTCTATACATTTCATTTTCAAAACAAAATTAATTTGGATTTTCATAGGCAACGCAGCGCAGTCCTTAGACCAGGAGACAAAGGGAATAGCTAAACCGGGTAGTAGGAAGAAGCCAATCAAGGTCAATGCCCAGATCATTCAATGTAGCCTATTGCAGGCATATCCTTTGTCTCTGACTATCTTTATTTGCACTCTAAATGTTTTGCCAATGTCTTAAAACACACAAGCACTTAGCAAACAAGGCCCTGTAGCATTCTGTTATCAGTTATACCACAGATAATACGAAGTCTAAAATCAAGGACTCTATGGAATTCACTTTTAACAATTACACACAAGCAAATAATCATGGTAATAAGAGAAAGAAAGCAGAACACCCAAGATTTGACTAGCTTAAATTCATTTGAAGTCAAATATACCAATAATAGGTAGGTCCTGAAATAAATTATATTTTAGTGTGTCAAACTGCCCTAATTTTATATAACGTAATTCTGAAAGTTTGTTTCACAACTTCCATAATTCCTCACTTTTCAATCAATAAGGAATAAAAATGTACTTGATCATGGAAACGGAAAGAAGTTTAAACAAACAACCACTACTCACAGCAAAAACCATCACTCCTGCAGCAATCTTCCTCTTCCTTTATATGAAAAATCCTGAAGCACTGTTTGATAACACATTAGACACCACCCATGAAAACGTCATCTTCCTTAATTTTTTAGCATCTCTTTATTGCATACTTGCTATATGCTGTACTTAGCATAGCAAAGAAAACACAAGGTCTCTCTATAAACAATTATAGAACTATAAAGAATTACAACATATGAAAGGTGTCATTATGATGAAGTACAAGATACTATGGAAACACACCCAACACACACACACACACACACACACACACACTATTTGGTGTGGACAAAAGTAACTGCTTACTGATACTCATGCAACTGTGTATTATCTCTTCACACTCAAAAGATTATATATTGAGAACCTTCAAAACGTATTTTGGATTAGATTAAGTGGTCCATCCAGTTGAAAGAATGTTTGACTCCAATATTTCCATTTACCAGTCAATGAACTACACGAAATACTGTAGACTGATAAAGGAAATTTTTTTCTCCTTCATTAATCTCTATTTCCATATTACACAAAGGTAGTAGAGTTGTACTCCATGTCAACTTCAAAAGGAGGAAAAAAAACAAATATCCCTAATTTTCTTTTTTAATACCACCTTGCCTCATCACATTATATCACGTTATGCCTCATCACAAAACTTAACTCAAAACTGTCCAAACCTAAAAGAGTTAAAAACCTTTTAAATTCTTAGTTTAGGTGTAACTGTGTAACTGTGGATTATCAATGGTTCCTTAGATATCATACCAAAAGCACAGAGAAAAAATAGAAAAATTGAACTTCAAAAGTTTTATCAAAGGGCACTATCAAAAAAGTGGGAAAACAAGCCAGAGGATAAGAAAAAAATATTTGTAAATCATATAAGGATCTAGTATCTGAAATGTATAAAGAACTTTTCTAGCATCCCAAATATATAAAGAACCAAATTTAAAAATGGGCAAAGGATCTGAATAGACATTTTTAAAAAGATAAACTAAACAAATGGTCGATAAGCACATAAAAAGATGCTCAACACCATTAATCATTAGGGAAACACAAACCAAAAACACAATGTAATACCCAATACCCACGAGGACAACTACAATAAAAATTTTTAATTAAATTTTTAAAAACCTGAAAATAACAAGTGTTGGCAAAATGGAGAATTAGAACCTTCATACATTGATATTGAAAATGTAAAATTGTGCAGCTGCTATGGACAACAGTCTGGTAATTCCTCCCAAAGTTAAACATGTAATTACTATATGATCCAGCAATTCTTTTCCTAGGTATATACCTAGGAGAACTAAAAACACATGTTTACACAAATACTTGTACACGAATGTTCACAGCAGTATTGTTCTTTGTGGGTTTCAAGAAGTAAACAATCCAAATGTTCATCAATGGATGAATGGATAAACAAAATATGGTATATCTATACAAGGGAGTATTAGGTTACAAAAAAGAATGAAGTACTGCTACATGCTACAACACAGATGAACTTGAAAATACTGTGCTAAGTGAAAGAAGCCAGACATAAAAGGTGACATATATTGTAAGATCCCATTTATATGAAATGTTCAGAATAGGAAAAATCCATGTTATATGAATTACATCTCAGTTTAAAAATTGGAAAAAAGGGCCGGCCCGGTGGCTCAGGTGGTTAAGAGCTCCATGCTCCTAACTCCAAAGGCTGCCGGTTCAATTCCCACATGGGCCAGTGGGCTCTCAATCCAGTTGCTAGTTGGACTCCCACAGGGGATGGTGGGCTGCACCCCCTACAACTAGAAAAGGCAACTGGACCAGGAGCTGAGCTGCGCCCTCCACAACTAAGACTGAAAGGACAACTTGACTTGGAAAAAAGGCCTGGAAGTACACACTGTTCCCCAATAAAGTCTTTTAAAAAACACAAAACTCACTTTGCATCACAATCCCCTTTTTCACACTACTTTGGATTAAATAATATTTCAAAGCATTCAATGCTATGCATGAATTAAATTTCTGCAAACAACTGTTTCAAGTATATCAAGTCTGGCAATCCTCTCCTCCAGTTGTGAATATCACCTGCTGTTTATTTTTTGGTATGTATTTAAATTACAGTAAGAGTTTTGCATATTAGATGTATCTAAAATATGGGACATTTGTAGTTCTTAAGTATCCAAAAAATAACTAACTCTATTACCAGCACATAGTTTTTAAACATACACACACACCATGAACCTTGTCCTCAGGGCTTATAGTCACATGAGATTACCTATATAATCAGCAGAAACATGTACATTAAAATACAGCAACTGAGTACACCTTATGATGTCACTTGTAAAGTATACCTGCAATCTGTAGTGAGGGAAGAACTTTAGAAAGTATTTCTGGCTTCCTCAACCACTGCTTGGAAGAAGTGTCCCTTGAGTAAAATTACGGCCCCTAGGGTGGTTTCAAGTAGTAAGTTTATAACTATAAATACCAGCACAATCTCAGACATCACTGCAGGAATTCCAGTGTCCACAGAGAACTTGGAGCAATTCCCACCAGCCCTGGAATCAACTGATGGTCTAGGTTTAGTGTTCTTACTATCATGACTATCACTACTACCACTCCAACCTTGCCTCATACCTTGTAAGGCTTCCTTCTAAAAGTCCTTTCTTATCTTTTACATTGTGACTATCTATTAAGAGTACTTTATCCCTCCTTACCTCTAATTTAGGAAGTCTGCCACACAGTTATACTCTGGAAGCACTCTGCACATAGACTACAAGGCAATCAGCACCTCCTGAAGTTGTACACGGAAGCAGCTCTAATAAGCATTTCAAATCTATTTCTGGTCTCCTGTTTATTTCTTAAAATTAATTTCTACTTTCAAGAACATATCCTCGAAACCTGCATTTTAATAGTTTTCAAACTGAGCAGCTGCAACCAAAAAATTTCTTTTCTGTAACAGTATTTTAGGGAACACCACAAAATATCTAAACAAAACTAGACCTCTTAATGCCTGATGGGTTTCATGAAACACATAGCAGCAACTTGGTATGTTTTTATCAATGATACTGACTGACTACATGTATAATTTTGTAACCAGGTAATTACCATTCACTGCAACGAAGATAAGCAGCATAAAAATATTATTAAATGTCTACTAGAATAGATCTCTATACTGCATCCAAAGTTGTTCATGGAAAAGTCTGAGCTGTGATGGAGATTATGTATAACCATTCAATATTTAATGAGCACCCACAGAATAACAGATGAGGTATTTTGGAAAAAGATATAAAACAGTACTTATTCTACAGAGAAATAAGTACAGAAACCCCAAATATATATAAAAATATGACAGGAACTACAGTTAAACAAAATTATAACTTTAAATAGTGATAATGTTTCAATGGAAGGACCAGTGGGAGCTACTCAGTATTGTCTTTATGAAAGAAGTTATTTTCAATGTGAATGTTAACAAAAGCAGTTTGTTAACAGCTAAAAGCAGTTAGTTTAAAGAAGGATGAATCTGTTTTGACAGAGATGAAGATATTTTGGGACTAAGGAATGGGTACACGCAAAGGCTAACAGTTTGGGGGTCAAGAACTTTTTTTGGCACAATTGGAACCTAACATGCTTGGCAGAAAAGTAATAGCTTAGATGAGTTTTAAAAACAAAAAAAAGACAAAAAAAGGAGGAAAAATGAATCAAGAGTCCCAATTAATGATGAGCTTTATTAAGGCCTTTAAGGGAAAAAAAATAGATATTACTGTTAGACTCTTTTTGCCTCCAGTAGTCCCCTTTCCAAGTCACAACACACATTCTTTCCAATCTACTTAATGTATGACATAATCAAAGGACTATGCCACATCTCTTGCTCAAAGTCCTCCAATGGTTGGGTCACTGTTATCCACCAAATCAAATCCAAAATTACTGTGAGAGGTTAAAGGACCTCTTAAGTTTAGGTCCTCTCTCTCAGATCCTCTAATACACCCTCTTCCTTTGAGGTGCATTTTTTAAGTCTCAGAACCTTTACAATGTTAAAAATTGAGGACCCCAAAGAGCTTTCAGTTAAGTGGTTTTTCTCTTTTGACATTTACTGTTAGAAATTAAAACTTTAAATATTTTAAATTTAAAGAAAATTTAAAATATTAATTCATTTTTTAAAAAACTCATCACACACTAACATTTTCCATGAAATATAACTGTATTTTCCAAAACCAAAATTTAGAACAATGGCATTGTTTCACATTTTTGCAAAACTCTTTACTTTCTGGCCTAATAGAAAACAGTTGGATGCTCATACCGTGTTTCCCCGAAAATAAGACCCAGCCGGACCATCAGCTCTAATGCATCTTTTGGAGCAAAAATTAATATAAGACCTGGTCTTATATATTTTATTATATTATATGATATTATATGATATATTATATTATACCCGGTTTTACATTATAGTAAAATAACACCGGGTCTTATATTAATTTTTCTCCAAAAGACGCATTAGCGCTGATGGTCCTCTAGGTCTTATTTTCAGGGAAACACAATTATCTGCTACTGCATTCAATCTGTTACAATACCACACATCACATAGCCTCTGGAAAACTCCACTGTACACGTGAAAGAATGAAAATGGAAAAGGCAAATAATGTCTTAGCATACAAATATAGTTTTGACCTCACAGATATCCTGTGTCTTGGAGACTCCTCGGAGTCCCAGGACCATACTTAAAGAACCACTGCCATGAATAAATGAATATGGTTTATTCATTTCCTGGAATAGAAAAGCATTAGGTAAAAAGTCACACTGAGATGAAAGCACAGATCTAATGCTAGACTACCTCGATTTAAATCCCAGTACTCCTCTTTCTGGCTGTGTGACTTTAGGCAAATTACTGAGCTTTTCAGTACCTTAGTTCCCTCTTCACTAAAATTATAATTTTATATTAATAAAATTTCTCTTACAAAGTTGTTGAAAGAAGTAAGTTCATAAATGTAAAGTTTAGCATGGTGAGTGCTCAGTACAAAATAAGCACAAATAAATATTCATTAAATAAATATAAAATCAATCTGGGGATAAGCACAAAGAACATGCCTAGCTGGGAGTATTGCCACTGTATTCAAATACAACTTAAGAAATCCTTAATATTCTGATTACCTGGCAAGTTACAACTCTGAACATAATATTTAATACCAAAGGTTTAGGTTCATCAAAATTCCCTCTTAAAGGAAAATTTCCTTTTAAAGGCAATTAGTAAAATCTAATTGCCCAGGAACTACTCTCCATAAAAAGAACCATATACACAATGGACATACAAAATTCTAATAGGTCATATCCAAAAATTTCAATTCTCTAGAGAAATGTATAAAGCAGTTTAACTAGGAACATACTGAGACAAAACACAAAGTAACGGAAATGCCACTTCAGCCACTAAAAAGAACAGGAAGAGCAAATACTAAGCCTTTACTTTGAAAACCTAACCCTACTTCTGCTTCATAGGGCTCTAACCTCTTGCCAAAAAGCATTTAAGTTTCTTTTGATTTCAAGGGAGAAATCATGGAACTAAGCACTTTGGAACTAAAGAAATTGAATAGAAGCAACTTTCTATGCATTATGACAAACTTTCACATTAAATGTCTAAATGACAATCGGGGTCAAAATAAACAATTTATTTAAATTAAAGCAATTCTGACAAAATAGGTTAATTTTTAATAATATATTAAATATATTATATAATTTATTTATAATAAATATAACGTATTTTTAAAACACCTAAATATTTCATACAAGTGATTCACAAATCAAATGAGAGGAGAAAAGCCAAGTCATTTCATATGAAGTTTCATGTCTCACCTAGCACGCTAAATTAAATTCAAACAACTTATTATTTGGATATATAAAATACATAGTAAACATAAAAGGCATTGCTATAGGATAAAAAAATAAATGCGTAAAGTCTAACAGTATTTAAAACAAGTGCACCAGCGAAGCCTTATTACTCTACAAAGATATTTTTAAATTTGCTAATTACAAAATAAGGTAGCTACCAAAACGAGTACATGTCAAGTTCTCTTCAGTTTCTCTTTTAAAATACATACTATTCAGAAAAATACTTAGATACACGTGTCAAGGAGAAAAACATCTTATATATTTATGGAGTTCGACTATATACCTCAGGCATTTGATGTCATTTGACACAGTCAAATCTTACTACTACCACTTTAATAACGCCACTACCATTTTTTGTATTTTAGAACTATTAAAGGCTAAATGACAGAATAGGTCAAATAATGAAAATAGAAATCATATGGTTAATTCTTATGGGAAACAACAGTAAGCTTATACATTAACTACAAAATAACTGTCTCTGTAAAAAAAAAGGTCCATTTGGAAAGCCTCAGTTACTTTTTTTTCTATACAAGAGACACCTTGGGGCAGATCTTCCACTTAATAGCTTCCTCATCTTCTTGCAAATCAAATCCCAGTTAACAGATACTTTCTTGACAATACACAAACAAAGCACCCATTGAATGTCCTTAAGACATTAAAAATCAATACATTTGCTTAAAAGGGTAATTATTTCTAGTTCATTTCAATATTTATATATAAATATATATACATAAATATATATATACATATATATGTATACATATATGTATACCCCTCCCCCGCCAATGGTTATACAAACCACTAACCCAAATACAAATTCCACCTTCTATATATTCAAAACATTCATGAATTAAAATTAGGCAAGTCTAGATCCAGTACACAACACACAAATACCTACACTGTATCTATCACAGAGATAGGCTTATAGAAGAGTCTTAATAAAAACATGGCCTTGATTTTGTTGTAGAGAATGTAAGGCAGATGGTGGTTGGAATGAAGTGTCCCTGGAAATTAACTGGGATAAATATGGATAAAAAAGTGAAGCCATTATAGCCATTAACATAAATGTTACATTTCGAGAAACATGTAAATGTCCAAGGACAGTAAATTGAACAAGTACAGAATAAAGGAAATTATTCATATCAAAAAGGACTAAAGACTGTGAAATCAGCTAAGAATTTAATTAAGAATTTATAAAATTAAAAATTGTTTTGTCCAGAATTGTACACCTGAAATCTACGTAATTTTACTAACAATTGTCACCCCCATAAATTAAAAATATAAATAAATAAATAAATTGTTTTGTCTATACTTCAATCCTTATGGAAGTTTTAAGCATTCTACACCTTCTTTAAATGGAGTTAGAAACTACTTTGTATCCATATGGTTTGCCTCTCCTATAGCCCTAAAAAAGGATTAAATGAGATAATGGTTAATAAGTACCTGGCAAACCGAAGTTCTTCAAATTTACATTTGAACCCTTATGGGCTGCTATTCTACCTTGATTATGGCCACAGAGGTCTGGAATAAAATGCAAGTCATGTTCATTTTTACAAATATGTTTCGTTTGACAACTCTTTTCACAGTAGGGACACTAAAACTATTATCCACTTACTGCTAAAAGAAAAGCAAAAAATCTTTCTTAAACAAGTATAGGTATAATGTAGCATGAATTAAGCCATAATTCATTGAGTATAATAATCACTCCTCACATGGAAAGACATTGGAGAAATAGAAACCACATCTACACTCTAAAAGATTATAGAAAAAAAAAATCCTATGCATATTTTTGTTAAATACTAACACTTAAAAAATGAAACTGTTTTCATTAGGTTCAACTAAGGCAATAGTTTTTTTTTTTTGGAGGGGGGGCATTAAAAGGCACCAAAGAACTAAGCCTTCACTAAGAAAGAAAATTTTCTTAAAGAGAAAAAATTATCTCTACATTAAAGCCTAAAATTCATGGTGTCAAAACACAGAACGGTCTGTGAAAGTCTTTTCAACTTCCTCAAAGTATGTTAAAGTGTGTATGGAAGGGATGAAAGGTGGTTAGAAAAATCACTCATTGATCAGTCTGTACTTAAAATAAATTTATTTCATTTAAGGAGAAGTGGTTACAAGTGCATTTTAAATAATATAGGGAAAATAGTGTCACTATTTTAAAAACGTCATTGAAAATAGAGTAGTGGCTCCTTATTTACACAGACTTTTTTAATCAAACTTTACCAGGAATATTCAAGTTCTAAATAAATGGGAGCTTATAAATACATCAGTGATAGAGAAAAAGAACTACCAATGTGAAACAGTACCCTCCAAAACCTCGTCATAGAAGCATCTATAGTAGCTTCTACAAGTGAAAAAGGTTAACATTTATAAAACCCCAAATAAGTATCACCATCCTGACGTTATCACCATCCTGACGCTATTTTCTGACCTTTTTAGTAATGTGTTAAAAGAACTGCTATATTTGAAGTAAGACAAAAGCCTTAAAAACCATACCTATTCTTACTATAATTCATCATTTTGAAGTGAGGGAAGAGGACAATAGTTCCCAATGACAAGTAGTTTCTTCACCTACCCTCATCATCAAAGAAAAAAATAAAAAACAAACAAAAGAATTGAGTGTCAGGGCAAACTGTAAGATTGAGTAGAGCACACCAAATAGTCGTTTGAAGAGAAATGAACAGAAATATCCACTCCAAATATCAGATTTAAAAAAAAAAAAGTCACTTATTGTTTCACAATGCATTTTAAAGAATTTTCTGTTTATAAAAATGTCACCATTTAAATATATTCTGCATTCTCTAAACAGGCAAGGGCTGAGAGTTAAAAAGCAGCCTGCAGGACTTACTCATCAGAGAGAAGAACCAAGCAGTAATGATATATATATATATCGGTATAGATATAGATATATGTATAAACTTTCCCACAGAGAAGGAAACAGTCACAAAGAATAATGGGTTTGTCTGTAGCAATAACTTGTTCTAACAGCACTTCGTGCGCAAAGTATCTTGGAAGAATTCACATTCTGTACCTCTTTTTTTTTTTTTTTAAGTTCAAGCCTTATGGCCAAAGTCCAAATGGAAAAACAAAACAGGACTCCTGTCAGTGAATTCCCTTTCAGGACGTGCTTACTCCTGCTTCCGTCAGTAAAGCAAAGTTACTTGCATGCAGGATGAAGTCAGTCAGGCGACTGTGTCCAGTGGCCCTTTAAAAAAAAGGAAATTATTGTGCCTATTTCCATATTTTTCACCGAAAAGTTTCGGGTCAAAGCCCCACTGAGCCAACGCTTGAGTAATCCACTGAGTTTTGTACCTTGAGGTAAATGAGTGGAAAGAAAAAGGAGGCTATTATTACAGGTGGCTTCCAGGTTTGGAAAAAAGTTGGGAGGAGTCAGGTCTAGTGACTGTACAGAAGTCAGTGGACGGAGTACCATCACGCTGTGTGGGACAAGCTGGTCCCCCAAGAGACAGCCAGCATAAAATTAAAACGGGGTCCAAACTCAAGCATCACCAAACACCTTCTCACCATTTGAAAGGGGTCTGTGTGTGGTTTGTAGGTCTGAGTATGACTCCGTTTTCAATTCCAATAGCCGACGCTTTCACCCTCAAGCTTCTACATTCAAAACGCCAGGGTTAACAGTTCCGGGAATAGACACCAGTCTCAGCAAACCCTTTCCCATACCCCCATTAGACCCCCCAAAAGAGGGGGGGTGCGGGGGGGGATGCCTGACCTTCACAACCTATCCCCGTCAAAAGCACGAAAATACAACGATCCCATTCCTCCGGAGGCAATTAAAAATCCCAACTTTCCGCAAAGCTTTCCCTACACCCAGCGGGATCCCTCGACTTCTACGCCCACGAATCAAGTCACCCGGGATAAAAGTCGGGTACGGAGCATGCAACGGAAGCGCCAAGGGGACGACGGAATTCAACTGCAGCCACCGAGGCGAAGCAAAGTGACCCAGACGGGGGCTCGGAAAGGTGCGGGAGACGCTCCGGCAGGGAGCGAAGCAAGTGGCGATCACTTCAGGGGAGGCACCCTCGGGGACGCGGAGAAAAGGGGGTCCGGGTCCACGCCACCGCGCGCCGACGGAAACCCGAAGAAGGCTAAGGGGAAACAATGGGGCGCGGGGCCCCGGAGGAAGCGGGGCGCCGCTCGGGAGAGGGCGGCCGGGCGGCACGGGACGGCAGGGATGGGCGGCAGGGCCGCCGCAGCCGGCGCGGGCAGGGGGGCGAGCCGGGCGCGCGTGCGGGGTGCCGTGGGGCGTCTGGGACGCCCGGGCCCCCGGGACGCGCCGGGAGGGGCTCGGCGGGGGCTTTCAGACCGGGAACGGAAGCCGCCAAGGCAGGTGGGATGGAAGCGAAAAGGACGCGGCCAGGACGAGCTCAGGAGCCGCCGTGCCGGGCGAGACGCGGGGAGGGAACGAGCAGCCACAGGGGGTAAGAAAAGAGCTAGGAGAGAAGGACGCGAGGCGCGGGGGCGGCGGGCGGCTGCACTCACAGTCCAGGTGCTTTTTCTTGGGCCCCATGATCTCGTGGGTCGTGGCCTTGCATACTGTCTTGGACACGGCGGAGCCGGTGACACTGTGCTGGGCGGCGGTGATTCGGTCCGTCAGGCTCTGGCCGGACATCTCTGCGGCGCCTCCGCCACCCCTTCCGCTCCACAGCCGGCGGGGACCGGGACCCCCAAAAGCCGGAGGGCCCCCACCCCCCACCGCACCCCCTGCCCCCACCGGCTCCCTGCTCCGCCTGCTGGCCTGGGGCGGGGCTCAGGGCTGCGCGCTGCTACCCGCCGGGAAAGAACCGGCTCCTGTCACCCGCGGGGTCAGGCACGGTGTCGGGCGCTCCCCTGCCCCCGCCTTAGTTCAGCCCACCCCTTCCCTGGTCAGCTGGAGCCGGGCCGGGGAAGAGGTACAGGCAGCTGCAGGAAAATGGCGGCGCCAGGCTCCTCCTCGGAGCTTTCCGGGCTGCCCCGGGTCACGTGGCTCGAGCGCCGCCCCTTCTCCCTCTCCCGCCCCTTTTCCTTCCCTTTCCTTTCGACGCCCGCCCTCCCTCGCTCCGGGAGGGAAGAGCGGGGCGGTGCCCGCGCGTTACGTGGTGGAACCCGCCCGGCGGGCGCAACAGGAGGCCCGCGGAAGGCGGGGGCGGGGAGCGGCCGGCGCGTCACGTGACGCGCCCTGCCAACAGGTCGCCGGCGGCTGAGCCGCGGGGGTCACAGAGGGGGGCGGGGCAGGGGCGGGGACTCCTGCGCTGGGGGCAGGGGCGGGGCAAGGGGGCCGCTTCTCCCCTCGCCCACCCGGTGCCAAGGTTGTCCTAGTGCCTGTGGTGGAAACCAGTGGCTTGACAAAGAGGCGCAGCTGCCTTCACAGCTCCCCCCGAGGAAGGAGGTGTCGGAGCTCCGGCTCCCCGGGCTCTCAGAGCTGAATCAAGAATGTGTTTAGAGACGCCCCCACGGCCATCCTCCTGGCATTAAGGGAAAGGCTTCAGGAGGCCCATTTTCTGAGCCTGCCAGCAGGCCTCTCCTCATTGTGTCACTGTAGAAGGTCTCCCTGCTGCCTGACCCCAGAAGGGTTGAGTGTTTTTCCCCTTGTCTTGGGAGGCTTGGAAATGTCACCTGTTTTTGTTTCTGTGAAAACTGCACACGCTGCTGCCAGTCTAAATTTAGATACTAACCAGCCAGTATTCTTCAGGGCGTCAAACAAGACAGGAAACACATAGTTTCACTGGAATTTGAAAAAGGAAGTGCTAGGATGATGTCAACCACGGAGTCGCTTGAACCCTATAAGGCTGGCTGGTGTGGTGACTAAAGGTCCACCCCATAGAGGGAAGTGAGAAGAGTGGCAGATGGAGAAGTCCCATCCAAACAAATTGAAACATCACTACCTGCCATCTCCCCTGGGTTAGTCCTTCTTCCCTTTACTCTTGCATAAACCGTATTTTCAGGGAAAGAAGACATTGACACTACCCTGTAGGCATCTTAGAGGAATTATTACATCTTGTGAATCTGTTCTATGAGTTCCAGATCTATTAACAAAGCCTTTAGAATGTTATTAGGGCCCCACGTTTAACCCAGATTTGGGGATAAGTTTAAAAATCTCTATGAATGTTAAATTGCTGTGATAGTCCTATGCAATCTTGCTACTAGTTTCAAATGAAATGCTAACATACTCAACGTCTGTGTGCACCATCTGCCAGCCAAATCTAAAATACTGTGCTTCAATCTGGTGACTCTCAAAAGATGCAAAGCGAATAGATAGTTAACAATTTATGCATCATATCATGAATTGTGTAGTCTCCTCCCATTCCCCTTCCCCGCCCCCCCCCTTTTCACTATGGCTGGTGAAATTCTGCAACACCATGCTTTTGCCAAGAACATACAGTTCTTAAACCATCAGGCTTCATCTTTGTCAAGCCAGCCCCAAATTTCACAAAACTGTAATGACTTCCTTCACTGCATCTGCTGTCCGTCTGCGGTTTGCTGTCCAGTTTGCTACACTGTTCCCATCAGGCAGTGGAATTAACCCAATTCTCAAGACATGTCAGCCATTCTTGCTACCCTTCTGTGGATTCTGCTGAATAAGTTAGAGTTGGCCTGAGCCTCTGCACTGGTAAACTCCCTGATGAGCATGGCATTTAGCTATCAATACTTAAATATTTCATTCTTAGGGGAAATTCTGGTTGAATGAATGAATGAAAACATTTTGAAGTCATGCATTTGGCAACACCACTCCAAGCCTCTCATTTGATAACATTTATCCACTTTTTTTCACACATTATGTCCATCCCATAAGTATCTGTCTGGAGCATCATCTGTATTTCAGTACTTTATTAATTCATTCACTATTTCAAAAACTATGTATTGAATGCCTACTATGTGTCAAGAACTGTTCTTGGTGCTGAATGCTGGTCTAACCGTGAACCCATTGGGGCTTTGGTAACTAATCAGCTCTTAAGTTTGATCACCAACTTGAAGCCTATTTTTTTTTCATTACATATGAACAGAACCAAAAACAGAAGGAAAACTTGAATAGCACATGATATTTCCCATGTTCCCCAAATTAAAAAGTAGGTGCCCCAAATTAAAATAGAGAGGTGTAGGGTTTAGGGGTGGGAGCAACAGTTTTTTTTTTAATGCAACAGTTTTTTTTTAATGCCTTTTATGTGCCAGGAACACTACATACATAAAGTTTTTCATTTCATTCTCACTATTAGAGCTCTAAAAGTATTGTGCCTATTTAATACAAGGAAGAAAATAAATCTTAGAAGTTAAATCTTAGAAGTCCCAGAATCCCACAGATATTAAAGTAGCAGAAGCAAGATTTAAAAACTCATTGTCTTGGGTGGCCGGAAGCTGAGTTGGTAGGAGTGCATGCTCTTGAAACAGGGTTGCAGCTTCAATTCCCACATGGGATGGTGGGCTGCACCCCCCTGCAACTAAAGATTGAAAATGGCAACTGGACTTGGAGCTGAGCTGCGCCCTCCACAACTAGATTGAAGGACAATGACTTGGAGCTGATGGGCCCTGGAGAAACACACTGTTCCCCAATATTCCCCAATAAAAAATTAAAAAAACACAAAACTCATTGTCTTTGTGTTACTTTATCTAGACCCTTTTGGCAACACTTGAAGCAACTGTCGATATAGGTTAAATTCATTCAACAAATACTTCTTGCCTGTATACTCTATGCTAGGCATTGCTAGATGATGAGATAATAGGTGAAACAAACATGGTCTCTGTTCTGTGTTTTTACAATATTTTAATTGGCAACAGAGAAGAAAATGTGCAGCACCTGAAGAAACTTGATGATGTCTGTGATTTAAAAGTAAGAAAAAGAGAAAGAGAATATAAAAGGATTGACCAGAATTTTTACTCCTTATTACTTCACTTAAGCCCTTTCCCAAATCCAATGAGCCTATAATTCTTTATTCCCATTCTTAGACATTAGGGTTATCTAAATTATAATCTTTTGACATTCTGTTAGCTAAGTTAATACAAACACCTGGCAACCCCTTCCTCCCTGACATTTCTATGTTTGTTATTTCTTGATGCTGCCAAATCAGTTAAAGATCATAATCTTATATCACCCTACAAAAAAGTAAAGACATTTCTTTGAATGTAGCTGAGTTCTCTTACTGGAACCTCAAAGCAAGTACCCCACTTTCAACTGTGGGATCCTTATTCAGGCCCTCATTATACATACTTGTAATTATAATAAGAACGTAACTTTGTTGATTACTTACCCTATGCTACACGTGACATGCATTATCTCTCTTAAACCCTAAAACTACTTCATGACCTTAAGTGGCAGAGACAGCTTTGTGTTCCCCATACTGTGTCCTTTTCTTCTGAGCACACAAACTACATTCCTAGCCTCCTTTGTAATTAATTGTGGTCATGTGACTGACTTCTGTCCAATAGAATGCAGACAGAAATGATGAAAGGCATTTAAAGCTTGGCCCACAAAACCTCTAAAAACTGCTACACGTGCTCCACATTTTCTTGTTTTCCCCTATCTACCCAATGAATAAAGACTTCAGAGAATTTAGAGGAGGTCAAAACCACAAAATGGAAGAACCCTGGGGCCCCAAATTAATCCTTAGGGCAGTGCTGGCTAGGAGAACTGCATGACCAGGCAAACCTGTATTGACTTTGACTTGTTTTGTTCAATTATGACTCTGAAATTAGCTGCCCTGCCTAATACACTTCTGTTCTCGCCATTGTACCGATGAAGAAAGTGAGGCTTAGATAAAATTAAGGGACTTGCTTAAATATATTAGGTGGGGTAGCTAGGATTAGATCTCAGGTCTATCTGACATTAGAGCCTGGGCAACTCACTGCTTGAGTGTCTCATGATACTAATTCATGTGCTTCTACATTTTCATAAACTTCTATATGGCCTTTAATATACACTGCTTCACCTAGCATGCTGAAAAGAAAAGAATCAGGATAACCTCCAGGTTCTCTCACATATAAGGATCTCTTACTATCTTTAACTCACTTCTTTCACACTTTTTTTCAGGTATATTCATTTTACAATTTCAATATGACTTACAATGTATTTGGACCCATTATACCTGTTGAAAGATGATATGTAGACTAGTTGTTAAATATAATCCTTCCCTTAAAAGGGAAGATTAACAAAATCTTGACCCTGAATCATCATCAAAAACTCTAATTATGAAGCAAAATAAATACCTGAGCTGTTAAGGTATCTGGGGTCCATTCTTTTTAATTAAACCAAGTACTAGACTATGCAACATCAGAGTTTTAATGTTAATGTTGAATTTGGGATGTTGGATTTTGACCAGTAAGTATCAAGAAAATAAAGGAAATTTATTAATTCTTTTGAGGCACTGGGAGAAATACCGGACTTGAAGCCAGATACACTTAAGTTCAAAAGTGTGTGCAAGTTATTCAGTTTTCTCATATATGAAACAGGGATAATATAGATTTGTTGTCAAGATTAAAATAATGTACGTGAAAAACTAGTACAATGCCTGACACACAGTTGTCACTCAATAAATAAAATCGGTCAACAAACATTTACTCAGAATTTACTATGGGCAAGGCACTCTGATAGATTCTCATGATACAGAGATGATTTAGACAAAATATGAGCACAGTGTAATAAGTAATACGATTGAGGTATGCATAGAGTTCTATAAGAATGAAGAAAAAGGACACCTATTTCTTCCTGAAGGAATCAGTGAAGGTTTCTCAGGGGTAGTGACACATAAGCTGAGTCTTGAAAGATAATGAGGAATTGTGAGGGAATCAGGGAAAAGTTACTCCACGCAGAGAAAAAACACATATGCAAAAGATGGAGCCGTTTTAGAAGTGCAGATAGATTTATATGGCTTCCACATAGTGTGTGTGAGGTTTTCGTGTATTCATTCAATCAGCAAGTAGTTATTGACCACTTATATATGCTGGATAGTGTTCTGGGACCTGAAAACTTATCGGTGAACAAAATGGAAAAGTTTTCTGCCTTCTTAAGTGGTGCATGTATTCAAGTAGGGAATATAACAAACAAAAAAATAAATAAATATGAAACATATGCGGGCAATGAAGAGTGCTATGAAGAAAAATTAAGCAGGGTAAAAGAATTAAGAATGATGGGAAGAGGGTGGCTGGATGGCTCAGTTGGTTAGAGCGCGAGCTCTCAACAACAAGGTTGCTGGTTCAATTCCCGCATGGATGGTGGGCTGAGCCCCTTGCAACTAAAGACAAAACGGCAAATGGACTTGGAGCTGAGCTGTGCCCTTCACAACTAGATTGAAGGAGAATGACTTGGAGCTGATGGGCCCTGAAGAAGCACAGTTCCCCCATATTCCCCAATAAAATTTAAAAAAACAAAACAAAAAAATACCCAAAAAAATGTTTAAAAAAAAAAGAATGACGGGAAGAGGACTTTAAATTGGATGACAAGGGAAAGCCTTTCTAAGGAGGTGACATGTGACTTGAGTGTACTGTGGGAGTCAGCAATGCAAAAATGGGAAACCGATCAGTTTGCATAAAGGAAACAATAAGGACAATAGCTTTCAGGCAGAAACAAGACTAACTTGTTTGCAGAACAGCAAGGCCAGTGTGGCTAGAGAAATGAGTGAAGAAGAGAAAGAGACTTAGGAGATGATCTCAGAGATATGGCCAGATCATGTAGGGCTTTTTAAGGAGCCTACATATTGAGGAGTCTAGGTAATATTCAGAGGTAGATGTCCTATGAGAATAGACAGCTAGCCCTAGATCCTTGGAACAAGCTGATGATTGCCGGAAATAGACTATTTCCAACCAAGACCACTGGAACAAGGCCTCATTGATTGCCATGTTGTTCTTTCTATGTGTATCCCCTTGGCTTTGCATCTATATCCTCTTGTCTATTTTCTTCCCCGCCTCCTAGATTAAGGTCCTAGATTGTTAACAGACATCCTTGTCCTTTACTCAAGATCTGTATCCTTGACAATTACCAGATATAGGACTAATTCTTCATACGCTGGTGAAGTTTGAGCAAACCTTATCCAAATTAAAAGGAAAAAAAAGCTTGATTATATAAGAAAGATCCAAATAGATTGTGTCACATGCTTTCATTGTCCACTTTTCAAAATCTGGGAATATAGCTTTGAAATGCCTTGCAAATTCTAATAATTTTTGTCTTAGTGTCTGTCCGCATTGCAGTTACCGGGTATATGATCTTCAGAATCTTAAATGCTGCTGCACAGCCACTGCTACGCTAGATGATTTACAAATCATCATCCAACAAAAGAACAGGAAGGTCTAATAATTACAGAGGTCAATATGGCTACCATGAAAAACTCAGTGCATAATTGTGACTTATTAAATAGCAGTGCATTTGGATTGATCATGTCCCCCAAAAAATAGTGGTCTTTCTTCCAGCTTAAGCTAAAGATTGACCAAAAGAAGGGGGACTGAGAAACCAAGCAAAAACCGGAATGATTTGCAAAATGAAATGGAGCAAAAACTAAAATGATTAATTGTACCATTCCATGATATGTAACACAAACTATGTAAGCTCTTTTTGTTTTAACACCAGCTTGTTCAGACCCATATGCAACAAGAGAAGACCACAAATAACTCATGTAACTGTCACTCTGCACAGACTCAAGTGTCCTAGTAATTCACTTAGTTGACAAATTCTAACCAACCCCTGCCTAGGTCACTAACGTCTACCATAAGGTCTCCTCCTTTCTGAGTTAAGAGTCTAAAATAAGGCAGCAGAATAAATTTCTGTTGAGTACAGCACTATGTTTATGGTAATTTTGTTACAGCAGCAAAAGGAAACTAATATAGAGAGCTTTGGCAGGAATTTAGATTTTATACTGAGTGAGATGAAAAGTCATCAGGAATGACATGATCTTAAATATATATATGCTTATTGCATGAAGAATTGAATTGAAAGCAAGAACAGAAGCAAGGAAACCCATTAGGAAGGAATTGCTTTAGACGAGAAGAGCAGTCAGTGACGCGGACTTGGGATAGAGTTGAAGACATGCAAATAAAAAGAAGTAGATAGACTTACACATATTAAAATGTAGAATCAAAAGAATTTGCTGGTAGATCGAATAGTGAGGAGCAGAATCTGGGGATGGTGACTCAAGGGAAAGAGACTATACAAGGATAACTCCTAGGATTTTGGCCTGAAGAACCGGGTAAATGCAAAATAGGGACAGATGAAGTTGGAAGGAATACAGAGGCCAGGTCGTGAAGAACCTTATATATCATGTTAAAGAGTCTGGATATTGTCTTGAAGGCATTAGAAGTGCAATGAAAGATTGTAGGTACAGGAATGTCATGAAGGACTAACTGATCTTTGTGGTTCGTTTCATTTTCTAAACTTAAATTATATTTTAAAAGATGTCCCACAGTCATAAACCATTATTCTCTTTCCTCATACTTCTACCTGTGTATGTAAAACTTTGGGTTTTAATTTAATTAAAGCCTGGTTATGAGATAAGTTATCATGAGAGTTCTGAACAGCTTAAGTTTTACATTTTATGGTCTGCATTAGGCCTGAATTACAGTTGTCTGATAGAATATTAGAAAACAAAAAGTTGTAGTTATTCATAAAACTTAGGCCGAGGTCAGATCAAGGGAAAACTGGCTAGTGAATAGAGGGCATTGTAGCAGTGGCATTAGAGAGGGAAGGAAGGATATAGATTCTAGAGATATGCGGTAAAATACATGGGACTTGGTAAAGAGGTTGCGTGAAATAGATAAGGGAGAACACCGAGTCTAGATTGATTTCTAGGTTTTTGACTGTGGTTATCTGGATATATCATGATTCTATTCACCGAAACGGAGGATACTGGAGGGGGAGGAAATTGGGAAGGTGACAGGGAGAGAATGATGCATTCAGTTTGGACACACTGATTTTTCTAAATAAATAAAATGTATATCTTAATAGCAGCTTTATGGTTTACAGCAAAATTTAGGTTTACAGCAAAATTGAGTGGAAAGAACAAAGAGTTACCATATTCCGTATCCCCATACATATACAACCTTCTCCACTATTAATATCCACAATGGTACATTTGTTAACAATCAATGAACCTGTATTGGCACATTATTGTCACCCAAAGTCCATAGTTTACATAAGGGTTCACTTTAGGTGTTGCACATTCTATGGGTTTTGACAAATGTATGACACGCATTCACCATTGTAGTATCATACAGAAGAGTTTCACTGCTCTAAAAATCCTCTGTTCTCTGCCTATTTATCCATCCCTCCCCCTCAACTCTGGCAACCTTTGGTCTTTTTACCATCTCCTTAGTTTACCTTGTCCAGAATGTCATATAGCTGGAATAACACAGCATATAGCCTTTTCAGATTGGCTTCTTTCATTTAGTAATGGGCATTTAAGTTTCCTCCATGTCTTTTCATGGCTTGATAGCTCGTTCCATTTTAGCACTGAATAATATCCCATTGTCAGGATGGACCGCAGTTCATTTACTCATTCCTCTACTGAAGGACATATTGGTTGCTTCCAAGTTTTGGCAATTATGAATAAAGCTGCTATAAACATCTATGTGCAGGTTTTTATGTAGACTTAAGTTTTTAGTTCATTTCAGTAAATACCAAGGAACAAGATTGCTGGATTATATGGTAAGAGTATGTTTAGTTTTGTAAGAAACTGCCAAACTGTCTTCCAAAGGGGTGTGCCATTTTGTATTCACCAGTAATGTATGAGAATTCCTGTTATTCCACAACGTCACCAGCATTTGGTATTTTCAGTATTCCGGATTTGGGCAATTGTAATATGTGTGTAGAGGTATCACATTGTTTCAATTTGCAATTTCCTAATGACAAATGATGTTGACAATATATGTGTACTTGCCATCTGTACACACGTGTGTATCTTGTTTCCTTGGGTTTCTGTTCGTGTCTTTTGCCCATTTTTAAAATTGGGTTGTTTGTTGTATTATTGTTAAGTTTTAAGAGTTATTTGTATACTTTGGATAAGTCCTTTATCAGACGTATCTTTTGCAAGTATTTTTTTCCCAGTCTGTGTCTTTTCTTCTCTTTTTCTTGACGTTGTCTTTTGGAAAGCAGAAGTTTTTTTTATTATTATTTTTATTTAGTCCAGCTTATCAGTTATTTCTTTGATGGATCACTCCGTTGGTGTTGTAACAAAAAAGTCATTACCATACCCTAAGTCATCTAGCTTTTCTCCTAGGTTTTCCTATGTCATCTACTAGGAATTTTATAATTTTGCATTTTACATTTATATCTAAGATCCACTTTGAATTAATTTTTGTGAAGGGTGTAAGACTTGTGTCTAGATTCTTTTAGTTTGTTTGTTTTTGCATGTAGATATCTAATTTTCCAGCACTATTTATACAGAAGCTTTCTTTGTTCCATTGTTTTGCCTTTGGTCCTCTGTCAAAGATTAGTTAACCCTTTTTCGTGGCTCTATTTCTGGTCTCCCCATTCTGTTCCATTGATCTATTTGTCTATTGTTTTGTCTCGAAGTTGGGTAATGTCAGTCCTCCAACTTGTTCTTCTTCTTCAATATTGAGTTGGCTCTTCTGGGTTTATGCCTCTGCATAACTTTAGAATCAGTTTGTTGATATCCATAAAATATTGCTGGGATTTTTGAGTGGGACTTCATCAAATCTATAGATCCATTAGGAAGAACTGAAATCTTAACAATACTGAGTCTTCCTATCTATGAACATGGAATATCTCTCCATTTAGTTAGGTTTTTTAAATATCCTTCATCAGAGTTTTGTAGTTTTCCTCATATAGGACTTGTACATATTTTATTAGACTTATACCTAAGTATTTTACTTTTTTGAGTGCAAATATAAATGATAATACGTTTCCAATTTCAAATTCCACTTTTCATTTCTGAAATATAGGAAAGTGGTTGACTTTTGTATATTGACCTTGTATTCTGCAGGCTTCCTATAATCATTTATTAGTCCCAGGAGAGGTATTTTGTTTGGTTTGGTTTTTTCCAATTCTTTCAGATTTTCTTCGTAGACAATCATGTCATCTGTGAACAGAGACAGTTTTGTTTTTTTTTTTCCCTTCCCAGTCCGTATATCTTTTCTCGTCTTATTTCACTAGCTAACTTAGTGGGTTTTTTTTCTCCATACTTTAAATATTTTGCTCCACTCTCTTCTTGCTTGCATGGTTTCTGAGAAGAAGTCAGGTGTAATTCTTATCTTTGCTTTTCTACAGGTGAGGTCCCCCCTCTGCCCACCGTCAGCTTCTTTCAAGATTTTGTCGTTATATTTGATTTTTCTGAAGTTTGAATATGATATGCTTTGGTGTAATTTTTTTAAGGCATATATCCTGCTTGGTGTCCTCTGAGCTTCCTGGATCTGTAGCTTAGTATCTGACATTAATTTGGGGAAATTCTGTTATTATTGCTTCAAATATTGCTTCTGTTCCTTTCTTTTCCTTCTGTTGTTCTCATTACACATACTTTACACCTTTTATAGTTGTCCCACAGTTCTTGCATATTCTGTTTTGTTCCTTTAGTCTTTTTTCTGTTTACTTTCTCAGTTTCAAAAGTGTCTATTGTCATATTCTAAAGCTCAGAGTCTAGTCATGTATTTTTCCTCAGCCACGTTTCTTCTATTAAGAGACCATCAAAGGCATTCTTCATTTCTGTTACTGTGTTTGATCGCTAGCATTTCTTTTTTATTCTCTTAGAATTTACATCTCTCTGCTTACATGATGTATCTGTTCTTTCATCTGGTCTACTTTTTCCATTAGACCCCTTTAACATATTAATCTTAGTTGTTTTAAATTCCCAGTCTGGTAATTTCAGCTTCCCTGCCATATCTGCTTCTGGTCTGATGCTCGTTCAGTCTCATCAAACTATGTTTTGCCTTGTAATATTTCTTGTAATTTTTTTGTTGAAATCCGGATATGATGTACTGGGTAGAAGGAACTCCAGTAAATAGGCCTTTCATGGTGTGGTGGTAAGGTGTCAGGAAAAAAGTGTTCTATTTTTCTATGATTGGGTCTCAGTCTTTTGGTGAGCCTGTACCCATGGATTGTGAACTTTATCAGTGCCTCTCAGTTTCCCCCACCTCTTAGGTGGGACAGGATGGCCAGAGGGGACTAGATTTGTATATATCCCTTCCCCCAGGTTGGTTAGGCTCTGATAAAACCCCAGCAGATTAGATTATGGTAAAAAACAAAAGTTTCTTCTGAGGGTAGAGCTTATTAAAAACAGAATGCTCTGGTGTATTTAAAAATGTTTCTTTTTCCCCTTCTGCTGATGGAAACACCAGGAGAATTTTCTCTGGTATTCACGCTAAGGGCCTGGTAGAGCTCCTGGAGGTAAGACTCACAAAAGGGAGGTAGGGGTGATGGCAGGAGCCTGGGGGGGCCCGGAGGGGAAACTATGCCTGAATTCCCCTAGAGTTTTTAGCCCTCAGACTTGTCCACACAGGTGCTTGAGTCTCCATAAGTTTGTTAATTACATTTTAGGTTTTCTTATCCCTGCACTGTTTCCTGTGGAGATTCCTGGTTGGGGGTTTCTGCTCTGTAAGTTGTAATTCTTTGCACTCACCTGTCTGTCTCCGATTTTGGGGGCAGCAATTTGCCCTCTGACATCACCTCTCTGATAGTAGATCTAAGAAGAGTTGCTTTTCCAGTTTGTTCACCCTTTTACTTGTTTATATGACACAGTAGTAACTTCTATACAGCTTATACACAGATCAGAAACTGGAAGACTGGACATACTGATTTTGAAGTCCTCATGAGACATACACATGGAGCTGTTTGGTATACCAAAGGATAGTAATGTGGCTTTCAGTAAGCTGGAGCTATAGACTCAAACAATATGAGTATACAAGTAGTTGGTAAAATCACGGAGTGTGTGATGTTAACCTGGGCGTGAGCTCCCACGAGTGAGAAAGAGTTCTGGGGAATTCCAACATTAAAGAGGAAGCATACAATTTTGAAGGAGCATTAAAGATATAGTCACTCTCTAATAAAATTAAGTTTTCCCTCGTTCCTTGTTATTGCTCGTATAAATTTATCAAAGTTCATTACCTTTTATTCCTTTACACCCACACCTCCCACACCTCAATTAACTAAAGCAATTATATTACATAATCTGCTCATCCTGGCGCAATTTTTAACATAAGACTTTTAAAAGTAGAATAAAATATCTCAAACTATCTTTTAAATTAGGTTCTATAGATAGCTCTATAAATCTTTTGTTTAAAAATATCACTTTAAAGCAAAGAGATTTTATTCCCATTGAAAATCCAGAATAAGTTTTGAGTACCAAATTCTAAACCTCCAAAAGTAAGATTAAATTTTTAGCTACTGAAAGATGCCAGGAAACGGCAGCACTTCTGCATACCACAGTAAAATGAAGGCGGCAGAGACACATCTGCCAAACTTTTTATTATAATTAAATCACTTCGTACTGACATAGTTTTACTTTAGAAGAGAATGTTTGTGGGGATTTTAAATCAGATAAAAATAGGGCTGCTGTTTTCTCTCTATCAATTAACATAGTTGACATTTAGCCACATCTGCCCTGGACACAGCAGGGCATGTACAGTTTGTCCTGATTCTGTGGGAAATGAAAAATGCAACACTTGGCACAAGAAGAAATATGTGAACCCAAAAAATGTTGACAAATATAGCAAGTCAAATTAAGAAAGTTGATTTACTGAAGGGCACTGTATGCTTTCTAGAGAACAAAGGGGGAAGATTCTCTGAGCTACCACAAAACATTAGGAACCTTGAGCTTAACTATTAATACTATATGTTAGTGACATTTTTAGTTAAAGACATTTTTCCTACAACTCAATTAAATATGCAATTTTTCTTACTGTGAGTTTAAGAAAGGAACTGATAGTGTCTCACACATAGCATATAAAGACATGTTAAAATTTGTTATGCAGAAAGTCTGCTTAGATGTCATCTACTCCGATTCGTTTATTTACAGGTGAGGAAAATTGGTCCCAGGGATGTTAAATTATTTTCATAAAGTCACACTGTTACATCGCCCTCACAGATTCTTTGGCTCATGAACTGAAAACTTTATGGGAACATCAAAGCTGTAGTAATATTTCAAATAACTGGAGTGCTTGAAGAATAGAATATTCTAGTTCATTTTAAATTATGGTTCACTAATGGTTTGAAAGAAAAGTGTTTTTATATTTATAACATCATAAAAATTGATCTAAGGTGTCTTAGCTTACAGTCCCACCATTATAAGTAGCAGGTTGAAAACATGAAATTGCTAATATTGGATAATTATTCACCCACAAAAGTAGCAAATCTCATATGGTTCAACCTAAAATATGAAAGTAAACTGTAAACTAAAGATTTGAATAACTTATAATAACTCAAGTTCATAACTCCAAAGAATACTTCATGTAGTTTAGCTTTATGGCTCCAAATATATGGTTCACGTGACTGTGTCGAAAATAGTCTGGCTCCATAAATACCCTGAAAACTGTGGGACCTGTGTAGCCATCCGCCAAAATGGAATAACAAAATCCTGTTATTCATGCCCTTGTATAGTCCCCTCTTATAATAAATAGGAATGAACTGTATAATCAATAAAATATTGAGGAAATGATGGTACATAACTTCTTAGGCTGGGTCATAAAAAATATTGCAGCTTCCACTGTGTTCTCTCTTGGCTCACTCATTCTGGCAGAAATCAACCACTGTTTTGAGAATACTCCAATGGTCCAATGGAGAGGTCCACATGGCAAAGAACTCAGGCCTCCTGCCACCAGCCTGCATTAACTTGCCAGCCTTGTGAGTGGGCCATTTTGGAAGCAAATCCTCAAGACACCACAGCCAAACTCTGAAAGGTTGAATAAACAGACCAAGATTACAAAGCCAGGTCTACCTGTCTCCAAAGGCTATGACCAATCAGTCTGTATTTTCTTCTGCACAAAATTAAAGGAGCCCTTCACTCTCAGGGTCTTGAGGCCAACATGTTCATGATCCTGAGAGTGACGGAATCCTTGAATTTTGCACCCTGGGTGCCTCATTCAGCTCACCCTAGCTCTATCCCTGTACATAGCTTCCACCTACTTGGAGTCCCCTGACTGCAGAGACCTTGTTATATGGTCTGCTTTCTGCTACGTAGTATGGAGCCTGCACCTGCTAGGGAGGTCTGAGGGTATCCAATGGGCCCATGTCTAGATGAGTAAGTCTATCGAATTTGGGGGTGAAATGTGACCACGTATCAAAGCCATATCTTTCAATTTAACTTTTTAACACTAATAAAGCTGCCATTTTAATCTCTGGTTATCTGACTCCTATGTCTGTCTGTCAGCTGACTCCATTGTCAGGTAGAGGAAAAGAGTGCTATTTAATGATATTCACACACACACCCATAGACACACACATAACAGTTCCCCTATAGATATGGATATGGATATGGATATGGATATAGATATAGATATAGATATATATATAGATATCACTAGGATCCTTTGTAGCATTACTATGAAACAAGAAGGAGACAGAGATAAAATGCTAATTTCATTTGTTTTAAAATATAGTTCACAGTTCATGTGATTTCCCTGGACCTGTTGGCCCTAACTCCATTCCAGGGATTATATTATGGCTCTCACTTCAGTGCCCCTCTATAAAATCCTCCCTGAAGGATGATTCAAGATCACACCAATCTTTCTCTCCGTTGATCCTCCATAACATTTGTTTGGACCTCACTGTTTACAATTCCTTTAGTATCTCTTCTCTAATTATTCCAAGTATATATTGCTTATCTCTTCAATTAGATTGTAAGTTCCCACCTCTCAATTTTGTCTAACCGTGTTGGAGCACATTACATGAGCGTCATTATACATTTATTGATTGACCAAATTAATAGAAACATTTTTTCAGGAAAAACCCACTTAACATGCTTTTCCTCCTTGAAGATCATTTTGTCTCAGAAATTTTTCACTTCAGAACATAGTACAGAGCCTTTTCACATGGACTATGTTCCCCAAGAAAACTATGCAGTACTTAAATCACATAAATCCATCACGCAGTCCTCTTCGAGTTATTCATATTTCAGAAAATGTGCTGATTTTTATGTTTTGCTATTAATTTGCTTTGCCAGTTTCTTAATTTGTGATTTTTCTATTTGTGTAGCTACTGATCTAAGTATATTGTTTTAGATTAGCTAAAATACCAGTTCAGCTAAAAAGAGCTTGCTTTGGAAACTGTGTGTGGACTCTGCCTGAAAGACTCACCCCTAACCTTTGTGGAGGTGGGAACCGTGCATAGAAGCCCACATATCATATGTCTAAATATTTAAATGTTACAATACTATTAAGCACTCAAACTTTTGAAGAAAATGATGTCTTATCTTTCTACCTTGACAAATTTTCTTTCTTTTCTGAATTTCACTGTCATATTTTCTGTTTCTATCTTGGCCTTAATTTATACTCATTCTTGGTGCTCTAAAAGATTAAAAAACAAAACGTAATTGTATTCAAACTTCAAATTTTGAATGTATTTTGCATCAAAAATGTAAAGTCAATGTAAAAAAACTGAAAAATTACAATTATTTTATATATTTAAAAATGACTTTTCTAACACATTCAAAATTATCTCAAAATTGAAAAGGAAAAAACAAATTATAATTATTGAAAATCGAAGTTGCTCATCAGAATTATCAAACAATCTTTTGAAAATTTATTTGCATCTATTTAAATATTTTAATTAAAAAACTATTATCAATTCTCGCATTTGTCATCCAGTGGCCCATGTGAAGAAGTGCTCTCACACATCATGTATGTTATGTCCCGCCTCCATATACACCCATTTACGAGTAATATGAATTGTTTTTTATTGCAAAATGTCCCTCAGTCATCATGTTCAATTATTGCAAATAATACATTGGTTCATGAGGACTTGTGGAAATATAAATTAAAACATGAAGAAAAGCAAGAACATGAATGCTTCGTACACTGGAAAGTTATACTGCACTATGCAAAAATCTCTTATACTCTTGCTATCTGAGAGGAAAGCTCTGAAAAGTTAGTATTTTCTCCTACCTAGATGCTTCTGCTATTCAAAGCCACCCAAATTGCTGGTGTTCATCTCCAAATTTGGTGGTGATACAATCCACAAGATTTCCCAACATTTAGACATAGTTGCTTTTTATTCAAGGGCATATGTCAAGAGATGTAAAGAAACATTTCCCTGGACCATAAAATGCTATTAAACTTGAAAGCAGATATTTCAGGGACACACTGTGCCAATGCACCAGATCTCAAGTGCCAGAGGTACCCATATGTACATTATATCATTTAATCTTCAAAATAATGCTAAGGTATTATTCATTATTTTCAGAGAAAGAAACTGAAATTAAGAAAAGTTAAGTAAACTGCTCAAGGGCACAGGTAGTAAATGACAGGGATGAACTTCATATAGATGTTTTCTGAGTCCTAAACCTATGCTCTTTTCCTTTGTTCTTGATTAACCATCCACGTCTCTTCACTCTAAATTTTTAGCTCGGAGATCACAGAGTATAATGGTACTGCTATTCACGAGGAGGAAAATTATAAGTAAATTGTCATCACTGAACTTTGAGCTCCTCGAGGGCAGGCATTGTTTTATCCAGCTCTTAGCACAATGCCTGGAACACAATAAATAATAAATGTTTGTCAAACCAATAATGATTATTCTGGAGCCAATAACAGGCTAGGGAAATTGACAGACATAATTTGTGAATTGACAGCCTAAAATAGATTTACTGAGACAACTACAGTACAACCTCTACTTCATGTAACACATTTTTATATGATTAAGTAATGTTTTTAAATAAATTTTATTGCGAAGCAGTGTGTTTCTCCAGGCCCATCAGCTCCAAGTCATTGTCCTTTAATCTAGTTGTGGAGGGCGCAGCTCACTGGCCCGTGTGGGAATCAAACTAACAACCCTATTGTTAAAGAGCTCACACTCTAACAAACTGAGCCATCTGGCCACCCTGCTAAATAATTTTTGTAAGACTAGTCATCTTTATGCCCTTAGTTCTTGCTTCAACTTTGTTTGTGTTTGTTTTTCGTTTTGTTTTGTCTATAAAGCTTTTATTTAAGGGTAAAGATCCATTATGGATTTCAGATCTTGTTAAAAGCAGCCACATGCATGACTACACACAGTCCTCTAAAGCAATGATCTGCTCCTCCAGTGTATCTGTTCCCAACTTTATCATCTTCTACTACACACTGTATTTGAAGTTTTTAAATTGCATACCGTGCTGGAACTAGTTTAGAAGAGCCCCAGACCAAGCCACCTGCTTGCATGCAGCTGAAGCACTCGTCTAATTTTGCCATATCTGTCTCATCATCCCAAGTTTCACATCTAATAAGATGGAAGACTGGGCAACAAATGCAGGTTGTTTGGTTTTCTTTGACAAGTACTGTGCAAGGTGCTCTTCTCTCAGCCTCTTCTCTTCTTCCTTTCCTCCTCCTCCTCCTCCTCAGTTCCAAAGAGATACAGGTCATCATCGTCTTTCCTATTATCTATTCCTCCACTTCCTGTGGTGCCTTCCATATTGGTGGGGCCAGACTTGCCCAAAGCTTTCTTCACTCCAGGCAGGTGGGCCTTTTCCTTTCTGTAAGACTTAATGTGATGATACCACAGTCGAGCATGATACAAGTTGGCAGGCGGTGCTGGGTCCTCGTCAAAGTCATGGGTTCTGGGTCTTTGTCAAATAACATCTCTTCCTGACCAACAAAGGTCCCCCATCCCAGAGCCTGCAGTGAGGAGAGTTTTACCTAATCTCAGGAGTCCCTAGCGCCAATGACCACCTAAGTTCCCTGAGGCTAAACAACACTTTCTTTTGTTAGGGAGAGTGATTATACCAAAGTAGGGCATGATACAAGTTGGCAAGTGGTGGGCCAGAGACTGCTTCCAATACTGCCACATCTGCTAGTGATGGCATATACCCCTGATGTAACTCTTGTCCTCCATCCAGGTAGTTGTTAAGCACCTGGAGGCCTGCAATCTTTGCAGGTCTCCAAAACCTACTGCATTGGCTGTTCCAAGAGCTGGGTGGCAGCCAAAGAAACAGGAGCTTGCTTAGACCGTTTTTTTTTTTTTTAATTGGGGAATATTGGGGAACAGTGTGTTTTTCCAGGACCCATCAGCTCCAAGTCAAGTCGTTGTTTTCATTCTAGTTGAAACTGGCCCATGTGGGAATAGAACCGGCAACCTTGGTGTTATGAGCACCGCGCTCTAACCACTGAGCAAACCAGCCGCCTTGCTTTGACATTTTTAAACTTGATTGACATTTTGACCTTGATTCTCAAATGAATCCTTTTGAAATGAAGACTATGTTTATTTCGATTCTTTTTGGCTTCCACTATTATTCCTCTAATCCTTGCTACAAAACAAATTATAGGATATTTGGAGATATTTACCTTGTTTAGATTTGAACTACATGGAGTTATTTTTTTCTCAGAAAAATCTCATGGCACACACAGATTCATTCCAACTTGGAATATGGTCATCTGGCCCATCTACCATTTTAAATAACATTGAAATTTAAGTTTGTATATTTAGAGACAGAGTGATGAGGCCATAGAATTTTATTGTTTCAGTTCTTTTGAAGTTCCACAAGGAACAACCCGTATCCAGTACTGAACATCGTAAGATGCATTTCCCAGCAAGTTGTAGAGGGAAAAAAATAAATCCCCTCTACTTCACCTCTCTTCTATTTGACCAGAAGCAGCGGCTATTTATTTACACTTTAGTCTAGATTGGGAACATAAGTGGGTTTCAAACAAACTTGTGCAGCATAAGCCCAAGTGGTAGGCAACTGCTAAAGAAAATGGTGGTAGAAAAGGAAGACTGATGTCAGACTCAATCTCAAATATCCACTCCCCCATTCTTGCTTGGTGATCGAATCTTGATTTTAGTTGGGTTTATAGCCACTCAAAACAGAGAAAGGAAAAAAAGGAGCTTCCAGTGAGATATAAAATACCATGTGACTAATTCTAATCAATGAGATGTGAGCAGCATTGTCCTTTGAGATTTCCTGGAAGGCTCCTTCAAGGGAGATCATGAAGCCTTCTTCATCTCCATCTCCTTCATTTGGGCTGAAAATAAAACGTGATGGCTGAAGCCCCCTCAACGGTTCTGGGCCCCTAGGTAGAAACCACGTGCTGCAGGTGGCAGAGCAACCAGGTAAAGAGTCTGTGTCCTTGTAGATCTTCTTGTAGATCTTCTGTGCCAATCCTGGACTGTCCACTTTCATACTTCATGATGTAAGAGCAAAATTACTTTATATTTCATGTAAGCCACTGTTTTTTGTGGCTTTCCATTTTCCTCATCTGTACCTAATCCCAAGAGACAAAAGGGTCTATTAAAGTTCTCATACAAGGTCTGACAATAGAGTTCATGAACTTGTTGCAACGATGTTGCTAACTTTTTGTGACATCAGAAGGATTATTCATTGTGAATTTGTACCAACTGGACTAACAGTTAACCAAGTTTATTACTTGGAATTGCTGAAAATGCTGCGTGAAAAAGTTAGATGACCTGAACTTTTTGCGAAAAATTTGTGGCTCTTGCATCAAGACAATGCACCAGCTCACATGGCACTGTCTGTGAGGGAGTTTTTAGCCAGTAAACAAATAACTGTATTGGAACACCCTCCCTACTCACCTGATCTGGCCCCCAATGACTTCTTTCTTTACCTGAAGATAAAGGAAATATTGAAAGGAAGATATTTTGATGGCATTCAGGACATCAAGGGTAATATGATGACAGCTCTGACGGCCATTTCAGAAAAAGAGTTCCAAACCTTCTTTGAAGGGTAGACTAGGTGCTGGCCTCAATGCATAGCTTCCCAAGGGGAGTACTTCGAAGGTGACTGTAGTGATATTCAGCAATGAGGTATGTAGCACTTTTTCTAGGATGAGTTCGTGAACTTAATTGTCCCACCTTCATATGTTGTTCTCTCTAGGATCTGGCCTTATCTCCATGATCATCTTCTTTTTCTACTCCCCAATCCAAATATTATCCTATTTCCATCGGGCCTATAGAAGCCAAAGACACCTAAACAACTTCTTCAAGAACAGGGAACTTATTAATTAACCCTACCTCATGAATGCAGTATCAATTTTTCAAATAATATGCCTCTTTTCTCCCAAGATGACCTAAATATTCTGCATTTTCTGTACTGTGATGTTAGTTTAAATTATTTCCCTGCACTTTACACAGTTCATTAATTTTATGATGTTAAGGGCCCTAGAACCTTTTCCTACAATACTAAGAAAGGTAAACTAGCTGAATGTGAATTTTATTCTTAAACTTCAAACTGGTTTACACATTACATTGAAAAGTACCACACAGCTGTTTTCCCCAGAAAGCATAGTTTTTCTTTTCAAATGTTCTCTCATTTTCACAATCTAATCTCTAAAATGTTTCAGGCCATAATTATTATTATTATTATTAAGTTTTCTTTTTACCCCTGAAAAGATAATTTACATTTTCAACAGTGAATACTTAGTGAGGTAGATAAGAGTAGAGGATTGGAGGAAAAAAGAAAATGAAAGAAAAAAATCAGATTTTAACACAGAGGAAAACTGATATAAGCACACATTAAATATTTTGGCTAAGTAAAATCTTACAAAGAATACCGAAAGATTTTTTTCTTACCAGCAGGAATAAAAAGCCTGACAAAACCAAAAGGCAGGTTTCCTTGTGATCTACCAAGATCATTTTGTCTTCATAATTAGCAAGTTGATGTTGCTAAAATAGCACATGGGAAAGAATGCTGAAATGTTCCCCCAATAGGAACAATGTGCATGATTCAGACTGTGAGCAATGGCAGTACAGGATGACTCTGGGGAAATGCACACATCGCCAACTCAAATCTGCGGACACCAGCGTATGTGCTAGTTAGTCCTCTACCCACTACTGACTCATGTGTCTAATATATGTTGACACATTTATTTGTCATGTGTCTTTCTTTAGTCTGCAGGGTGATATAATACAAAAAACACTGGGTTCAAGGTCAAGCCTTGAGCTCTAGGCCAGGCTCTAACACTGATGGCTTTTTGCATGCCACTTGACCACAGCCGGTGTCAATTTCCTCATCTGTAAATCGGGGTTAATACCTGCGCTGCTTGCCTCACGAGTCTGTTGTGAAGATCCAATGATATGTATGTATTAGTGCTTTGTAAATTATAAAAGTTAAGCTTTCTCTTACTTCAGGTGTTGCCACCTATACCTTCAGATATACTTGCGATATGTCCTGAAAAATCGCTTTGAAAATTAAGAGCCAGTCTAGATCTTTCAGTGAATTCTTAAGAGCAAATCCCTCAACCTCTTGAGCCTTTTTTATCTGTAAATGACGAGTTGGACTACATTGATAGGTCAAAGTTTTATTTAGCAGCAGAAAAATTTTTTTAAGTAAACTTATTCAGAAGATCACCGTGTAAAATGGATAAAAGCAGGTTTGTTCTTAATTGAGATGGTTGAAACTGGAATGAGGAGAACTCAGGGTCCTGCCTAATTAGACTTCCCCCCACCCTCCAGTATACCGCACTCAGGCAGCCACTGAAATCTCACATCAAATCTCAGATCTGTCCCACTCTAACCTTCCATTTGAGCCCTTATGTTCCTATGCTTCTTCAAACAAAACTCTCTCTGCTATGAAGGGGTAAAGAAAAGCTGTAATATGTTAAGGTTAGATAGATGCCCTGGCATTTGAACCCTTGTTAGTGACCAACACATTTGCTGAACTGTAGCCAAGTCAGTCTAACCAGGTCAGTACAAAACTCCTTGAGATGGAAGATGTCTTTAAGAAGCCATGTGAATATCTCAGTCATCATGGAGCAGAGAACTCTGTCTGAAACTATAAAAGTAAATATTGAGTGGGCGATTCTCCAAGTTGTTCTCCACTAAATATACAGCAATACTGCAGGCTCTTTGAAACTGTTTTCAGTACTAATGACTCAGAGATGAGGAAGCCACTTACAACAAAGCAAGTAATGCAATGCCATTTCTCAATGCCCCAAACAAGGAGATTACTTAGGGAAACTGGCTTCAGGATACACAGGTTGTGTAACCACAGAATGTCAGACCTGGAAATAATGTTAGAGAACTACCAGTCTATTTTACAAGTGACAAATCTGAAATCCACAAAGACTGAGCTGCTCAAGGTTAGAAATTCATTCAAGTTTCATTAAGTAAACATTCACTGAGTACTATGTGTCAGGTGGTAAGGATAAGAAGGCAAATAAAACATGATCCTTGTTCAAGTAGTGGGAGAAGACAGACAAATAAATTCATATTTGTAGCTAGATTGTTGCAGAACTAGGATTCAAATTCTGTGTCCAAGTTCTTAAGCTAGTGTCACACTGCCTCTCAAAATGAAAAGCTTGAGAAATTAAGAGTGAGGAGCTGTGGCCAAACTGCTCCCAAGATGTATTAATGTAAAGTAAGCCAAGGTCCTTGACGTACAAAAGGTCCTAATCCACATTTCTTGAGGACCTATGAGTAATAAAGAGGTCTCTATCCATACATGGAAGAAAATTCTTACAAAAACTTTCACTAATACTTATAAGGACTTCTTAGAACACTGAGGATATCGTGAATGGAAAAGTCCTGCAAAGAAATCTAATCATAGCATGGCCTTTTCTCCAACTTTTGAAGAAGGCACCATCAAGGTCAAAGTCATGAAAAATTCCATTAGCTACTGCCATACTTTTCAACCTACTTAATCAAGACAAAGATATTTAATTAGCTGTCTTTATGGGTTTATTATTTTTCTTTGGTATATAAAACGCTGAAGAAATATACAAGATTTCAAAGATCTATGCCATCATCCAGAAAGAAAAACAAAAACAAAAGCCAAACACAAACCTATGGCCACACCAATAAAATCTCATTACTGGAAAATTCTAACATGAATTCTTTCTTATTGATTTCTGCCTATTGGGTCTTTTCTAAACTGCTTTAGAAATTATAGTTTTCAACTACAGGGAAGTAAAACCAGCACATACAATCATGAAAACTTTAGGGAACAACATCAATATCCCTACATTTACTTGACAAAAGTCTGGCATTAGTAGACATGAGGTCAGGCTACTTTACAAGGAATCCATCATCTACGCATCCATTTATCCATTCATCTATCTGGCAAGCATTTATTAAGAGCCTTTTACATGACTACCACGAGCTCTGTAATACATAAAGACATAGGATAGTTTTTCTCAAAGTGTAGTTTGAGGGCACCATCTGAATCAGAATCACCTGGAGAACTTGCTAAAAAATGTAAGTTCCTAGGCCTCACTAATACAGATCTTCTAAATTGGTTATAGTTCCCCATTTCAAGCAACAGAAACCAACTTGGGCTCCCTTAAACAAAGAAGGAACTGACTGGAAGGACATTGTGTTCACAGAATTGACCAGAAATTAGAACCAAGGACGCTTTAGAGGAACCATAACAAAAATCATAGTTTAGGAACAATGTGATCTGTACACTGACACTGCAACTATTCCCCGTTCTAACTTCATTATTGCATCACTGCTGTAGATTGAAAGTTCAGAAAAAGAACCCTCAAATATATGATCATGTATTACAGAATTGGACACCTGAAACCTATGTAACTTTACTAACCATTGTCACCCGAATAAACTTTAATTAACTAATTAATTAATATTGAGGCCTAAGGCCAGGCCCAGGTGACTTTTCCTAACACTCTACACAAAGGTAGATTCCTCTAAAGGGAAATTAGGGTGAAAATGGGAAGTGGAGTTATTATAAATGCTGGTTAATCAAAACTAACAAATGACTGGTTGCCTACTAAATCAGAATCTCAGAGGATTAGGCTGGGGATTTCCTGCTTTTTAAAATAAACTTCTCAGATAATTATGAAGTATTCTACAGTCTGAGAAACACTGATATAAAAGATATGATCTATACTCTAGAATAGCTTTAAATTAAAGTAGAAAGCAGAAACATCTTATTTATGAAATTGAAGAAGAATTCCACGTTTCCTAATCAGATGTTGTCTCCCTGTAGACATTGCCCCCCATCTCCACCCTTCCTCCCTCATCAGCCACCCATTCAATTAAAGATGAGCATCTTTATAAAAAGAGATATTATGCTTATAGTCAATTACAATGCAATATAAGTGCACACTCAGATTTTTATAGAAAAAAATGTACAGATGCATAAAAGCAAGTTGGGAAGACTACACACCAAGAGGTAAACAAAGAAAAAGAAAAATAACTCCAAGGAAAATGTAAACAAATGCTTGACAGTTATGTAGAATAGATGTACAATAAAAGTAAACGTAACCAAAATCCTTTATTTCAAACTTTTATGTATACTTTTGTATTTTCTAATTTCTGGGATGAGGGAAAAAATTACCCTAATCCAACTCGTTGGGAGTATAATTAACCATTGTTAGTGACCATGTTCATTCAGACTATCCTATGGCTGTTAGTTTCCAACTTTCCCAAAACACTACATGTCAAATTTTTAAGTAGAAATGTTTATCAATGTCACCTACTGAATATCAAAGGAAGAGAAATGGTCACCAGTGAGATCCTATAGTGCAGTTAATGTAGTAATATGTTTATTTACATTTATTCATTCCAACCAACATTTGGCTACCTACCATATGTATAGTTTTATCCTAGGCACTATGTTACAGAAAAAAAATGTAGAAGGGTACTTGCTAAACAAAAAAGATATCTTTAACAGGAAACGACTAAAGAATCATGTAAAAGCAACTTAGTAAACAAATACATGGTGGTATAATCTAGATTCTACGTAGTGTTTAATGCCTGGTTTAACAGCCCTAAAGTATAATAATCTCAAACTGACTCCAATGGATGAGAGCAAGCTAAACCATCAGCATTTTTGTTGTTGTTGCATTGATATGAGACAGGCATAGACAAAAAACAGAAGACTTCCAGGCAGTTCTGAAATCGAGCATCAACCGCTGTGTGGTAGCTATGGCCGAGGACGACCAAGAACAACCTGACTCTTTTTAATAGAAAAGTATCTTCCAGTCACCAACAACTGCCATGCCTCTAGCTGAACACAAGACTCAGAGGCAAAGCTGAGCTCAGTGAACCAACAGAGCAATTAGTAGTTATGTTCAAGAATTAGGATGATAGCTGGCTTCTAGTCGGAGCTCAGTAAATGTTCCTTGTTCAATAGTCATTCCTTCAGAAAGAGCCACTGCTGTAAACATTGATCTATCCAACCCATACCCCACCCTTTCTTCCTCATTTTCTCACTTATCTGGGTCCCTGACACATACAACACGAGGAGAAAATAATCTCCATCCACAGTGCCATCTTTGAATAAAATGTTAAATGTATATTTTCAAATACTTAAAAATACGAAGGTATCTAAACACGTTGCAACATATAATCTAAAATGTGCATTTTGCTAGAAACCCACCAAAAAAAAGAAAAAGAAAAGAATAAAAAGTAACTTGGGTTCAAGCAAAAAGCGATATTTGTTCTGTTTTAATGCATAATATTTCAATCTTTGTCTCTATGGCACATAGAGAGATAGCTAAAAGCTAGCTGGTTAACTCACAAGTCAAGGCTTGTAGGTGTAGACCATTATTATAATTGTAACAGTCAATTATTTTAATAAACACGTATGTAGTGTTGTACATGACCAAAGTGCTTTATAATATTCTTGGCTCTTGTTCTGCTGATACTAAATCAGTTAAAGCCCAAAGCAGTCTCATTTATTTACTAACGATAGTGAAGTTTGACTATTTTGTGGAACCTATAGAGAAAAAGACAGATGGAGTAAAAGTTTAAATATTTGGTGTAAATTTTAGTTAAAACACTCAACTATATAATTTAACTAGGGGACTAGTGAAGATCCACACATTAAAAAATGAAATTATTAAAACAATGTTATCTGATTTTGAATTTTGCTTGTAATTACAGAACACAAAAGATATTGGTAGTCTATATCCGTGTTTCTCTCACTTTTCTGATGATATTCTAATTACAAGGAATGTTTATTAAAAATACAATTTCTTGGCTCCCAAGCCTTGGAGTTTCTGATTCATCAGGTCTGGAACGAGATCTGGGAAGTTGTGTTTTTAACCAATACCATAAGAAATTCTTCTTATCAGGGAAATTCAAGAAAGAGTAATATATAAAAATAGTACCCAACTCCCACACCCCATAAGAACTTGGCACATACAAACGTTACCATGTATAATCAGACTGTCAGGCACTGGGTTCAAGGCTTTTCCACATCTCTTTTGGTCTTCACAACACTCCATAAGATAGAGAGTGTTACCGTTTCCAGGAATCAAACTCTGAAAGGTTGAATAAATAGATCAAGATCGCAAAGCCAGGTCTACCCGTCTCCAAAGGCTATGCCCAATCAGTCTGTGTTTTCTTCTGCATGTTGCCAAATCTTGCATATTAGGAAAGGAAAAGAGGGGAGGGAAAGAAGGAAACAGAATTCCAGTAAGTGCACTTCAGCTTTTCAAGAGATTATTAAATATACATAGTAAGTTAAAAAGTTAAATCCGTCCTAAAATTCTCCAGTTGAAGTGTTAAAGTTTTAAAAAGAATCATGGAGAAATCTCAGGGGAAGACCAAAGAGAATCGATGGTTATAAGACAGATTGAAGATTATAGTCGATTTCTTTTTTTTAAACAGTTTTTAATGAAAACTGTATATCATATTACTTTATTCCTGCATCTTCTCAATTGTTTCTTCTTTATATTTGCCCTTTTACTTGGCAAGATTTGGCTTTCCATTCAAGGATCTTTTTTTGCGGTCTTTGTCCAGCTTTGATCTAGTGATACCACTTTGCTGGGGTGAATACCCACATGAATAGTTAGTTGTGCCATTAGCCTTCTCCCGCTGCACTCGTTCAATGTAGAGACATATTTCTGCCTGTAAACTTGGGCTGCTTTGCCAATTTGCTACCCTTTGTAGTGTCCTCGGACAACCTGAACTTCATCATCCTTTCAGATGAGCGTGGATCGAACATTGTACTTCTGTCTCAGCTCCTTGGAAAGAGGAGAAAACGTAATCTTCCTGAAAATGTGCGAAAGTGCATTGAAAAGCCTTTTACGGTTCTTGCTCCAGTCAGAAGTCACAAAGAGGCTGAACTTCATTTTGGCTGTTGGAACTTCAGCAATGGCCACAGAAGGGAAGAGTTACAGTTGATTTCCATATTAGTGTTGAGGTCGATGTTATTTTCTTAGAAGTATAGAGACCCTTTTGGTTGAGCACCTAGAGGAAAGAATGAATAGGTCACGATACTTGAGGGGATCTGGTGTATTATTTCACTGAAGTTGGCAGTTTAAACTATAAGGAGCTCATCCTTTTCTGGTGGGTGAGACTCTTAATTTTGGCTGAAGGAACTAAGACAAAGATCACCCTCATTCTGCACTTCCAACCTTTGTTCTGCGTTAATGATTCTGAGAATAGAGAGTCTTCAAAATCTCTTCATAAGCAAGCCTAGGTGTAAGAATCATGTGGTCTTTACAAATGCAAGAAAAAAATTGACCTGAGTTGAGCTAACTTTTTCAGAGAACATAACATGAGTTGAGCTAGTTTTTATGCAGAACACAAGCTCTAATGTTACCTTGAAAGGTCCAGCAAACAAAACCTTCAGACCTTGGATGCAGAAATGGGACAGATAGCCCATGAAAAGAAAGGGTGGAAAATGTCAGCAAATTGTTATTGAAATTAATGCTCCCCAGCCTTTTAGTTTGTGGTATTGGTCTGAATGCAAACTGGTGAATATTTTTCAGTTTTATTATAGAATGTGGCTGCTTCCTTGGCTTTAAAAAATTAAAAAATCCTACTTATTTGGTTTCTTTGTATCAATGTGTCATACATAATATTTCAGCTTTACAGTTAGGGGCGGTAATCTTGGAAATAGACAAGTGTGGTGGGGTGAGATTTACAGTTTAGAAGAGACCACAGTTTGGTAACAAATTTAGCTCAGGGGAGCTTCCAAAAAGGTAACAGACCCATCAACATTTAAGAGAACAGTTAAAGGAATGAGTCTGTATAATGAGACAGCTATTATAAAAGAGCCTGATAGGCCGAAAGAGCCTGGCTATAAAGCAGCATCAAAACCCAAGTCCATGTAATCAATAATGCTGTAAAGATTTTGTAGGGTATCCGATGGACACTTGTCTCATTAGGGAGACCACCTCAGGGATGATGTAGATGCCTGATCACCTGAAGCTGAAGCTGAACAATAATGAATATCAACCATATATATATATATATATATATATATATATATATATATATATATATATATATGGTTACAAGAAGTGGAGTACAGCATTAGGAATAGAGGCAGTGGAAATGTAATGGCTGTGTGTGATGTCAGAGGGGTAGTAGATGGGGGGAGGGGGTTATCACTGTGAGGGATATAAATGATAAATGTTTAACTATTACATTGTTTTGGACACCTGAAACTAATAAAAACAAAGTTAAAAAAAACAATTCCAATTCTTCTTATGCAGATGTGATAGGCAGAAATCAATCTGAGAACTTTGTGTTAGAAAAGCAAAATAATATCCCAGGGGAGATGTTTAAATGCGGGGGGGAGGGGTTGGGCAGGTGGTTTTCACGTTAAAGCACAATTTGCATATTAGGAAGTATTCCAGTGGTTATAAATCATTTTAATGTTTGTGTATATTGAATTTGTTTCATTTACACATAACTCTTTAGCTGAAAACAGGTTTTGAAGACCTGAATGTGTAAAGTTAAGAATGTTGAAGAAAACGCCCAGTTCTCAAAGGCAGAAAATGCTATTAGAAAGGAGTGGTGTGATTCTTCTGGGCATTTAGTGCCTTGACACCTTGCATGCCTGAGATCAGGGGGAAACCCATTGTTCTTTGAGAGCTTCCCAATTCTAAAAGCTGTAAATCTATGAACCAGAATCTGAAGGGGAAGACCAATAAAACCCTTTCATTTTAGTATGTCTGTGTTGAAGAAACATTTTCCAACTAAATTGTATTGCACCTTTGTGCCATGCCATATTCTATCTACATAGCAAGTGGAAAATGTAGCTGCAAATGTTTTCTAGTCAAATGCAACTCTTGTGTGGAAAATGACTTCCTCTACCAACCACAACTAATCAAGACCCATCTTAGAATGTAGTATAGGTGTCCAAGGAATCCCCACCAGGGTACCTTAGGCCCCTGAATCAACTCTTAGGAAAAACTCCAAATTACAAAGGCATCTGGGACTGGCACGGGTGTCTGCCCACTCTTTTATGCAGATCTCTAACCTCGCCAACCAGGTAGTTGTGCATTGTGAGAGAGAAGAATGGAAGCAAGTTGGCTTTTAGACATCTCCATACAACTGTCTCATAAGCCCATCATAGTTAACATAAAGCTAGTCAATGGTACTGTAACAGCTACATACGATATCAGAGGGGTAGTAGATGGGGGAGGGGGTTTATCACTTTGTGAGGGGTGTAAATGTCTAACTATTACATTGCTTTGTACATCTGAAACTAATTAAAAAACAAAAAACAAACAAACAAACAAAAACACTAAATCTCGAAAACATGTTCTAACTCCAACCTTTCCCATCTGAGTAAATGACACCACCATATACCTAGGAGTTCAAGTCCAAACCTAGGACTCATTCTGGTTTCTGCTTTACTTCACTCCCAAAATCCAATTCGCCAACAAATTTTGGAAATTCTTTTGAAATAAATCCAGAATTTCACCATCATTACTATTACTAGCCTACTCCAAGCTACCATCATCCTTCATCTGAATCACTATAAAAGTCTCTTGTTTTCACTCTTGCCAGAGTGAAATACTCCACCTCTCTACTCCATCCCCTAGCCAGAAGATAGAATCGTGCTTAAAAATGTAAATCCGTCCGTATCTCTTCCTTGCTTATTTCAAACTTGTCTATGGCTTCTCACTATGATGAGAACATAGTTGACAGTCTTCCCATACCCTGTAATGTCCCACGTGATTGGGGCCTCTGCCTCCCTCTACAGTCTCACCTCTTACCTTTCAGCCCTTTGTTCAATTCACCCCAACCACATTGTCCTTTTCTTCTGTCCCATGAACCTGCGCACCAAGCTCCTTTGCACTCAGTGCCTTTGGGTTGCTGTTCCCTCTGCCTGATATGCTTTACCCCAGGCCTTCTTATATCTGTCTCCTTCTCATAATTCAGGTCTCAGCTCAGTTATTGGCTCCTCAGAGAAGTCTTCTCACCTCTCTTCTCCCTATTCATTAGATTTATTTTTGTGATTTGATTTTTTAAATTATGTGCATCTATTACACTGACTTTTTAATTAAGGCAAATATAAATATATAAATAAATAAAACGGCTGTTTAGTCATTATTCTATCACTTTATTTTCTTCATTGCAAGCATCATTTCTCAAATTAATTTTCTTTCTTTGTGTTTACTTGTTTATTGTTGCATGTGTTTCAATGACTCCACGTTTGCCATGTCAACCAGTGTATCCCAGCACCTATAAGGTCTTTTGTACATGGTAGACTCTCAGTAAATATTTGTTAATTGAGTAGATTTCATTCACCTAAAAGAGAGGTAGCTTCCTTTTGGCTGAGAACGGACACATGCATTCATCTGGAAAGAGTGTTTTAATGAAGGCTTTTGTTCAAGTTGGGTTCTGTTTACATACTAAGCTACGATCACTCAGACCTACCACATGGAATACCCTTGATCCAAGTGAGAAATTGTCAACATACACACGGAGTAACAAAGATGGCAAATCGTATCAATATCCATTTCAGCATGTCAATGGTGAGTTTCATAACAAAGTGAAAATTGAAAAGCAAACTTAATGTTGATGTGCACCTGATAGCTAATATTGGAATTCTGCTTTCCAGGCAGTGGGAAGCTACGTGGGATTGCTGATGCTAAAGGTGAAACCAAACGATCAGAAGGCTCTCGGCTGGTTTGCAGCACAGTAAAAATGGAAGAATAAGACGTAAGGACAGTTGCCTAGAGACTCTGAGGAAGTCGTTAGGGCAAGTGGTTTAGAATTAGGGCTTTGAAAAATAAGAACGGTCATTGGTTAAGTGCCCACTATGCACCAGGTTGTCTACAACCCTCATAGAAATAATATTAGGTATTGTAGGTATTATGTCCCCATTTTCTAAATAAGTAAGCTGCAGCTCAGGGAGCTAAAGGACTTGTCAAAGTCACATGCCTATATAAAGAGTAGAGCAATGACTTCAACTAGATTTTTCAAACCTGAAAGCTGACGAGCTGTGCACTGCACCACACTGTCTTCCTTGTGATGATACACTCCATTTATTTCTGTAATTCCCGACACCAGGTTTAGGGCCTGGCACAGCATCCTAATGGAACCACATCTAGCTGGACAGTAAGGGCTTCTGCTGCCAGTGGACGGGCCACCTAAGCCCAGCTGGGTCCAAGGTTTGCTGATTCAGCAGGTTTTAAACATCATGCTCAGGCCTCTTCCTCCTCATTTTCTTTCCCAGCACTGCCCCGCAGCTCACCTCTACCTCTCTCCTCTGGGGAAAGCATCTGCCAGGTGCTAATAAGAAAGGCACTCTGGCCATCGCGTGTGGGGAAGAGGCAGCTCAGCAACATCATGGCTGAGAGCCTGGGCAGACTTAGGCAATGGAATTTGAAGTGCTGAAGTGTGCAGCCCACAGAGAGAAATGGACAAAGTGCAAAATTGAAGAGGAGGAGAAGTGTAAGAAGACAATTTTCTTGACAGAGATGAATTAGTTACAGGACTGGCCCCCTGAGGGAAGTGATGTGGCTCTCTTCCCTAACTCCCACGCAGAAAACATGCTCTAGAGGACAAGCAGGAGACAAGGCGGGGAGACATTAATGACTAATGGGCGCTTTCCACCTCTGAGTTTTATTAAGATGAATGAAGCACTTTTGAATGGAGGAAGAAATAAAAACGGAAAGATGGAGCTGACTAAAGCACTGCAAAAATAAAGAGGAATGGAGGTTTGGGGCCCTCGTGCTGAGTAAGGCAAAACATTTCTTCCCACTTTGGAGGTGCAGAGCTGAACAGTTCAGAGTTTTGAATTCAGAGTTCAGGCTCTGCCACTTACCAATTGGATGAATCCGTGCAAATCACTCAACCAATTTAAGCTACAAAATAGGAATAATACCCTATTTTATTGGTTATTTTTGCTATAATATAGGTATAATACTATTGCGAAGGGTTGTTGTGAAGACTGAATGAGGTAACTCATGTAAAAACAGTGCCTACCGTGTAGCAAGCACTCATTTAATAGCAATAATTATTATTGGTTCATGGCTTTGTGTGGAGGGGTAAATATACCTGGGTCATAACTGTCGAGGTCAGATTATGGGGACAATTCTTCCCTTTGAACAATGGTGCCTCCTTGGTTTCATTATTTGCTGTGTTGATAGCTCAACCCCCCTCTAATGATTTGAGCTTTCAGCTCACAGAGAAGATGAACCCAAATATGATAGATACCACCTCTACTCTTAAGGAAGCTTGCCAAAAAGCAGCTCAACCCACGTTGGTACGCCATATCATTCTGAGGATCAAGCCACCTCCCCAGGGAAGGGTCCTGTGCACAGAAGATAATACTAATAACACCGTACATTATTGAATCCTCTACAGTTTACAAAGTACTCTTACCTGGCAAGGGCTGCTCTCTTCATTTTATAGATAAGGAAACAGAGACTTTGATTGGCGAAGCCACTAGATTAAGGTGACATAGGCAATTGGTTGGTGCAGCAGGGATCCACACTCAGCTTCTCTGACTCCAAATCTGGGGCTCTTTTATAACACAGGATGCTATAGGCATGTGAACAGGTAGGAGATTAAAAAGCTAGTGGCTTCCCCTCATAAAAACATTGAATTTTAGAATAGGAAGGACCTACAAGATTACCTAATGCTGGCCATTAGTTTAGACTGGGGATACAGGAAGGAGTGCTGGTTTTTCAGAAGCAAGAAGGGGTTTGGAATGTTGAGTTAGAAATTTGTATTTGGAGCTTGTTAGTGTCATACAGTTTGTAAGTTACTACAAATTAATAGTAGCTGAAGCCTTCTACAGAATAGTGAGATTTTAAAAGGACTAAAGGGAACTCCTACCAAGTGCCTGTATTTAAAGGTTGTCTGAAGGGTGAAGATGGTGAGAATTACATGGATGGAGTGGTAGGAGGTATAGACAAAAAAAGGGGGTTCTATGGAAAGTAACCTCACAGGTTACTGTGAGGTGTGATCTGATCATAAATTCCTAATTGGACAGGTCATGGTGTGTAGTCATGCTTCCGGTCTATAATTTCTTTATTGAAAGGTTTTAAGCCAGAGCTATCCATTGTTCTTGTGCCTCTGGGTTAACACAGAAGCCATATCCCACAAAGGGGAGTATTAATCCTCAAGAGAGCACATAATCTTGTTAACTATCCTGTAATCCAGGCCCCACCCTGCTTCCTCTAGTCTTCCTTACTTCCCATCTTTAATTTCAAATACATAAAAGAAGCTGCAAAACTTATTCTCCGTAGCATTTGAGATCTTGCATATGTCATCAGTTTGGCTCAAATAAACTTCTGTAAAAATTCTCAAAAAAAAAAATATTACCTAATGCTGTGGTTTTTAGACTGGATTCCGGGGAATCCTGTAGAAGGTGGGAGAGAGAAGCAGGAGGTTGAGATTGTATGCCATTCATCTTTTATCAATTAAATTTATAGTATTACAATGTACTTTGAATAAATGTTAAAACATTAAGACTTTCCTTAGAAAAGAAGATTTGAAAACCTTTGATCTAATTCAACTGTTTCATTTCTCCAAGAAGGATATTGAGGCCCAGACTAGTAAAGGAATTTGTCCAAATCTCTTAGTTATTTAGGGGCAGAGCTAGGACCAGCACTCAGGCCTAGTCACCTGCATATTTGATAAGCATGCGATAATGTTTCCAAATGTTTTCTCATTCTCCAAATATTTTCCATCGATTACCTCAGGCAAGTCATTTACTCATGACAATCAAATCATCAAGGAGAAAGTCGGCCTGTGGTGAGTCTCTCCTGATGACTCATCATGTGACGTTGGATCAATCCATTGATCTCTGAACCCTCAGCTCTTCCACAGGTAAAATGGGATGATAATTCCTGTGTAGGCAACTCTCAGTGGGGCTGTTGTGGTGACTATAAAACAGAACATGTGGAGGGTCATGAGGTTCTTCCAGGGAAGGAGACTTAGAAAGTTCAATATCTTATTATTTACAAAAGCCTACCAAGTGTATCATTGTTTCTAAGCTAATCTCTGCAATTTACCATTCTTGCTTATTTGTTGTTCTTTATTTGAGAGGGCAATGTAGTTTATTTTTGTAACCCTACCAAGTACTACTTGTGTACGAAATAGCCTCCAAAACTTCTTGTCACATTGGCTTTCTCATAAAATTTTGTGATTTCTTACTACTTGCATGTGGAAAGTAAATCTTTTAAGGTTAAATACTTTTTATTCTACATAAGTTATAGAAGCACTATCACTACAGGGTTCTAGCAAGCCTGGGGAGCCCAGAGCGAGGTGAGATCAAAGGACTGTGTGCAGCTTACGGAGTTGGAGTGTTCCCACCCCCCCACCCCCTCACGCCCCCACCCCCCCCACTCCCCCCATCCCGGGTAGTTTCTCTTCTTTCAGCAAGGAATGCTAAGAAAATATGATCATGACCTTCAGGTTGATCTTGAAAGCAGCCTAACTTGACCTTGGCCAAGTTCTTATTCTCTCTGAGCTTATGTTCTCACTTGTAAAAAAGTAGACATTTGCCTTCCCTTCCACCTCATAGGGCTGCCAAGGATCAAAAGAGAGAACACAGGGTGACATGTTTTTAAAACTGTGAAGTGTACACTAACTAAAAGGATTGTTACTTTTAGGAATGTGTAAAATACTACAATTATTTATAATGTGCATTTCAACTAAATCTTCTCAACTTGTTACAAATGTCCACTTGGACTGTTCAACTAGTCAGGTTGAAGAACGATGTTTCTATTTATGCTGATTTCTCTGAAGAAAGTCAAGTGACAATCAAACAAGGCAGAGTGAGAACTGGGGGGTTACCTCCTTAATTGACAATTATCACAAAACAAGAAATATTTTTAGATCTTCAATTAAGAACACTTTAAATTAAAAAAAAAAAAAGAATGTAAACAGACCTTTACCAAAATCTTATTCTGGATACCCCAAATTTCTAACATCATCCCTTGGAGAACAGCATTTCTATGCTCACCCATGTTGATACTTTAAAAAACCTAGACCTCATTTCCTTTATGCAGGCAGACAAGCCAGCCACAGAAGCTGACCAATATTTTAAGACTGCAGTGTTTACTAATGGATGTCTGGCTAGGAACAGTGCTGGCAGAATTTGGGCGGAGGCATTCACTCCCACTAATGATGTGGAGCAGGGCTGCGTAATCATGTCGACTTGTATTAAGTCTACCCAAGGCTGTCATGTTTTGCAGTGGAGCCAGAAACAAGCACCCCCGTAAGTCCTGGGATTTTCCTGGAAGAAGGATTACATCAGACTGGTTCAGACCTTCCCAAAGTCATTGCCTCAGCCATTCATTTCATTTAGGACCCTCTTTACAAAAATGACTTCAGAGTATAGCGAATATCAGACTCTTTTACAGAATATTTAGAGACTTTAAGATAGTGTAACCTCTATCTGGACCATCAAAGGCCAGGGAAAACCTATCAAACATTTCCTTAGAAACCACATCAAGGACTTTCTTGCACATATGCTAACATCTCTAAGACAGATGGATACTCAGTCAACTGTCCATTCCCTGTCCCAGGAAAGCTATTGCCAGTTATGTGTTATCATTTTTTTTCCTAGCCGTACCTAGGATGGATGCATCAGAAGTTATTCCCCAATAAGGAAGAAGGACAATGACATTCATTTTGACTGTCTGGACATTGTTACTGTATCACTCTTCCGGGGGAGAGTAATTTCTGTCTATTAAAAGAGACAGATTCCAAAGTTAGATATGTGGGAATCATTTGGTATTTAACAGAATTCAGGTAACACACATAGCCCTAAAAATTATAATAAGGAGTTAAGCAAGGAAAATGAATAACAGCAGTTCTTTAAAATAAAAATTGTTAGAATAAAGGAATAGTTGTTGTTACCGTGTTTCACTGAAAATAAGACTTAGCCGGGCAATCAGCTCTAATGCGTCTTTTGGAGCAAAAATTAATATAAGACCTGGTATTTATTATATTATATTATATTATACCCAGTATTATATCATATTATTATTATATTATATTATATTGTATTATATCATATTATTATATTATATTATATTATATTATATTATATTATATTATATTATATTATATTATATTATATTATATTAACCTGGTCTTATAGTAAAATAAGACCAGGTCTTATATTAACTTTTGCTCCAAAAGATGCATTAGAGCTGATTGTCCAGCTAGGTGTTATTTTCGGGGAAACACAGTATATATTAGTATTACTCAGTATTAAAGATGTCAAGATACTGTTATTGGATTCATTTCCCTTCTACCTAGTCCTTAGACCTCCAAGGAATCGTCATTCCATTTTCTAAAATTAGATGCTACTTCAAAGATTTTAGAAGTGAACCATGAAATGAGGACACTAAAGAAGCATTAATTTTTGCAGATTACTGTTAAATAACTTCTTTCCCTCGTATTAATAATGTAACCACAACGTTTGTCAAATATCCCAAAGATCTACTTTAGAAATATCCAGCATTACCTGAAGCCAAATCTGGTTATTTCAAATGGCTTTGAACTTAGCTCTGAGATAAGAAAGGTCCTATGTCACTCCTTCCCTCCCTCCTTTGCTCCTTCCCTCCCTCCCTCCCTCCCTCTGTCCCTCTTTCCCTCCCTTTCTTCTAGTCATCCTTCCTTTTTCCTCATATGGCCTTCTGGTGCTCCTTAACCATGTCTAGGGCAACCCCTTCAGTGGAAGGGTTACCTCAGGAAACAATGTGCTACCGTGCTCGTGGGGCAGCGTTCAGACAAAAAGATGTATTTGCGAAGCAAGCTGCTTAATTGCTGTGGCTCCCATACTTCCTCCATCAAGATGTTTGTGCCTCAGTTGTCAAGTAGATGTAGTCAAAGATTATCTCTTTAATTTTTAACATTGTCAGAGTTAATATATACCCTTTACTTTTCAACATTATCAATGTTAATATAAACCTTTTAATTTTTAACATTTTAAAAGTTAATATAAACTCCATTAATGCTTCTCAGCTGATTGAACATGGGAATGACCTCTATGAACTAGTTGTATCTGTGGTTTTTCCAGTAGGTAGCCAGTACATTTTTTTGGTGATGATATTGTCAACAGTCATAATGATATCTACCCTTATTTATACTACTTTTTTGTATACAGAGTACTATCGTCCTCAGTACCTCATTTGAGATTCTCCCCAGACCACGGCTCACTGCTCCAGGCTTTTTCCCCAGTCGCCTCTGCCATGTGAGGCTGCTGCTTCCCCTACTTCTGGAGCTTCATTCTCTGTCTGTGTATCAACTCCTTCCCTCATTCATCCAAGTATAGTTAACACAGGCTATTATGTGTAACAGACTTTACTAAGTGTATTAAGTTTCCTAGGTCTGCCATAACAAAGTAGCACAAACTGAGTGGCTTATACAAAAAAAAAAAAAAAAAATTGTTGTCTGAAAGTTCTGGAAGCTAGAAATCTGAAATCAAGGTGTTGGCAGGCTTGTTCTTTCCGAGAGCATAAGGAAAGGATTTGTTCCAGCTCTTTCTTCTTGACTTATAGATGGCTATATTCTTCCTGTGTCTCTTAACATTGTCTTCCCTTTATGCACGTCTCTGGGTACAAATTGTCCCTCTTATAAGGACACCAATCATGTTACATTAGGCCCACCCTAATGATCTTATTTTAACTTTGTTACCCCTGTAAAGACCCTATATCCAAATACTGTGACATTCTGAAGTACTACATGTTAGGACTCAACTTATCTTTTTTAGGGGGATGCAATTCAACCCATAACACTAAGGCTTAATGGTAGCACATTGGAGATACAGCATAGAAAGGAAAAACTTAAACTGACTCTCAGGTGTCACTGTCATAGAATCTACTGACTATGCCTGGTACAGCGTCTGATTCTCTCCCTCCTTATGTCAAATATGCTACCATGTTTCTGGGTCCTGCTCACCATCCTGGATGGAAATCTGATTATATACATCTTTCACTCCCTACGATGGTTAATTTTATGTGTCGACTTGACTGGGCTTCAGGGTGCCCAGATATTTGGTCTAACATTATTCCACATGTTTCTGCGAAGGTGTTTTGGGATGAGATTAATATTTAAATCAGTAGACTGAGTAAAATAGATTGCCCTCCCTAGAGTGGGTGGGCCTCAGCCAATCAGTTGAAGGCCTGAATAGAACACAAGGCTAACCCTCCCCTGTGTGAGAGAATTCTCCTGCCTGACAGCCTTCAGGCTGGAACATCAGCTCTTCCTGTTTCTACAGCAGCTTCCAGCTTTAAGCTTTGAACTGGAACATTGGCTCTGCAGAACGCACATACACATGCACACACACAATTTGTTCTGTTTCTCTGGAGAACCCTGACTAATACGTTCCCTAATACCAGGTCCTACCTAATAAAGAAAAATCACACACACACACACACACACACACACACAAAATAAGTAACCCTTCAGAATTCCAACCTATCTGCCACAGAGCCAGCCCTTTATCTTACTAAATACAATACCCAATTCCCCTAATCTTAAACTTTTACATCTAGGTGATTCCCCTGGGTTTCAGCCACCTTTATAACTAAAAATGCTCCCTCATTGAGCATTTTTGTCTCTCTAAGAATAAAGAAAGAGCCTGCCCCAGAGACAAAATCCTGCTGCCAATCCTAGTGCCATCGTGAATTGAGAAACACTGAGGCCTAAACTCAGAGCGCTGTGCTACTTCTCACACATCGTTTGCGTTCTTGTCAAATCACTGAAGACTTCCTCAAGGTCTCCTCATCTAATTTCATCTAGGTTTTTTCATGCAACTAAACAATTCCCTTGTCAACTACCATTCATAACTTAATATTGTATAAGTGTGGCTTTGTAAAAAATTAGCTTTGCCTAATTAGGACTCAATACACAGCCCTCCAAAGTTTAAACAAATCAGAGATGAACCAAATTAGACTCTTGAAAGAGTGTCTCCAAGCTGGAATGGGACAAACAACATCCTCTGACTCTGTGGCTTGACTTTCATTTTTCTCTTGGGTTTCTAGATTCTCTGTCACCACATCACCTTTTCATGCCTGGCCCAAGGCTGTATGGTTCCCCTTTAAAAATTTCAGTGTGGACAAAAATGTTTTCCCTTGGCATAACTGAGACAGGCTGGTATTTTCAAGAACAGCTTTACTAAACATGAGGGAAAACAGAAAAGAAATAATTACAGAAAACATACACAGTACAAAAATAACCAAGTTTCCAACTGCAGGTTTCTGTTTCTAAAAATTCCACTAGAAGTCAGAAAGCTTTACTGGGTCTCAATCTCATTCACCCTTAGCCAACCACATCCCTTAATTTTGCTATATCCTGTCTGGACTGCTTCTCTCCTACCTCCAACACCTCATCTATCCCTGAGCCTTGTAATATTAAACTGCTACCTTGATTTTTTTTTGAACCCTCAAAGAAAAAAAAAATAGCCAATAACTTCCTTTTAAAACTGTCATTCTCCCAATAAAAATATTCTGGATTCCAAAAACCCACCAAAATGCCTGCTGACAGGAGATTTCCAACTTTTGATATTGAAGATCCATTGGGTTTCAAACATTCGCTCTTCTCAATACTGATGTTAACACAGCACAAACCAAAGTATATTATAGGCAGTGATCCTTGGGATAATGAATATTGTTTACAATGGCACGCAGGGTTCTGGGATCAAATAAACTTGAAGAATGTTGGTTAAAATTAGTTTTACAGTTTTTTTCACTGCATAATTTCCCAAATCTTTTTATGCAGTCAACAAATATTTATTGAGCACCTATTATGTGCCAGGCACTGCCCTAGGTACCGAGAAAAACCACGGTGAAGAGTGAACAGGACAGGTAAGAGCCCTGCCCTGCCTTCATAGAATTCACTATCTAGGTGGGGTTCACCAAGAAAAAGTGAACGAGCAAACAAATAAAATTTCAAGTAATGGTAAGGACTGTGAAGACCTTAAGGGGTGATGTTATAGGGAAAAACTGGAAGTGGGGAAACCCAGCTGGCAGAGAGAACAGTGAATCCACACACCGGGTTTGGGAAAAAGCTTGGGATGTTTAAATAAGAAAAAAATGCTGAGAAACTGAGGGGGAAAGTACAGCAATGAGGTATGATCTTAGAGGCCCTGGTGAGACATCAGATTTGCTTATTGGTGCAGTGGAAAGCAATTTGAAGGATTTTAAGCCTTGGTACAATCTAATTTAAAATTTGGAAAAATAAAAATCTCTTTGGCTGTTGTGTAGAGGATGGAATGTAAAGGCCAAGATCACAAGTGGAAACCAGTTAGGAGGCTCTTGCCTTAGTTCATCTGAGAGGTGATGATGGATTGTTGAGGCAATAGACGGATGTGGATGGCACGTTTTGAGGAATAGACACAAACGGACTTCCTGATGGGTTAATGTGGGAAATAGGGACCAGAGAGAAGACGATGTCTTCTAGCTTGTGAGCTTGAGCAATTAATTACATGGCGGTACTACTGACTGAGCTGATAAAGACTACGGAATCAAACGCTTCAAGAGGAGAGGGAAATAAAGAGATTGCTTTATCCACATTAAGTTCAAGATACCTATGGCACTTGTAAGAGGTGCTTTCAAGTAGACAGATCTTATATATAAAGCCTGGAGCTTAGGAGAAACGTTTGAGATATAAATTGGGAAATCATTAGCATACAGATGGCATTTAAAGTCATGGAACTGGATGAGATCACCTAGGGAGAGTGTAGAGAGGAGTTCCGGCCCAAAGCCAAGCCTTGAGGCACTTCAAATCGAGACATCTGGTACAGAGGAGGAGCGAGCAGAGAAGATGTTTCACATGTTCGTGTGCTGCAACGACTCTATAAGAGGCGATACAGAAAGCAGCGTTTCCCAAGCTTATCTGACCTTAGAACCTTTCGTCACACAGCATCTCACAGGGCTTGGGTTCCAAGGAAACATTTGGGAAAACATTGTTCATACCCTTGTAGCTCCTTATGCTCCACTGTGGCATATTAACTTCTAAGGTGACATAGACAAGTCTTCTCCCTCTAAGCAAAGGTATTTCAATAAAAGCCCATCAGTTGCTAAACAAAACACTGCCCTGATGATCCCGGCCAAAATACATACCTGCAGGAAGCACACATGTGCTAAATGCAGTAAGTAGGAAAGGAGGGCTGGATCCACTATCACCTCACCGAGCCAAATGTCAGTAAAATAAGGCCGCTTTTAGCCTTTCTATATTAATAATGTAAAGCCTTTTACATGTTCCACCATCGCCTCACTGAGCCAAACCTCACACGCTGGCAGTTTTTAGCCTTTTTGCATTAATAATGGTTATTTTGGTGAAGGAGAGAAATTGAAAGTTTGAGGAGAGACGCAGGGAATAAATGCTCCTGTGTGTGTGTGTGTGTGTGTGTGTGTGTGTGTATTATGTAACTTTTTTCAGGATACTAGACTTTGAATGTTTCTACCTATATACACTGTACCAGAGTATCATTTGATGCTTCATTTAGATAAAGGTATTTTTCTTTATTTTCTAGTTAATTTTTGTTGTTGTTATAAGGAACAGAAACTCACTCAGGTATATTATTGGGATCTGAGACAACCCTAAGGAGAGGTTTCTCTCTAGGACACATTCTCCCTCTCTCTCTCTCTCTCTCTCTCTCTCTCTCTCTCTCTCTCTCTCTCTCTCTCTGTCTGACACACACACCACACACCTACCCCACACATATAGGCTCAGAGACTGTATGGTTTTTCTCTCATAGTATCTCTAAGACCTCCCTTTTTACAGGTATGCACTAAGAAATCATAATAAAAGCTTCTATGTTTGCATACCACAATCTAAGTGGAGCACACATGTTATGGACTAAATGTTTGTGTTTCTGTAAAATTCACATATTGAAATCTAATGCTCAATACGATGATAGTAGGAAGTGAGGACATTGGGAGATAATTAGGTCGTGAGGGTGGAGCCCTCATGAATGGAATTAGTGTCCTTCTAAGAAGATAAAGAAGCCATGTGAGGATACAAGGAGAAAACAGCCATCTGTGACCAGGAAGAGTTCCTTCACCAGACACCAGATCTGCTGGTGCCTGGATCTTGGACTTCTCGCCTCCAAAACTGTGAGAATGTTTGTTGTTTAAGCCACCCAAGTTGGTCTATAATATTCTGTTATAATGTTTGAACTGACTACGGCGCCTAAGTCTTGGAGGTTTGCTTTATAAACAAGGTGATCAAGGCCCAAGGAAGAGAGACACGACCCAGTGGAAGGAGCCCTAGATGGGTTTGATAAACTTGTTTTCATGTGACTATAGGCATGTGACTTCACCTGGGCCTCAAATTCCTCTCTTGCAAGGGGAGGAGATTGGGTAGGGATAAGTGATCTTCAAGATGCATTTTTCAGCATTTACAGTCTGAGTTTATGATTTTGACATAGAGTGATTTGGCTGAGGTCACATAGCTTCGTGGTTCACAGCAGAGTGGGAACCACATCTTCTATCACCTGGTCCAGTGTTTTGTTTTGTTTCATTCCACCACAGTGCATTTCCATAAAATTTTTATCTCAACCCATTTTTCTCATCTGTGCTGTGAAAACACTACAAGAAGGCAGCATTATACAGTGAAAAAAGTGTAAACTTGGAAACCAGTGAGACCTGGGTTTGAATCTTAGTCTCCTTTCAGCTTTGTGACCTTGGACCCCTTCTCAGCCTCAGTTTCATCATCTGTAAGATGGGTATATATAATACCTTCCTCATAGTGTTACTGATCAGATTGAAAATGTATCTATAAAGCAACATGGCTGCAGTGAATATAAACATTCTGTCTCCATCTGTTCCGGCTGCTACATAACAGAATACCATAGACTGGGTGGCTTAAACAACAGAAATTTACTCTCACAGTTCTGGAGGCTGAGAAGGTCAAAATCAAGGCATTAGCAGATCTGGTGTCAGGTGGGAACCTGGTTTGCAGAAGGCAGAAAAGGGGCTAGCTAGCTTGCTCTTGGCCTCTTCTTTTTTGTTGTTTTTTCTTTTAGGTTCCCACTGCAATTTTTTTATAAGAACGTAATTTGAAATTAATAGATAAATTGGGTGAGATGATGTGGTTTTCAACATGAGTTAGGTTTTAGTTAAATACAGTAAATGTGAAGATACCATTATTGTGCTAATCGTCATCCTGTTACTCTTTAGATGTGCAGAATAATCTTGAAATGATACATCGTGTAGTGGTATCACTTAAAAGATCTTTGATACAACACTAACACCTTTCAAATTCTGGCCACAAATCGCATATAAATTGTAAGATTATTAAAATACACCTTTTTGAAAAATAAGATGACCTAAATTTTATACCTACATAACGTTTCCCAGAAAGATATTATATAAAAATAGCTGCCCCTTTTTCATAAGGATTTCCTCCTTATTTAAGGCTGAATGATATTCCAATATATGTATATATCACCTATTTTTTATCAATTCATCTGTCAATGGAAATTTAGGTTGCTTCCATATCCTAGCTATTGTGAATAATGCTGCAGTGAACACAGGAGCGTGGATATCTCTTTGAGATACTGATTTCATTTCCTTTGGATAAATACCGAGAAGTAGGCTTGCTGGATCTTAAGCTAGTTTTCGTTTTTGGAGGAACTTCCATATGGCTTTCCATAATGGCTAATTTATATACTAACTTACATTCCCACCACTAGTGCACCAGGGCTCCTTTTGTCCACATCTTCACCATTTGTCATCTTTAGCTTTTTTGATAATATCCATCCTTAGGATACCATCCTAAGTGGTATCCCACTCTGGTTTTGATTTGCATTTCCTTGATGATTAGAGATGTTGAACACCTTTTCATGTACCTGTTCGTCATTTGTATATCTTCTGTAGAAAAACATCTATTCTGTTTCTTTGCCAATTTTTTTAATTAAGTGATTTGGTTTCTTGCTATTGAATGGTAGACGTTCCTTATCTATTTTGGTTAATAACCTCTTATCAGATAGATGGTTTGCAAATAGTTTCTCCCATTCCATAGGTTGCCTTTTTATTTTGTTGATTTGTCCCTTGCTGTACAGAAGCTTTTTAATTTGATGTAATACCACTTGTTTATTTTGGGTGTTTTTTTTCACCTGCGCTTTTAGTGTCATATTAAAACAAACAAACAAACAAAAACACAACAACAGTGCCAAGACCCATCTCAGGGAGCTTTTACACTGTTGTCTTTTAGGAATTTTATGGTTTCAGGTCTTACATTTAAGTCATTAATCCATTTTGAGTTGATTTGTGCAATGTAAGATAAGGGTCCAATTCCATTCTTTCGCATGTGAATATCCAGTGTTCCCAACACCCCCAATGAGGTCTTACACTCACAGCTTGAGATTTTATTTTATGCCATATTATTTACAACCTAAGTCAAGTCTCCTGTGATCTCATCCTTTGTTCACTGCACAAACTTCCTTCTCCAACTTCTTTCACCCAGAGAAACCATGTGCTTCTCTGCCTCTAATTATTGTTGATTTCTTCTGCATGTCTTTTCTCATTATCGTGATATTAACAGGAGAGGTTGGCCTCTTCTTATAAGGATACTAATCCTATTCATGAGGGCTCTGCCCTCATTACCTAATCACCTCCCAAAGGCCCCACCTCTTAAGACGATCACATTGGGAGAAAGCATTTCGATATATAAATTTGGGAAGACACAAATATTCAGTCCATAACACATTCCATCTCACATTTTACATCTCCTTCCCTTTTAATTATTTGGGGAGATAAGGAATTACAGCAAAGAGTTCATGAACGAGGATTAGGATAAGGTATGTGATGTCTTCGTATTATGTATAAGTATTATTTATTCAGGAAAACATTTTAGTTCTATCACTCTTGTTGAAAGCCTTTTCAAAATATTAGTCTGTACTCTTCTTTTAGAAACCACATACTTTGAATATAAGTGAATCTTTCTTGATGACTGAAGACCTTGCCAGGCCTCAGGCTTATTATTCAGAACTTGAATTCAATCTTTCAACTGCTTGGATAAATATTCAGAAGGTGCAAAACTCAGGACATTTTCTAGAAGTTTGTTGTTTGTTTTGATAGAAATCTTTAACAATTTCTTTGTGGTTCAGACTTCAAGTAGTACAGACATTCCTTCGGTAGGTAAGGATCTTGGGTATTGTGTTGTGGTTGAACAAATAATAAGAGGTGTTTTTTTTAATGCCTACTGTGTTTAAGGACCTGAATCACACATCATTTTGAACAAGGAAATACAAAGAAAAGTTTGAGGCCTTAAGGAAGGTATACTGTCATTGGGGAGGCAAAACATAAACTCTTAAAAAAGTAACTATAACAAGAGCCCCCAAAATGGGAGAACTCATTATAAAGAAGTCAGTACTTGAAATGGGACTTGAACCCTGATAGGATTTGGACCAGCAGTGCTCAGTGGTGGGAAGAATGTATGATAGGAAAGGCTCTTTAAGGTAGAGGGAATAGTTCAAATAAATGCACAGGGATGGGAAAGTTGGGGTATATTTAAAGGATTATACATTTTTCATTTCAGAGGTAATCAAGGCTAACACAAGCTATTTGGTTGGGACATGTCTAGTTTTTGATAATATGTACTGAATAGCCAGATGTCTTGAAAAGTGTTTATTAGGCCCCTGTGATTATGGAAAACTGTGATCTACTGTACAGCACATTCTTTTGTAAATCAGTTTCTCTCTGTGGGCCAATCATATGTGGGTCACAAGAGAATTCACAGGGCTTCCAATTTGCCTGCGATTAGAGGCCTAGACCCATCTCTCGGACACCAGAGATGTCAGGTACACCAGATAGCTCCACCAAGATTCATTCTCTTTTGTAGAAAACAACCTCTAGGGGCATGGGACAGTTCCTGGGTTTGGATCCCCATTGCCCCGCCTTAAACATCTCAAGCCAGGAGTGTGGAGGAGGGAGAGAAACAGGTTTCCCTAATCTCCCCGCTTGCCTCACCCGCCCCTACCAGCCCCATGCCCACTCCTATCCCACACTGGCTCCTTAAAAACTAGGTCACTTTCCTCAGAGAGGAAGATGGCATTTCACCTACTGGTCAGTGGTCTTACATAACTCATTTATGAAAGTGGAAAATAAGAGAAAGAAGAGGAAAATCTGTGCAGGACCCTGCCATTACGGGTGTCATGCAGGGACTCTGGTCCCGCTCCCCCCACAAGAACACAGGGCATGGTGAGGCCAAACAGGAACACCGACAGAGCCACACATGGGGGGTGCATACCACTATATTCTTGCTGGAAGCTGGGTTGGAGACACAGGAAGCAGGAGCCACATGATCTGCAATCCCCCATCTGCCTTTCTGCCAATCAACCCACCCCCTAGTGTAACCTCAGCAGTTATATTAGTGGCTAATGGCTAACTAGTAACAGCTGATGGCCATCTAATAACCGAGCCAGCACCTTTCCACGTGAGGCTGAGAGCCTGAAAACTGCTCTCTGGGACTCTGTCCCCACAATGCGATATGATTTAGTTGGCTTCGCGGAAGCCATCACTCCCAGCAGAGGTTTAAAAAAGCGTGATATAGCAATGTATATTCCACATTGAAGTGTCTGGGCAAGTGAGCCCCTTGTTAAAAGCTGCTGGATGGATAAGCTCATCAACATTTCTAAGCATTGATTGATTCTGATGAGAAAGGTTGATGAGATTCTCAAACTCATGATGTAAAGCAAATCTAGACTAATCCAAAGAACATAGCTTTTTTGCTTTTTAAGGAAGCAGACATTTTACCTTGGACACTGAATGAGAAGGGCACTAGTATTATTCCTTGTCTAGGGCAAAGGTCCCCTTCTTCTCTTTTTTTGTTGTTTTCTATGTCTGACCTCTTTCTTTCTGCCCTTCACCTTCAATCATAAAGCAAAACTATTTATTCTTCACATAGTGAAAAACTTCTTTCCTAACAAGGCACAGGACCAGAGTGGTAGAATTGGAACAGTACTTAGAAGCATTAAATTCATCCTTCTGGCTTTTGAGATAAGGAAAATGAGGCCCAGAATGATAAAATGGCCTTGTCTAGTGTAGGGATGAAAGCAAGTAGTGGAAGGTTGAAAGACCATTCACATAATATTTGACAGTTTACAGAGTTCTGTCACACATATGATATCATAAAAACCTGTGTTGTAGGTGATATAATTATATCCATTTTGCAGGTGAGGACACTGACCCCCAAAGAATTCTTCTATAAGGTGAAAGAGCACATACCTCTTCATCAGGAAAACTGCCCGTGACAAAGCCTAGAGACTCTGAAGTGCCAAACTCTGCTCTGAAAGTTCTAGGTATACAAAGAAGACACTGCCCATGAGCTCACATCAATGAGGGGCAGGTTGTCAGTCTCCCCCAGGGCCACATGCAAGGCACACTAACGCTTTCAGAAAATTACCTAAACTACAGAGGGACTGAGTCCCATATAGCTATTTGACTTCCTCTAAACATGGCTATGTGGAAACCTTGGAAAGGGCCAGCTCTTCTGCAGAAAAATCTGTATTTTAAATTGTAACAAATTGAGAGTCTGTAATGTGAAAAGTAAATGTATTAAAGCTGGCTCAAGATTACAGAGGCATTTGGGGTTTAATTGGAAATAGAGGAGGGATGGGGATGAACAAGGGTCTTTCAGGCCTCTCCTTATCCTATTTGTACCGTTCTTTGGGAATAGCATCCCCATCCATGGCCTTGCCTTTCAGAATGACACTGACCAAGCATATACTCTTCTGTTCTTGGTGAAAGAATCTGATCAACAATTAGATCACTTTCATAGATGGGGAAAAATCACTTGGAACTTCTCTTCACCTAAGACAGGAGTCCGCAAACCACTGCCTGCAGGCTAAATCCAGTCTGCTGCTTGTTTTTGTCAGTTTGTAAGTTAAGAATAGCTTTACATCTTTAAATGGTTGGGAAAAAAATCAAAAGAATAATAATATTTCATTCCATGTGAACATAATATTACATTTCAATGGCAACAAGTAAAATTTTACTGGAACACAGACACTTTAATTATTTACATCTCATTTACGTCTGCTTTTGTGTTAAAACAATGGAGTTTAGGAGACTCTGTGGCCCACAGAGCTTAAAATATTTACTATCCAGCCCTTAACAGAAAATCTTTGCCAACTCCTGTCTCAGAACACTAATCATACTGTATGAGAATTTGTTCTATTCATACCCATCTCCTGAGGTGGACTTTAGAGCTTGTGAAAGGCACCACATTGTTTAGAATGAGACTGGACTCTAAAATGTAAGATAAAAGGGGAAATGAATGAATGGTGTGAACCTGGGCAAGTTAGTTCTTCTTTCTGGGTCTCAGTTTCCTCTTTGTGCAATGAAAGAGTGGGCTAAGGTGACCTTGGTTGCTTCTAGGTCCAGCATTCTATATTTTATATTAAGGTTACTGTAGTCAAAAATAAATATCATATTCAGTCCATTGAATCTTCTTTTTTCCAACTTTGGGTTCTGCCTCAGTGACCTTCTGACTATTGGTTTGGTTTTCCAGGTCTGTCAGCATCATGACTGGCATGCCCTTACCAGCTAACTCTACTGGAGCATATGATGTTAGTGTGCGCGTTGCATGTAGTGTGAAAATTTATTATACATCAGTAACTTCCTTTCTTCATGTCTGCCTGCCTTGTGTGAATCTAGTGACATGAACAATTTTCTCAGGGTCTGGTCACTATTAAGAATTCGAACATGTGGAGTCCAGAGACCACACTCGGGATTTATGGCCACCCCCCACCTCTATCAAGATGCATCCACATGGCCCAGAAAATAGCCATCTGCTCTTACTTAGGAAATCTCACTACTTACAAAACAGTACTGGGAAAATCGTGACATTTTCAAAGCAAATGGATATAAAAGTTCTCCAAACCTCACAAGTGCATCGGGCCATGTCCTCAGGTGGTGTTGGGTGGACACCATATGCAGCTCGAGGTTACGGCCTGATATGTATCAATAGGATTTGATTTGAATCATTATCCTGCACTGTTTCTTCCCGGAAGGGATGTTACCTCTCCCTAATCCCATCATCGTTAAGGGGACTGAATCTTAGGATCCAGATACATGTGACGTGAGGAAATGTGCTTGCCTGTAAAAGTGACCCGATGAAGGCTTCCTCTGCTGAAACCAAGAGCAGCCTTCATGCAATAGGTGAAATTTGTCTTCTGGACACTTCTGTTTCCTTTTCTACTCATTCCCCCAGGTTGCTAACACTGTCCACTCTTCATCCTGGGCCTCTGCTGTGATACACCAGGCAAGGGAAACACTAGAGCTTTCAGTTCAGTATCTGCTGTCCCTTTCTCGTGTAAATGAACGGTACTGAGGGATAGTGGGAAAGCTTAAAGCACTTAGAATCAAATTAGTTTGATACCCAGGTCCTTCACTCACTGGTGGAGCCTCAATTCCAACTATCTGCTTAATGGAAATGATATGTATCACTTACCTCTCCTAATCACCCAAAGCCCCTTACAGGAAACAACCACGCATTATTTCTTCTTTGTACCATTCAGTACACACGATAGCATGCAGCAGACACTTGACGTACTTGGATACTTCCTGAGCAAAATTAAACTGATTTTACATAGTGTGGGGACAGAGTCCCAGAGAGCAGTTTCCGGGCTCTCGGCCTCACGTGGAAAGGTGCTGGCTCGGGTAGTAGATGGCCATCAGCTGTGACCAGTTAGCCATTGGCCACTGACGTATCTGCCGTGGCTGAGTTGGCAAGCGCGGATTGCAGTTAGCAAGGGGTTGGTTGGTTGGCTGGCAGAGAGGCGGCTAGCAAGTGGGGTTACCAAGCATGGATGGCAGGTTACGGATTGTGTGGCTCCTGCTTCCTGTGTCTCCAGCCCAGCTGCCAGCGAGAATATAATGGTATGACTCCCCTACCTATGGCTCCGTTGTTGTTCCTTTATGGCCTCACCATATCCTGCGTTCTTGGGCGGGGAGCGGGAGCTGAGACCCCGCATGACACATAGAATTTTGCATGGATCATGAAATGTGGAGTGTTTGAGCTAAAAGGAACCTAAAAACCTATCCAGTTCAATGTCAGCACATAATAGACAGATGTGCCCTACTTCCTACTTCTATGCTAAACGGTCAGAAACAGTCACTCTGTTCTTTCTAGCTGAGTGTCCTTCCTGAGCTGACCTTCACAATCTTCAACAAAGCTCTCTGAGAAGCCACTACCATTTGACTGAAATTATCACTGGAGGAAAAATATCTATATACCATTCCGAGTTGAGTTCAATTTCTACCTTATAAATGAAGATACCCAGACCTGGAGAGATGATATGATTTGGCCAAGATCACAGAACTGATTGCAGGGTGAGTTGGAACTAGAATATAGGTCTCTAGTTTCTTCATCCAGTGCTCTAGCTATTAAATCACATTTGTGTTCTAACAGAAGTCTCAGTACCTTCAAGCCAAGGAGTGAGCCCTGGGAGAAATTTCTAGCAAGGACAAATAGACTTGTGTGTGTGTGTGTGTGTGTGTGTGTGTGTGTGTGTGTGACAGGAGGGGCTTAGAGTCATGTGGCTATCTTCTGGGTAATTCAGAATGCAAATAAGTTATTCAACACACTTTCACTTAAGGCTTCTTCCAGGCAAAGGTATATAGCCCCAGAGATCTAGATAGATAAAATGAGGATTTTGCCCCTGAGCTTATAGACCCACAAAAAAACAGTGAAGAAAAAAAAAATCCAGGATAATAAGTGAGCTAACAGATATGCTTAGAGTCCTCCGAGGGCCAGGGGGCATGACCACTCAATACTCAAAGAAGTCAAGGGCTTACCTTCTGAGCAGTCTTCTAATAAGAGTCATAGTTCTCCAGAGCAAAGAGGGAAAGAGCTTTCCATCAGAGGGAAGTCTGAGCAAAAGCACGGGTTGGAAAGAACTTGGCACATGTAGGGACTAGCAAGGAGTTCTGCATGGAAGGAACACTGGATGTGTGGTGAATGGAGGAAGAAAAGGGAGGGGAGTCAGGGCAGTGTCTGGGGAGGAATCTGGAGAGGGAAGCAAAAGCAGCCTGCTTTGAAGGCATCTACAAAGGCTGATAAGACATATACATAAATAATCACAACATGCGAAAGAATGATCCAATGCTTTTCAGAGGATCAAAGGAAGTACAGGGCAGCTCAGAGAAGGGAGAGATGATTTCCCACTGGAGGTTACCGACTATATATCACTGATTAGCGAGGCAGGGTTAGAATTGGTCCTTTTGAACTTTTAGGATTCAAGTAGAAGTTAAAAATCTGCAATGTAATTATCCAATCATGTTCTTTTGGGATCACATCCTTAACTTAATGGACTAGATCCTAAGTCCCAATGCATTGCCCAGCAGAGTACCCATTCCCATTAGCTAACATGTCTGTTTTGTTCTCCATTCTACCGTCAATGCCTGGAACAGTGCCTGGCACCTAGTAGGTGCCAAATAAATATTTGTGGAATCCGTCTCTTAAATGATGTGTTTTTTATCATGGCAACCACATACTCTAGATTTTTTTCAGAGTATTTAAAAAATATCCCTTCCCTTAGGTGCCATTAGTACAACTGTATTCATCGTGTATCTGGAGTTCTGATTTACAAAATATGGTAATAGAACCCACCGACACAACATAGGAAAGCTTCATTCTCATTTTCAAATACTCTCCCTATGCCAGCTGGAGTGTTTGGAAGGGCGGGGGAAGGGAATGTGGTTTTGTGGAGAACACACCATTTCTGGGCTAGAGGCCTCCGCCACACCCTCCTGCGTGCTTGGCTGCCCATGTGGCCTCAGACCAGGGCAGTCCCTTCATCTTATTCTTTGCCCACTGAACATACAGGCTTTGGGAGTCTTGGATGAAAGTGGAAAGTATTAGCATCTTGGAAAGGATGTAGTTGGGGTACTTGTGGCCTTGTTTGGGTCTTTCCAAACAAGTTTCTGGCTGCTCTGTTGAGAGAGGAAAGCTTCCACATCTGCAGGGATAAAAGAGTGTGTTGTTTCAAAAACTTAGCATCTGCCCAACATTCCTTGGAATGTAACATTTAATGTGCTTAATTATCACTGTCAAGTGGATCATCAGTGAAAAGCGTTACCAACTCTATATGTTCTTCCTTTTTCTTTTCTTTCTTTCTTTCTTTCTTTCTTTCTTTCTTTCTTTCTTTCTTTCTTTCTTTCTTTCTTTCTTTCTTTCTTTCCTTCCTTCCTTCCTTCCTTCCTTCCTTCCTTCCTTCCTTCCTTCCTTCCTTCCTTCCTTCCTTTCTTTCTTTCTTTCCTTTCTTTCCTTTCCTTTTTTATTTAGTCATTCCATGTCATTTAGTTCTAGATTCAGATGTCAAAATTACTGGGTGCACATAGATTTTTTTTTTTTTTGTATGTGACTTGGGGAAGCGGCTTGCATTATATTCTGACTTTGCACAACCCATGTTTATCTCTCCTTGAAAATTTTAAATCCCATCTTAGTTTAGAAAACAATAGCAAATGCTATCTGTCTTAATGGTTTCTCCATCCATCCTCTCATTTACCCCAAATGAAAACTTTTAGAATTATCTCCTCCATTTCTCTCACCACTCCATTCTTGAGTTCTCTTAATTCTACCCCTAAATTATTCCCGCATTCATCTCCTCTTGTCCAGCACCTTAACTGAGGCTCTGAGTTGGAGTCATTCTAACAGCCTCTTTTTTTTAATGTTATGTAAAGCATGTATCCATCAATTTCTATTTTATTAAGTGTTTTTTAAACTTCATTTTTATAATTACAGTTGACATTCAATATTATATTAGTTTCATATGTACAGCATAGTGGTTAGACATTTATACACATAACTTACAAAGTGATCCCCCCAGTAAGTCTTGTACCGCCTGGCACCATAAATAGTTATTACAATATTATTGACTATATTCCCTATACTGCACTTTACATCCCTGTGACTATTCTGTAACTGCCAATTTGTACTTCTTAATCCCTTCACCTTTTTCATCCAGACTTCCAAATACCCTCCTATCTGGCAAACATCAGTTTGTTCTCTGTATCTATGATGTTTCTATTTTGTTTGTTCATTTATTTTGAGTTTTAGATTCCACATATAAGTGAAATCATATGATAATTTTCCTCTGTCTGACTTATTTCACTTAGCATAATATCCTCTGGGTCCATCCCTGTTGTCACAAATGGCAGGATTTCATTCTTTTTATGGCAGAGTAATATTCCATTGTATATATGTACCACCTCTTCTTTATTCAGTCATCTATTAATGGACATTTAAGTTGCTTCCATATTTTGGCTATTGTAAATAATGCTGCAATGAACATAAAGGTACATATATCTTTTCCAATTAGTGTTTTGGATTTCTTTGGATAAGTACCCAGCAGTGGAATTTCTAGGTTATAGATAGTTCTAGTTTTCATTTTCTGAGGAATTGCCATGCTGGTTGGTTTCCATAGTGGCTGCACCAATTTGAAATCCCACCAACAGTGCACGAGGGTTCCCTTTTTGCCACATCCTCACCAACACTTGTTTGTTGATTTATTGATGATAGCCATTCTTCTTTTAAATTTATATTAAAATATAGCTCACATACAATATTATATTAGTTTCAGGTGTATGTCATAGTTATTCAACAGTACCTCCCTGGCTCTATATAGTTATTACCATATTATTGATTATATTCCCTATGCTAAAGACGTGATCACTATGGTAAGTCCAGCAACCATCTGACACTGCACCATGTTATCACAATATTATTGACTATGTTCTCTATGCTGTGTATTACATCTCCAAGACGTATTTGTTTTATACCTGGAACTTTGAATCTCTTAGTCCCCTTTATCTTTTCCCCCCTTTTAAAATTTTTCAATTACAGTTAACATTCAATATTATTTTATACTAATTTTAGGTGTACAGCATAGTGGTTAGACATTTATATAATTTATGAAGTGATCTCATCGACACTATACATGGTTATTACCATATTATTAATTATATTGCCTACGCTTTACTTTACATCCCTATGACTGTTTTATAACTACCAATTTGTATTTCTTAATCCCTTCAACTTTTTCACCCCTGGCCCCAAGCCCCCTCCCATCTATTACCCATATTGAATATGTAGTAGCCATGAAAACTGGCCATCTATGACAACATGGATGGACCTAGAGGATATTGTTCTTTTTATAGTAAGACAGTGAAAGACAAATGTCATATGATTTCAGTTATAATATTCCACATATAAGTGACAGCGAAAAAATGTTAATAAAATAAACAAACAAAACAGAAAAAATCTCACAGATACAGAGAACATTTTGATGGTTGCCAGATGGGAGGGGGCTGGAGGTGGCTGAAAAAGGGGAAGAGATTAAGAAGTACAAATTGGTTGTTACACAGTAGTCATGGAGATTTAGGATATAGCTTAAGGGCTCTGGTGCCTGTCCAATCTGCTCTTTGGAGAAAATTCAGGTCCTCTGTGCATTTTTTAATTGATGATTTGGGTTTTTTTGGTGTTGAATTATAAATTTTGGGTATTAACCCCTTAGTGGATGTGTCATTGGCAAATATCTTCTCCCATTAGGTAGGTGTCTTTTCATTTTGTTGACAGTTTCCTTTGCTGTGCAAAAACTTTTTAGTTTGAGATAGTCCCATTTGTTTATTTTTTCTCTTGTTTCCATTGTCCAAGGAGATACATTAAAAAAAAACATTACTAAGAGCAATGTCAGCATTTACTGCCTATGTTTTCTTCTAGGAATTTTATGGTTTGGGGTCTAATAGTTCAGTCTTTAATCCACTTTGAGTTTATTTTTATATATGGTATAAGAAAGTGGTCTAGTTTCATTTTTTTGCATGTATCTGTCCAGTTTTCCAAATACCATTTATTGAAGAGACTCTCTTTACTCCATTGTATGTTCTTGCCTTTTTTGTCATAGATTAATTGACCATCTAAGTGTGGGATTCTTTCTTTTTTTTTTTTTACATTTTTTTAATTAAATTTATTGGGTTGACAATTGTTAGTAAATTTACATAGATTTCAGGTGTACAATTCTGTATTACATCATCTATAAATCCCATTGTGTGTTCACCACCCAGAGTCAATTCTCCTTCCATCACCATATATTTGATTGTGGGATTATTTCTTAGCTCTCTATTCTATTCCATTGATCTATGTGTCTGTTTTTAATGCCAAGTACCATGCTGTTTTGATTACTATAGCCTTGTACTATAGTTTCATATCACATAGTGTGATACCTTCATCTTTGTTCTTTGTTCTCAAGATTGCTGTGGCTATTCAAGGTCTTTTGTGGTTCCATATAAATTTTAAGACAATTTGTTCTAGTTCCATTCTAACAGCCTCTTAACTGATCTCCCTGACTCCAGGATCTCCTAATCAAACCAGCCTTTGCACTCCTCCCTAAATCACAAGTTAAACTATGCCACTTTTCTCCCCTAAAGTTGTGGGCGGCTCCTCATCCCACAGGAAATAAAATACAAAATCCTTGGCTTGCTATTCAAGACCATATTGAATCTTGACAATCTTTTAGCAGCCAACCTTCGAAAATAAAAAAATGAATGGAAGAAAAATAAATTTATAAAATAAACTAGATGTAGTACATAAAATCGGTTGTCCAAAAATCCACTGCAAAAATATGTTTGTGTGTATGTATATATACATGTAAATAGATAGATGTATGTATACATACAGTGTCGTAAGCTGTTATTAAGGTTTCTAGGCAAGCCCACAAAAGTCTATTCAATATGTAATTATAAGCAAACTGCTGTGCATGTGCGATTTAAAAAATTACTCAGCAATGCCAATAAATGAAACAAGAAAACCACTACAATTTTAAATTATTTGTAAGAAATATACCTTGTCTACGGGCCCTTGTGGTGACAAGATGGACAGACAACTCCATTTGCCTTAATAGCTAATATTTACTAGTGTGTACAATACACCAGGTCATATTAAAAGACCTTTACAAGCATTATCATTACAAGTACTTGATCTCAAAACAACCTTAGGAAATAGATATTATTATTTTGCTCGTTTAACAAACAAGGAAACTGAGGCATAGGGAAGTCATATAACTTGCCCAAAGTCACACAGGGGTTGGTAAAGGTGGGATCTGAATTGAGGCAGCTTGGTTTCAATGTTTCCTCTAAATGACAACGCTAGATTAAGAACCACTGGAGAGTTATTGGGAAGAGTCAGGGTCAGTGAGTAGTGGAGGATGGGCAGAAAATGTCTAAAGCTGTCAGCTAGACTGACGGGGGACAAAGCTGGGTCGTCAAGATTGGGTACTGAGTATATTATGTTTCGTTGAGGTCATTTTGATGCTACTGATAATTTGACATTCACATTTAATTCATTTCTTTAAAGAATAAAGTGTTAAATAGTCAACTTTTAAAAATCATCAAGTACTCTGTGCAAAAGAAATGCACTCTAATGTCAGGATGAAGTGAAGTGAGGGTCAAATGGGAGATTCAAGAATGGGGCTGGAGTGCAGGTGCTGTCTTTCTGGGCCTGTCCACTCCCATATTTTTGGAGTGTGTTCCCTTTCTTTGTTTTAATAAATCCTCTGCTTACTTGGCAAAAAAAAAAAAAAAAAAAAATTGGGACTGGAATCAGAGATGTGGTGAGAGACGGTGAAGCTTAGAAGTGGAGTGAGGTTGTTACATTATTTGTTCACTTTCTACAAGTGATTGGCTTGATATGTAGGGACACAGAAAGTCCTTGTTATCAAAATGGTCGAAACAAAATGCTCTACTGACAACATGGATGGATCTCGAGAGAATAATGCTAAGTGAAATAAGTCAGACAGAAAAAGCAGAGAACCCTATGATTTCACTGATATGTGGCATATAAACCAAAAAGAACAAGACAAACAAATGAGAAACAAAAACTCATAGACACAGACAATAATTTAGTGGTTACCAGAGGGTAAGGGGGTGGGGGGTGGGTGATGAGGGTAAAGGGGATCAAATATATGGTGATGGAAGGAGAACTGACTCTGAGTGGTGAACACACAATGGGATTTATAGACGATGTAATACAGAATTGTACACCTGAAATGTATGTAAATTTACCAACAATTGTCACCCCAATAAAATTAATTTAAAAAAAAATGCTCTACTTCAAAGAGGGGCTTGCAGGAGGAAGACGTTAAGCAGTGAGTGCTAACCACAGCCTGCTTTGGGCAGAAGCAGAAGGAAGCCTCAGGCCAAGTAATGGAAGGAAAGTTGCTTTCTGTTTTGGTTGTCAGAATGGGCCAAGACTCAAAACACCACTTTTGCAAATGGATGGGTTTACAAAATTTCAGGAAGTGTGATAAGACTTGAAAGGACAAGATGCATTTTTTAAATATGTTCATGCAGTGTCTTTTTGCTGGAGAATATTTCCCATCAGCAAATTGGGATTATTGGACAAATAATTTGTCCCAATTATTGGACAAATACTTCTGGTATTATCCAAGGACCAAGACAAATAAAGTATTGTGAGAAAGCTGGGATACAGAACCAGGTTCAAATCCAGACTCTACTACTAACCAGCTGTGTGTCTTCAGGCAAATCTCAACCTCTGAACCTCAGTTCCTTCACTGAGTAAAAGGGAATAATAATACTACCTCAGTCTCAGGATTGTTGTGAGCTTCAGTAAATAGTCATCAAATGGCAAGAGTAGTTAGTGGAATTACAGTTGAGTCTTTATTTTTCTTTTCTGAATTTCTTAAGTTTTCTACCATGAACATATATTGCCTTTGTAATTAGACACAAAAACAATTCTTTTTATTCTTTTAAAAGTGACAGGCATAATTTCTCATTTTTTACATTTGCTTTCCCTGCCTTTGTCTCTTTCTGCTGTATTAAAAAATGGGTCCTCTCTACAAGCGATATTCATAAGACGCCATGGGATACTGAACGTCAACTATAACTGAAAAAAAAAATTATTTTGATTTAAAAAGAAAAAGACTGTGCCGTGGGATGTCTGTTGTTCTCTACACTCCAGCATGGCTGTACTGGGGTCCCCTCACTGGACCCAGGCTTCCAGCACTTAAATGAGGCTGAGGTCAGTTGTAGTTCAGTGCCCACGGGAGCTCTGTTCTCTCCATTACATATTAATCCCTGTCCTGCCAGCCCCTCAGTCTGCCACTCAGCTGGATGTTCCCAGCCACCCCCAGTCCTCGGGGAGTTCCATTTTTTATTTAATACTTCTAGTTTCATTTACTCAGCATCAAAGCCCGGCAGCGCTGACATAGGCTGCAGGAGTCAAACCCGCGGTTGGTCTCTGGAAACCAGGGAGAGTGTGGGTGAGTGCTTTGAATGCAGCAAAACTCTGGCAGAATACCAGCTTTTCATCTTCCCCTGATTCTCTTCTTTTTCTTGATAATTTTAGGTTTGTGGGTCCCAGATCTCCATATTTGCCTTCTGGAGCTGCCTTCGCCATAGAGAAAAGATGGATGTGGAGATTTAAGGCTGAGTTATACCAGCCCCTGAAGCTTTCCAGCACCAGGAAACATAAGCAGCGGTCTCTGTTACAAATGAGCGACCTGATCTGCCCACCTTCTCATTCAATGGGCCTATTTTCACTCAAGGAGGTAGTGGAAGAGCCAAAGGGCTAGGATCTTTCTGAGTGTGTGGGCTTCTGGGAGCACAAGGTGTGGTTCCTTAGTTTCCTCTCAAAACCACTCCTGGTTTCTTGTTCCTATCTCAGCAAATATCACTGCCATACACCCAGCTGCCTAAGTCAAAAATCTAGGAGTCATCCTTGACCACTATCCCTCCTTCACATTCCACATCTAATTATACATGCAATACAACTTACTCTACTCCTTTAAAATGACCCTGAAGCCATTTTAATTACCAACTAGTCGAGACAACCATGTTCTCCTGCCTCTATAGCTGCTATCCCTCAAATAAGACAGCTATTTCAGTGCCACGTAGCCGCAGATGACAGCTAGAGAGGATAAGGAACATGTCAGGGTCACAGTCAAGTCACTGACAGACAGATCCAGAGGAGAGTCTGGGCTTCCTGGTCCCAAGTCCAGCACTGCTTCTGTACACTACCCTGCTCCACTTGTTCCTTCATTCGCTATATTGTATTGAGACCCTGACAGGTTCCAGACGTAGTGCTAGACACAACCATTGTCACCTCTGGGGTTTCTCCAGTGACACCTCTGGGGGTGGCTCCGCATATTGGGTTATGTTCATTTATGTCCCCATCACTCTTGCAGATAGAGTAGGGCATCTCTCAGGCCCCTGCCTGTCCTCTCATTCCAGCATTCCACAAGTTGGCTTCTGCATGCTCTACTCAAACAACTTCTGAGTTAGTGAGGCCAACAGAAAATATATACAGCAAGGCACTTCACCTGAGGAAAAGATTCTATGTGAGCCCAACATTTAAACACAAATTAGTGGAAAATTTCCCTCTAGACCAAACTTATGATCTACATAGGAAAGGGAAATAGGAAAGTTGATCTGGTTCAGTTTTATTTCTATCACACTCCATAACTTCTTGGAACATCAATGCTCAGAGCATGATAGGTTCCCCAGTGTACCCATGATTCCAACTGATTCATTTAATGCATGTTAATAAATGTATACTATGTGCCAGGTATGGTGAAGGGTGGTGGGAACACAATGCTGTATCACATAGACAAATGCGCTGCCCTCGGGGACGTCATAGGCTAGTGGAATCTGACCTAGTAACCTATCAGTTTCATTTTAAGTACTTTCGTTTCTGGATACCATTTTTACAAATTTAAAATTCAGGATTGTAGAATCATAGATTCCAGGAGCTATAAAGGAGATATTCATTTAGCCTCGTGCCTTTTCCCCCTTAGCCAATGTTTACATCCCTTACAACATCCCTGTCAAGTGATCTTGTAATCCCACGTTGGACATCTCCAACAACAGGGGGTTTACTACCTCCAAGGTCATTTATTCTATTTTTAAACAGCAGAAGCAGTTAGAATGTTCTTGCCTATGTCGAACCAAAATCAGTTTCCCTAACATTGTACTGTGTTCTGCCCTTTGGTCCTACACAGATCAAGGCAGTTTCTTCTGCCCTGAGTTGGACCTGGGCTGTGTGAGGATGAGTATCATGTCCCCTAAGCATTTTCTCTCCTCCAGACCAAACTTTTCACCTTGATTCCACCTTTCTCCATAAACATGGTTTGGGGTGCCTCTCCAGTCAAATCGCCAGCAGAGCTACTCCCTCTTATTCTGAGGAACCATAAAAAGAATGTTCACATTAATAGTATTATTCTCTTTGATTCTCCCATATTAAACTCAGAGATCATGTGTCCATAGAGCAAATTTCTCTCACCCCTGTAGCCCCCCACTGCATATGTAATTCTATAGATAGCTTTGAAACAAGCAGGTCAACTTTATTGTTCACAAACTAGAGCTAACAATATTGAACTTTCAGGGTTGTTGTGAGTATTAAAAGAGATAATGAATGTTGAATTAAATATTTCAACAAATATTGATGGAACAACGATCAGGTAATGGACACTGTCCTTGCTCTGGGTAGGGTACAGTGCTGAAGATGATAGAAAAGACCTCTATCCTTATGGTGCTTACACCTTGAGACAGAATATGAGTGGCTTTCCAAGGGACATACGGTTTGAATTGAAGCCTGGGGGTCCCCATGATGTAACCTGGAAGCTCAAAAATGGTACCCACTAGTTATAATTATCATCATGATGAACATAGATACAACCATATTAATGCCAATAAAGCCTTTAGATGTTATCATTTCCTTGTGAGAAGAATGCTTTTAGAAACAGTGGAAAGACCACAGTGGTATTTCTTATGAGTAATAACCATTATATCACAGATTATCTCATTTTCTCCTCCTAGAAACCGCATATTGCCCATAAATCAAGAGTTTTATAATACATGAGCTGAGTTAGCTTCCACCCAGTGACTGTTTATTTAAGTCTGGATTACTTTCCTAACCTGGTCAAACAAAATGAGAAGCTCTAGGGCAGAACAGCAGCTTTAGCAAGGAAGGTGCACTTGCACTTGCAGGTACAGTGCCAGGCTTCCTTCCTCCTTCCATCTGTCCAATAGACCAGTTATCCTGTCCATAAATTTGTCTTCAGCCATCATCTTACTTAGCATGCCATGGACGACAGGATATGCTTTCAACATCAAGGAGGCTTTCAGCTTTTCTAGAAGATGTATCTTGGTTTCCTTATCATTTCATATCATAGTTTGTTCAGTGTTTGGTCAAGGAACTGATAGAAATGGAAGTTATTTACAGTAAAACACATGGTCTCTTTGCTCAGTTGAAACCACTGATCTTCCTGTTTCTCTGTTACCGTCAGATAATCCACCGTCATGGGTGGGGTGTGCATGAAACCACCACCTAATATCTCACTAGGGGAGTGGAGTGACCACAGGATGTCATCATCTGTGTCAGAAGAGTGGCAAATGTGTAACAGGAAAGACTTCACATTTGCATACCTGAGAAGATGCTATACATCCGCCATGCTGCAGGGATGAGAATTAGGATCTCTTTAATTAAGCCTCTGCCACTGATCCTACCTGTATGCTGACAAGATTTTTTTTTATTACTGTCTATGTCTTGGCATGTTAATCACGTTGATATTTATAGTGGCTAATATCTATTATCTGTAATTAGCCCAGCATCGTGCTTGGTAGGTACTTGATCTCAGCTCATCTTCACAACAATGTTTTGGGGGTAAACATGATTCTCTTTTTTCACCTGAGAAAATTGATTCAGAGAGGGCATGTGACTTGTCAGAGTAGTTTAGCTAATAAGTACAAGTGCCAGAATTCAGGCCCAGTCCGGTGCCCCGTGATCTTTTATCTCCCTTATGTCACTGCGCTGCACACACAAATCCCAACCCAGAATAGACGGAACCATGGTCAAGACCTTTTTACTCCCTTGCTGGTTCAGTCCCTCCCATTGCTGTGTCTTTTCTATCTCCTACATGGGATTTAAGCTCCTATGAGGGAAAGATAACCTATTCAGCTCTATATTCCTCCCCAGAGAGAACACAGTAGGGTCTCAGTAAGTGCGTTTCAAGTGAACACACACACACACACATACAAATCAGAATACAATGCTGTGGCTAGAATTTCTTACAACTACTTCAAAATTACAGAAAGCCTCCTATTTTAAAATTAATAACAAATCAAACCACTTATATAGTCTATGTGATAGTAGCCCTGGAATGACAGAAGAGTAAGACTCCCCTTTTTCAGTGGCTCCAAATGACACATCCTTTTGCTGTCCAAAGCCAAGAATAAAACTCTCCCTCACGGTGCAGAGTGCCCCTGTATGGAATTTGGGCTTCACTTGCAGTAGTTGCAGATTGAGAGGCAAAGTTCCTGACATTCGTGTTTAAGGCTCTGACACCTGAAAGTCATCATTCCAACTGGAACAGGAGAAAAATGGAACAAATAGGTATACAGGGATCAGCAAGCCAGGAAAGAAAGCAGACTGAGATGGTAATAACAATTCTCCACCTGTAAGGAGCGTTTCTTATGTTCCAGGCACTTACTTACATTATCTGTTTTCATCCTTACAGTAGAGTCTGAGGGGTAGGGACATTTCACAGATGTAGAGAAGGGTAGAGAAGTTCAGTAATTTGCCCAGGGCCTCCTTGTTGGTAAATGTAAAGCTAAGAAAATTGAACCCAAATTTCTCTGCCTCTGAAGTCTAAGTTCTTAACCATTAATGCTAATCATTAACTATACTACCCTAACCATTTCATCTTGTCCTTGGTAAGCAAGAACTAGAGGTTCAATACTATTATAGAAACACTATGTGTATTATTTATATTTATATAAAAGCTAAATGTATAGTTCTTGCCTTGTAAGATGAATATTGTTCTAAATTAATCTTTTAGTTGTCAATGCAAGTCTGGGCTAACAACCACCTCTAGAAAATATACAGGGACATCTGAACTCAGTGTCTCCAAACAGACAAGTTTATTCAAGCGATACCCAGAGTGGGCAGACCAGATAAGTAGCAGCCGTTATCGACTTGAGCCTGATGAAAAGGCTACTTATTTCACTTATATTTGTAAAGGGGATTATGGTATTTCATTCGATCACCTAAGGAAAAGTATGAAATAGGTAAGGTAAAAAATATCTCTATTATACAGATGAAGATACTCGCCCAGAGTTATAAACCTACTAAGTGGTACAACTGGGACTCCAGTTCAGGTTCTGAGGATCCAAATCCCAAATAAATGAACTTCTGGGCCTTTTAATCCTTCAATAATGAAGATGGAACAGTGTTCAAATCTTGACTGTACCACACATCTGAGACTTCAGTTTTCTCCACTGTCAAATAAGGGACGAAGATATCTATCTCACAGGATTGTGAAACTAAATAATGTCGGTAAAGCCCCTTCAGTAAAGCGGTGAACACAACAGATGCAAATCCTGCCCCATGGACCTTAAAGTCTGGAGTTAGGAGGTGGAGAGTAAAAAAACATTCGATAGTTACACACTGAATGATCAAGTTACAATAATAAGTGTTATAAAGGAAGAATGCAGAGCACGATGCAGTAGTACAACAGGGCGAGCTAGTCCCTGTGTGACTGAGGGAAGGCCTCCCTAGTCAGTGACAGCTAAACTGAGATCTGAAGGATGAATGGCAATTATCCAGGTGACGTGGGGTGAGGTGGGAGGCATGGGTGTGGGTTCCAGGCATAAGGAGCATCATTGATGAGGAAACTTGGTGCCCTTGAGGAACAAAGAAATGACTGTGTGCCTGGAGTGTAAAGAGCTCCAGGAAGAATGATGTGAAAGGATGCTGGTGAGTTAGGCAGCCTCCACGCCAAGTCAAGTTAAAATATTTGAACTTTATCCTAAGGGCCATGGGAAGTGATCAAAGCGTTTAGGCAAATGCCAGTCCCTCCCTTTTCTACCTTCAGGATCTAAGACAAGTCACCTCAAAGACTATCTCTTGCTCTTTTAACCTAATACAGTTTCTTCTCTCTCTGTGCAAGAATTAACCTCCAAATCCTAAAAGTGCTTTAAAAACTGGTGTACACATTTCTGGAAATCTCATTTATCCATTCTTTGTGTTGAACAAACATTTGTCAGGCATCAACCGTGTACATACTGGGTGCTGTGGGTACAGAAGTGGATAAGATAGTGGCCCTGTACTTTAAGAACTTACAGTTTGGGGTAGAGGTAGGCCAGAAGAATAAATTAGTAATCACAATCAAGTAGGATCTATCATAAGAAAGGAAGCAGGGAGGGAGTGACTCACAGAGCCTAGAGTCAGAGGAAGTTTTTAGAAGAGGTGATTGGCCCATGGTATGTTGTCAATACATGTTGTCAATACTTATCTATGTTGAGTAGATAAAGTTTGAGCTGAGTCTTTTTTTCCCAACTTTATTGAGATATACTCTACACGTAACAATGCGTGCGTGCAATATTTACCACGTGTTGATTTAATACACTTATATATTGCAAATGATTACCATCATAGCATTATTGAGCTGAGCCTTGAAGGATGAAGGGGCAGCTTACCAGGCAGAATAAGAGAGAATGAACAAGATCACATATACCATAAAAGTGGTCTGATGAGATTATTCTATCAGCAGTCAACTGGATGGGTTGAAAGGGAGAGGACATAGGCGAGGAGACCAAGAAAAAACCTGGGGCAATAATCCAGGTGAAAGGTGAAGAGGCCTTTATGTTCACTCAGCAGTAACGCTGACTGTACTGTTTGCCTGACACTAAGTTGCACTTGGTAGTACAGTGGATAGCTTGTAAATGCTATTACATCTCTCCATGAATGAATGTCTATTCTCCTTCACAAGACCAGAGACCATGTCATCTACTGAAATCCTTATAGCACTTAAGTCTGTGCTTTGTATACCGTGTTCACCCATCAAAAGTTGAGTTGACACTTGGATTCACTAAGCTGTGGTGGGAGTGGGGCAGGCGGAATGAGAAATGAAGGGCAGGACTCCCCTTCTGCCGTGCACCATTAGGCACTCTTCCCTCCCATAAGAGAGTAGGCAGCATCTTAAACTCGCCAAACCTACTTGCTATTTTTCCCCAAAGCCTGATATGTCCCTTTTTTTCTTTTTCAGTTGCACCCATCCACCCTAGCTAGAAACTCAAGATAATGCTGGAAGCCAAAGATAAAGCTGGGGGAAAATCATCATCTGGGGGGCTTCTAAGAACTATACTTTTTCCTCCAGGATCTTCAAAAGAAGTTTTCTTCTCATTCTCACATAGAAAGAAGCAGGTGATCCGAAGATCCAGCAATGCCACTTCTCTGAATCCACTCTGCAGACACACTCACGCATGTACATAAAGAAGCATTTGTGTTCTTTGTAGGAGAGAAAAAAGTCAGTACAACACAGGCTAAATAAACCCTGATATATTCATAACACAGAATACTGTGCAATAGCTAAAAAGAATGAAGTACATCTATAGGCATTAATACGGAAAGCATTCCAAGACTGATTGTTTAGTGAGAAAGGCAATTTGGAGAATGTTAGGTATTATATTATACCATTGGTGTTTAAAAAAATAACCAACAACAAACCAACAACCTGAAACAGTAATTTGTTTCCGATGGCTACATACATAAGCATTAAATGCATAGAAACTGGTAACAGTGGTTACCTCTGGGAAGGTGGGAAGGGAACCAGGACTGAGAGTGACGGTCAAAAATAATTTAGTGTTATCTGTATTTAAATTTTTTCACGACTGTAATAATGCATTTATGTAGTTATGGTTTAACTAAAAACCTTTTTTAAGGCAAGAAGATCATTAAGAATGTATAGTACTTTTTTTAATAGTGAAAAGTTTGAACTACCTAAATATCCAGAATTGAAGTATTATTAAATCAATCACGGTATAATCCATCCGGCAGAATTTAATAAAAATGATGCTGTTCATTTTTATATTCACAAATGTAAAGAAGTTAGTAATTTATACTTCCATTTAAAAGGAAGTCGATACTAATTATTATGTTCTGAATTACCCCATTTTTGTTAACAAATATAGGCACAAAAAGGTTTGAGATAATTTTACATAAAAGGTTTATAGTTATTTTACATCAGTGGAATTCTGGTTATGTTTTCTTTTGCTTCTTTATTTCCCAATTTTTCTATAAAGACTAAGTAATAGGAAAAATTCTATTTTAAAAAATGAAAATAAAATGAGGAAATTGAACTAGGAATGATGAGGGAAAGGTAAGAGGAAGAAATAAATGCATAGTGGTGGGTAGGGATAATGAAGCAGGGAAAAGATGTTATTGGGATTTTTTTAAAGAGATTTTCTTATTTCTAGAGAGTAAAGGGGAAACTTTTTGTTCTCAGACTTTTTTCAGCACAATTTCCAAGCCATCAAGTTTCTAAATATAACCAAAGATGATGATTTTACAAGCAAGCCAATAAAAACATAGTAGATGTTTATATTTCTACATTTAGATTTCTGACATTGGAACTGCAAAGGTTCCTTCAAATTGGCTATATTTTATTTTTCCAAAAGAAATTCCAGTCTGAGTCCCCTTTTAAAATATAACACCCTCCCCCAACCCCCGCCCTAGTCTTAAATTTCAAGAAAAGGCAGAACTAGATTAACACAGCAACATTTGGGGTGGGGGTGGGGGAGCGAGAGGACAGTGGGAAGAAGGTGAAGCATGTGGGCAAAAAGGACCAGGGAAGGACTTTCTGCAGAGCCTCACTTGATAGTAGAATCCCTATAGTGTGTATTGAGGTAGTGGCGGGATCGTGTGAAAATGCAGATTTTGATTCAGCAGGGCTGGGGTGGGACTCCCAGGCAATACCCAGGCTGCTGGTCTGTGGACAACTTTGAGCAACAAGGCCTCAGATTTGGGGAGTTAGCTCTCCCACTCTGGTCCAACTGCATTTCATGTTGGAAATTTCTGGTTGTGATAACCTCTTTCTTTCTAACCTCATAGTTTTTTCGTCAAAACAGCAAATAGTGGAAACTTTTCAGAAAGTCATTTTACCCTATTACAAGGTATAGTTCCAGTCCCTATGCATGGAAGTGAGTTAGATGGGAAACAGAATCTGGAATGGGCAGGAGTCCCTGATATAGAAATGTTAGTTGGTGTAAAGGGTGTGGTATCCTGGAAAAAGCCCTGGACTGGTGGTCAGCAGACCTGGTTTCATTATTTAGCTGTGTGCCTTTGTGCCAGTCATTTCTCTCCAGTTCTCTGTTTCCTTTTCTGTTAAATAAAATAATTGGTCTACACGGCTTCTGCACTCTTTTTAGCTGTGACCCTTGAGGAATCTGTAAAGGAGAGCCTACATCAGCAGGACGGGAAGCAAAGAAAGCTGTGCCACCACACACATCGCTGCCAAGGATCCTGTCCATGTGATATAATAATGGAGGAATTTTCCCCTTGTTTGCCCAGACGCAAAAATGTTATTGGAGTGAGAGACTGGGAAACTTGCCTAGTATGAAATCCTAGTACCCGACTTCCTGGTTTTGGCAACTTAGAGTCTTGGGACTCTATCCCAGCCCCTGTAAAGTAAGGCAGGCAGTGTAAACAGGCCCTCCAAGAACCTCACTGTGGCTCTGGCAGCTTTTAGATTCTAAGGTTCTCAATCCTTGAGGCCACCCTCAGGGTTCCACCTCATTCCCCTACACTGATCAGCAGCCAAATTCTGAAGCCACTTGAGCTTAAGGTCCCAGCCAAATGGCCCTACTGCCTTCCTGTTTGGGAAAGCCTCCAATCCCCAGCCAGTGGCCAAATCCAACTTTCGTAGCAACTCAACTCTCCTCCCAATAGCAGCCGTGGGTCCCCGAGTCACCCAGACACTGCAGACTCTATTCAGGCCTGTAGCTGCCAAGCCTAAGGGAAATGGATAGGGCAGACAGAGACATTTAAGATAGTCCTGTCCTCCATGTGGGGATCAGCCTCTAGTTTGATAAGCACAGGGTGGGCAAGGAACCTGCTGTGAAGAGATTACCCAGACTCTGAAGCAATCTCCCGCAGCAAGCCTTTACCCCTCAACAGACCTGTACTCCCTGACCTTTAAATTACTAACCTGTCCTGTGGCTTTTCTAGCAAAGGCTCACAAGTCACCTACAAACATGCCAGCTTCAGGCAGCGTCCTGTGGTTTGCCTAAGGCAACCAGGAGGGGTAGTTAGCCTCCATCCATGTTCCTGAGACCCCATGCCCCGGCAGACACTCACTCGGGGCGTACCTCCTGAGGCGCCCACTTGGGACGCAGTGACCTGCAGGCTGCAGAACGTATTTTTCCCTTCAGTCCCAATCTGGGCTGGGCAGAATGATGGGGCTGGCTGGTACAAAGGCCGCTTTTATAATGTGCTTCCTTGGTATTTTGGGTGTCTGGCGAGGGCCTCCTTTCCTCCCACAGTTAATTAGCAGCATCAGAGCATTTCCCTTTCCTCAACAGAAAATCTGTGCTTGTCCCTGAGGCCAGGCAGAGGGGGAGGCAGGTGTGGCTAAATGCTCCTTGAGGTTAACCTCAAACTCAAACTTAGAACCATACTTGGTGAGAGGCAGTGTGAAAGGCAGGGTTAGCTTCCATTTGGGGCAGAGTCAGCAAGCAGGCACAGGTCCCTGGCAAACCAGGGGGTTGTTTTCTAGCCTCTCGATCAGGTGAGGAGACAGGAGGGGGTGGGGCAGGGGAACCAATGTGTATTTGACACGTTTGTGAATTGTTCCTACAACAAAGGCTTTTTTAAAAAAACAACAGAGTGGAGCTTTATATGTTTGAATGAGAAGCACACAGAAGAACCTATTGTCAGGAGGAAAAATTGCATGAGTAATTGTGCATGACTTCAGTCTTTCCAGTTGAAATGTTAGGCATGTTAAGGATAATTGTGGACACTCCAGGGTTTTCAGCATAGGGAAGTGGGAGGAAGGAACTCCTGGGAAGGCAAGGAGGCAGGTTGTCTAGCAAGACAAAGAAGACAGGAAACTGAGACGCTCTTCCCCACTTTTCCTTACTGGTTCCCATTTTTCCTCTCCTTAGTTGAGGTACCACCTCCTACAGGAAGCCTTCATGCCCCACCTTCCTTCCCCCACCTCCCACTTCAGGTCTTATTGATACATATCTCCTGTCTTTTCATTATTTACTGGACTGTGATACTATTGGAAGGCTATAGAGCAGTGAGCATAGATTCTAGGGCCAGACTCCACCAATTTCTAAATGTATAATCTTGGTGAAATTGCTTTTCCTCTCTGTGCCTCAGTTTCCTCGTCTATAAGTAGAAGTAATACCTATCTTCTAAGGTTGTTAAGGATTAAGTATGTTAATACTCATTAAGGATTAAGTATGTTAATATAAGGCACAGGGAAGAGTGCCTGACATATAGTATCCATTCAATAAATATTAGCAATTATTATTTTTATTTGTACCCCCCGGGGTTAGCACAGTTTGTAGCATATCACGGGTCAGTGGTTTTTCAACCTTCTATGCACCATAATTGCTTAAGGAGCTTTAAAAATATATGGGCCTGGGCTCTACTAACCTAGGAGTGAAATCTGGTCATGGTATTTTGGGAAAGTTCCCAGCTGGTTTTATTATGCAGTCATTGTCATGGGTACTCAATGAATATTTGTTGAATGAATGAACCAAATGGGATCAAAATGAACCAACCAGGTTTATTCCATCCTTCGGGATGTCAAGGCAATTCTTCTCCTTCAGAAAGTTGGCTTTTCCTGGGGCAGGATTCAAGAGAATAATATGACAGTGAATATAATGGAATACAAGAAAGAATTATAATTCTAGGTATCTCAACAATTGCACTATGGAACAAAAGAGAGAGAGAAACGATTAGCTAGAGCTAATATTAGAGATCAATATGTATTTCCTCTTGTTCTTCCTTTTTGTTTACTCAGACTTATTGCTTAGAGAGTTCCCATAACAACTCTCATCAGAAGCTGAACTTTGACCCTTCCTCCAGCTTTAAATTTGATTTGCAACCTCACCTTTAATATAGTAGACATAATAAAACATTTAAAGACCTCAAATAAAGTATTTTTACCATTCAAATATATAATTATGTGCATAATAAAATAATTGCAATTAACTGCTTTACCTAGTTGGCTTACAAAGTTTAAGCTGCTGCTTATAGAACATTAAGTCAGAGACTTCACAGTAGAAATAAGAAACTGTAGCCAGGGCCCCTATTCTCAAGAAACTTATATGTTAATGGGGGAAGTAAAGATAGACATACTAAAAAGTAGAGAAAACAAATATAACAGAAACATTTAAACAGTGTATAGAAATATAAAGTGGGCTTTGGGGTGAGACTTTAAGTCTATTTCTAATTAGCTGTATGACATCAATTCATGCAATTAAACTTCCTGCATTTCAGCTTCCTCATTGACCAAATGTGGATTTTGGTGCCTAAATCACACAATTGTTGTGAGGTTTCAAAGCAATAATATATGTAAATCTCTGGCACTTTTTATTCAATTAAGTTACTTGAATGAACAAAGAAGTTGTATTCCAACACCACACTTTGTTTTCAGAAATTTCCTTATCAAGAGGAGAGATAATATGGATGAGGGAGAAGCAAATCAAGGTAGAGAACTAAGCACCAACATATACCTGCCCTTCCACCACAAATCCCTGAAAAGACAGAAAAGATAGCTTTTAACATCAGTAGGTCCTTACCAGCTCCAGCGAACAGAAGAGGAGGCAGAAATTATGATAAAAATCTGGATAGAAAGCAGTTGGGATCAGACTAATGGAAAACCCAGAGCAGAGTATTAACACTCCAAAACACTCTTAAGAGAGAGTTACTTTGAAGATAGGAGTAGAGAATCCCCCAGCTCAGACGAAGCAAATAGAAAGAATAGGAGGGAGTTGTGAAGCAGTATCAGGGTTATTAATCTTTAAACTGCCCTCTGAACAACAGACCTCTCCCCTCCCTCCACTTTAGGGAGCTGTAGGGGGTTTGGGTGGGGGGAATAAAGCATAGACCTTTACTCCAAGAGAGGACATCATCGGTAGGGGGAGGGCACCTGCTGGAGTGTAAGGGTCTGTGAGAAAGGCAGGCTGGAAGTAACCCCATTCACCTTCCACAGACAGAGAGGAAAAAGGAAAAACTGTTCCTACCCAGGCTGTCATCTGTAGCTGTATGGAAGTAAAAGGCTCCTTATTGTGGTACTGAGGATGGGTGAAGGACTGAGTGGGGAGGAGGGTCCCCAGCCTGCCTCTCTGCCTGCTCAAGAACGTTACAGTGAAGTCAGCAGTCAATGTCCTATTCACAGAGTCCCAACTAACCCTCCATGCATAAAAGGAGCCTGTAGGGAAAATGGATAGCTCAAGACTGAAGTGAAAACGTAAAACAAAATAGCTACTAATTAACCTATCCTTCAAACATAGATATGAATGGATAACCAAGGATCCCCAGATACTTGAGAAAATCCAACAACTATAAAGAAAAGGACTAAGATGAACAAACTGAAAACTGACCTTAGAGAAAAAATAGATAAAGGAACCGAAAAGAACATGTTCAAAATTCTAAATAACATCATCTTTAGAAAGATGCTTGAGGACATATAGCAGGCTGCTGTGAGAAAGAAACAAACAACTACTATCACAAAGGAAAAACAACAAACAAGCAAAAAGGAAATGAAAAATTATGATTATGACAGTAAAACTAAAAAAGTAATAGATGGGATAAATAATAGAATGGATATGACAAAAACTGTATGTTATCCAGAAACTAAGTGTGAGGAAATCTCCCTGAATATACAGAAAAGATCAAGAATGGGAAAGTTGAGAGAAAAATTAAGAGACTGTAATGGACTGAATTGTGTCTCCCCAAGTTCATATGTTGAAGCCCTAAGTACTTACCTACAGTACTCACTGTCACTGTATCTGAAGATAGGGCTTCTGAGGAGGTGATCAATAAAGTTTAAACTAGGTCATGATGGTGGAACCCTAATTCAGTGGAGCTGGTGCCCAAAAGAGACACTAGAGGTATCTCTCCTCTATGTCCATGTGAGGAAGACACAGCCAGAAGGCAGCCATCTGCAAGCCAGGAAGAGAGCCCTCACTAGAAACTGAATGGCCAACAACTTGATCTTAGCCTCCAAAACTGTGAGAAAATAGATTTCTGTTGTTTAAGCCACCCAGTTATGGTATTTTGTTGTGACAGCACAAGCAGAATAATACAGAGACACAAAGGGTTGATTCAGACATGTTTCCATTCATTCCAAGAAATGCTAGAAGAGCACTGAGAATTCGTGGGAAAGAGATCCACTAAGAAATAATAAAAGACAATTTCCCTGACCCAACGAAACACTCAAGACTGCACAGGGCCTGCAAGTGTCAGGAAGATGAATTTTACAAGATCCTTACCTAGACAAATACTAGGGATGTTTCTGAGTCAAAAGACAAAGAGAAAAGCCTAAAAGTATTCAGGGAAGAAAAACAGTTTACCTACAAAGAACAAAAGTGAGCTTCGCTTTCGGACTTCTGAAAGGTAGCTGATGCTAGGTAGCAATGAAGCAATAATTTCAAAATTTGAAAGAAAATAATTTAGAGCCTAGAAGCATGTACCAATGCTAGCCAAACTAGCATTCAAATGAGAGAACACAATGAAGACATTTTATATTTACCCTTCAGGTTGTCAAAAATGAATAAACTTAATAAAATCCAGCACTAGCAAGGATTCAGGGGAAATGGCACTGAAACTCTGTGGGAGTTGCCATTTTTAGAAGGCGACTTGTAAGTATGTATCAAAATTTTCTCTGAGCTATCTGCTCTGGGTGTAGATAAGTAGAAGCATCAACTGAAGATTAATTTAAACAATAACTTAAAGACAGTAATAAGTAATAATAAAATCTTCTTGGTCTGCTTTTTGTTATCACCATGAACAGTGAAAATAAACAATGTCAACGATAAAATACTACTTCCTGCCAGGGTAGCCCGCTCCCCCTTTTCCCTTAACTCCTTACCCTGTATTCTACTGAATCTTCCTAAGTGCATAGAAAAATTTATAGCAGAAACTAACCTACAGTACTTTTACTAAATAGAAAGGTAATTTACAGAAGGAAGTGAGGGTATGTGAGTAAGATTTTTACTTTTTACTAGTTACCTGTTTATTTTTTTATTTGAAAAAAATAAATAACATGGTTGGCCAAAGGATTTATTCCAGGAAGTCAGAAAAACTGAGTCCAGTAACAGCATGTAACCATTATCCCAAATATTTTAGCTCATGGAATATTGGTTAGGTACAATGACTGCATTTTCAGAACTAAAAATCAAAACCCAGTGTCTGCCAAAGGATTTTTGGTGCAACTTATGAGTAAGAGAGACAGCCTGGGACAGGGAATCTGGATGCCAAAATAATGGACTTTTGGGGACAAGCTGATGGTTTCTTATTACAATGAGACTGAAATGCTCTGTCCATAAATCCTCAATCCCACTCCAACTTTGGATCCTGCTGGAACTGAACTCCTCCTGATCTACCAGCTTAAACCGAGCATTCAGCATGCTTTACCCTAACTCCCCCAAGTCCAAGGCCTCGCAGCCTTTGCTTCCCTGAAATCTGCTAGGAGTCCTGACAGAGCACTCTTAATTTCTCATTGCCTCAGCAGCATCCCAGCACACTGTCTGCCCTGAGCGGGTAGCTGTTTTCCTGACTCTCTGTCAGCCCCCTGGTTCCCTACTGGTCTCCCTCATCCCCAGCTTGGTCATCTTCTGCACCCCACACAAATGCCACTCTCTCTCCCACCCTCCCCACTTCTACCCCGCCCCTTGTGTGCAGCTGAGCCAGCCTGGCCTGGGCCACAGATACCCATCATGCTGAGGCTAGCACAGACAGGCACCGGGTAAGCTGAGGCCATGGAAATGAAGTTGCTGGGTACAGAAAGGATGGGGGTGACAGACCCAGAGAAACAGGAAAGAGTTTGCCAGGAAACCAGGCTGACACAGGCTGAGTGGAAAAGAGAAGTTGGCACAGGACTCACACACCATGTTGGTGCCAGGAAAGGAAGTGGGAGAAAGGTAAGAACTAAATGTGCACGGTCGTTTTAGTTCTAAGTGTGAAAAAGGATATCAAGGTACATGCATGGATTCATCACTGCCAAGGACAAAATAAAAGACTCCAGGGGGCCCCAGAGCATTGTATTGGGGAACAGGGAAAGAACATGTGTCAGGAAGACCTGCTCCCCGCCTTGGCTATGTGACATTCAGCAAGCTGTTAACCCCCTGAGCTTTACCTCTAAGTTGGGGGTTCTTTTAAACACTAAATGAATTCAGGGGAGTAAAACTTTCAGGCCAACATTCAGGAAATCTGAAGTTCTTTCTCCTTCCATCAAAATGCAGACGGTGATGATGAAAACTTACCTGTAGCCTCTCACGACCCACTCCATCCTCAGCGTGAGCAGTGGACCCACCAAATAATAGCTGATTACCATAGCTGACATCTATTGAGGGAGTATTATTTGCAGGCTCTGTTCTAAACCCTTTGTGGTATTAACTCAGTCCTCACAACACCTTTATGAAGTAGATAATACTATTATTCCTAGTTTACACATGAGAAAGGTAAGGCTTAAAGAAATAATTTGCCCAAGAGGCCTAACTATTATAATAAGATGCAGAACCAGAATGCTCTTTTGCACTGCACTGTGTTCCTCCCTAATAATAAGGCAGAAAATAGAAAAAAGGTTAAACAAGTAAAGGTCCTGTCAGAGGCACAGATGGAGATGAGTAGGATGGCTCCTAGTCTCCTGTCTCCCTATGTGAGAGCAGCTGCTGGAGGAGGCTTCCTAAAGAGCTCCCATGTGACAGTGACCCAGGGGCAATGCCACTGCGGAGGTGAAGTGGTAACGCCCATCCCAACTGCCAGAGATGGGTAATGGCATCCGAGAGCAAGCCAGTCCCATATGTAACCAGTGCAAGTAAAGCTGTAGGCAGGGGCATTGCCTCATGTTATGAAATTATCTGCAATAAAAGATGTGGTAATAAGTCCAAACAGAAGCGCGATGAGTCGGCAGGCAGTCTAGAACAAGCCGAGTCAAAGTTTGCCCATGTGTCTACAGCTCTGTCAACTCCGATTCCACATGTTCCATCCTGGTTCTGGAGACAGGAAGCCCTGGGATGAGAAGAGCCTGAAGGAGATGCTGCCTGGGAAAGGTCAAAGCACCAAACAAGTAAAATAAATTACTACTGTCGTTTTAATAATGCCAATGACATTAGAGGTTTTCATTAAGGTTATAGTCATCACCACTACTTCATTTATTTATTCACTCATGTGTTTATCCAGGAAACATTTATAGAGAGCTTACTGTGTTCCAGGCCTCGTGCGAGGGGCTGGGACTCTGGAAGAGTCCCCAAGTGCATAGGGTAATCAGGAGACTGTAGAAAGAAGCTCTTCCAACATCATCAGACAAAAGCTCTGATGCTAGTGAGTTCCTGCCACGAGCAACAATCAGCTGTCCCTGCAAAGTGGTGACTGTGCCGGCTGGGAGTCAGGAAATACCTCCTCCAATGGACAAGCCAGAAAATGCCTTTGAGAAGTCCAGCTCCTCCCTCCCTGTACAGGGAAGGAAACCACGGACCTGAGTTATAAAACAGATGAACTACAAATCAAGGCTGCATATCATTTAACTATCAGCTGAACGGCACTGTAACAAATATCCCAGGAGTTTAGGGAGATGAGCATCTCTGTGAGTCAAAAAGGCTCTCTGGAAGACATGGGATTTACACCGCGCTAGAAATATTCCTAGAAAAATAAGAAATAAGAGGTAGGTGTGTGTGTGTGTGTGTGTGTGTGTGTGTGTGTGTGTGTGTGTGTGTATGTGTGTCCAAAGGGAAACAACTGGTTTTTAGATATTGATCAAATTGTTCCTTAAAGCTGTCTAATTTTCTTTTATCTGGTTAATCACCAAGTCCTTCAGATCTGCAATTTTTTGTTTGGGAAGATCTGCTACCAGATGTGACATAATTTGTTGCCCAGGCTTTAGAGTCAGACAGACCTGGGGTCAAATCCAAGCTCTGCCATTTTCTAACTATGTGACCTTAGTTTCCTCATCTGTTAAATGAGGATAATACTACCTACCATATGATTGCTATGAGTATAAATAAAACAATGCATGAAAAGCATGTAGTATAGGGCCAGACACTCAGGATACACCTAACATGGATCCTTAAATGTTGTACTAATTACCTAACTGCATGGACCCTATGACATTTACAGTGTACCCTATATTCACTCGGTTTCCATTAATTCTTTCATCGAACAGTGGGACACAGTGCCGAGCACCCTGCTGGATGCTGGACACAACCATGCACCAAATATTGTGGGGACAGAGTCCCAGAGAGCAATTTCCAGGCTCTCGGCCTCACATGGAAAGGCACTGGCTCGGTTATTAAATGGCCATCAGCTGTTACCAGTTAGCCATTAGCCACTAATATACCAGCCGTGGATACGCTAGGGGGTTGGTTGCTTGGTTGGTTGGTTGGTTGGTTGGTTGGTTGATTGGTTGGGAGAGAAGAGAAAAGTGGATTGCAATCAGCAAGGGGTTGGTTGGTTGGCAGAGAAGTGGTCGGCAGATTATGGCTAGCAAGTGGGGTTAGCAAGCATGGATGGCGGATTGCGGATCGTGTGGATCCTACTTCCTGTGTCTTGCCCAGCTGCCAGCGAGACTGGAGTGCAGGAAGACCCCTCATTGGGGTACTGGCGGATGTTTGCTTTTGTGTCTCGACCAGCTGCCATCGAGAATATAGTGATATGACTCCCCTATTTATGGCTCCATTGTTCCTTGTTGCCTTACCATATTCTGCCTTCTTGTGTGGGGAGAGGGAGCGGAGACCCTGCATTGCAAACATGCTCCCCACCTGCTCAAGGTAGTCAAGGGATTGCCAGACATGCAGACACATGCTTGCAGCACAATGTGAGGTGCACTGTTAATGGAGGTGGGTAGTGGCTATTAGTGGTGAGCTCTGGGCGGGCTATGGACGTAAAGGACCATGCCAGGGCCTGTGGGGCCAGACCTCACCAGGGAGCAGCCTCCGTGGAGACCCAGCTGGAAGATGCTCCCACCAGCCAGTCATTACCACCTCTTAACAGCACTAAGCTTGCTCTATACGACCTACAATATAATTTCCATTTAATAGCAGAATACTCTGAATAGAAAAGAAAGTTCTCTCTTACTAGTCCAGCATCCAGCAGAAACTGCAAGCAGTAGTAAAACTGTATCTGAGCTTCAGCTTCAGAAAATTTTCCTGGCTCCTCCTTCCTTCCAGTGTGTTGACTGCCTGTGGTAGTAAGCATCCAAGATAGCTCCCAACGATGCCCACCTCTGCAATTCACACTCGTGTGTATTCCCCTCCTGCGTTGTACCATGGTGGGTCTTTGTGACCAACAGAAAATGGCAAAAGTGGTAGCATGGCCCTTCTAAGATTAGGTTATAACTTGGGTGCTTTCTCTCACATCCTGTCTCTCTTGGATGACTTGCTTTGGGGAAAGTCATGACTTGAGCAGACCATGGAGAGGCCCACATGGCAGGAACTGAAGTGTCCTGCCAATAGCCATGTGAGTCAGCTTGGAAATGGATTCTCCGGCCCTTGTCCAGTCTTCAGAGACTACAGCCCTGCCCAATAGCTTGTCCCCATGAAAGACCCTGAGCCAGAACTACCTGGCTACACCATTCCCGGATTCCTGACTCTCAGTATACATGTGAGACTATAAGTGCTATATAGTTTGGGGGTATTTGTTTTACAACAATAGATAACTAATACAGTGCCTCTCCTGTGTGCTTCGAGACTTCTGCTCCTTCCCTGTCATGGCACTTACCACACTGTGTTGTAATTACCTGTTTACATGTCTGTCTCCTCCTAAGACTGTGAGCTTAATGGAGATCTTGTTACTTTACTGTCTTTGTATCCTCATCACCTGGCACATGCCTGGCCTATTATCAGGACACTTTGTTAAGTGAGTAACGTCCATTCGTATAGCACATTAGAATTGACAAAACAGTAGTGCATTCATTCTCTCATATAGTCTTCAGGGGAACAGCAGGATGTAAGTTCCAATATCATCCCCATTCAACAGATGAGGAAATTGAGACACGGTGACTCACTTCAACATCCCATAGCCAGTAATTAATAAAATCAGACCTCAAACCCACATCAGCCATTTCCTGGTTTGTGCTCCTTCCTCCATACCAAACTGCTCTTCCTGTGGCTTGGGTGGTGGGAGGGCAGGATGAGAATAGGAGAAAAACTAATCTGGAGCATGGGATGCTGTCCAATCATGATGGAGCTCCATAGAAAGGGACAAGAATGTGGCTCGTTTACAAATAGGCCAGATCTCTCAGCCCACATTCAATATTTCATTTAATCCTTACAAAATCCTAAGATAAATCAGTCATTTGTATTCCCACTTTACATAGGAGAAAACCAAGTCAAGATCTCACAGATGTTAAGTAACAGAGCTGGGACTCAAGCAAATGTATTCAAATTCCTAGTTCTAGGCTCTTTTTGTAAAACTCAAACTACTTCCTTTTCCCAGTATTTGACAACTGGGCGTAGAGTCCAGATAAAATTCTTGATTCCAGCTGGAGCACACAGGACAAGATATCACGGTCTCAGACAATGATCAGATGTGACTAACGAAAGGATTTTACCTGGAGAGCTATGTCCCTGCCACCTCACCTTCTGGCTGAGCTCCAGTCACTAATTCACGGGCAAAAGGTCAAAGGTTTCACAACATCCCTTTTATCAACAAAAGGAAATATGCTGTTGTGCTTAGAATCAGTTTGCCCATCTTTAAAATGGGGGAGAACATTACACTGATGACTAAATGCGACGATGTGTGTAAAGTGGCTGGCCCATAACAGGTATTCACGAGAACGTAACTGCTCTTCTCCCCTCTCGCTTTCTCTTATATTCCTAGGTCTTTTATATTCTTGTGTTACATTCTCTTAAATGTCCTGACATTTTTCAAGACAAGAAGACACATCCTTCTGTGAGCCTTTCTTCTCCCCATAAGCTGAAGGCTTAGCAGTGGCAGTGGGAAGCAGGAGAAGAGGACATTTCTGAGGGCTCTGTGCAGTCTCCAGCCTGAAGGGAGCTCGCAGTGGGATTTCTGCCTTATATCAGCTGTGTGGTGGGGCAGGAAGACCTCCATCCTTAGAGGGCAGGTATCATGCTGAGGAGAAGAAGTCCCAGCTGTTCAGTGGGCCCTAACGGAATGTGGTTCAAGGCTGTCTGACGCCTTGCTGGGTTGGATAAACTTGGCCTGTTCACTTCCATCCAACAGACCTTTCACCTTGAGGGCCCAGTGACCAGAAAAACAACCCAGAAGCCAATAATTTCTCATTCTCCAGGGATCCAGGGAGCAGACAGTTTCTGGGCTGGACATCAGGGACAAACCGATGAGCTGTGAGACGGCCTCTGTGCTGAGGATTCCATCTGAACCCAGAAAGTGGAGCACTGGCTCCATGTATTAGAAGACACAGCTTCCTGCCAGAAAAAGGATCTGGGCTTTGTCTCTATGTGCGCCAGCATGTAGATGGGGCTGTCTGGAGTTTCATGGATGGGCTGTGGAGATGGCCAGCCCCAGCTGCAAGTCAGAGTTAGCCTGGCTCTTGTGATCCGAGGCAATGCAGTTCAGAGCAATTTCACAACCAAGTGAGGACATACCATGTCAGGCCTTTGAGGAAGCAGGTGGTGTGGAAAGGCCATGGCTTTGAAGTCTGCAAGGCTTCGGTGTAAATCCTAGCTCCACCATCTACTAATTATGACTTGGGAAAGATATTTAACCTCTTTGGGCCTCAGTTTCTTTATCTGGAAAGTAATAGTAATGCCTGCTTTGCAGGGCTGAGATAAGGATTAAATGAAATTATTGTGTAAAAAAGGGTACAGAATAGTCCTTGATGCTTATCAGTACTCAAAAACCCAATCTTTATTATTAGGTTTCACAGGAAGATGGAGGAGAGGTGAGTAATAGCCACAGTTAGGGAGACAGTACATGTAAAATTTCATGCAACTTTATTTTTTTTCAAGCCAGCATATATCAAAGAAACTCTTAAGTGCTAGCAACTAGAGGGGAGATACAAGGACAATGGCCCCTGACCTAGAGGAACTCAGAGTTTTGCAACTGAGATGGATGAGTAAGCAAATAATTTCTGTCGGGGTTATAAGTGGTCTGAGACAAACAAGTTAAAATGCTATGGGAGCAGAGTGGAGGAGGTGCTTACATTCTCTCCAAGAGTTAGAAGAGCCTTGCTGAGAAAGCAACTCTTGGGCTCCATTGGCTGAGTCTTAAGAGATGAACAAACAGGAGCTCACAGGTGAAATGGGGGTGGACAATCAGTGCTGATGTCAGAGGCAGCATGTGGAGAAAACACAGAGGCATAAAACAGCTGGGTTAGGGGAATGAGAACCGTGGAGTACTGAATATAAAGGATATGATAAAGGATCAATCAGCCTGGAGAGATACTAAAAATTCCTTGATTGTTTGCTAAGAAGTTGGGATTTCGCTCTGGAGGCATCAAAGGGGTTTTCAAGCAAAAAACACAACAATTAATTTGTTTTCAGGAAAGGTAACTGGATGGAGGATGGAGTGCCAAGGAGAAAGACTGGTGCCGGGGACACTGGAAGCGTCCAGAGATAACAGGCTCATCTGGGTTACATAATCAGGAAACTGGTGGGGCATCAGGAAGGGAGGCTAGACCTCCTGGCTCCTCGATTAGATTGCTCCTACTTCCACATCTTTGAAACCTGCCTACTAAGCAAACCTTGACCTAAAATTATAGTGCTCATATGAACAGGAAAATAAAGCACACAAAATTACAACTAGGTTTGAATTGGACCGAAGCACCTGCTTTTTATCCATGGTTTGCCACAGAATTAAAATATGTTTAGCATTTTTCTGAGCATCCACTCCCTGAGGTCTGTGTTCCTAAGGTGAATGCAAATCCTTACTGATTTGGGCCAACCATTCATCCAATTGTTCAGTCAATCCATATATCCACAGGACCACAGAACCATCCATCCATCCACAGAAATGTATTAGCAGATACTATGTTCTAATCTGGCTACATCCTGAGGATATAGAGAAGGAGGATAATCTCTGCCCTCAGAGAGAGAGCTCACAGACTCATGGAGTGAAAGAGAGAAAGGTCAACAGACAGGGACAGTCATATGTGATGAGTGCCAATCCAATGGGAGGGATATGCTAATTGCTATGGGAGCTTAAAGCAGGCATACTCAATAGTCTGAGCCATCTTGAAAGGAGGGGACACTTGTGCCAAGCTTTGAAGGTCAAATAAGAGGTTCTCTAAGAAGAAGGCAGAGCATATGCTATTTGGGGTTACAGTGCAGTGGTGAGAGTGGTTAGAATTCGAGAATACAACAGTCTTCCTAGTCCTGAAGCCAAACACTTGCTTTGCCTATTTTACTTACATAAACCACATTAATTTAGATTTAATTTATGGCTTCCCTCTGTCATATCACTGTACAAGACTAAGCCAATACCCACTTTCCTCAAAATTACCAAGTAGGAAAAGTTTGCTTGACATTTTCTGACCTCTTTCAGTGCCTGTCGCAGGGCACCTCTACCTCTGACCTCAATGCCCTAAGCTGTTCTTCCAAAAACCAAGAGCCAACTTCAGTTCCTCCGGGGAAGTTGTCCAGGTTCCCAGTCTCTGTCCATTCTCGCTCACTTCCCTGTCAAGTCTTAGCTTGTGGGTCAAATTCTGCCCAGCTTTTTGATGGCTTTGCTTTGCTCATAACTACATTACTTTGTTCATAACTAGTAGCAAGCTTAAAGTTTTAGCTTGTCAGGAGTGTTGTACTCAACATTTTCTTTCCTCAATCTTACTTGTCTTCTGTGGGATGCATCACTTCATCCCTCCACTCGAGGTTTTCAGTGACATCTCGTTCTCTGAAGTCACCTCCTACCTCTCTAGCAGGCCCACAGGTAAAGCTCTATCATGATGCTTGTCAAGCACACAGAGTTTTAACTATCTCCCTATTTTGGTCTTCACACCAGACAAAAAGCTCTGTATCCTACTCAGTTTTTCTCTCTCCAGTTCCTCCACATAGTGGCAATAATAAACATATGATGAGGGGCAGCCGGTTAGCTCAGTTGGTTCGAGAGCGGTGCTCTTAACAACAAGGTTGCCGGTTCGATCCCCACATGGGCCAGTGTGAGCTGCACCCTCCACAACTAGATTGAAACAACTACTTGATTTGGAGCTGAGGGGTCCTGGAAAAACACACTTAAAATAAATAAAAGTTTAAAATCAATCAATCAATCAATAAACAAACAAACATATGATAAAGGAAGGAAGGAAGAGACTGAAGTCGGGGAAAAACTTCCGCCAGTGGCATGCTACTCCAGAGGTAGGAGTGGCAAGTGTAGGAGACAGGTTGGAGAACCAATGTTTGAGCCCTTCAGCACCCCTCTCTGCTATAGGTCAGTGTTTACTTTGCCTGTGTCTAAGGTTTGCTGAGAAGACAAATGCTGCTCCTGAGACAGGGAAGAGGCAGGATCTCATACTTTAATTTCTTTGAGCCCTGTCTGGCCTAATTTCTCCAGGCCCACTTCTGTGGGCCTGTGCTACTTTGTATGGTTTTTATTCATGAACTAGCAACTATTAGTGACACACCAGGAGCTGATAGTATACTTGACCTCAATTCTGTTTTAACATTAACACTGTGAAATTTCACAGAAGAGAAGAACTAAATTGAAGTTAATACTCACTAAAAAGAAGATGAGTAGTCCCTGGTTTATTATTAGAAAAATCCTGGCCTTCGGTCTGATTTATTTATTTATTTTTGTAATAAGATCCAAAAATACTAAAAAGTCTGCCTGACCAGCCACAAAAGACATATGCTGAGAGTCCTCAGCCAAAGCCAAATACGAGAAAAGTCAAACAGTGTATAGAAAACAAATAAATGAATCAGTGTTGGGTAAATTGCTGTTTGGCACCAATCCATGAAAGCAGACCAAGAAATGTCTCTGCAAAGATGTGGGAAATATCTGTGGAAAATATCTCCGAAACAGATTTGAATTTGACCTAAAATCTTGTCTACACCTGAACTTTGTCCTGCAGGAATAATCCATCATGTTTTCCTTTAGTACATATTTGTTCACCAATGGCTCCTGGGTGAGGCTGCTCCCTGCAGAATGAACTGTGCACTGCAGTGGCCTTGCTCATCGTTATGCATGGCCAGCTGGAGCCAGGTTGACCCGCTACCATGGCAAGAAAAGGTGATAGAATCTGGCTGCTTGGAGCAGTGGCATGGGGCCAGGATTAGGAGCTGGGCGCCCTCGGTCAAGTAACGGGACACCATAGGCAGCGTTCTTTAAAAAGCCCCATCCCTACCACATGCATTAGCATGCAATTGACTACAGACTGTTTAGTCTAATGTCCAACTTGACATTTAATTACCATAAGTTGCTTGAATTCATGGAAACGTTTATTTCATGGTTAAAGTCATCTTGTGACTATTAGGGATGAAAAAGGAGGTAGGACTTAGCCTCAGTGTTCCAAAATCTGTCAGATAACTAGTTTGGTGTGCTAAGGTCTAGGTACAACAGGCGTTACAAAGACAAAACAAAGCAGGCACAAATCTTCCTGTTCCCAAGGAATGTAGAGTCTGGAAGGAACCATAAGACAGGGATATTATATCTGTAAAATAAGGTAGAAGGAGAGGAGTGATAACGATAGCTGGCGTTTATTAAATCCTCACTGTGGGCAAGGCACTATTCTAAATGCTTTACATTTATTGGCTTGTTTAAACCTAACAAAAACCTTAGGAGGCAAGTACTCCCCTCAGCTCCATTTTACAGATGAGGAAACTGAGGCATGGAGAAGTTTATAACTTGCACAGTATCACAGCTAAGGGGCCAATAGGGATTTGAACTCAAGCAGACCCTGGTTGCCTGACCACTGTGCTATTCTGCCTGCCAGGGACCATCTGAGAGGTAAATATCAAAAGTGTTCTGGGAGCTCAGCTGAGGGAGATATTCACTGCACCCAAGGAGAAAAATTACCCACACTTTGTGGAGAGGTGACATTTGCACTAAGCCTTGAAGGATGGGGAAGATTTGGACATACAAATGTTGGCAGTGAGACTGGAGGAAGAATTCAGAGAAAAGGAGAGAAGTGTTTCCTGATTAAGAGCGGTGTTACTGAAACAGGAAGCAGTAAACACATAGGATCTAAGGAAACAGTCCATATCAGTCTGGCTATATTAGAATCTGCTAAAGCGAAGTAGTGGGGGAAAAGGCTAGGGGGGTAAGCTAGAGCTGGACCTGACCGGTTAGCACGTGAATAGCACAGCTTTATTAAGCTGTTCCCAGTACTTTGCCAAACTGATCAACTTATCACCAAAAACTACTCTCAGAGAGAAGCTTTGACAATACAACGAACAAATGAGACCGCAAAAAAAAAAAAAAAAAGTTGCATTCTCCCCAAGGACCAGCAAGTGCACGGGGACTCAAATTCTGGTTCCAGTTTTCTGCTTGTCAGCTATGACTATCCTTACAGTTGCTGCAGGTCAACTGTACACTGTCAAACCATTAAATAAATAAGTGCAAACATTATGTTGTGTGGTAGTCAGAGTCTTGGCAATAATCCTAGATAATCATGAAGCATCCTAGAGATTCTTTAGAAATAATTGGGGTTCAGCTTACTCTTACTGCTACAGCTAGCTATGTAAGTATTAGGTTGGTGCAAAAGTAATTGTGGTTTAAAAGGTTAAAAAATTGCAAAAACTGCAATCACTTTTGCACCAACCTAATAATATGTAATTAGAGTATAAAAGAAACCTATATGTTTATTTTAGAATTGGTAGGATCTTTTGAAACTATGTCGTCTATTATTTTGCAGAGGAAGCCCAAAAAAGCTAAAAAGGTTAAAGGGACTTACTTGAAGTCAACCAGCAAATTAACAGAAAAATCACTTTTGAACACCAAATATTTGGAAAGTAACACAAATGTTTTTACTGCACATTATAAAATCTGCTTGTGGATGTGTTCAATGTTCTGCTCTTCCACCATTCATCCATGAATCTTTAAATTGTAGTTAAAACACAATATCCAAAGAGGAGGCATTTTAATATGTTGAACACAAATTTTTTGATGCTGAGAAAGTGAGCTTTAGAAAAACACACCAGGCTACAAAATAATTCAGTAGAATTATTAAAATTAGCAATAGCTGACACAGCTCAAATATTTGCACAGCGGCAAGCATTGTGCTGAGCTCTTAAAACACGTTATCTCATATCGTTAGGACAACCACCCTCACAATGTACTACTATTATCCCCATTTTATGATTGAGGAAACTTAAAGAGATTTAGTAACTTGCTCAAGGTTACACAGTTAGTGAGTACCAGGCTGGACTCAGACCCAGGGCCGCCTGACACCAAATTCTGTGTTATTAACGATTACAATGCATGACCTCCTTAGCTAGGAGTGAGTGAAACTTACCTTTTTACCAGGAAATATTCAGTATCCAGACAAGGTGTAGAAACAAGAAGCCTTAATGGTTAAGAATTTTTACCCCTACTGAAAGCCTCTAGGTATATAATACTTCTTCCAGGACTTCCTCTCCGTGTGTCACAACCAACCAGCTTTGCTGCACTTTGCTGGGAAGACAGATGCCCTGTCTGTCTTGTTTTACCACACAGCCAAAGCATCAGTGACTCTTAGTGGCTACTAGCAGCCTGTGGCCAGCCCAATGCCTGATCATTAAACAGCTACCTTGCCATGAGTGAAACCTGCTTGGTTAACCTGGGACCCTGGGCAGGAGTCTAGGGCCTTCTGTCCCATGTGGCCTCACCTGTCATCCCACTGAGCACAGGCCCCACTGACTACATTTAAGAAGTGACCTTTGGGTCCCCTGCTTCCTCCCTGCCCTCACTGCCAATGGCCCTTCTTTAGACCTCCATCAGTCATCTCTTGCCAAGACTGCTCTAGAAATTCCCTATGCCCTCATGTATCTAAGCTAACACCTTCCAATTCATCCTTCCTCTGCTGCCAGAATGATCTCTCTAAAACAAATCATGTCAACCCTCTACTCTGATCTCTTTGGTGGCTTCATGTTGCCTACAAAATAGAATTCACACTCCTAAGCATGGCATTTAATATCCTTCACAATTTGACCTTTCCTTACTTTCTGGGATTTAACAAATTTTTGGCAAATTAGTGAATGCTCTTCTGTTTAGATGCCCTTTTAGCACGTATTCCCTCCCCTTGTTATTCAATAATCAAAATTACTAAGTGTCAAAAAAAAATTACTAAGTGTCCACAATGGGTTGAATTTTTAACAATCACTATTTTTTCACAGGATAATGGACATAGTTACGGACCTAGACTCTAGAGACATGGGTTTAGGTGCAATTCTGGTCCTTTCTCTGTGGCTTTGTGCAAGTCATTTCCCTCCTCTGGGCCTCAGTTTCTCCATCTGTATAAAAGAAGGTAGATCTAAATGACCTTTAAGACTCTTACAGGCCATGTCTATACTGGTTCCTGATACTGGATTTCTCTTGAGAGAATAACATTAGTCCCTCGCCAGCCAAAGATGTGTGTCCCGCAGCTAATTCCTGAGCTCAGCAGACTGGAGACGTCTTTGCTTTGCCCACCCTCACCACTTCAGCACTGTCTCTTGGAATTTCCTGACTAGCCCTGCCCTGAATCCCAGCACTGGTTTACATCTTCAATGTAATAGACCCTGGAGCTGAGACAATGGAACTCTTAGAGACTTCAGCTATGATCTCATCTCTGACCAACATTTTTCTTGGCTTGTAATGGCTCAGCCCTGACCAGAAAAAAAAGAAAATGAAAAAGCCCCTAGGAAGCACTGGTTCTGAGTCAGCATGTTCTAGGTCTGGAATTGAAGCTGGAACTTGTGTGGACCGGCAGGGACCTTGCAGGCTCCAGTAGGAGAGAGAAAGAGCCAGGCAATCCCAGGAGAAACAATCCTGAGGGCAAAGAGACTTCAGAAGGTGGAAGGCAGCAAGGCTGGTATGAGGGAGAACTCCTTTACTGAGAACCTTCTGTGTACCAGGCACTTTCAATCTGGGCTACTACGACTTTGCAAGGCAGGTATTATCCTATTTCTAAAGCTCAGAGAGAGAATCTCGCTTTTCCAAATCCCATGACTAGTAAGTAGCTGTGGGGTTCAAAGCCTGGTCTCCAAAGACTTGCATTCTTTCCTTCACACACCCCGAGAAGCACCTGGGAGAAATGAAGGAAATCTTGGGAGACAAGCCAGATGCTCAGGGAATACTCACCGGATGGTTATTTCAAGAAACTGGGCAAACTACTAATGGGATAATATTGAGTCCAAAACCACCAGCACGAACTCTGACAGAGCTAGAATTACAGTCACAACACTAAGTAGCTCTAGGCCGTAAATAAATGTTGTCCTTTGTGAGCACACAAAGTAATGTTACTTCCTTGAACATCAATGTGACTAATACACTGGGTGTGGCATTGGGCATCTTGTCCACACAGCTGTCTGGGTCGGCTAATCTGGGCTTGAGTCTCCAGCTGCTGTCTGCCCAGAGGCAGGCTGCACTCTAATCTCCTGGCCTCACAGTTAGCTTGACATTTTTGCTGAGTCTGACTCACTCGCTCCCAGCCTCAATTGTTCTGTGCCAATGCAGACTTCTTTTACAGTTGGCCTACTTAGAAACACAGGATGTTAGTGTTGGAAGGGAACTAACTTAGAAGTCACCTGGTATAAACCCCTCATGTTACAAATGCGAAAACGGGCCCCAGATAAGGTTTGATGATGTCTGGACTCAAGTGGATTTAGGTGTGAGGCATGATGGAACCTCAGCAACACGGGCCTATCGGGCAGAAGGAGGAAGCTGGGGGTAAGCAGTACTGGAGCTGGCAATACTGACTCCCCTGCAGGATTATTGGGGCCATGGGGGCAGGGGGTCGTAGGGAGCAGACTCAGCCTCCTGGTAGAATGGGTTGGAATAGGGAAGCAGAGTGTCAGGATCTCAGCCAAGCAGTCAGGAGTTCAGGGCAGGGCTGCTGTCCCACCTGGGAAATGTGGGGCTGGGCAGGAGAATCAGGCTGAGGGTCCGTTATGAGGGCTGGACCGACATGTCCAAGAAGGCAATGACAAAAGTCATAACTCGAGACATTAATGCAGACTTCACCAGAGGCACGATGGAACCCAGATTCGTGGTAGCACACCCCATGGCCGTATGTGGCGGGCTGTGGCGGGCTGTGGCTGATGCTCTCCTTGCCCTCTTCGGGAAGGCTCCGTCTTGCAGCTGGACAGAGCAAGCAACTCTAGGTCATATCTGGGCAGCCAGTGAAGACAGCACTGAATTATTCCATCCATTCCGCCTCCCAAATGTGTCTGGAACGTTCCTTTCCTCCATTTCTGTTGTCATCACCCTAAGTGCTGCTCATCACCCACACAAATTGTTACCACAGATTTTTGGTTCATCTCTCACCCTCTGTCTGTACTAACGCATTCTTCTCATTGTCACCGGACTGATGTTTCTATGTGATGTGAAGATGTCTCTTGCTTTCTATAAATACTGGATAGCTTACCATTGCTTAGCAGCCTTTCTCAGCTGGGCTTCCATGGGAGAATCTAACCCTACAGAAAATGATTCGACTGACTATTGTCCCAATTCTTTCCAGGATGGTACATAGCTGGTATCATGCTAGGTATACAGGGGAGACATTGATTTGCATAATGGATGCCTTAAGTCGAGAGGCCTTAAGACCTAAATGTCTAAGTTTGGCATACTAGGTCCCACACGACGTCAGCCCACCCTCCCTCTAGCCTCATCTCCTGCCCTCCCCACCACATATCCAAAGCTCTGGCCACACCAAACTCTTCCTATTTCTTCATGCTATTTTTTTTCATGTCTTAATGTTCTTCCTTCTACCTGGCCTCCTTATTGGTCTTGTAAACTCTTAGTCATCTTTCAAGGCCTAGCTCAGATGTTACCACCTCTCTGAAGTGGTGTCCTGCAACCTGAAGGTTGATTAAAACCTTGAAGGTTGATTAAATTGTTCCTTCCTCTATGCGCCCATATTATTTGTATGTGTGCCACTGTACATAGTGCGTCATTCATAGTTGGAGGTTTACTGATCTGTGTGACCTACACAATTCTGAGCACAGCAGACAACATCCTCTCTGCCTCCCCTGACCTGAATAGATGTTTATCAAACTGAATGGCCCAAAGCTTCCCGGATAATCAAAAACCATGCTAATTCTAGAACACAGGACTCTAGATTTTTAGTCCAGCATTATTTGGGTTTCTACATGACAACAACTAGATCCAACATGAAGCACGCCAGTGTCAGATATGTGGGTGTGTGTGATGACAGCAGGCGCTGAGAGAAACCTGCCTGATTAATTACTGACAGAGTGAGGGAGTAAGAGCAAGTAGGCCCAACTGGGAAGGGAGAATGGAGCCAGAAATATGGCTCCTAAGGTATAGGAGTAGACTCTATCAGGAGTGTGCATAGGACCAACTTCATAATTTCTCCAGGAAAGAAGAAAAGGAAAAGAAAGAGAAATAGTTGGTGGTGGAGTTAAGAGAAGGACATCCGAGTATACCGCAAGAACTGATGTCTGAAATGACTCATCAAGGCTGAAATCTGATAATAAAAAGAACTTACATTTGCATAGTTCAGAATATCGTAATGTAATCTCATTTAATTCTCAGAATAACCATGTGGCAGGGGTGGGGTTGGGATTGGGGTAGAAGTTGTGTGTGTGACTGTCTGTCTGTCTGTCTGTGTGGTATTGTTACTGTCCTTCCTTTACAGAAAAGATGATTAAGGCTCAGAGAGGAGAAGTGACATCAAACACCCACTGTCCCGAAGTGATGCCACTGGATCTAGAAAGCAGGCCTGCCTGTGTCTGGGTCCAGAGCCACATTCACTTTATCTGAGAACAGGAAGGCAGTTCCTCTGGTCTCAAAGCTGAAGGCCTTGATAAAATCCAATAGAATGACATGTAGAGGTTGTTCTGAGCTATGACTCAGAGGGACTCTCCATAAACTCAGGACTTTTCTAGGCTGTTATACAATGAAGCTAAAAAGCCATTAGTCAGCTGACTTGTGCGGAGTAGCTGATATAGAGCGATTCTTGGCTTGAACTGGGAAAAGTATAACTTGTCTAAAGAATCTGGGGCAGGAGTTTGTTTTTTATCTGCCTGTGGGTCCAGGAGATCTATGGGACAACAAATGAGTACCAGGCTGCTGCACTTTTTGGTCAGCTTAGGAGAGAGAAAGTGTCTGGAAGATGGAGTAAAAGAGCTGGGACCACAAGAGGTCGCTCAATTTGTCCTCTCCCTCTCAGATTTATCCATGAACATTTTTTTTTAACTTTTATTTATTTTTAAGTGTGTTTTTCCAGGATCCATCAGCTCCAAGTCAAGTAGTTGTTTCAATCTAGTTGTGGAGGGTGCAGCTCACAGTGGCCCATGTGGGGATCGAACCAGCAAACTTATTGTTAAGAGCACCATGCTCTAACCAACTGAGCTAACCAGCTTCCCCTGTCCATGAACTTTTGAAACTGAGACTTTAGAATATAAATACCACTGACCAAACTCCGCAAAAAAAGTCCTTTTATTGTTATTTATCGTCTTTGGTATGCGTTTCCTGTTGCCCCAACAAAAAATCCTGAGGGACACATAGTTGGTTTAAATAACTTTGGTCTCCCCCCGCCCCAGTCTAGTGCTCTGAATATATACAACAAATTTCAGGAAATGACCTTTTGATTGTAATAAAAATTTCAAGTTTGTTAAAAAAAAACAACATCTTTTATATGACTCTGCAGATGAAACTCCTTGATTTCTTTTCCTCTCCTTCAAAAGTTACCTAGATACATTTTTTCAGTCCTTATTTATTCATTGATATTAGTATTTGTGGGGCCCAGTGTGGGCTAGGTGCTATTATATGTTAGGCCCTATGCTAGGTGCTGGGTACCTAGAGGTAAATAAGAGATGGCCCACCCTCACAGAGGTTAGAGTTTAAGGTGAATAGATGGGCACGGTTGCAAGAAACTACAGAGACTATGTAATTCAGTTGCTTTATTTTAACAGTGAGAAAATAAGGGCCCAGAGAAGGGTAGTACCTCACTGAAGGTTACACAGTTAATCCATGGCAAAGCCAGATAAAGAAAATAGTTCTACTTTTCAATTAAGATCCTCATCTGAAATTATCCAGAAGGCCAAGAAAAGCATTATCTCCCTTCCCTTCTGTCCCAACTCAGTAAATCTCTTTCTTGGCTTCTTGATTACTGGAGAAAGTAAATGTTTTCCTACCCTGTCTTTTCTGGAAATAAGCATGGTCTGTTAGTAATAAACCAGAGTTTCCTCATTCTCTGGAACTCTATCTTCTGTGTCCTTTGTAAACTCCTGTCTCCACAGAGGCTCTCAGTCTTGTAACCACAGCTCAAGCATCGGGAAAATCATGCTGCCTAAGTCTTATTTTTTTCACAGGAAGCAGAAATTGTTAACTTGCTGTCAGAAAATACCATGAAGTTCTGTTTCACTGTTATCTAAAAGATTTATGCTGGGTGGCCGGATGGCTTAGTTGGTTAGAGCTCGAGCTGTCAACAACAATGTTGCGGGTTCAATTCCCTGCATGGGATGGTGGGCTGTGACTCCTGCAACTAAATTTTGAAAACGGCAACTGGACTTGGAGCTGAGCTGCACCTTCCACAACTAGATTGAAGAACGACTTGGAGCTCATTTATCGTCTGGAGAAACACATTGTTCCCCAATATAAAAAAAATTTTGAGAAACAAAAAGATTTATGCTGTAAGAAATACTGCTAATATTTGTATTAGAGTTCTTCAGAGATACAGAACCAATAGGAGAGAGAGATTTTCAAGAATTGGTTTATATAATTATGGAGGCTAGCAAATCCAAAATCTTCAGGATAGGCCAGCAGCCTGGAGACCCAGGGAAGAGCCAGTATTGCAGTTCATCGGTCGGCAGAATTCCCTCTCACTAGGATATGGTCAGTCTTTGTTCTATTCAGGACTTTGACTGGTTGGACAATTCCCACCACAGGGAGGGCAACCTGTTTCACTCAAAGTCCACCAATTTAAATGTTAATCTCATCCAGAAATACCCTCCTCACAGAAACATCCGGAATAATGTTTGACCAAGTATCTGGGCACCATGGTCCAGCCAAGTTAACACATAAAATTAACCATCACAATACTATAAGTTGAAATCTTTACAACCCCCAGAGTCATATCAGAATTCTGAAATAGCTGCCTGGGTGTCAGTTGCTGGGGGAACATGTCTGTAAAGGCCTCATGCTACTATAGACCAGCCTCGGGGGAGAAGGAAGAAAAACTGACAGAGATGGCAAAACCCATCAGGGGGAGAGAAATAGTACAATTGGAAAAGACCATCTGAAGAGGGGTTTATTTTAGCAAACCTAGAGACTCCCTAGCCCTAATCTTTTTCCTACTGTTCTGTTTCATAGATGAAAAGGAGGAAAATCCAGAGACCAAAGAGCAGATACGGGAGGAGGAGACACTGCCTTGTTCTTCCTTCAGATATGCTTGTGGGCCAGAGTTCTAACAAGCAGACTGTTGGGGTTGGCATATGTCCCCTCCTGACTCTCTGTGTGGGTCACCTTGACACTTGGCTTCACACTATAACTGCATGAGCCAATTCCATGGCTGTAGAAGAAAGTCTGTCAGGACTCTAACCCTTCGTGAAGCAGCAGCAGTCTTAGAGCTCAGAACACACCTCATGAAGGGCTTCGCACAGGGAGACTCCTTGTGTACATTCAGCATCTCTTGGACCAGACACTCATCCAGCAGTGGACAAAACCCACAAGAATCTCTGCTGTCCTGGAGTTTACATTCTACCAGGGGAGAGAGGCCATGCACAATATAACTAAGTGAACTATAACAAAGAGTGTGCTAATGAAAACTGCTAATGAAAGAAAGAAAGCCAGGAAGGGGACTAGAAAATGCTGGGGGGGTGGGTGTTGCCATTTCAGATCAGGTGTCTAAGGAAGACCTCACTGAGAAAGTGACATTTGAGTCAAGATCAGAAGGAAGTGAGAGGGTAAGCAATACAGACATCTGGAGAAAAAGCATTCCAGGTAGAAGACCATTTTTGTGAGTTGAATTGTATCCCCCAAAAGATATATTGAAGTCCTAATTTCTGGTACCTGTAAAATATGCCCTTATTTGGAGATAGGGACTTTTCAGATGTAACCTAGTTAAGACAAGGTCATTCAGGTGGGCCCCAATCCAATATGTACGAGTGATGTCCTTATAAGGGGACACAGAGACACAGCTATACTGGGAGACTGCCATGTAATGGCAGAGTCAGAGATGGGAGCAATGAGCTACAAACCAAAAAACACCAAGGATTGATGGTCACCATCACAAGCTAGGAAGAGGCAAGGAAGGCTTCTTGCCTATGGAATTCAGAGGGAGCATGGCCTTGCCGACACCTTGATTTTTGAATTTTGGTCTCCAGCACGACATGTGTCTGTTGTTTTGAGACACCCAGTGTGTGGTAGTTTACTACAGCAGCCCTAGAAAAGGTGTATTTGTGCATTCTTTACATCAGCCCTGGTCTCCCAGGAGCACATCTCTGAAATGACTAATCTCTTTTATGTGTGTGTGATTTAGCACATGCTACCCTCCTTGCCTGGGTATACTGCCCGCTCCCCACATTTGTCTCCTTATGATGCCTACCTACCTCTCCAGCCTCCACCCAGGTTTACCCCCTATAGGAAGCCATCCCTATTCTCCTTTCTTTTTTTTTTTTCCCAAAGATGTTCTTATTGGGAAAGAGATACAGGACTTTATTGGGGAACAGTGTGTACTTCCAGGACTTTTTTTTTTTCCCAAGCCAAGTTGTCCTTTCAGTCTTAGTTGCAGAGGGCGCAGCCCACCATCCCTTGCGGAAGTCAAACCGCCAACCTTATGGTTGAGAGGACGTGCTCCAACCTACTGAGACATCCGGGAGCTCAGCGGCAGCTCAGCTCAAGGTGCCGTGTTCAATCTTAGTTGCAGGGGGCACTGCCCACCATCCCTTGCGGGACTCGAGGAATTGAACCTGCAGCCTTGTGGTTGAGAGCCCACTGGCCCATGTGGGAATTGAACCGGCAGCCTTCGGAGTTAGGAGCATGGAACTCTAACGGCTTGAGCCACTGGGCTGGCCCCCTATTCTCCTTTCTTCCTACACACACACACACACACACACACACACACACACACACGCACACACTGGGCACTTGCAAGGAGAGCACCTAATCTGGGCATGCTTCTCATTCTCACTGCGTATCACCCACAACTGGGATTATTTGCTTTTTCACGCGCCTGCTTCACTAGGTTGTGAACGTCTCCGCAGCAGGGACGGAGTCTTTTATTTCTGTAGTTTTGGTGTCTCACCTAGTGCTCATCTCAAAAACTGTACAATTATTATTTTTTTAGATAAGTGAATGGAAACAAACCCTCGAAGTAGGAGTATTATCACTATTTTTCAGTAGAGGAAACAGGCTCAAAACGAACTGACTCTATTCTAGGTTATTCAACTAGTACATGACAGAAAAGGAACTCAAAACTTATCATGTGGCTCCAAAGTTGGACATTTCTTCTGTAACCTCACAGCAATGAGGATTTTTCTGCTGGAGATGCCCGATTTCCTGGAAAGTAAAACGGGAATCAAAACTACTTGTTTCTACTTGTTTTCCAGGACGGTTGTGGGGATGACCTGAGATGGGCCTTGCCACATGCCATCGCTCAGTGCCTCGTGGGTGCTGTAACTGCAGGTTTGCGGCCGTTCTGTGCAAGACGGGTGATGATGAGGACGCCCCTCTATTCTTCCTCCTTGGACCTAAGGGGTTTCATCCAGTGGCCAAGCAAATCACATGAAGGAAATGTCTTCCGTAGGTTGTGCCAAAAATGTGAGAATCATATTGGGGTGAGGAGGGAGTGGATAATGAAGTTTATCTTGAGCTCTGAGCCCCTTTCAAAATCTGACTCCATGGTGGGACAAAGAGCCTGGCTCCTGGAGTTGAGGGTGGGTTTCGAATCCCACAAGAATGATTTCAAAAGCAGCCCTCCTAGCACTAGGGATGTTTTCCTCTGCCCATTATGAAAAGGAAACGATTTACCCAGATGCAGGACTCTTCCAGGCTCCCTCCTCTATCAAGATCAGGACTCGGAGCTCGGAAGAGTAGAGAACAACACATCTAATAAGCAGCTGTTTTCACATACTGTTTCTCACAGCATTCGGAAATGTGTGCGATATGACAGGTTGAATAGCATTCCTGGAGTAACACTGTGTCCTTTCAGGATAATAAGCATGATATTTAAGGGAGATTTGCTACAGGCTGAAGCACTTTAGTAAATGGGGCAGATGTGAAAAAGCTATGTGGTTTGGAACAGACACTAAATTATGTGAAGTATGAATTTAGGTCTCCTTTCTGAAATTCCTGGTGTACAATTTATTAGTCTCTTCTTACTTACAAACCTTGGACTTCTCGGTAAATTCTTATCGTTCATTCATTACACTACTACATATTAAATACCATATGCCAGGCACTGCGAAGAGTGTATAGGATCTCGATTCTGATTCTGAAGAAAAGAGAGATGATTGTTTTGTAAAAATTCAGAGGGCTTCTCCCTTGAAACAGTATTTGTGAGGAAGTGAGAATGTCTCCTCCATCTGCATCTAGAGAAAATAATTTCATGTAGAGTGGCTCAGTTCCGGTGTTCACTGGGCTCATCATCTCATCTGGGGGTAGCTCAGGATTGGGAAGGATAGAGCAGCAGAATATGTTGCTATGGTAACTTGGCATTAACACACCTTGGCTCCTTTGTGTCGCCCCCAAATTACCTTTATAACTAGTGTACTTTTCCAGAACATGGAAAGCTTTTCTTAATTTCCACACAGCCAGTTACAACGCATTTTCCAAGGCACACAGACAAAGGGAGGGTCCTTTCTGTTTGAGGCTGAGACTATGCTGATGCTGATTCCTAAGCCACAAGTATAGAATCAAGACTCAGACTATCTTATTCTTTTATGGCAGATTTCACTTTCGAATCCCTTTCACACATGTTATCTCACTTTTTATGGCCACATTTAAAAAAAATCGCATGCTTAAGCAATCCAGAAGGGCAAGAAAATGAACGCACTAAACATTTATGCCTTAAAATAACCATGTGAGGTAGGAACTAATATTCCTATTGTTCAAACGGAAGAACGAAGGTTCAGAGGATTTCCATGATGTGCCCAACCAAGGTCACACAATTAGAAATGGCAAGAGTAGGAATGGAATCAGGCCTTTAGAGTCCATATTTTTGGGTGTCTTTCTGTTATATCTCCACTGACTCCCACTCCCTTTCAGTCTTTGTTATTTTATAAAAATACAGATGTGTACAAATGAGCAACATGTTTGTACTTTGCTTTTTAAGAAAACAGCTTTATTGAAGTATTATATATATTTCATAAAATTCACCCATTGTAAACATATAGTTCAATGATTGAAAAAAAAACTTTTGTAGCAGTTTTATTGAGATAATTATCATATACTACACAATTTACCCATTTAAAGTGTGCAGTGCAATGGTTTTAAGCATATCCACCGTGTTATGCAACCATCACCACAGTTAATTTGGGAACATTTTCATCACCTCAAAAAGAAACCCTCTACTCCCAAATCTTCCCATTCTCCCACACCTCACCTCAAATGCTAAGCCACCACTAATCTACTCTCTGTTCCTATAGATTTGCCTCTTCTAGATACTTCATATATGTGGTATCATATACTGTGTGGTCTTTTGTGACTAGCTTCTGGCATTTAGCATAATGTTTTCAGGGTCCATCCATGCTGAAGCCTGTAATAGCATTCCATTCCTTTTTATGGCCAAATAATATTCCATTGCATGGTTATGCCACCTTTTGTTTATCCACTCATTATTCAATGGACATTTGGGTTGTGTCCACCTTTTGGCTATCATGAGTTATGCTGTTATGAATATGCATGTGTAAGTTTTTGTGTAAACATAGGTTTTGATGTGAAATTGCTGGCTAAAACGGTAATTCTATCTCTGACCCTTTGGAGAATGACCAGACTGCTTCCAACACGGCTGCACCATTTTACATTCCTGCCAACAGTATATGAGGGTTCCAGTTTCTCCACACTTTTGCCAACACTTGGTTACTTGGCTTTTTTTTCATTTAACATTATTTCATTTAACCATTATTCCACATGGTTATCATTTTTAATGGTTACACAGTGTTCCAAAGCAATTTAAATATTACTTTAAAGCTGAAGGTTTGTATTGTTTCCAGTGTTATGCTGTTATAAGTTGTGGGACTAGGATTTGTACCACTTACTATTTTCTTCCCTTAGCTTATTTCCTTGAGGTATGTTCCAAAGTGGAACAAAGGGCACACATAGCTCTTGTTACTGCTCTCCAGGTTACTTTGCAGAGGTTCATTGTGTGCAAAATGCCCCCTACAAAGCTTGTGCTTGACTATATCCCCACAGATTCTGCCAACATGAGGCTTTATTGCTTTATTCATATGCACTAATAATACAGGTATATAATAGAACCTTGGTTGTTCCAATTTGCATTTCTTTAATGTTGGTAAAATTACCATATGTTAACAGCCATCACTCAGTCTAACTGAATCACTCATCCAAAGAAGTCAGGAAGAGTGGGAGAATCTAGGGGTCCAAACAAAGGGTAACAAATGGAGCTTAAAAGAATTCCCTGGGTTTGGGTACCATAGTTTCAGTTATGTTTCATAGGGTGGTTGTAGCGTGAGCCATGATGACGAGAATGCTGCTAAACTGCTGGCCTGATGTAGACACCTCCTTGTTCAAACTCTCCGCTCATTTGGCGCCACTCCTGGTTCTGCTCCTCTCTCTCTCTGACCACATCTCCTCAATCTCCTTTGAGAGTGTCTTTTCCTTTGCCTGCCTCTTAAGTTGGTATTCCCCAGGATTTCATTCTTGGGGTCCTTTGTTTTTTACTTAACACTCTGGGGGATCTTATCCACTCCCATGGCAGCAATGATAATAAATGCTGAAAACTCCCAAATATTTATCTCTGGCCTAGATTTCTCTGCTGAATTTCAGATACACATATCTAACTTCCTACTGGACAACCTCATTTGAATAGCCTGTAGTCCCCTCAAGCCTAGTATTTCCTCCTCCAACTACCCCATCGATCCAATCACCTAAGCCAGAAACCTGAAAGTCACTCCAAACCCCTTCCTCACCCTACATATTCCTAAATGTCTCTCTTCATTTAGTACATCTTCTCCTATCCAAAGCCGTACCACTAATTTGATTCATGTTTTCATCATTTCTCCTAATAATTTTGGAATTATTACATGTCTCAGTTGGGGTTTGATTGGTTGTAACTTTGTCACTTTCAGAAGGAAAAGAAAGATTTATTGAATGGATGCATGCATGGAATGAAAGGAGCTTTTACTATGGAAAGGTGGGCGCCAGCGCAGCTCCAGGGACCTCAGCAGAAAGCAGGTTGCCCAAGGACCTTCTCTCGAGGGTCCACTAGGAAAGTGACTTGATCCAACAGTGCTCAGCCTCTTCATCTCTCAGTTCAAAATACTAAATTTCTGGAAGAGTCTGAGACGAATGAAGATCAAGAAGGCAGAGAGGCTGAGTCACGTGATGGAAACACAGCTGCCGGACGATGACCTTCATGCAGTACAGGTATTTATAAGAGAAAAAGAGAGGGCGTGATATGGACAGTCTTTCTAGGATTGTCCACTATATTGTCATAATTTCTGAACTGTTCCCCCCACTTCTAATCTTACCCTCCACCAACTCTCTTCTGCCAGAATGATCTTCCAAAATACAAGTCCAAGAGAAAAGAGAAGTAGTGGAAAAAGAACCAGCACAAGATCCGCATTCAGGTCTTACTAAGTCTGGGACTTTAAGTGATAATAATTACCATCTATTTGAGTCCTTACTCTTTGCCAACACTGTGTAAGCACTTTATATATATTATTTCTATTCCCTATGACTGCTCTGCAAAGTGGATATCATAATTACCATGCAAAAGAGGAAACTGAGGCTCAGGAGGAATTAATAAACTTGCCCTAGGGTCCATGACTGGTAAGTGGAGAATCTACCATCTGACTCAAGGTATATTACTGGACTATGCTCCCTCTTTGAGATGCCAGTTTCTTTATGTGTAAAATGCAGATAGTCTTGATTTATCAAGATGGATGTCAGGATTAGGCAGGACTGGCTAATAATTTGTGGGGCCCAGGGCAATATGAAAATGCAGAAAGGCCCCTTGTTAACTAATTATTATAATCATGGTCACCACAATAAATTTAATTTAAAAAAATAGTCATACTCACACACGAGGAACAGCAATGAAATCTTGGAATTTTTAGAGTTGTTATTGTTAATGGCATAGGCAAAGTTATGAAACTACTAAGGGTGTATTATATGAAAATAAAAATTAGTAAGTATATATAAAAAAGAGAGTTTCAAGACAGCAACAGCAGAGCATTAAACCTAGTGCAGAACCGTTCTGAGCATCGGGCCTTGCATGATTGCACAGGTTGTAATCCCATGAAGTTCGTGCTGGAAGTAGGGTTAACATATATAACATATTCTGTACAGAAGAGATGTTCATTAAATTGAAGCTATATTAATTGTATTAGTTTCCTATTGCTGCTATAACAAATTACTATAAACTCAGTAACTTAAAAGAACACAAATTTATTGTCTCGTAGTTCTGGAGGTCAAAAATCTAAAAGGAGTCTTATGGGGCTAATACCAAAATGTCAGCAGGGCCACGTGCCTTCTGGAGGTTCTAAGGGAAAATCCATTTCCCTTTTCCAGCTTCTAGAGGCTGCCTGCGTTCCTTGGCTCATGGCCCCTTCCTTCATCTTCAAAGGCAGCCGTGTAGTTATGTTCCTATGTCTCTCTCTCACTTTCTGATCTCTGTTTCCCTTGGCACATTTCCTTCTCTGAATGACTGCTTGCCTTCCTCTTAGAAGGACCCTTGTGATCACATTGGTCCCAACTAGATAATCCAGAAAATCTCCTCATCTCAAGATCCTTACTTAGTCACACCTGCAAAGCCCCCTTTGTCACGTAAGGTAGCATATTCCCAGGTTCCAGGAATTAGGACTTGAACATCTTTGGAGAACCATTATTCAGCCTACATAGTAACAGTGTGATGACGATGATGATGATGATGTTCTCCTTTAATTCTTCAGCGATTTCAGGATAAAGTCCAAACTCTTTTGCAGGACATGGCTGGCCTATTGTGATCTGACCCATGCCTATCTTTGCAGTTTCAATTCTTTCTGCTCCCCCACATTCACTACACACTCCAGTAACATTAAACCACTTGTAATTCTTCATCTGCAACCTGCTGTCTCTTGCTGACCACCTCTTTCCTTCTGTTATTGCTGCACAAAATATGCTCTCCCATTTCCCCCTTCAGCATCCTTCTTCCTTTTCAATTCTTTTTTTGAGTATAGTTGGTATACAACATTATATTTGTTACATCAGTTTCAGGTGTACAATATAGTGATTTGACATTTTACACCTTACAATGTGATCACCCCACTAATTCTAATAATTATTTTTTTTAACACTCAGCCCAAATTTTCTTCTTGGGAAATCTTTACTCCAACACTTACCTGTGATGTTGAGTAAGTTATTTCACTTCTCTAACTCTCAATTTTTGTACTTAAAGAATTAAATAATAAAAAGTTACCTACATTATTGTAAGAATCAAGTGACATCACCATGAAAAGTACTTAGCGGACTGCCTGACAGATTGTTAATTATCTGTAATTATCATTGTGACTATTCCTTGACCATCCCCCAAATGTGATTTAATAACTTCCTCATCTGTCCCCTTTTAGCAACCAGTGCATAGAAGGTAGCAGCCTTCCCTAAAACTGCCTGTTCATTGGTTAAGTCTCTTCTGCTGTGCTAATCAATCTTTAAGATCAGGACTCAATCATTCATTTCCATATCCCTAGTGTCTAGTACAGGGTTTGTACCTATAGGTTAGTGTTTATTGAGGCAAAATAGGAAAATAACTCTTAGGAGGACACGTGCTAATTCTGTTCTCAGAATACTTCTGTAAAGCATTTCTTCCATTATGATCTTCCTGCAGTACCAGTCTAAAAATATTTAATTTGCTTACCTTCTATTTAAATAAAAGTGCAGCATTAACAAAACCAACCCTGTTGTGTCAAATTTCCTTTTGTCTTCCTTTGCTCTAGCCACTTCCTCCTTTTTTCTTTCTACTTCTCTTTCTGTGTCATCTCTTTCTGCGTCATGATCCCATCATTTTATTATTTTTTTAGGAGTGACAGTCTTTGTCCTAAAATTTGCATGACTGCAAGCTTTGCAAAAAGTTGTGTCATGTTACCCATAACAAGGGAAGGCCCACCCTTCCCTTTACCCCTTGTACTGCAGATCTTTAAATCACCAGAATATCTGGACCCTTGTCATGGAGTCTGTACTCACTCTTCCCTGAAGGTTACAGTCATGGTAAAGCTAGACCCAGAGTCCTCGTCACACACTCACGAATTATTATAAAGCAACTCAAGCCTGTGATCTCCTTGAGCACAGATTTGAGGAGGCTGTGGGGCTAAGGTACTCATGAAAGCATTCGCTTGACAGGCAGCACAGAGATCTGAAGCCCACCCTTTCTCTTGGAGAAGAGACGCTGCACAGTTTAGTGGAAAGAGTGCTAACGTTAGAGTCACGACTTGGCTTTGACCCCAGGTCTATCACCTGGCTGGCTGCTCTTTTGGCAAATGACCAGTATCTGTAAGCCACTGGATCTTCAAATTGAGGAGAACATTAGATCTATTTCACCTTCCTTATAGGGTAGATATAAATTTTTTAAGAATGTAAAAATAGGGGTGGCCGGTTGGTTCAGTGGTTAGAGTGTGGTGCTCATAACACCAAGGTCTCCGGTTCGAGTCCCACATGGGCCAGTGAGTTGTGCCCTCCACAACTAGATTGCAATGACTTGACATCCTGGAAGAACACACTGTTCCCCAATATTCCCCAATTAAAAAAAGGGAAAAAAAGAATGTAAAAATACAGGTATTTACTGGGCACTAACTATGCACCGAGCACTGAGAGGTGTATTTTCTCTATTTTATACATGACAAAAATCAAGGTGCAGGGAGTTGTCACATTGTTATTCTGCTAACACAGAGAGCCAGGATTCAAACCCAGGTCTTTCAGACTCAAAATCTTTGTTGTTGGTTTCCACTTAATTAAACCAGGCTGATGCTCATGAATCATGCATCTGAACACATTTGGGGGGGAAAAGTAAAGTTTTTCACCACACAGGATAATGACTGTTTTATAGATGAAGAAACTGAGGCCCGGAGCAGTGCTGTACCTTCCCTTAAGAGTTGGTGGCAAGTTTTTAATTCAACAAGTACTCAGTGGGGCTAGTAGTTGCGCAGGTCACCAAGAATTGAGGTGTGGCTGCATCTGGGTGAAAGAGGGAATTCCAACACAGGGGACATGTATTTAAAACTATTTTTACATGTTTTTCACTTTGTGGTTACACTAGACAGCTTAGGTGACACAATCTCAGTGAACTGTGCAGGTCATAAGTTTCCAGATTCGTTGTTGTGGCACACAGGAGTCCCTCTGTGATGTGGCCCCAGCATAAACCTCCAGCCTCATCTCTAGTCAGGCCTCCCCTGCCACCACCTACCCCTAACCCTCCTCTTCAGCCATAATGAACGCTGGCAGTTCCTGGAACGCACCCAGTGGGTGGTGCCTCCGTGCTCCGTTCCCTTTACCTGGAATGCACTTCACCTTCTGAGTACACAGTGAGCGTCTATACTCATTTTCTAAGACTGCTTAAATGTCACTTCCTGAAGTCTCACCTGGCCTCCTCCCACCCCTCCCCACTTCAGATATAATCAACCATTCTCTCCTGTAGAACTCTATGTCTGCTCCACGTATTTTTATACCAGTTTCACTTTTTTATTGCACCATTTTATGTAACGAAATGTTTATTGCAATAAAACTGTTTATTTACCAGGCTGTCTTTCATTGTTAACACCTCAAGAGTAAGGACTATCATGTTTCTGATTGGATTTTTAGTCTTTAGTCTCTAGTATGGTGAGTACTTGGTGGCAGAGCCTAGTGGTTGGCTCACCCAATATCTGTTCCTAACCTGTTTGTCTTTTGCCTGCCTCCTCTCTAAAGGCTGGAAAAATTAAATTATCTTTTTCCAACCTCCAGTTACTAGGGACTGTGCAGAAAAACGGTATGGTTATGTAAACATATACATGTGTGTGTATAGATAAGTAGATGCATAGAAAAATGTCTTGAAGGAAAACCAAGAAAATGTTAACAGTGATTACTTTGGATTGTGAGATTGAAGCAGAAAGCACATGGAATTTTTATGTTGTAAACTTGTTCATTGTTTGAATGCTTGGTATGTATTATTTTTATTATGTAACAAATGGAAAATAAAACCTCACCAAAGATATCCAGATAGCACGTAAGCATATGAAAAGATGCTTCCACATTATATGTCACTAGGGAAATGCAAGTTAAAACAAAAATGAGATACCTCTACCTGTTAGAATGGTGAAAACCCAAAACACAGACACCGCCAAATGCTGCTGAGGGTGTGGAGCAACGGGAACTCTCACTCGTTGCTGGTGGTAATGCAACGTGCTACGGCCACTTTGGAGACAGTTTGGCAGTTTCTTACAAAACTAAACATGCTCTTATCATATGAAGCAGCAATCACAGTCCTTGGTATTTACTCAGATAAAGTGAAAATTTTATCATGTTTACACAAAAACCTGCACACTGATGTTTATCGCACCTTTATTCATAACTGCCAAAACTTGGAAGCACCTAAGGTGTCCTTCAGTACATAAATGGATAAACTATGGTACATCCAGAAAATGGCATATTATTCAGCACTAAAAAGAAATGAGTTATCACGCTGTAAAAAGACGCGGAAGAAACTTAAATGCATATTCTTGAATGAAAGAAGCCAATCTGTAAAGGCTGCATACTGTATAATTCCAACTATACGACATTGTGGAAAAGGCAAAAGTATGGAGACAGTAAAAAGGATCAGTGGTTGCCAGGGGTTAGTGGGGGAGGAGGAAAGGGTTAACAAGCAGAGCACAGAGGATGTTTAGAGCAGTGAAACTATAATGGTGGATACATACCATTACACATTCGTCAAAACTCACATAATGTATGACACCAAGAATGAATTCTTTTTTTTTTAAACCTTATGACCTGTTGACGTGATTATCCTGGTCTTTTTTTTTTTTTTTTTAAGATTTTCTTTTATTGGGGAAGGGGAACAGGACTTTATTGAGGAACAGTGTGTACTTCCAGGACTTTTTCTAAGTCAAGTTGTTGTCATTTCAGTCTTAGTTGTGGAGGGCACAGCTCAATTCCAGGTCCAGTTGCCTTTTGCTAGTTGCAGGGGGCGCAGCCCACCATCCCTTGCGGGAGCCGAGGAGTCAAACCAGCAACTTTGTGGTTGAGAGCCCACTGGCCCATGTGGGAATCGAACTGGCAACCTTCAGCGTTAGGAGTGGAGCTCCAACCTCCTAAGCCACGGGGCAGGCACCCCAAGAATGAATTCTAATGTCAACTACGAACTTTGGGTGACAATGGTGTGTCCATGTAGGTTTGTCAATTGTAACAAATATACCACTCTGGGGCAGGACGTCAGTAGTGGGAGAGGCCATGTGGTGAGTAGGGAGGAATTCCCTGTTCTTTCCGCTCAATTTTGCGGTGAACGTAAAGCTGCTCTAAAAAAAATAAAATTGATTTAAAAAAAATAGAGAATAAAAGAAATGACACCAATTCGAAATTTAGCCCAACATATTTATTCAATTTTTATTATGAACAATACAATGGCCTATGTACTGTGAGGGTACAGTGATAATAAGACATAGTTCATGTTCTCAAAGAGCTTAAATACAATATGGTGGAGATAAAACACTATACCAGACTATATAAAACAGAATTTCTAAACTGCTACAAGAAAGACACAAACAACTGGTTGTGAGAGACCAGAGAAAGGAATGATTTCCTCAGTTCTGTTTAGTGGATCTTAGAATACTTGACTGAGGCAAGAACATATGACTTGGATCTTGAAACATAAGTAAGATTTTGTCAGTTAGATATAGTGTGGCAAGGGAACAGGAAGAGCACTCGAGACAGAGGGAATACACAGGCATAGAAGCATGACAGTGTATAGCGAGGTGAGGCATTGTGGGGCCAGGAGTGCAGTTTCCAGGCTCTCAGCTTCAAGTGGAAAGGTGCTGACTCAGGTAGTAAATGGCCATCAACTGTGATTGGATGGCCATCAGCTGTGGCTAGTTGGCCATCAGCTGTAACCAGTGAGCCATTGGCCACTAACATAACTGCTGTGGCTACGCTAGCAGAAAATGGGGGCCAGCAAGAAGATGGTGGCTGAGCCTGCAAGCGGAGCAGTGAGGGTTGTGGACAGTGTGGATCCAGCCTCCAGTGAGACTATAGTGCTGCCAGTGAGAATATATTGGTTTGACTCCCCTATCTATGGCTCCGTGGGTGTTCCTTTTTGGCCTCACCATATCCTGAGTTCTTGGGTGGGGAGCGGGAGCAGAGACCCTGCCTGACACCCTACATGACAGGCATGGTGGCTGCCCGTGTGGCTGCAGTGAATACAGTGGGTGTGGGGACAGAGTCCCAGATAGCAGTTTCCAGGCTCTCGGCCTCACGTGGAAAAGTGCAGGCTCGGGTAGTAGATGGCCATCAGCTGTGATCAGATGGCCATCAGCTGTAACCAATTAGGCATTGGCTACTGATATAAATGCCGTGGCTATACTAGGGGGTTGGTTGGTTGGCAGAGAAGCTGACAGCAGGTTGCACATCGTATGGAGCCTGCTTTCTGTATCTCCAACCCAGCCTCCAGTGAGAATATAGTGATATGACTCCCCTATCTATGGCTCCATTGGTATTCCTTTTTGGCCTCACCATACTCTGTGTCTACCCACCGGGAGCGGAAGCAGAGACCATGCATGACAATGGGAAATAAAACTGGGAAAAAAAAACTGAGGTAAAAGCAGGCAAAAGCTTGTATCCCCCATGCTAAGTTGATTATGTTAATAAGATAAAGGGAGTCTTATGTTAATAAGACTTTGCACAGGTTGGCAAAGTCTGGTAGACGGTGTCTACTGTCCTACAATTGGGACAGGGGTAAAGGGACACAGGCTTCAGTCCAAGGGTCTAGGCCAGTATTCAGGAAGGATGGGATCTGGCAAGAAAGCACTCAGGAGCCTACAGCAGGAGCTCCCAGGAGAAGCATGGCTGGGGCTGCACCAACAGCTAGCTAAGAACATCTACTGCCTGTTGGGTTAGAGCAGCTCTGCCATCCCTCTTCAGCCTCTCTGGCAGGGCAGAACTTCTATAATTAAAAGTCAGGCTATCTTATGCTTGGTGTCCTCTTTTGAGGTCACCTTCTATAGCTAGTCAGGGGAGATTTGTGGGGATTTCTGGTGAGTCTCCTTTCTTTCCTTCTCCTTATTCCCCCTATTCTAGGAGTTGAGTAAAGGACCTGTCACTTGATCCAACTCTCTGATTATCTATAATTCAATCAAGAAGTTTTATACTTTGGAGTCTCTCTAAATTTTCCTGACTCTGATCTTCTAAGCTCCTGACCTTAAATTACTATCTTACTTTTCCTCTGATGTTCTATTTCTGTTCCTAGCTGATTCTCAATTGTTCTAAAACATATTGGTTTAATGGATTGGCTCTGCATTGCAACCTTACTCTGAACCTCCACCTCAAGCCTAAAAATAAAGATTTGTCACCTAATATGGACTGCACTCATTGTCCCTAAATTGCTTATAATATAATCAGGGATGCATGATTTATAAACATTAAGCAAAGTGCAAGATTGGATAGAATTAAACTCTAACATTTGTTGGTAAAGACAGTAAGATGCAGTGGAAAGAAAACTAAAGTCAGGACATCTGGTATCTTGTTCTGGTTGCAGGACTGGCCAAGTCTCTAAACCTCAATCATAAAATTGGAGGATTGTTCTATATAATTTCTAGGAGAACTTAGACTTCTGTGACTTAAGTGCTCTGTAGATGGCTGTTTGGGTAGCATTTATTGGGTAAGTCTTCTGGGGGTAAAAAAAAATGGAATTTAAGATGAGTCTTAAGGATAGGTGGGATTTTTGATTGGGAAGATTGAGAACACTTGCTGAGTTGGAGGTACAATCATCTGTCAAGTAGGGAAGTAGGAATGAGCAGAATAGTTTACAGCAGAACAAACACATACGCCTGAGCACAACAGGTAGAAAGCAGTGGGAGAGAGCTGGGTGGGCATGTTATAGAGGATGCTGGATGCAAGACCGAAGGGTAGTAGAGGATCCTTGAGGAGAGAAGAGTGCTCTGGGAATAGTGGGCAGGAAGGCTTTGGGGGAGAATAGTTGGAGAGGAGATGAGATTGTGACAGTGGTCCAGGTATGAGTTAGGTAAGTTTGGGCTGAATGTTAGGGTAGCTGAGGTGAAAATGAAGAGGAAGTGGTAAGTCTGAGAGGCATTTTGAAGAAGTGATTGATTGAATAAAGAGGAAAACGAAGAGGAAGCTACCTAAGTTTGCCACCAAGGGTAGAAGGGTATTTCTTTGGGGGAGAGTGGGTCTGTTGGGGAGTTTTACAGATTCATTTTTAGACATGAACATGTCCAAATAGTTTTGCTGGAAGTCCTCTAAGATGTGCATGTCTTTGTAAGCACCTAGAAATGAGAATATGATTGTCAGAACCAGATGTATAGTATTTGTCATCATTTGCACCAAAGCAGTTGTCGAAACCATAAAAGTGGATGTTGTGAAAGAGAAAGACATACAGATAAATTATTGGAAGAAAAAAAGGTATCATAAGTCTTTTACAATTCCCAGACATTCTATGTTAGCTTTCATGGTATTATTTCCATCTCTTATAGTACTCCTTTGACCTGTCTCAGAAATCTTTTTTTGCATGAATGTTAGTTAGCAATCTTATTATCTCAGGGTAACTGTATAAGAAAGATAGATTAGCTTATACTTACACTCAAAATCTCAGTGACTGAAAAGTACTCCTTCCTCATTCACTCTATAAATTTGTCACTTCCACACACAGTTTATTGGCCAAAGAAGGTCACATAGCCACATCAATATTGGAAAGAGGTAGGAAGTACAATGCTCCCCTGTGCATTAATGGAGAGTGGGAATATTTGTGAACAGTTCTAGCAATAACCATAATAAGAATCATTTTTTTCTCAGGATCCTTCTATATCTGCAGCCATGCCTCCTCCACCCTTTTATCTGGATCATCACTAAATGTTCCTAGTACCAGCATTTTATAACTAGTGGCAATACAGCACAAATCCTATGTGAATAAGTTATTTCTGTTACTTTTCTCTTTATTTTCTCCTTATTTTGATGCTAAGTATTCCTTTTGTTACATAGTTGGCTCTCTTTTTTCCTTCCTTTCCCTATTCTGGGAACTGAAGAGACTCAAGAAAATGCTACACCTATAATCAAAACAATCTTTGCTTCTCTTTCTCATCCCTGTAGTTCTGCTTCTTTCTTTCTCAAGAATAAATTCCTTCCCCCTGGGTTCTATCGCACTTCCTTCTTCTACTTTTTCACTTCCTTATCACTCAGCGTTTAAGGCCACTGCTGAGCAAAATAACCGGCTGACAAGTAATAGATATTACTCAATCCACTATTTATTCTGTCCAACATAATTAGCTCATTTTCACAGCTTGTTCACATCCCATAAATTGTTGACTTGATTAATTCTAATCAGAATTCATCTTTTTTTCCATCCAAATCCCAAAGAATGTTGTTTGAATCTCAAATATGATTATCACAGTCTGCCCTGACTCAGGGTTAGTTTTGTATATGCTCCCTCACTAAATTGTGACATGCTTATAGAGTAAGCTGTGATTTACACCTAATAGATATTAAATAATTGTGAACTCATTGATGAATACCATATTTGTCTGAACTGATCATTGTTTTTGGTAACATTTGGGATTATCTTGATTTAGCAAATGACAGTTATTAGACTCTTGTTCATATCTAGGAAGAAAGGGGATATACAATATTTTTCTATTGATGATCTCTCTACTATTTTTCTATTTCACCTCTCATTTTACAGTGTAGTGTTATTGCTTGTTTATAATTCATGCTACACCTATCTCCCAAAGGGCTTTGAATATACATATGAGGCAGTAAATTAAATTATTCATTCACTAATTTATTCAATAGTTACTCAGTGAGAACTAGGGATAGGGTAGAAAGTCTAATAAAACATGGCTGCCTCTTTCAAAACCTAGGAGCAGGTGGGAAACAGATAACTAAAGCAATTGCTACAGTGTGGTAAGTGCTATGGCACAGAGGAGAAGACTCTAAATCAGACTGGGACTTTCTGGAACATGGGACCGCTGGAACTAGCTTTGAGGGTAAGAGAAGGCGATAGCTAGGGAATTGGGGTGAAACAAGGGCTCTTTATGAAAAGGAAATATGCCATGTGCAAAGGCACTGAGATGGGAAATAAAATCACAAATTCTAGGAACTGCTCAAGAAATTCAACATGACTGAAACATAACATACAAGTTGAAGGATAGTACAAGACGAAGCTAGAAAGATGAACAGATATCATCAAAAAGGAGCTTGTGTGCTCAGCTAAGGAATTTTAATTTCAAAGCTATGGAGCATGTTGGAACTCCTCTCCCAGGGGGATCTACGATGCCACTCTGGGAATATAGTTCCAAAAGCTAGCTCTTGTTACAGGTAGAGTGAGACTTCCCCATAAGGTTTAGGGAATGGAACTAAGATTATCTGACAGCGCAGGCTGAGCAGAAAATCCAAGATTTATTCAACATTGAGAGGAAATATCGTAAATAATGAATATGAAACATGAACTGAAGGTACTAGGACAGAGCAAATAGGTCAAAACAGAGCAAAAAACCCTGGTGTGATTTCTTAAAGCCTCCTCTCCCCTTTCTGGACTCCTTCAGCTTGGTCTCTGGAGAGGAGAGGAATATTCTGAACCAGTATGGACCTGAAGCCCTCCAGGGATTTTAAGCAGAAGAGTGATAGGGACTGTTGCTCTCTTAACTCTAGGCACACAACATGTTGTCCTGTCCAGTGAGCCCTCCCCCATATGGATCTGGCCCAGAATCAGTCCTCAATAATGCTCATTGTTAAGTGCAGGAATGCTTTTGTTTAGTCTATTCATATGTTATGTGAGTACAATGCTGATTTCATAGAAACCCACAAGAACTCACTCTTCTTTTTTATTTATTTTAATAAATATCAACTGAAATCATATTATTTACCAGCCATTCAAATGTAACACTACCCTCTTTTTTCAACAGGGTCGCAGGTGTGCAAATTTAAATCATACGCATTATGAAAGAAAACAATAGAGAAGAAACACCTATAAGAAGAATCCGCTAAAATGTAAGAACAATATAATACAAGTAGTTTAGCAGTAATATGGTATAAGTCTCCGTAACAGTAGTAATCCAGAGATAGTAGCTGAGATTATTGTAACACATACATTTAAACAATACAAAGCTGCTCACAAATATTGTGTGTATTATGTGTGTGAGTTGCGAACCATAACTAAAGTCGGGTGGCTAAAAGTATTGGTGAATATCAGGGGGATTTCTTCATAAATTATTTAAATGTCTACTATGCTGCACATCTGAAACTAATGTAAAATAATACTGAATATCAACTGTTGAAAAAAATAGTCACGAGGCTATAAAGTACAGCAGAGCGAATATAGTCAATAATATAATAATTATGTACAGTGGTAGATGGGTAATAGACTTATTGGGGTGATCACTTTGTCAGCTATATAAATGTCTAATCACTATGTTGTTTTGTATACCTGAAACTAATGTAATATTGTATGTCAATGGTAATTGAAAAATAAATTAAAAAAAAAAGTCATGGTGGCAATAGCAAAAGCTAGAATCTCCTGGGGAGAAGCTTCACTATTTGCCTGCCATTCTAAAATTGGGGGTTGGGGTGGGTGGGAGGGAATGAAAATAAAGTAAATAAATAAAATAAAATCGGGGGGAATCTTGTAAGCTTTGGGGCAGGCCGTCAGGAGAGAAGGTTTTAAATAAAATACCAGGAAAACAGGGTGTGACCAGCCTTTATACATGTCACAATGGTGCCATCATGAGACAAGTCCACGTAATGTACAAAGCAAGGGAGGAAGTACAAAATGCAAAGAGCTGCAGAGACTCTTGGATTGTTCTTTTTGCATAGCACAGGCATCAAATACACCTTGTGGATGTGAGTCTGTAACGTTCGAGTAGATGTGCCTCATAAATTGAGTCAACGGGCATTTAAACCTGTATAATGATTTCTGTTATTTAACTGAGCTTTCTGTCTCAGGTTTCAGAATGATTTCCTCATACTTAACACCAGCAGAGAACAGAAAGTAGCATTATTATTATTATTATTATTTTTGCAAAGACATACCTTATGATATAATAATAAAAAAAAAATGTTTGGTCTTTGTCCCCTGTTCCTTGTACACAGCTCCTAAAACCCTTTGAGTGATAAGTGTCTTGTAGCTGGGGACCACATAGATAGCTTCAAGATGCCTGGTAGCTGGGGACCACATAGATAGCTTCAAGATGGAGGTTGCGGGGTAGTGGCCAGAAAGACCAGGAACTTTCAGCCCTACCTCCCAACCTCCAGTCAGTGGGAGGGGCTGAAGATTGAGTTCAATGATTTAATCAATTGTATCTATGTAATGAAACCTCCATAAACACCCCTAAATGATGGGGTTTGGATAGCTTCCGGGAAGGTGAACACATCAAAGTGCTGGGAGGGTGGCACACTCCAACTCCATGGGGACAGAAGTGCCTGTGCTCAGGAACCTTTCAGACTTTGCACTTTGTACCTCTTCATCTAGCTGTTCATTTGTATTCTTCATGCTAAACCAGTAAACATAAGTAAAGTGACTTCCTGAGTTCTGAGAGCCATTCTAGCAAATTATTGAACCTGAGGAGAGGGTAGTGGGAATCCCTGACTTATAGCTGGATGGTCAGGCATCCAGGTGAGCTAATTCTTGTGACTGGCATCAGAAGTGAGGGGAGTCTTGACGGACTGAGTCCTTAAACCTGTGGAGTCTGACACTAATTCCAGCTCATTAATGTCAGAAGGGAATCAAATTGGAGGATACCCAGTCAGTGTCCAGAGATTCAGAGAATTGATTGGTGTGAGAAAAAACAAACACATACTTTTGGTTTTAGAAGTATTATAAGTAAAAACAGCTCACCCCTAGTTAAATATATATCTCTAATCTTACTATTCTATATCTTTGTTGAAAAATTATTATTTAGCAAAATCTCATAGATTCTCTGTGTGTGTGTGAGATCATGAGACGTTTGGAATAATGGCTTTGGTAGGTAAAGCGGTGAATCCGAGTTTTTCTTTTTTTTCCTCAAACATTCCAGGTCTACATTTAATGTTGCTCTGTTCTTTTTCCCTCCATATTCCTTATGCACCTTCAAGTAAATTTCAAGTTAATTCACTGCTTTTGGAAACCAATATCAATCCTTTCCCATTCAGTTGCCTCTCTACTTTGTTTTGCCAGATACTCCATTTTCTAACACATTCTATAAGGCAGTGGAGAGCCAAGAAAATGTTTTAAACTTTGAAGACAAGGTAAAATTTGCCACATGATTTTAGGTAATCATTTAGGCCAGAGGCTACGTAGAAGATAGATTTGAGGAAGGAGGTTACTAGTATAGCGCACAAAAGCACAGGTTCTGTAGACAGCCAAACCTGGGTCCAAATCTACTTTCTAACACATATTGGCCATATAACCTTGAACAAGTTATTTATCCTCTCCAAGCCTGCATCAAGGGCAAAAGTAATGGTTTTCAATGCAGTCATGTTTATTACTAAGTGTTTAATGTGAAGACTGACAAATGGCAACCTTAATTTAAATTCCCATTTTTTTCTATGAATGTTTTTCAGCTGGGTTTTAGTGAGATTTTAAATTTCTCATCAACATCTGCCTCTTTTATTTCCATTTAAGGGCACCTGAGATAATGTCTATCTCCTAGTCCTGACTAGACGGTCATCCCATCTCAACTGTGGGACAACTTTATGCCAAAGGAATATAGACTAGGCCAAACTGGTTTTCACACCCCCTTGTTTCTGTTAGTGCCCTTGAGACCCTATTCAGGCTTCCCTTTCTGAACTCATACCTCAGTTAGTGCTACCCACTCACACTACCCTTGCCTTGCCCTCCTAGAACAAGTCAATCCTTCATGAAAACTTACTCTGCCACATCATACTTTCCAGCTCTGTCTGCTTAGTAATTTTTTCAATTTATTCAACACATGTTTTACTGGCTGATTACAAGATGCTACGAGCTGAGGAAATAAAATGAAAGCAGTATAATCTTCATACTCCAGTAATTCAAATTTTGCTTATGCTATAATACAATCAGTGACTCTCAGCCCTAGTATTAGAACCACCTGTGAAGTTTTAGAAACTACAAATGTCCATGTCCCACCTAATTTAGTAAATCTGGGAGGGACTCAGATATAAAAAATTTCTAAACCTCCCTCATTGATGAACTAGGGTAAAGAAGAACCAAAGTATGTGTTGAGAGTACAAAGGTGATAGGAATGTGGAGTATTGGGTGGTGTAGGGGAGGAAAGATTTTCCCTTCTTCCCTTCTAGTTTCTTTGCTGCTCTAATAATTAAATTGACAGAAGACAGGTTAACAAGAGAAAAACACACTTAATTTCATATGTTCAGAGACCCATTGATGGAGAAACTGACCTAAAATTGTTTCCTGCCACATGGAACTGACCTAAAATGGTGGCCCGACGGAGAGAGAAGTCCCCAGCCTAAGCCGCAGCCCACTTCCACATAACCCCCTCCAAGCCACATCCCGAGCCAATCACCAGATGACACCTACCTCTTCCTCAACTCAAGGAAGTCCCCAAACCATAAAAACCTGCTCAAAACCTTGCGAGGGGCTCAGTCTTTGGGAAAGATCCCGCTGAGCCTGCCGGGGTAATAAAGCTGATCTTCCTAACTCTCTGAGTGCCGCTTGGGTTCTTTCCGGTCCTGGTATCCATAACACCATGAAAATATGAGACTCACAGAAGTGACCACAGCAGTAAACTTTTATGCTTTTTAGACAAACAATAAATTTGTAGAATTGACAAGACAAAGGGATTTGAGCTAGGTGTAGTAAAATGGTCAAGTAACAAGACGTGTTTATACAGCCTTCTTGACCCTATTCCCTGTCTCTGGTAATAAGGATACTTTCTAACCTCCTAGAACAGGGAGATATTTGGGGGCAAGCTAACCTCTCAATTCCACTTGCAAAGCATGAAACTGATCACCTGTTCTTTGTCTATGTGTTATGACTCTGTTTTGAAATATCCCAAATTTATCCATTTATTTGACAAGATTTTATTGAGTTTCTGTTATATTCTAGGCCTTCTATTTTTATATTTGTTTTCAAAATTATATGTATTAATTTCTTTGTTTTTAAAAATATATATATTTATAAGTTAATATTAGGGAATGGATGTTTGCCCTTAATACCAACCACATGCTTGGTACTTTATATGTCTACTGATCTGATCTATAGAATATTATGTCATTTTTAGTACTCACATCAATCTTGAAAATAATCTTCCCCCTCCTACCACTGTCTTTACAGATAAGAAAACTGATACTTGAAGGTGCAAGGTTCGAGATCATGTGGCCAGTTGGTAGAAGCCCCAGAATTTGGACAGAGCTTTGTGTTTTTTCAAAGCCCAGGCCTTTTTCCTCGTATTACACTACCTCTTGGGCTTGCCCAAAGAACCCTTTATAAGGCTAAGCAAGTTGTTAGTACAATACTCAATTAATCCATGAGCAAGGCCAGGTCTGAATGATTAAAGTGACCATTCAACAAAACAGCCCACATGGCACACAGCATCAAAATGATCACTTTAAACTAATAGATTATCCTGAAGTAACTTGCAGTCATCTGCAGTCAACCTGCAATAACCTGATCAACTTCTCACCATTAATTTTGTGTTCTCAGAAATATAGTTTATGATGGAGTCTGTGAGCACAAACCGAAGTGAAACTGTGTCAGTTTTTATTAATGATGATGATCAAGCCTGATAATTCAGGTTGGTCTTTTTTTCTTTTTGGACTCATTTTGCTTGACTGGTTCTTTTTAGGCCATTCCTTCAATCTGTTACTTCTAAACAGTGTGACCTACCGTGTTAGCAATTAACGGTTAACTTGGCCAGTGCGAACTTGAATAAGAATAATGTTGAACTGACAACCAAAAAGTAAATCAGGGTCAAATTCAAAATTAGATTCCGAGACTGTTAGGCCATACTAAAACTAGGCCAAAAGTCTTGAGAAATTTATTTAGGTAGTTCCCAAATATCATGAGTAGATATGGGAAAGAGGAGGATAGGATGGAAAACTAGTTAGTGTACCCATCTCGAGTATAAAAGGACTGTATGATAATACACTCTATTCCGTTCAGGATATGCAAATCTCCCAAGGACAGTCCCACACTGCAGCATTGCCTGGGCCAAGCGCTGTCGCTGCTCCATAGGCTCCATATCACCACAGGAGGTGATTCACAGACAGATTCAAAACTCTGGAGTGTATGTGGAGGGATTTCTTTGGACTCCTCTTCCTTAAAGCCTGGGCTTTAACCCCTTCTCTTGGTTCCATTTGCTATCCAGGAGCATGCTGGTCACGAGTACAAGGATGCTATGTGTATGAAATCTTGACTCTCTGCCTTGGGGAGTTAGTGGCAGGACATGTCAGAAGCAGCGGAAGGTCCAGGGCAGAGACTCTGGCCCTGACCTGCAGGGAATGATCCCAATAGATAGAAGAAATTCTCATAGGACAAGAAAGTCATCAGATGTGCTTGTTCAACCCTGGGACAATAGTTGAACATTAACAGGCAGGCATTCTCTTTAGTCAGACATGAAGTAGTGTAACTCGAATGTTCACTAACTCAGGCTAGAGGGACAGGGACGGCCCCGGAAGTTCCTTGACAAAGTTCTTTAAGAAACTAAGGAAATGGACCTAACAAAAATTTTAGTAAAGGGAGGCTATGGAAGCCCAAGAGCAGGATTAGCATATTTGGGAGACTAGCAGTTACAACTGGTTGCCCAGTACTCCCCACTACTTTAGAGCAAGCAGTGTCAGCAAGCAGGGCAGTGTGGTTGAAGACAGGAGGCCTGAATTCAATTGACCCCACAGCGGGAGAGTGTATTTGGGAGGCACAGCAGAAAAAGAGAGCAGAGTCTAAGAGGCAGTGCAATTGAGAGATGGACTATCCAGTTTCCGGGCATTTCATGGAGTCTTGGGATGGGAGAGGCTACCCCAGGCCTCTGCCTGGGATGAGGGACATGAGGGACCATGGTTCCTGAATTTGGCTGGGTACCATTTTCCTTCCAGTGACTTGGCATGGATTTGTTCTCATCCATCCATTGTTGTTATTGTTGCTTTTAATCTGATTTCTGCTGGTGTCTGCATTTTACTTATATTTACTCTTATGTAGCGAGGTTTAAAATAAACACTTTAACAAGTCATTTATTTGGCAAGGCAGTATTGCAAAATGGTTAATAGTTTGGGCTCTGGAGTTAAAAGAGTTCAAATTCTACTCTACCA